>NC_132923.1:88223136-88831636 GCF_047675955.1 Chlorocebus sabaeus
ATGGTCTGTTCATTTACTTAAATTTCCATGGGTTAGCATAGAATGCCCTTTTAACCCCAAGTGAACTGACCTTCACAACTCTGTGAAAGAGATATTTTCACCTCCAAGTTACAAATGAGAAAACTGAGGCTCAGACAAATAAGTCAGCTTGCCTGACATCATGCAATCAGTGGAGAGTAGAGCATGTCTTTGAACAGAGGACTTGAGAGCGACATGCTTGTCCATTTCTCTATCCATTGTGACGGTTGCTGTCAACATCTTAGTAAAGAAGCAACCATGATTCCTATGCTCTAATGATTCTGGACATGAATCAGCTGTCCCTAAGGGAAGCAGAGTCTTTGGTTGTCTGGAGTCACTCAGTTCTGGATTCAGATTTGTGCTGTATCACTTACTTGCTCCACCTCGATGAGCCTCAGTTTCTTCATCTATAAAGAAATAAAATGTGAACACCTACTTCAAGTGGTTATTTTGAAGCCTAAATGAGATGCTGCATGGGAAACAATATTATAAAATTGAAAGCACTGCCCAAATTTTAGGGTTTTTTTGTTTTGTTTTGTTTTGTTTTGTTTTATTTTTATTTTTTTTATTTTTAAAGAATAGAGACATCCCAGCACTTCGGGAGGCTGAGGCAGGTGGATCACGAGGTCAGGAGATTGAGACCATCCTGGCTAACATGGTGAAACCCCATCTCTACTAAAAATACAAAAAATTAGCCAGGCATAGTGGTGGGCACCTGTAGTCCCAGCTACTCGGGAGGCTGAGGCAGGAGAATGGCGTGAACCCGGGAAGCAGAGGTTGCAGTGAGCTGAGATCGCGCCACTGCACTCCAGCCTGGGCGACACAGTGAGACTCTGTCTCAAAAATAAATAAATAAATAAAATAATAATAAAAAAGAATAGAGACTTGGTCTCACTATGTTGCCTAGGCTGAACTCACACTCCTAGGCTCAAGCAATCCTTCCACCTCAGCCTCCCAAGTAGCTAGGACTACAGGTGCACACCACCATGCCAGGCTCCAAATGTTAGTTCTGATTATCATCAAAATGTAGTTGCTTCTTTTTCTCTTTCTACTTTTCTCTGCTCCCTCTGTCTCCATTCATTTTTCCGCAAATATTCGTTGAGTGGCAGTTACTGCACCTCAAGAACTCTGCTTGCTGCTGTCATTAATTATGTTTATTTAATCAGTCCTTATAACAATCATGTGATGAGGGGTTAATATCTCACTCTTCAGATGGTGAAACTGAGACCCAGAGGTGTTGTAAAATTTGCTCACAATCCAATTGCCAGCAGGTGCCGTGATTCTTTCCTCCCTACTCTGTCTTTCACAGTCCAGCACATCCTTTAACCGGGACGCTGTGAAAGCAGGAACTGGCCGTCGCTTCCTCGGTGGACTCCTGGACCACACTTCCTATTGCTACACCCTAGAGGTCTCCTTCTACAGCTACATCATCAGTGGCACCACAGCTGCTGTGCCCTACACTGAAGAAGCCTGTATCCTTGGCCTGTCCCCACCCAGCCTTGGGCCAGCCCTCATCCAGCCCAGGGTATCCAAGTCTGACAGGTCAGGAATTAGGCCCCCAGCTCAGGTAAGGGCTGAGACTCTCAGATGAGGATGGAGGTGCTAGTTCTGCTGGTGGCATCTTTGGATTGTCCAGTTTGCCTCAACCTTTAGTATGACACTCCCACCCCAATTGCCATGCTCCAAATCTTTCCCAGGCCACCTGAACCCATGGCCTGCCCATATCTTACTCTGCCTCCATCTCTCTCCCCTCTCTTCTCTCATGATGCAGCTAGTCTTCTGCCATCTAAGCTATGCAAGTCCACAGGCTGGATGACACCCCCAGGGTTGCTGAGGAAGAGCTTGATGATCTTGACTCCTTCTAACCGTGAACATACAAAACCATATTTTCTCTTTTCATCTTTTGTCTAACCTGTCATCTCCCACTTTCTTTTCCCTCTACTCACTATTTCCCCTTCTACTTATTTTTCTCCCCCTTGTTCCCTCTTCTTCTCTATCCTCCTCCTCCCTCCTCACCTGTTCTGTGCTTCTCTCTCCTTACTTCTTTTTCCTCCTCCTCCCCTCCTTTCTGTCCTCTCTCTCATCCCATCCTCCTTTCCTCTCTTTCTCTCCTCTTTGCTTCTCCTCTGTCTTCCTTGTCTTTCCCGTCTCGGCCTCTGTGCATCTTTCTCTTTGCCTTTGCATTTCCTTTAACAAATTCCTTTTCCTCTTAGTTTCTTCATAAAATTTCTCTGAAAACTCCCAAGCCTTCCATGATGAAATTAGAAGTTATTTTCTAGCTTGCCTAATTTTTTTAGGGATTATATAGTAACTCTAGTTGCCTGAGTGTTGATTTTAATATTAAGGTCCCTGCATCAGCTCTAACAGATCATAGCAGATTCTGCTTTCCTTTATCCTTTGTTTTTGGGTTGATCTATGTCTCCTTTCCTAACACTTAGTTTTCTCAAAGAAGTGGAGGGAGAAGGAAGGAACTTTAGATGAAATGAACTCTGTATTTCTGCAAATTCCCCCTCCCTGGAAGTAGAAGTGCTCTTTTTAGTATTTTTTCAACCCTTGGTGAGTGTTTATGGAATTCCTCTGTGCAGGAAAACATCTTTTCTGAAAGTGGCATGACTTAGGGCTAGTCCCACCAGCCAATTGCAAGTTAGTGGCTCTGTTTGTATGTGTGTGTTTGGGAGAGTGGGGGGTATGGTGTCCAGGTACCTTGCCAGGAACATCGGAAGCAGGGCAATGGCCCTAGAAGGAGTGGCTGGCAGGGGGTAGGCCAGGTGTTAGAGAAGTGTCCCAGCTCCTGTTGGACACAGAGAGATTATGATTGGAACTGAGAGTTCCCTATATACAGTCATCAAGGCTAAGAGTCATCTTGCAGTCTGCTTTAATACCCACCTGACTCAGCAAGGCCAAGGGAATAGGCTCTGCTCTGAGGAAGAGGGTCTGTGGGTTCCAAAGTCCTGGCCACCTGTTATATGCCACACTGCCCCTCTCCATGCCCCATACACACATTAGATGATGTATACAGCCTATGGCTTTTCCAGAATCTGCTAACTCCTATAATACATGCATATGCTTCATTCCACATTGTGCTTGCTTTGCTCTCCCATAATATTATGGCAAAGGTACAGAGAGCTGCCTGGAATGAGTTTGAGCTTGTGCACCAAAGGGGATTCTGCAATTCTTATTCATAGGGAGATGAGGGTCCCTCCAGAGGAGGCCTGCACCTAGTTTGTTGTTGTTGTTTGTTGTCCAATATGACAGGTTCTCCTGCCTTTTCTTAGCCCTTCTGACATTCTTTTGTATTAGAAGAAAATGTGTTTCTTAGTAGAAAGCCCACCCTTGGTTCAGGCCCAAGGTTTCCACCCCTCAACAGCCAACCCTCATTTATCAAAAGTAAACACACCATTAGTACACACCAGGAATCATAAAAGGCACCTAGGGTAAAATACTGAATAAAAAGGCATGGTTTCTGACTCTCAGAACTTTCAGTGTACTTGAGGAGACAATGTACATGATAAATTCTGTGGTGGAGGAATTCCAGAAGGCTCTGGGACATTTTCATTTGACAAGTATATATTGAGTGCCTGTCATAGGTCAGGTAAAGTTCTAGGCACAGGGAATGTTAACAGAGAACACACTAAAGACAAGAATGTCTTTACATGGGGGAAAGAGGGAACTCACACGCAGTCCTGGGAGTCAGGGAAGATTTCCCAGGAAAAGAGACCTCTGAACTGAGGTTTTTTGTTTGTTTGTTTTTGAGATGGAGTCTTGCTCTGTCACCCAGGCTAGAGTACAGTGGCACGATCTCGGCTTACTGCAACCTCCGCCTCCTGGGTTCAAGCAATTCCCCTGCCTCAGCCTCCTGAGTAGCTGGGATTACAGGTGTGTGCCACCATGCCCGGCTAATTTTTGTATTTTTAGTAGAGATGGGGTTTCACCATGTTGGTCAGACTGGTCTTGAACTCCTGACCTCGTGATCCACCTGCCTCGGCCTCCCAAAGTGCTAAGATTACAGGTGTAAGCCACTGCACCCAGCCTGAAGTGAGTTTTTAATATGAACTAGTCAAACTGGGTGAGGGTGTTGTTGAAGCGAGGATGTGGTAGACGGAGAGGGGCGTACAGAAGGTATGGGCAGGAGCTGTAAGTGGTCCCTTGTGGCTGAAGGACTTCAGACACAATGATACATTTGAAGTGGAAAGCTGTAAGGAGTTTGATCTTGAATGTAGATAATGGAGAGCAATAGAAGGGTTTTTAATGGGGATGAAGGGCCACTCTGATGGCAGTGGAAAGGACAGATTCGAGAGGGCCAGTGTTGTAGGCAGGAACATGCATTAGGATGCTGTTATAAAAATACAGGTGAGAAATAATTCAGGCCAAGACCAGAGTGGTGGCTGTGGAATATTTATAATGTGGAACTGAGAAGACTTGGTAATTGACTATTTGGGAGTGGTGGCAGGGGATGGGAGCTTGTGATTGGAAGGGGTTAGGGTGAATAGAGAGGCTATGGACAAGTTGAGCCGGCCATGATGCTGATGGGCCTACCCTGCCTTGTTCTGTCCTCCAGAGGATGAGAAGAGGAAACAAACTGCACCAGGGAAGCTTAGGCCAATTCAATGCATGCAAGGGTGATTTAACCTGGGTTCTGTCTGAAATACTTAAAAAAAAAAAAACCGACTTTCATTTCATAACAGAGGGAGACTTCAGGGAGACAGATTGTGATCTTTGTTGGCTGCTGGCTCCATGTCCCAACCAGAAAAAGAAATTACATGGTCTGATGGGAAAGGCAATATGGTCTGGGAGAAAATGTCCTCTAGACTAGGAATCAGGAGACCTGGATTCTGATGACAGCACCAACATCATCCCAGAGAGCACCCTCCTGCAAGTCCTGTAACCTCTCTGAGGTGAGCTTCCTCACCGTTACGAAGGACCAAAGACCTTCACACTTGTCTAACCCCTGCTATGGGAATTAAATAGCGATATTCTTTAAAATATAGATATGGTATTATGCAAACAGAACAGACTTTCGATTCAGACATATCTAGGTTTGAATCCTAGGCTCACCCACTTACTAGAGTGTCACCTTGGGCAAGTTGTATAACCTCACTGGGCCTCAGATTAGTTTCCTAATCTGTAGCAGGAGGATGTAATAATACTTAACCTCACCGAGTTGCAATGAGGTTAAAGGAAATAGCTTGTGTGAGTGTGCACTGTGAACTAAATATTAAGTGACGTTGAAAAGGTTTACGTGAATGTGAATGAGGACCACTGTCTGTGTGAAAGAAGATAGATAGGGCTGTTACAGCAAGAGATCAGCGGCTGTTGTTAGGTTTGTTGGGCAAAGAGCATTGGTGGGGTCATCACAGTTAAGGGTCTTGCCTTGACCACAGAACAATGACTGGTTCACACAGTGGGAGATGTACTGTCCCATTGATGGAGTTTCTTGTTGCTGTCATCCAGGGTGCCCCCTTCCTAGTATCATGGAGGCCAGACTAGTTAGCTAGAGGATACTGGATGAGTATAACATCAGAAAGGGCTGGGGATGCAGAGAATCCCAAGGGATATTTCACCTAGGTCCAGAATAGTGTCCACCGCTCCACAGACCAGAGCGTATGTATCCATTGGTTCAGTTCTTCTCCTTGGAAAAGCATCAGCCAAACATGACCAGGATTTTGCTCTCTCTGACTTCCCTTCTCCTCTATATTTGGGAAATAAAGCAATGGACATGGTTGTTGATGCTTACTTGGCTGTGTGACCTTGGACTGGTTATCTCACCACTCTGAATTTCTTTCCCCATTTGTAAAATAAAAATAGTACTCACTTGCATGGTTATTGGGAGGGTGAAATATGGCACTATATCTGCATTCCCCTGGTACTGCCTGGCATCTGGTAGGTACTTAACAAATATTCTTGTCTTGACTTTTCTCAGCCCCATGCAGACTACATGGCGGTTGAATCTTTAACTTGACAATCTGGCCTTGAAACTAGCAACTAGGATTTGAATTTTGACTCCATGCTATTACGGGTGGCCTCCAGCAAGTCTTGTCCCCTTTCTTAGCCTCTGTGTGTTATTCTTCCTACCCATCAGAGTTTTGTGGAATAAAATTATGTGTGGACTTGATCACTTCCAGCTCTGACATTCTAAGATTTTCCTGATTCTAAAATATAAGTTATATAATTCCATGCTTAGATGAGTTGGATAACTAATCCATGGATTATCAATATTCCATGTTATCAATAATCCATAATTTTTATTGAGTTTTAATATTCAGTGATTCCATGAACAAAAGAGTTTCTAATTTAATAGGGAAAATCAATACAAAAGTGTCCTGGGCAGCTAGTCAGGCCAAACCAATAGCTACTTTCATTCTTTTAGTTTAGGGGTTCTTAATTGAGGGGCTTACAGATGGCTTCAACAAAAGCCTGTGAACCAACTAAAATGTAGGCGAAGCTGTGAGTAAATATGTAGAGTTCATTTTTGCGGGGGAAGGCCCATAGCTTTCAACAGAACCTAAAAGAGAGACATCCTCAGAGGCTTCTGCCGTGGCCAGTGGCCTCTTGGCCTCTCTCCTGTCCATGCTGTGGCAAGAATACGACGCTGGTGTCAGAGTCCTGGGTGTGAGTTCTTTTTTGCATCATTCTCACTGAGAGCCCTAATCCCATATTTAACCACTCCGAACCTCAGTTTCTTCATCTGTAAAGTGAGGATGATTATTTACTTCACAGGGTTGTTGTTAAGGCTGCATGGGAGAATGCATGCAGATAAATCACTGGGCATATGGTCTGTGCCATTAAATATTAGGTCCCTTGCCTTTCCTTCCTGTCATTTGTTGTTTTTGTGAAATGATAAATTCCAATGAATTTTGAACCATTCTTCAGGAAACCCTATTTACATTTTACTGGCCTGCCAAGTAATAAATATGCTCTGTCCAAACGATTTGAAAAAGAGAGAGAGAAAGGCTAAACTGGAATCATAAAGTAACCCAGAGCTTATCTGGCATTTGTTTATAGTCTGGTTACAAGCCAAGAGGAAATAGCTCTTTGACATAATGGATGAGAAAAACATTGGGAACAGAGACCTTGGGTCCTGAGCAGACTGGTTTCCACCCAGGCTTGTAGCTGTGGACACACTGAAATAAGAAAATGCTGGCTCTTAAGGGGAGGAGTATGGCTGATGTGGTCAAGAGAAGATGCTGATATATCAAATTCAGTTAATTGGATTAGTCTCGTTTCAGAGCCCATATATGCCTTGCACTGGGTCCTCTGAAACCTACATCAGACATTGAAGCTATCGTTTATTTACTCATCCATCCAACCAAACACATTAGACACTAGAAATAGATGAAAAAACTTGGTCTCTACTTTCAAGATGAAGACAGTTTTGAGGGGAGGGAGAAAGGTAAAGAGACATCAGCATCACAGAGGGATAAAAGTTCTGACAGAGGGGAACTCTGCTGGTTGGGGAAGCAGTGGGAGTCATCTAACCCAGCTGGGGTGGTGCAGGAGGGAGTAGGAAGAAAGGCTTCGTGGAGGAAGAGAAACTAGGGCTCAGACTTCTAGGATGGATGGAATGCAGGGAGGAGAAGAAGGGGTGGAGTAGCCTTCCTGGCAGAGGGAGAAGTACAGGGGAGAGCCCAGATGCTATATCCAAAGGATTGGAGGGTAGCTGGGGCTGGGCCAGAAGCAGCAGGTGATTAATAAATATAGGCAGAGCTGGACCCTGGAAAGAAAGAGAAAGATTTGTGAAATATGTAACAAGTACATTGAACAGGCAGTACTCACAAGGTGCAATTATGAAACAACTTTATTTTTTGTCTCCCATTGGCTTTATAGATAGATAGATAGAGATTATGGATCTAGAGATACAAAAGCTCTGGCAGGCCCCATGAGTCTCCCATCACTCTCAGGAAATTAAAAGTTCTCTAATTAATTCTAGTCACAAAACAGTCTCAGTTTAGCAATGACTACGTCTGATCCAATCAAAAACATCAAACCTCTTCAAAGTAAAAACCCTCCCCATCCTCTAGCTCAGACCTGTCTCAAATAGGCTGCTCATGTGACCAAGGGGTTAAGGTCTGGCTCACTTCTGTTTCCCTGACTTGGCTTCCCAGCCTTTCCCCTCGATCTGGGTAACAGTAGCTGCTCACTCCTCCAAGGTTGAGCAGGGTGAGGGAGAGGAGAAAAGGAATAGAAAAGGTCTTAGGGGACTAGTACTCTCATGAGACAGCATGGGCAGTCCCTCACAAGCTTCTTTAGACACATCTTCTCCTGGTGCTTGAGCTCTGTTGATGGGAGCAGATGTGTCTGCTCAGTTCAGTTGCTTATGGTTCCTTCCTCAGCCTCTGGTGATCTGATGGTTTACCCCTGTTGGGGTCACTATTCCCCTCCACTGACCCTCATGTCTGAAGGTGAGCTAAAGATTGCAAAACTGGTTTTCTGGGTTACTTTTGCAAGCCCTGCATGGTGGTTTCATACTTCACTCTGAACTGTGATGTCTATAGTCTTGGGATCTCAGCCGAAACTACAATTTAAAAGTTCCATTTTAACATGTTCCAATATCTAACAGGTAGGATTGAGTATTCTTGCTGATTGTTTGGATATGGGGTAGAGGAAAGAGTCAAGGAAGATGCCCAGGTTCTTGAATTGAAAACAACATGGGGTTGGGCATAGTGGCTCATGCCTGTAATCCCAGCACTTTGGGAGGCTAAGGCTGGTGGATCACTTGAGGTCAGGAGTTCAAGACCAGCCTGGCCAACACGGTGAAATGCCATCTGTACAAAAATGCAACAACAACAACAGAATAGCTGAACTTGTTGGCGGGCACCTGTAATCCCAGCTACTTGGGAGGCTGAGATAGGAGAATTGCTTGAACCCGGGAGGCAGATGTTGCAGTGAGCCGAGATCATGCCATTGCACTCCATCCTGGGGGACAGAGGAGAAAGACTTCATCAAAGAAAAAAAAAAGACAGACAGACAGACAGACAGACAGTCAGAAAGAAAGAAAGAAAGAAAGAAAGAGAAAGAAAGAAAGAGAAAGAAAAGAAAGAAAAAGAAAACAATATGATAGATGGTAGGGCCAATCATTTAGCTACAGACTATTGGAGAAAAGGGTTGGAGAGGGGGATATTTTGAGCTCTGTATATAATGTATTGAGTATAAGGTGTTTATATAAAATCCAAATGGAGAAGTTTGGTTGGCAGAGGACTTTATAGGCCTGAAGTTCTGGAGACAGGCCTGGGCTTTGGATAGACTCAACATAGATTTTTCTACAACGTACTATAAAGTCACAATGAAGAAAAGATTTTTTTGGTGTACACAGTCAAGGTGGGCTTCTGCTTGATAACTTGGTGAAAAGAAAGCTAGACTGAGAGTTAAGACCCCAGTTCCAGTGTGACCTTTTGCCCCTTGACCCCCTCATAAAGCTATGTGGCCTTGGTTAAATCACTTCACCTCTCTAGCTAAAGCCTGGTACTAGGTAGATACTCAGTGAATACAAATGAATGAATGAATGAAGTGGAAGCACGCCTCACCCAGTATGTGCTAGTCCACTTGGATCAAGAATAGGGCAATGAGTTATGTGATCTGTGCTGTTCAGAAGCAGTATCGGCGCCTGTATGTGTTGGGGGTGGGTACTGCCTAGATGTTCGTTCTTGCCAGGGAGCCTTCACTAAATTTTAGGTGGAGGACAGGAGAGTAGGAAGCAGTCAAGTTTCACCTATTGGTTGGCATCTAAAGATACCTAGATACTTCCTAGTTCTTGTGTGTCATACCCAAGGTCAAAGCTTTGTTAAGATTCCTAAGTAAAAAACGCTTCCATCAGAGGGTTTTGGGAACCGAAGTCTAAACTGTACTGCCTGCAGTCTGTTGATATTTTTCTCCTCCCTACAGACATGGGCTAGAGTTTGATCTTTAAATATGAATCCTTCTGATTGACTAAGTGGCTGAATGAATAAGAATAATAGTAGCAGTAATGGTAAAAATAATAATATTGAGAATGTGCTTCATGAAGAGGCTCAGGTCCCCGCAGTAGAGTGTCAGCTTTGCCTGTAACTTGTGATGTAGGTTTGAGGAGGTCTGTTCCCTGCTTTGGGTCCTAATTCTCCTGTCTTTAGTGTAGAAGATGAAATGATATGATCTTTAAGTTTATTTCCAGATACATAGAGAATCATTTGATTTGGGCCTTTGAGATAGTATCTCCATTTCACAAGTAGGGAAATGGAAGCCCAGAAAAATCAACTAACATGCCCCAGGCTGCACAGCTACTAGTGGTAGAGTGGGAACGTAAATCCAGATTGATCCAGCTCAAAGTGTGTGTTCGCTCCACTCTGCCGGCTAGGTTTTTATCTAACCCTCCTCCCTGCTCTGGAATCTTCCCAGTTTCCCTCCATTTCCTGTTGGACAAGAGCCTTTTCTGAACCCAGCAGAGGTTGGGACCTACTAGTCAGCTCTTACTCTCACCCCTCTCTCTGATGGGCATCCCCAGCTTTGACCTGTTTGCAATCCCTGATAGCCCAGTTGCAGCTCTGCTGGATGCTGCCCAGACCCTCTCTCTGCAGTGCCAGGCTGAGCTGCTGCCTGTTGTAAGCCCTGCCTTAGGCTGACTGCTTCTCACCTTCAGATCAAAATGTGCCCCTGATTTCTGAATGTCTCCTGCCCAGGCCTGGAAAACCTAAACGTTATTACCTTCCCCTAGCCTCCCTCATCCCCTAAAATGAGGTTTCTAAGGGCTTTATCTGCTGGTGTCAAGTTTATGGCCATAATTCGAAATGCTGTTAATATTACTGTCAGCAGAGAGCTACAAATTACAAAGTTGTAAAGTTACTTTATAGTGATAACTGTCAGCCTTCACTAGCAGCACCTGCAGCCTCCATGGAAACCAAGTTGATAATAAATAGAGTTGATATTGTTTCAGGATTATGGCTGTTAGCTGACGGTCAAAAGAAATCCTGGCTGGTTCCTAAGTAACTTGAACCTGTTTGTCTACATGAATATCCCCTTCAACTTACGCATATATTACTTGTGTTCTCACCTTCTTATTGCACAAATGTGGGGAGAGCCCAAAAGTTGAAAGACCATTTACCCAAGATGAGCTCCAACCAGTTTCAGGTTTAGGCCTAACTTTTATCAGTCCAAGGACAACGAGAGGGACTGTCTGCTATATTATAGAAGCTTAATAAATAATTGTTGAATGCATGAATGCCTGGAACATTTGAGGGGGGCTTAATTGGACAATAATTGGAACAAAGATATTGAGTCATTTCTGCCTTTAGAGTAAAAAGAATGAAACAAAAGCAGCTTTGGAAGTAATGATTTGGGGAAATGAGGTTTTCTGTGCAGTAAAATGGTTTAGGCATCTTAATTGACGCTATTAAGTTTGATATTGATCAACAGGGCAATGTGTCAACTCCCACATCCACCACACTACCCTCCACCAAAATTGAAGCTGATTTTGGCTGCATTCACATAAATAGATTTGGGGAGCAAAGAGGTGTTGGCCTTTCTTTGCCCTGCTATGTCAATGACGCTGGGAACTGTGTGTTCATTTCTGGCCCCCACTCTATGTCGAACATTGATAAAATGGTGCACAGGTCCTGAGGCATCAGGTGGGAAAGGGAACACAAAGCTAGGTTTACCAACTGCCCTGGTTTGCCTGGGACTAAGTGAGGAGTTTCCCAAAACAGGGGACTCTGTGCCAAAACCAGGACAGTTCTCAGCAAACAAAGATGGTTGGTCAACCTACCCAAAGCTATGACATATGAGGAACTGGTAAAAAATAATTGGGGATATTTTCTTTGGCAAGAAGACATGTAGGGGCTACATATTTGCTTTGGTCAAATTTCTAAAGTGGCGGTCCCCAACCTTTTTGGCACCAGGAACCGAATTCATGGAAGAAAACTTTTCAGCGGACCAGGGTTGGGAGGGGAGATGGTTTCAGGATGAAACTGTTCCACCTCAGATCATCAGGCATCAGTTAGTGAGAAGTGCACAACCTACATCCCTCATATGCATGGTTCACAATAGGGTTTGCATTCCTATGAGAATCTAATGCCACTGCTGTTCTGACAGGAGGTGGAGCTCAGGTCATAATGATCCATCGCCTGCCACTCACCTCCTGCTGTGCGCCTGGTTCCTAACAGGCCACTGTAAAAATCCATGGCCAGGGGCTCGAGGACCCCTGCTCTAAAGAGCTCTCATGAAGCAGAGGGAGTAGATCTCTTCTTTGTGGCTCTAGAGGTTAGAACTAGAGCCAGTGGGAGATAGCTCCATTCTGAACTTTTATGGGGAAGATAATGACAGGGAGGGTCTGGAATCCAAGGCTATACTCACTGAGCACCTACACTGCACCAGGCCCTATGCTGGTTTCTGGGGATGCAGAGCTGAGTGGCTGTAGCCTATGCCTGGTGAGGTTCCCAGCTGGTGGAGGAGATGGGCGGAAGAGTGACTGCAGGAGAGTTTTGACAGGTGGGAACACAGGACATGGAGAAAAGGAGCATCTAACCTAACCTTGAGGGGATCAGCGGGTGGGAGGAGGTGCAGGAAGGAAGAACCATCACTTTTACCAAGTCTAGAAGAATGAGAAGGGAGCAAAAGACTTTGCAGGCAGAGAGAGTAGTGTGTATCCAGTCCAGAGAGCTACTTTCCTCCTTTGGACATGTCTGAGCCTTGGGTGTGAGTTAGGGAGTGAGAGGCAATGAGGCCGGAGAAGGCTGTGGGAACCAGCTAGTGAAGCACCAGTGACCCACAACCACACCAATGTTGCCTGGAGGGCACCATGGCAGCAGTGGGGAGGATGAGTTGAATGGGCTCAGTTGGAGATAGGTGAATGTATCACAAGCAAATACCACAGCACCTCACCAAGTAACACCTGCCTGCCCTTCTCACTCTTTTCATCTTTAAAAGGATGTGTTCCTGGGAAATTTGCTCTGAAAGTAAATCTAAGGATCTCCTTCCTCCTGATTCCCCTCGGGAGCCCTGATCCAGTTTCTCAGATCATACTATCTGGCCAGAAGTTTGGGTTATCTCCTAGTGGAATGTTGTGTATTGGACAGTGTTTTGATGTGAGATTCATGAGCCACATACTTTATTAATCCAGTCTCTGCTGCTGACTTGCTATAATCTTGAGCAAATCACTACCCTGCCCGGGATGCCATTTGTAAAATGAAGGGTTTGGACAAAGGGCCTCCATCCTTCAGGCTCATTCAAATAGTTTATTTAATTTGGATCTAACATTTATTGAACATCTACTACGTGCAGGACACGGTCATCTTAGGATTTTCTGTGACCCCTGGGGCCACAGGGCCATTCTCTATAGGACCACCAACTCTCCCTTTCTTTCAGAAAGACCCTAAAACTAGAACCTCATACCTCACTTCAGACTGCATGTTGAGCCAAGACATGCTGCCTGTCTGGGATTTCTTATCCATCAATATTTTCCTCAAGATGATAAATGTGCTGCCAATAAGAGGAGGCAGCTGCCAACTCTGTCTGAGACAAGGGCCTTTAGCTGGGGTTGTGGCCGTGCTTGGCTTGTTGATGTGTCTCAAGAGACAGGAGGTGGGAGTTGTGGCTGGGAGGGATGCAAGTTGGAACTTAGAGGGAGGAGGACATCAGGACCACTGCTCTCAATCCATGCAGTTTCAGCTATGAGTCAGTGGAGAGGAGACAGGAGACAAAGGATGCTCGGCTGTCAGTTCAAAAAAAAGAGAAGAAAAAAATACATATTTTTTATGGTATTTATGAAGCTCCTGCAGAATGCCAAGCCCTGGGTAAGCCATCCAGAAATAAACAGCATTCATCAGTGTATAAAGCGTATTCAGAACCATCATTTCATTTGATCCCCACAGCAATCCGTAGATACGAGTATTATTATTTCTATTTTACAAACAAGGAATTCAAGGCTCAGAGAAGGAGGTGCACTTTGTCTCTGTGTTCCTATCCTAAGCTAAGACCAGTCTGAGGCTCTAGAAGTACAGAAACTCAGAGTTAGACTAAGAGGAAGAATGTCCAGGTGGCACAGTGCATAGGTAGTGGGGCAATATCCTCACAGAAGCTTGAACTTGTTTCTTCTAATATTAAATCCTCTGATTGCTCCACTAAAAGACACTTTCTTTGAAGAAATCAGTCATATGATTGAGGAGCTAAGAGCTGAGATATAACAGATGCCATTGTTAATAATAGAATGAAGCAAGCATAGCCTTTGGAGTCAGATTGACCTGGGTACAAATCTTGGTTCTGCTATTTACCAGATGTGTGAACTTAGGCAAGTGACCTAATCTCTCTGAGCCTCAGTTTGTCCATCTGTAACAATGATTATTATGATATTTACCTCACAGTGTTGTTTTCAGTAGATGGAAACAAAACAAATTCTCAGGTGCCTAATAGATTACCTGGAACATAATAAGCACTCAGTAAATGATACTCATATTATTACTAGCCAAGTACCCAGTTGGATGAAATCCGAGTAATAAATTCCTGAGTTATCAGAAGAGATGAAATCTGTTTGGATTATAGGTTTCAGGGAAACTTCCATGAAGGGTTTTTGAGATTCCTAAGGGGTTCTTCAGATTCTTAAATAACAGCCTTCTCCAAGGTGTGTTCAGAGTACTCTAATATCCCAGTAGAGATCTCTGTCCTCATGTGCATAGTTTGGAACTTTTACCAGGACAAATTCACTTAGGGTTAGTCTCAGGACTCAGTCTACCATAAAGATCTGTGACTAAAGCTAGGGTTCAGTCTGTAACTGGGATTTGGTATTTGATGCTCAGCTAGAAACAGCATATATTAGCCCTCCTTAGTCTGGTGTTGAGGAAACATGTCATGATAAAGTGTTAAGACACTTGGGTTCTCATCACAGAATTTAAGCACTGGAAAGTCCAGTGATTTTAATTTTTTAATGTGAATGTAGACAGCTGACACTTCATCTGTGCCAGTTTCCCACTCTGCCTACTGCACCTACCTTGTAAATAGCTGGGCAGATCAAATGGCATAGTAGGCGAGAAATGATTTTGAAAACTATTTCACCCTGGACTCAAAGGAGGGATAATTCCTGGTGAAGGGGAAGAGCAGGAGGGGGCTGGGGAGAAGTTGGAAGCATGTTGCTCTTTTGGACAGAAAGGTCTAGAATAGGGAAGAGGCAGGGGCAGGGCCTAGAGGAGGCGCTGGGCTGGTGTAGAGGCAGCCACAGAGGACCCAAGTCAGTTTAATTCCCAGCCTGTGTTAGCAGGGATGTGCGTCACAACTTAGCTTCATCAGAAAGATGCTGGCCACAGGGCTGGTAACCCACTGAACTGAGCAACAGTCTGGACTCTCTCCCAGCTCCTTCCCTCCGCTGCTTGCCTTTGGGGGACCACAAGCAGCAGCTTCCTTGCAGTTGCCTGAGGTTGAAGTGCCCTCTCCTGGCCCCCAGGGTGCATGGCTGCTGTGAGAGTCAGGCTCCCCTCCACATAGAGGATTGGAAGGCAGTCTGGTCCTTTGTCCGGGCTAAGTCCTATGCTCTGGAGGGCTTGAGCTATCTTGGTGGGGCTGCAGAGGGGAGGGGCACCCCCCTCAATTCTCCCAGGTCTCTCTGCATAGCATTCCTCTTCCTTGCATAGGTAATCTCTCTTTCTTCTTTCATTCCCCATTTTGTTTTCATTTTTGTCTTTTTGTCTTTCTATTTGACCCTTTCTCTCCCACACACTCACTCACACACACACACACACACACAATTGCACATAACTTTATTACACCCTCTCTTACCTTCTCCACTTTTTATCTTCTCCCCCCACCCAACCTCCCTTCTTTCCTCCCACCTCGTCTACTTTTTTTTCTCTTTTTCTTCCTCCTTAGCTCCCTCTCTCAAGGCGAATAGTGGAAACGTGTTGCACTAAATCCACATTTAGTGTCAGACACTCAAACAAGAAGCCACTCTGTCCTCTCTTAAGTGGAGAATTAAGTATTCTCCACTTGGATGACCTTGAGCAATGCTTTGTGCTCTGACACCTTAACTGATGTTGAGGATTGAATGAGGGGACCTGTGTCAGTGCCTATCACAGTGGCCTCTGACTTGGGCAGGGGCTCAGCAGTCCCTATTCTTCCTCATATCCCTTTCAGCCCCACTCTGCTGCCTCCTTCTTTTGTTCTTTTTGTTCTTTTCCAATTCTTCTTTCCCTCTCTCCTTCCTTCACTTTCCCCATTCCTCATACCATAGTTCAGATTCAGATTCAAATGCTGTAATACCTGTTGAGCTTTTCATAAATTGGGGACTTGACCTTCACCTTGAAAGAACTGTTTTTGAGTTTCACTGTCTCTCACTTCTGCCTCCTCAAGAGAGGACAGAGTGGTTTCTTGTTAGAGTGTCTGATGAGGGGCTGAGTTAACTGTGAACTGAGTTAAGGGACAACCAGAGGTTGTCAGCATGCCCAGGGGGGTCTCTGTTCCCAGTGTGTCCTACAGGAAAGGTTTGTGGTGAGGAAGAAATCTCCCGAGGCCCACATGACATCCTGGTGGATGTGTCCATGGGCCAGTTATTTTAATTTGCTTGCTCATTTATTTATCACCTGTGGTAAATTATAACAAAAGCACCTGCCACAATAAAGCAATGAAAGACATTTCCTAGCACTGAGCTCTTAAAGAAACATCTCACCTGGGAATCCATGTGGGGGCCCAGTAGGAGGCGGTGGCCTCTGGCTTCAAGAGCATTCCTTCAGCAGATGCCAACATGAGTGTCATGATGCCTCTCATAGTGTCCCCTGATGAATGCCAAGGGCACAGTCCCAAAACACAGTGCAAGCGTGCAGCTGTCTGAAGTCTAGCTAGACACTACATCAAGGCTATTGTGAGTAACCTGCACCCTTCACAGCATCCTCTGAGACGATCATATCTCTCAGCCCAGCTATGGAGAAAGCCAGGAAACCAAGTGGTGCAGGCTCAGGCAAAGGCCAGAAATGCAGGGATTTGAGCTGATGTGGCTCAGTGGTTGGGAACTCAGACTCGGAAATCGTACAAGTCTGGTTTCAGATCCTAGTTTTGCCACTTCCAAGCCCTGTGTGACTTTGGGTAAGTTACTTCACCTCTCTGCACTTCAGATATCTTATCTGTTGAATACAAGTAATGGTACAAACTTTTCGGGGTTGTGGTGAGAATTAAATGAGTTAATGCATGTCAGTACTTAACACCCTGACTGACTCCTGGTAAGGGATGACATCTATTATTACACCTTACAGTTCTGTGTGCTCGCTTCATGGGGATCCCAGTAACTCAGGGATCTGCTGACCGAGTGGTTGGGAACCACATCTGATTGCCTGGATGGAGAACTGCCTGCACCACTACAGAGACACACGAAGCCAGATGACCAGTTTTAAAGCAAAAGAGGATTCTTCTTTTGAGTTCTCTCATAAGAAAGTGTGACTGTAGTCGACCCCTCCTTATATGCACTAAGGCAGACTGGAAAATCTCATGCACACATCCCCTTGCCTAAGCACTTTCGTGATAGTATGTGTGAGGGGATGTCTGGGATTCTGGGAATGCACATTTACAGCATGAGGAAGACGCTTGAGTTTTAGAAAGTTGGGAATCTCTCTCGAGAAGAGAGAGATTTACTGCTTGCCTACTATGTGCCAGATACTGTGCTAAGTGCTTTATGAGCTTATTTAATTCTCATGGCAGCGTTATGAAGCAGTCACTATATCTTACAAGTAAAGAAAATGTTAACCCATGATATTAACCTACCTGGAGTCACCAAACTTGTATGAGGCATAGTCAAGCTCTGAACCCAAAGCCCCAGGATTCCACAGCACTGTTCTTCCTCCTGTGCTCACATCCAGACTGTCTGTGAGATTTCACCTGCCATGTCCCACCTCTCACAGCCCTCCAGCCCCTACTGCTCCTCGAAGAGGCAGCAGACCAGGAAGCTGTGGCAGGACAGACCCCTCTCTCCAAGTGTGGTGCACATTGGCTTCACTTTGCTTTGGTTTTCTTCTGAGTGACTGGGAGTTTCTACTTGGCCTAAACTCCTCCATACCTCTTCACCGGAAGGTGATTGTTGAGGGAAAGTTACTGGGCTCTGTTGAAAGTCATTTTTAGATTCCAGAGCAGGACAAGAAGGAACAATGACTGCACATGTGCATGACTAATTCAAAGCACTTTCTTCTTCAAAATGTCAAACTTTATGGTCAGTGGCTGTTTCACAGTGAGCAGCAGCACTGTGAATATTAAACTACCAGGATGGCAGGGCATCTAGACTGGAAGTCTTTGTAAGGGCAGACAATCTCCAAAGGTGATGGCTAGTGCAGCAGGCCAGCTTTGAAGTACAGTTTGAAAACACAACTTCATTGTAAGTGATTGACCACCTGAGATTAAGATGTTCTAGGTAAATGGCGCATATTAGCATGAATCTTTATTACAACCCCCAAAGAGTGGCATTATAGTCCCATTTGGTGATGGTGGAGGGTTGGGGGTGAGATTGATGCTCAAGGTAACTAGGGGATTTGTCCAAGGTCACATAGCAAGTATTTCTCCTGGTTCTCAAACCCAGGTCTGTTGCCCTCCTCCAAAGCCTGCTCTTTTGCTACCATAGTATGCTGCTTTTTGACTTTATGGCTTTAAAGCATTTGAACTTATCCATGTTTAGACCCACCAGTGACCCACCCATGTGTTCTAAGGAGGATTTGGAAGGAGTTAGTAAGGACCTACTTCGTGTAACCTTAGGTCTGTGTCAAGAAATAAGGCCTTAGAAAAAGTCCATTAGGTCTGGGCTCCTGGAAACCAGGCTGGAATCCAGACTACCAGAAACAGCCTGTGTGACTCAGTAACTCCATTTTCCCGCTCTGGGTTTTCACTTTTCTACCTATAAAAATGTGACAGTGAAAAACACAAAACAGATATTTACCAAGCACCTACTCTGTCACATGCCCTGTGCTGGGCATTGGCAATCGAAGATGAGTAAGACATTGCTTCTTCCCTTAAGGTGCAGTTGAATGAAGGAGTCTCTAACACTCTTCCCTGATCAGACATTCTATGAACTCAAGCTGCAACCACAAACACGGATGCTGGGTCAAGGGCCTTCGACTCTATTCAGTGTGACTTAGGTCTATTATAACCTAGACATAGGGCTTTGAGCGGTACCCCTAATGGGCCCAGGGTCAAAGCATACACAGAGACCAGTGGCTCCAGGTAAAGAGGCTGGTGAGCACTTTGAAATCAAAAGGAGCAGACACTGGCCTTTCATTTATTCAATTATTCACTCATTTGTTTAACAAAAAGTTTCTGAGCATTCCTTCTGTGCCAGGCCCCATACAAGGTGGTTGAGGACCCAGTAACGGGTCAGGAAAGGCTCTTGCATTCCAAAAGTGCAGTCTTATGGAGAAACGGGCATCCAAATATTACTATTAATAAGAGTACCCTGAAAGGACACATAAGGTAGAGAGGGGACATTAGGGAGAAAGTGCGTAACTCTGCCTTAGGGGGCAGGAATGGCTTTGTAGAGGAGGAGCCCATGAGCTGAAACTCACAGAATGAAATGGACATTCTAGGCCAATGCCCAGAGACGTGACACAACATGCTGTTTTCAGGAGCTGGAAATGTCTGGAGCTTCAAGTACAGGGAAGGGCTGTGGGTGGAGTATTCTTCCTAGCTCCACTAATGTTGGGCATACCTGGGTAACTTGCTTTGGCCGAAGGGACACTAATGGAACTAACTCAGATGGAGGTCTTCCACGTGCCTGTGTGGTTGGGGCTGGCACTTGTCACTCCAGTGATCGACCAGGGGAAGAGCATGTCACAGGGAGCCACTGCCACTTCAGCTCCACCCCAGGATGAGCAGGGAGGAAGGCAGACCTGAGTTCCACCTATGGCCTGGAGCCAAGCCAGCCTAAAGCCTTATCTTCTGGTCATTTATTCTAGATCAGTCAAACCAACCACCTGCAGATGCAAGAGAGAGAGAGAAGAGTGTTGTTTTAAAAATAGATGAAATCATTCAGGAGAGAGTGCAAGAGATACCATGGAGAAGTGGGGTCCCTGTTTTATGTTCCCTACTTAGGCATGTAGGTGGTAGTCATTTTGAGTGAGGAATGACATGATCAGATTTGCAAGATGCTTGATCCAAAAAGAAAAACAGCAACTCTAAAACCCAGTGGAGCCTGAGGGTCCAAGTAAGACTTCCAAACTGAGCGTTTCAAGTCACCTGTGAGGACCTCAGCATCTTCTCTGCTTCCAGCTTGGAGGAAAGCATATCAAATAGAGTCCCAGCCTCGGTGATTGGATGGGTTGCTGCTGTACCAAGGTACAGGTCCCTCAGCCCTTTCACAGCCTCACAAGGCCTGGAGTGGCCCAAGCCTCAGGGCCAATAACCTCCAGCAGAAGGAAACCCCTCACCTTTTCCTTCAGTCTGCAAATAAATATCAAAAATTTCTTGGAGAGTCATGACATGAAAGGTCGGGAAGCACTGGCTTAGCACTGTGAGGGTCCAGCCCTCCCTGCTCAGCCAAGGACATGCCATCTGCTTCTACCCACTATCCTCCTTTAAAAGCCTATTTCCTTCAGGCCCCCAACAGGTCCCCTTCTCTCAGATGGTGGTGGAGAGCAGAGAGCCAGTGTTGTACCTTTGCATTCGTAATATACTGTCTGAGGATTTTTTATTACCCTGTCGAGACAAAAAGCAATGGGATGAATTTCAATTCAGGACCCAACTGACTGCAGCACCATGTCTGAGTCCTTCTCAGCAGCCTCTGCTATAGCTTTGAGAGCTGCCCTGGATTATTCTGTATTAACATCTCTACTAGGCCCCCTACTCAGTCCCTGCATCCCCCACCAGGCTCATGCAGTGCTGGGCATCATCACATGTGCTTGGATGCTGAGAGAAAGGACAAAGTCAGGGCTGTGGTATGGGCCTGGCTTCCTCTGGGACCCCAGCAGTGTCAAAGAGCAAAGAGGGCTAGAGCAGTTGAGATGACTTCCTGGAGGTGACGGACCTTGATAATAAGATTTAGCAAGGTGAAATAGCTTACAAATTACAGGTGCTCTGACATACACTGTCAGGGCCACAGTGAGTTGTTACAATAACCCTGTGAAGGAGGAACAATCATCCTCATTTTACAGATTAGAAAACAAAGGCTCAATGAGGTAAAATGACCTGATAAAGGTACACAGACAGTAAGTGGCTGTATTAGTCAGGGTGTTCCAGAGAAACAGGACAAATAGGGTGTCTGTTGTGCATGTATATATAAAGAGATTTATTTTGACCAAGCGTGGTGGCTCACACCTGTAGTTCCAACACTTTGGGAGGCCCAGGTGGCTGGATCATGAGGTCAGGAGATCAAGACCATCCTGGCTAACACGGTGAAACCCTGTCTCTACTAAATATACAAAAAATTAGCCAGGCATAGTGGCAGGCACCTGTAGTCCCACCTACTTGGGAGGCTGAGGCAGGAGAATGGTGTGAACCCAGGGGGTGGAGCTTGCAGTGAGCAGCGATCGCGCCACTGCACTCCAGCCTGGGCGACAGAGTGAGACTCCATCTCAAAAAAAAAAAAAAAGAGATTTATTTCAAGGAATTGACTCATGCAGTTTTTAAATTGTTTTTGTAGAGACAGTTTCTCTCCCTGTTGCTCAGACTGGTCTTGAACTCCTGACCTCAAGCGATCCTCCCACCTCAGCCTCCCAAAGCACTGAGATTACATGCATTAGCCACTACACCTAGCCTTCATGCAATTTTGGCAGTTTGCAATGGTGGACTGGCAGGCTGGAGATCAGGGGAGAGCCAATGTTACTTTTCTTTCTTTCTTTCTTTTTATTATACTTTAAGTTCTAGGGTACATGTGCACAATGTGCAGGTTTGTTACATATGTATACATGTGCCATGTTGGTGTACTGCACCCATTAACTCATCATTTACATTAGGTATATCTCCTAATGCTCTCCCTCCCCCTTCCCCGCTCCCCATGATAGGCCCCGGTGTGTGATGTTCCCCTTCCTGTGTCCAAGTGATCTCATTGTTCAATTCCCACCTATGGGTGAGAACATGCAGTGTTTGGTTTTCTGTTCTTGCAATAGTTTGCTGAGAATGATGGTTTCCAGCTGCATCCATGTTCCTACAAAGGACACGAACTCATCCTTTTTTATGGCTGCATAGTATTCCATGGTGTATATGTGCCACATTTTCTTAATCCAGTCTGTCACTGATGGACATTTGGGTTGATTCCAAGTCTTTGCTATTGTGAATAGTGCCACAATAAACATATGCGTGCATATGTCTTTATAGCAGCATGATTTATATTCCTTTGGGTATATACCCAGTAATGAGATGGCTGGGTCAAATGGTATTTCTAGTTCTAGATCCTTCAGGAATTGCCACACTGTTTTCCACAATGGTTGAACTAGTTTACAATCCCACCAACAGTGTAAAAGTGTTCCTATTTCTCCACATCCTCTCTAGCACCTGTTGTTTCTGGACTTTTTAATGATTGCCCTTCTAACTGGTGTGAGATGGTATCTCATTGTGGTTTTGATTTGCATTTCTCTGATGGCCAGTGATGATGAGCATTTTTTCATGTGTCTGTTGGCTATATAAATGTCTTCTTTCGAGAAGTGTCTGTTCATATCCTTTGCCCACTTTTTGATGGGGCTGTTTGTTTTTTTCTTGTAAATTTGTTTGAGTTATTTGTTGGTTCTGGATATTAGCCCTTTGTCAGATGAGTAGATTGCAAAAATTTTCTCCCATTCTGTAGATTACCTATTCACTCTGATGGTAGTTTCTTTTGCTGTGCAGAAGCTCTTTAGTTTAATTAGATCCCATTTGTCAATTTTGGCTTTTGTTGCCATTGCTTTTGGTGTTTTAGACATGAAGTCCTTGCCCATGCCTATGTCCTGAATGGTATTCCCTAGGTTTTCTTCTAGGGATTTTATGGTTTTAGGTCTAATATTTAAATCTCTAATCCCTTTTGAATTAATTTTCGTATAAGGAGTAAGGAGAGGATCCACTTTCAGCTTTCTACTTATGGCTAGCCAGTTTTCCCAACACCATTTATTAAATAGGGAATCCTTTCCCCATTTCTTGTTTTTGTCAGGTTTGTCAAAGATCAGATGGCTGTAGATGTGTGGTATTATTTCTGAGGGCTCTGTTCTGTTCCATTGGTCTATATCTCTGTTTTGGTACCAGTTCCATGCTGTTTTGGTTACTGTAGCCTTGTAGTATAGTTTGAAGTCAGGTAGCGTGATGCCTCCAGCTTTGTTCTTTTGGCTTAGCATTGTCTTGGCAATGCGGGCTCTTTTTTGGTTCCACATGAACTTTAAAGCAGTTTTTCCACTTCTGTGAAGAAAGTCATTGGTAGCTTAATGGGAATGGCATTGAATCTATAAATTACCTTGGGCAGTATGGCCATTTTCACAATATTGATTCTTCCTATCCATGAGCATGGTATGTTTTTCCATTTGTTTGTGTCCTCTTTTCAATATTACTTTTCAAGAACAAAGGCCATCTGCTGCAGAATTCCCTCTTGCTCAGGAGAGGTAAGTCTTTTGTTCAATTCAGGCCTTCAACTGATTGAATGAGGCCCACTCACATTATGGAGGACAATCTCTTTGCCTCAAAGTCCACTGATTAAATGTTAATCTCTTCCACACGCACCCTCACAGAAATATCCAGAATAACATATTTGAGTATCATGGCCCAGCCAAATTGACACATAAAACTAACCATCACATTAACCATCAAAGTGGTTTGACCCAAAGTCTTTTGGCTTCAGAGTCTGAACTCAACTACATTAGACCATCCAAAAGGATCTGTTCTGGAACTTACGAGAGAAGAAGTATTTGAAATGATGACATTTAGTCCAGTTTAGCAACTATTTTTTGAGAGTTTAATTTTATCAGCTCTATTGATATTGAAATTTTAAAAAATAGCATCTACCCTCACAGTCTAGTGAAGGAACTTACAAAACAGGGAAAACATTGTGAAGAGTGGGTCATGATGAATAAAGGCTCAGTGATAGAACTGAGCATGTGAAGAAATTGGCCTGAATGCTGAGTTCACACAAGGGAGGCTTAAGAACTAAAGTTGGAAAAGTTCTTTGGGGTCAGATTATAGAAAGCCTTAAATGCCATCATACTAATTTCTAGTTTTAGATTATAGGCAACAGGGAGCCAGAGATGGTTCTTAAGCAAGAGAGTAGCATGAGGAAATTGCTGTATTAACAGTAGTGGATGGTATATGCAGAAGGAGCTAGAGTTATCCTAGACCAGTGGGTACTTCCCCTTAGTATGATTATGGGAGCATTGTGAAGTCTATACTTCATTCCCGAGTAAAGAAAGGAGCAATTAGCAAGGGACAAGAACCTCTCCTCCCTAATGGCTTCTCAGTGAAGTTGCAGGATTAAGAGAGGGCAGTCAGTTATGTGGCAGGTACTGCCCTAGATGGCTTCCCCAATTCAACCTCAAAGCAACCATGTGAAGAAGACAAGACAGGGATTATTGTTCTCATTTAACTGATGAGACACTGAAGTCCAGAGAAATAAAATAACTTTCCCAAGGTCACACAGCTGGTAGATGTGGAGGGTCAGAATTCACATTAGAGTGGATTGATTCCACAGCCTGCACTATTAACCCACTGAACTGCAATAGAAGATGGAGTTGGGAGGGACCCTGGATGCTTGAGTGCTATAAAGAGAAAAGAGGAGTAAATGGAGGAATAAAGGAAAAAACAAGAAGTTGAGGAATCAAATATCATGTTTTGAAGACTATAATGCCTTACCAAGGCCTGACTCAGGGGTAGATACTGGAAACAAGGAGACCCAGTCATGTCTGGAAATACACAGAATGTCAACTGGAAGAGAAGGTCCATAAGCCACTCCCAACTAGAAGCCCAGCTCCACTTCCTGTCCCATCTGCATTTATGTTGATGGTAGGGAGAGAGGTCATTTCTTACTGCTAATAGGGCCCTCAGCTGGACTCTGGTCACTGTAGCCATTCAGTCCCACCAGAGTTAACCTCCAGTGCTGCAGTGGAGCAAGCTCTTGGGAGAGGGCAGTGATTTCCTGGTTTGTTCCCATCTGTAACCATTGCCTTACCTGGTAGGAGGCATCATCTGCTGTAATTAGGCTTCATTACGATACTGATTAATAACATCTTGCCTGGGCCAGGTGTATGATGGGATTGGCTTACTCACTGTAAATGTTAGTGTTCTTTTTAGCTATTTACACACAGTGAACACCCCTGTGAGGTCCAAAGGGGAGCAGACAGCACAGACTGTGAAAATTCCCCTGAACGGGGAGCCAGATGCATGGAGATAGCAAGAGTTCAAAGTGGAGTCTAGGCGCAGAAGACCCTGTGGGCCAAGCCAAGCTCAGAGTCAGGTTACAGATGAAGGCCATCAACAGTCATCAACTGGTGGCCCATGGCTGACTCCTTCCTGTAGATGGTGGGTATGGCAAGGAAAATGTTTTGTTGGCTGGTGAGTTGGTTGGTTGGTTGGTTGAGTTTTGAGCTTGAGGTTTTTGAGCATGGCATTTACTGTCTCACTTGTCACTGATCCTTCTATTGTTTCATATTTATCATTGCACATAGTTACATTATGAATCTATCCTCTGAAGACATTTGATTTTGTGATCCTGGTATACATGCTGGTTAAGAGATGAAGTAATACAAAGAACAGGTTGATAGGCAGGGGAAGTATGGAAACAAAAGCATTGACATAGAAAGGCACAGAGAATGAACAGGGATTTGAGGCATTGCAGGGGCCAAGTAGTATGAGGACGAGCCCAGAGGTGAAGACAGTGTGGAGCATCTGGGAGCCCCATGTCATCTAGTGTGGTGAGGGTGTCAGTGAGGAATGGGGAGAAGGGAGAGATGGGTCAGGAGAAGGCAGCAGGAGCCTAGATGGAGGGCCTGACTACAACAGTTAATGGGTTTGGACTTGATCCAGGGAAAGTACAGAACTGTTGAAAAGGTTTAAGTCAGAAAGGGACACAGTCAGCTCTGCATCTTAGGCATATGGCTTTGGCAGCAGTGATAAGAATGGATTTGATAGCAGCAAGAGGAGACCAGAGGCTGCTGCAGTAACCTAGCGACGTGACCATGAGGCCTGAATGGGGTAGAGGCTGTGCAATGGAGAGAAGGAGAGATGGGAAAGTCATGTCTGGGGTGGACTCAGTAGGAGATCCATTGGTTTCTTTTCTTGAGGGAGAAAACAGTACCTGCTTGGCTGATGATAGGCCTGATCATTGAGCTCACTGAATTTACAGGAGAAAGTACACAAATGTGGGAGCGCTGGCTGCATATTTGACTTTCGACAGACAAATCAAGGCTCATAGGAAATCCAGTTGTCAGTGTGAGAAGGGAAGAGAAAAGTTCTGGTTTGAGTCTCCTGGTCTCTTCCTCTTTTGAATTCCACTACAGCAGCCAAGCTTTGCCACATTTTGATTTAAACTTTTACAGCTAGGCCTGACTTCACAGATCAGAATGCTAAGGCTTCCCAATGAGCATCGACATTTCCGGAGCTACTGGTGGCTAGAAGCTTTTTGCTCTGTCCTTCCTGTATGTTTTAAGAAATGTATTTTTCTATGTACCTATCTGATTGGCTGTCTGTTTATCTATCTGTAAGTCGTCTTTTCATTTTGTTTCTCTTTCTGTCTCTGTCACTTTCTCTGAGAATTTGTCTTTGTGTGTTGTTACTCTCTGTATCTCCTCCTCTCTGTTTATCTCTTTTAATTCTCTCTCTCTCCTCTCTCGGACCTCCTCACTCTATTTCTGTCATCTCCCTCTCTCCCTCTCTGCCTCTCTCCATTTTCATTCTGCCTCTTTTTCTCTATTCACAGTTCTGATTAGACAAATGACTCAGGGATGAGGCCAATCTCTGCCCAGTGGTTAATTGATGTCTGCTATAGAACTGCCTAAGTGAGTAACTCTTGTCATTAGCATGAGATGGGTTGCCTTGGCCTACAACTAGGAAACCTTTGAAATTCTGCATCTAAATTGCCTTCTTTTGACTGCTGCTAGTGATGCTAATTAGCTGTGTTAATTGGATGTTTTGATATTTGAAGAGCAAAGCAATCCAACTTCTTCTTCCAGAAAGCCAAAATTATTAATGAACTTGGCAGCAGCCTGGCTCTCTTTCCACAGTGGGCACAGCCAAAGATATTGGGGTAGGCAAAGGGGTTATTCTAAGAAAGCGTCTTGTCTGCTCTTGGAAAGAGAGAAAGCTGTGGAACTGGCTGTGGAGTATCCTAGGGTGAAATCACCCAGTGAGACAGAAGTCTCAGACCTAGAGACCAAAGACTAACACAAGGAATTTGATTGTATTTTGCCACTATCTGCCATAACCCTAAACAACCAGGCTTGAACTTTTGCATCCCAGTGTCTAGCATGGTACCTGGCACACAGTTAACATTTTACACAAATTATTGCATGAATAACCAACAAGAGCATGGATCTTGAAGTCAGACTTGGATTTGAATCCAAGCTCAGCTACTTTCTAGCTGAATTATTTGAGAAGAAGTTACTTATCTCTCTGAGTCTCCAATTTTCTTCCAGTTACATATTGGTGAAGAATTCTGATGAACATAATTTTCTCCAACTTGTTCTGTTTTTACTGATGCTTTATTATCCCACTACAAATAATATCTGGTACCCCATCTGCCTAACCTGCCTCTTGATCTATCTCCAATTATAAAACAAATTAAAGCTAAGTAAAAGATATGAACAGAATTCTGTGGGGATACAGAAAACAGAGCAATGAATTCAAACTTGGGGGAATCTGGGAAGACCTTCTAAATGGAGCAGATTTTGAGCTGGGTCTAAAAGGGAGGTTAAGCCTTCAATAAGAGGAGAAGAGAGAGTTGGAGTAACAGGAAGGCATTCCACAAGTGTCTACAAAGAACAGAACCATGGACAGGCACCTCACTGCTCTGAAATAAGAAACCTAATTATCTCTAAGGGTTCTGTTAGCTCCATGTAGCAGGATTCTATGAAATTGTTCTTTCCCATATCTTACGGTATATTTCCTCTAGCGAGAAAACAATAATCAACAGCAGAGCCAAGAATATAGGAAATGAAAAGTTGGGTGTGGTAGAGGAGACTTGAAATTTTACTCACCATTGAGAGGAACATTCTTCAGAAAGCCAAGCCCAAGGCCTGCAATATGGTCGCATTAGTCAGGGTTCTCCAGAGAAATAGAACCAATAGAATATTTATGTCAATATCAATATCTATATCTATGTCTACATCTATATCCATATCTACATCAATATATCTCCTTTTGGTTCTGCTTTCATATATATATGTAAAGAGATTATATACATAAAGACATTTATTATAAAGAATAGGCTTATGCAATTATGGAGACTGAGAAGTCCCAAATCTGCGTCAATGAGTTGGAGTCCCAGGAAAGCTGATATGTCTAAGGCTGAAGGCCTGAGAAACAGGAGAGCTGATGGTGCAAGTTCCAATCTGAAAGTCAACAGACTTGAGACCCAAGAAGAACCGTATTTCAGTTCTTGTCCAAAAGTCAAAAAAGACCCATGTCCCAGCTCGAGTAGTCAGTAGTCAGTAGAGAGGGAATGCCCTCTCAGCCTCTTTGTTTATTCAGTCTTCAACTGATTGGATGAGGCCCACCCATATTAGGGAGGGCAATCTACTTAACTAAGTCTACTCACTCAAATTTTAATCTCACCCAGAAATAACCTCACAGACATATCCACAATAATGTTTGACCAAATGTCTAGGCATCTCAGTCAAGTTGACACATGAAATGAACCATCATATGGGTTAATTGGCTCTTGGGACATTTTCAAACACCATGAGGGAAGCACAGGTCAGACAGTGTGATCATGAGGTCCAAAGACCCAGTACAAAGATTACGTAATTACTACATCATTGATCATTGGGTGGTACAGCGTTGGTAGAGTTAATCTAATTCAATCTCTTCCTTTTACAAAAGAAAGAAAGGAGAGAGAGAAGAGGAAGGAAGGGAAGGGAAAGAAGGGAAGGAGGGAAGGAAGGAAAAAGAAAGACAGAAAAAGAAAAGAATAAAAGAAGTTTTTAAAAAACTATAATATTAGAATTCTTCTTCCTTTACAAATGTGATGCTCTTTCTGTGTACACCTCAATTATGGCACTTTCACTTTGTGTTGAAGGATCATCATACATTTAGCAGGTAGAGAATTTTGGAGTGATACTACATGGGCAAATACGTGAATGATAATGGAGCATTAGGGAATGACTAGCACTACAGCATGGCCAGGATGGGGTGCAGGGTCAATGTGGAGGAGAAACTAAACAGGTAGGCAGTGGCAAATCACAAGAAACCTGATGTCAGGTAAAGGAGCCTGGGAATTTATCCAGAAAGAAAGGAAGAAGGAGAGCTACACAACGTAGAGTTGTTACAACACCTCTCTTTGATGGCCCTTTTCATATTGCCTACTAGATTAGTTCCTTCAAAATTGCTAATCATATATGAGTTATTTCTGTATTTCCAGGACTAGGCACAGTGCCAGAAACACAGTAGGTGTCCATAATTGTTGGTTGCATAAAGTTAAGGTAGCTAAACTGATACCCAGAGAAGATAAATGACTTGTTCAATATCACTGTGAAACCAGTGGCAAAGCTGGGCCTGACTGTAGTCAGAGCTTCTTCAGGTAAATTGTTGAAGCTGTATATCCCTGGGCACCAAGTCACAGTTTATTCAGGGATTTTTTGATTCGAGTACGTAGTATATGGCATGATCTAGAGCCAGATTTCTCTCCATAATATAAAATATTTTCCTTCAGAAAACCCAGGGGCATTTGTGTCCAACCTGAGGGAGCTCACTGGCCTTCTATAACCTCACAAGACTCACCAGTATTCTGACTCAGATGCCTTCTCATAGGCTGCCTATTGCCATTTTCAAGTATTTGAGGATCACCCACAGTGGCCCAAGGCATGGGGTGTTGAAAGATGAGTCAGACACAGTTGCTATGCTCAAGTACTAATTTGAACCTGAGCATCTCAAGGACACATACCCATTCTGATGCCTCAGTATCTATAGTTACTAGCATACACTAACTCAAAGAGGTTGAATGAATGAGTGAAGAAACTCGAGGTCATAGTGAAGAAGAAACACCTGTGTAAATTTTATAACACAAGATAAAAAGCTGCAGGTGTCATGAAAGAGGTACCGAGTTCGGAGGAGGGGATAGTGGTCCCAGGGACAAGTTTCACAGATTTCATGGAGGAGGTGGTAGCTTCTAGGCTAAGCCGTGAAGGATGACTAAGACTGAGACCAAGATAGAAGGGCTGGATGCTGCGGGTGGAAGGAGAACATAAGCACAGACACAGACTCCATCAATAGTTATTAAACAAATGTCCACTCATTGTTTACTGTGTGTCAGGTCCCGTGAGGGGCAACAGGGATACCAAGCTGCCCTCCCAGAATTGATAACCCAGAGAGGAAAGAGGCAAAGAGGCAAGAGGAAGCAGGAATGTGGGACAGGGGGCAGAGACTGGGAAAGGGGAATGGTGTAGGATTAAGCAGAGGGTCTAGGGGAGATGATCAAATTGGTTAGGCTGAATTAAGAACATCCGAGGGTCTAAAATTTCCGATCTTATTAGGTCTTCATTCTCTACCAGCCACAAAAGGTGTTTGATGTGGAGGGAAAAAGAACTAGAAGGTATAGAGTTCCTGCTACATACCAGTAAAAAGTGCTTTACGCATAATACTCTTATTTAATATTCTCATCCACTTTGAAGTAGGTCTGTGTATCTTTGTTTTACAAATGAGAAAGCTAAGTTTAAGCAACTGGTTAGTGGTGGGATCTTTGTGACTCCAAAGTCCTTGATTTGTTTTCTACTGTACCATGCTGATGAGAGAGGATGCTCATCCTATATCCTCTTCTTATTCCCTGGTTGACTGTAGGGTGTGTGTATGTTTGTGTGTGTGTACACATGCACGTGCCTCCTCACATCTTCCTGCATACAGGTACTAACTGTGGGCTAAGGGAGATTTTGATTACTTCTGTCCAATTAGTGCTCTGTTCATTTCTGCTGTCTCCTTGTGATTGTAATTAATTGCTGCTGATTATGCTGTGTGGAAGGAAAAGGATAGCCATCAGCAGTTCTGCTCGGGGGTAAAAACATTGTAATGCAAAACAAAACTGACTCCCAAGGACTTGAATGTAAAAATTTGCTGTTACAGAAAGATGAGGCATTCTGTGACCAAAATCAGTATTCTATGACCCTATTCAGGTATAAGAACAACCTGTCCCTGTTCTGGTCAGCAGTAAGGATAAAAGGAATTGAAGCAATATAGTTATTTGGAAAATTGGTTGTGTGTAAAAACTGCTCATGTGATTTGCAAATCTCTTCCTCATCTGTAAAATTAAGAGGTGTGATGAAACAAACTCCAACATCTTGTATTAGCCAAAATTTGGTTGCAAGGGACAGAAAACCCAACTCAAACTGACTTAAATAAAAAGGGAAATTAATTAGCTCATAAAACTCAAAAATCCAAAGGGATACTTGTTTCAGGCATTGCTGGATCTAAGGACTCAGCATCATCAAGGCTTAGTCTGAAGCTCTCTGTCCTCAACCCCTCAGCACTGTTTCTTAAGCATTGGCTTCATTATTCAACCAGCTCTCCCCTGCTAGAAGCAAATTGGCTGCCAGAAGCTCCTGGTGGATATCCCAGACTCTCAGTGTAAGGGTAATTCCCTGTTTCACAAGTCCCAGAACTGAGTCAGGTATGGGCCATGCCATACCTCACTAATCACTGTGGAAAGAGGTATATCAGTGCTCTGATTGGCCACCATTGGGCTGACTCCATCCCCAGAGTCTGAATGGGGTCAGCTCCTCCTGAGTCACGCACGGAATTGAGATTGGGGGCTCAATACAGGAAAATGATGTGTGTGAGAGGGAATACATTAAGAGCAGGAAAATAAAACAAGACAAAGTAAGACAAATGTCCACTTTTGGTGCCCTCTTGCTCTGATATTTTATGATTCTTTAACCACTGATGCACTGTCAAGTTAAGGCTAGAAAATATGAAAGTCACTAAAGTTCAGTGAGTACTTAAAGGGAGGATGTGTGATTAAAGTCAAAACAAAGAGGATAATGTATTTTTGATTATCTGTTTTATGTTAAATTCCATACCAGGTGCTTTACATTCATTAAGTCATATGATCTACACAATACTTTTGTTAGTAGCTATTGTTATTCTCATTTTACTAATCAGGAATTGAGGATTAGTAGATGGACCACTTATCTAAGGTTTATTTATTTATTCCTTTACTTTTTCTTTCCGCAGCATTATTTGATGGTGTATTAGGCTAGGGAAACAAGGATGGAGAAGAGCTAGTCTCTGTCCTCAAAGAACTCACAGTCTAATGGGAAAGAGAGACAGGCCAAGAACAGTGGAGGTTAGGGGTCCAATGGGTAGTCCCAGGTCTGGTGGCTCCCAAGACGTGCACTTCTTTGTTCTCTCCAGGCAAAAGTTCAGGGTTCTCTGCTCTGCCTAGGTGGGGCATTGTTCGGAGAGCTTATGGTTCAAGAAGATCTTGTGTCTCTGGAAGCCCAGACCAATATTACTCAATTGGCTTCACCCTATAGCTATAACTAACCAGTTATCAAAGGAACCGGATCCCTCTACCCCAGAATCCACCCAGAAGGGGGCTAGAGAGCCATTGCTTCCTTCACAAAACCTTTTGATCTCTGCAACCAAGACAGAGTCACATCCCTGGCTTCCTTGGAAATGCCTTTCAGATGGTGCTATTCAGGGCCTCCTTCTCTTCATCACATCGCTTTTCCAGGGTCCTGGCTCTGATGAGCTTTCCCTCTTTCCAAGGAGTAAGAGGGGAAGAGCCAGCTCACTTTACCTTCTGGAGTGTTTGACATTTGCCTCCACACCCACCCCTGCTCTTTAAACAATTTTCTTCTCACAATCAAATTCTCCGTTAATCTCTAGGTAATGACCTCCATTTCTCCTCTTCATGAAATCCTGAGATAATCTTGGCCTAGGAAGAAGAAAAGAAACAGAAGCTAATGTAAATTCCTGCCATTAGCAATATTGATTGTTTCACATAGCAAATATTTAATTGAACACCTAATGTGCCAGACACTGCTAAGCACAGGGGAAATTATGGTGAACAAAGCAGACATCATTTTTGCAATCACAGAACTTGGTAGCCTAGTGAAAGAAACAGGTATTTGGCCAGGCACAGTGGCTAACACCTGTAATCCCAGCAGTTTGAAAGGCCGAGGTAGGAGGATCTCCTGAGCTCAGGAGTTTGTGACCACCCTGGGCAACATAGTGAAACCCTGTTTCTACTAAAATACAAAAAATTAGCCAGGCTTGATGGCGTGCCCCTGTAGTCCCAGCTACTTGGAAGGCTGAGGCACAACAATCGCTTGAACCCAGGAGGTGGAGGTTGCAGTGAGCTGAGATCGTGCCACTGCACTCCAGCTTGGACTAGAGAGTAAGACTCCATCTCAAAAACAAAACAAAACAAAAAAGAAATAGATATTTATCGAAAATTACACATACAATGTAAAGTTACCACTGTGACAGAACTGTGAAGGAGTGCCAGGAAGTTCTGGGAGAGTACAGGATGGCAGACTGACTCAGCCCAGAGGTCAGGGATGGCTCTCTTGTAAAAGTGGCAGTGGAGTTGACGTCTGAAGAATTAGTAGGAGTTACTTACTTAGAGGCAACAAGGCAGGGGGTTTGGAACAGTCTTTTGGGCAGAGGCCCTGCCACAGAGGAAACATGACAAATGGCATAGAACTGTTTTAAGAAATCCTGTTGTCCATGGGATGAATGAGCACATGGGATATAATATGCTTGTTCTTATTGTTACTAAAATGGAGCAGGATGGAGTGAGACATGGAACAGGCATGTTTTATATCCTGACAGTCAGTGGATACTGATTAGCATATATGAAAGAGAAGGAGGCAGTCAGTCAGACAGACAGGCCAGCTGGCCTGTCAGAGGTGTGGGGGAGTGAGAATGGAAGAGAAAGGAAAAGTTCCAGAGAAAACATATTCTGTCCTAAAGACTGGATAAATATGTTGGCCTCATGGGCAGTTTAAGGCCAGCCTCATACCCATCCTGTGAGTGGGATCATTGTCAGCTTTGCTTGACATATCCGCAGAAGAGCATTAGATACAGGAAAATTGCAGTAACTGGTCCTTTTAATGGAGATTCACTATAGGAATCATAATAGCCACTTGGCACATCAGTACAGTAAAATAAAATTAGGCAGCATTACTACTAAGAAAGGTGGGATGGAAAGTACTCTAGGGAACACAGAGCTCCCTGCCACCTTTAGACTTCCTACCCAAGGTCAATGGGGACACCACCACACAGTTCTCCAAGGCAGGAACCTGGTATGCTGTTCTTGATACTTTTCCTAGTCTAGTCACCTCTTCCAGCACCCAAGTATCGTCTTTCTTACTAGACAAATATTTCCAATTCTTTGTCCTTCTCACAACTCCCCTGATAGTGCCTGAGCTCAGGCCCACTCGCCATTCTCCCTGGACCAGGACCTTTCCTCCTGTCTGTAGTCTGGGTCCCCTCCAAATCCCCCTTCACCAGGGTCACAGGAGAAATCACCCTGGAAACAAATTTGAGCATTGTGTCTCTGTCTCTTAAAACCCTCCCCTGACTTCCCATTATCTGCAGAAGAAAGTTCATACTCATAACATCACACAAGGCATTCATGATGATCTGTGCTTGCATTTTTCTCTTCCTTCTTCATCTTTTAGAAGATATTCCAGCCATGACAAACATCTTTGAAGGGATCGTCATGCCTCAGCATGCTTGCACATGCCTCTGCCTTTATTCAGGATGCCGTTTCATGCCATTCAACTTTACCTGGCCAAGTCTTACTTTTCCTCCAAGTCACCTGGATTTCAATCTTATACTGTATTTGTTGGTTGGTTTACAGCCTTTCTTCCCTTGTGAGCTCCACAAGAGTTGGTCGTTGTACGCAATTGTGTTCCTGAAACTAGAAAAGTATCTGGTACATCATAGATTCTGAATTAATTGTTGACTAACTTGTTTAATGAAGAGTTATCTCAGTTAAAAAAAAAAAAAAAAAAAAAAAAAGACGATCTTACTCCCGCCATTCAGCTCAGGTGTTTCCTATTCTAACAAGCTTCCAGGGTGTCTCCAATACTAAATCCCACTTTTTGCACCCTGACTTCCCTTATTTCCCTCTGACATAGTGTCATTGTCCTAACTTGCAACTTTTATTTACGTATCTTCTCTAAAGGCTGCTCAAGAACAGACTGATTTCTCATCTCTAAACCCATAGCGTCTAGTACAGTACCTTATACAGCAGGTACTCAATAAATGTTGAATAAATGAATTAATTTTAAGAAAGTTAAAACAATAAAGACTTATAGCATAAAAATAATTTTTCAAGCCACAGGCCTTGTAGTAGGACAGACCCGAGTTTAAGTCCTAACCGTCGGCTTGCTAACTGAGTGGTATTAGAAAGGTGACATCTCTGAACCTCAGTTTTCTAACCTATAACACAAGGATACCAAAATCTACCTTGCTTGTAATAAATGAAACTAGCACAGTGCCTGGAAAATAGTCCATGATCATCAACATTAATTTCATTCCCTAAGTTTTCAGTTCAAAACAACAGTTAAAAAAGAAAGTAACATCAGAGCAGAAAAAAAAAAAATCATAAAATGTTAGAGCCAGGAGGGTCCTAAAGACTGGGATTTAAGTTTATCATCACACCCTTCCTAGGCATGGGATTCATTGCTGGTTTGCTTGAAATATAACAAGGATGTCTCAAAATGAGGAATAAATGCAAGGAAATGGCCAATAATCAGGTATTATAATGGAGTGTCACTATAATAATAGTCATTCTTTGGTGAAACTGTGAAGCAAGCCAATTCCTCTTTATTGTCTAAATGGAGAAATTGAAGCCCAGGAGTGGGTCAGTGACCTGCCCAAGGCTGCCCAAGGCATACAGCATTTGGTGAAAGCTGCTGCTCAAATATAGGTCTCTTGATTCACAGGACATTGCTCATACCATTCATCCATGTAAGTGCTTCAGATTCAGGCCTAATCAGGGGTGAAGACACAAGGGCAGGAGAGTGGGCTTCTTTTAAAGGTGGAGGACCCCATGTCCTGTCCCTCCAGCAAACCCTATAGTGGGTCTTTTAAGTTCTGAGCCCAGGATTTGATGCTTCCCAGAAAAAGACTGAACCCCAATTCTCATCCACAGAATGGCCCAGATTTCAGCTGAGTTTTGCAGTCAGCTCCTAGGGATCATCTTTGCTGAACTGTTCTTTGACCCCTAGAGCAGACTAGGGCCACCAGACTCTTTGAGGTTTTTTAATTAAGTTAGTGCAGATGCACTCAGGATAGATTCTTCATATTGTTCATTCCATTTCAAGTCTAACTTGATTTTACTCCCCCGCACTCTGCCAGATTCTCACTAATCCCAGAGGAGTCAGACTATAACAAGGGAACAGGTCAGAAAATGAGAAGAAGGAATATTACCAGGAAGGTGGTGATAAACTCAATTATCTCTATCCATAGACCTAGAGCAGAGATTCTTAACATTTTAGAAGATGCTGATTTTTTCTGAAAATTATAGAAAATTATGAATACTTTCCCCAGAAAATTTACATAGTTTGTCTGTACTATCAGAGGGTTCAGGAACCCCTTAATGGCCCTTCTGATATACAGGCTCACAGAACATCAGAGCTGAAATGTTTCAAAACATTTCATCCACAAGCTAATCCCTCCTCCAAATTTACAGACTGGAAAACTGATACCTAGAGGAGACTTGCCCCAAGCAAGTGCAGAAATACTCAGAAACAGAGCTGAGGCCTGAAGCCAGGCCCATCAGAACTCCTCTCTTCCTTCTCTCTTCCCTGCCACTCCAAGATCCTGCTATGCAAATATTTACTTTGGTCTTCAGTCTCATTTTTAACTGTGCATCCAGTTGAAGTTTCTAAAAATATATGTGAGACAAGCAGGAGCTGAGTATCTCTCAGAAAAGCAGAGCCCCCTCTCAGGTTGAACTGCATCAAAGTCCCAGGCACTGCTGAGCTGGGGCCCAGCTGGGCAGGCACAACTGATTCCAAGAGCCAATTTTCAGAGCCATGGTCAACTGTCAGTGGAGAAAGGGAGGCACAGCTGGGAAATTGCTGGTGCCTGGATTGGAAGAGCAGGCAAATGAGGAAGCCATGAGGCAAGTGATAGTGTGGGATCTGGAGAGAGAGATTAATTTCCCTCTTGAGTGAGAAGTGGGTCTGAGTTAGACAGACAAGCTATAAATACCAGCAGTCTTGGGCAAGTAGAGAAGGGAGAGGCATCTCGGGTATTGAGGTGTGCTAGAAATGGAGGGAGGACACTCTTCCCTGCCAAAGTAATGAGGAGGAGTAATAGATAACAGTCTACCAGATTAATGCAGCCTGTGAGTGGGATCCCTCTCCCCTTCCCTGTCTCCAGGGATCCATTCAGGGATTACTTGTTTCCAAGTAGGGAAGCCAAGACCCTTCCCAGTCAAGATCCGGCCCACCTCTCTCATGTCACTTGCTGCATCTCCACCAGATACTGTACAACCGGTAGACCAGTGGTTCTCACCCACAGGTGCATTTGCCCCAGGGAATGTTTGGCAATGTTTGAAGACACACTTGGTTGTCACAATGAGGTGGATGCTGCTGACATCTAGTGGGAGAAACCAGGGATGCTGCTAAACACCCTACAATGCACAGGACTGTCCCCACAACACAGAATCTTTTAGCCAAACATGTCAATAATACCTGGACTATAAACAGATTGAGAGCACAGTCATCCCTGTTTTGATTACTCTACATAGCCAGTGTGAATGTTCTATATACCTATTACATGGCCCAGCACAGAAGAGGTGATTGATAACTTATCTGTTGAATGAATCAATGAGTAATAAATAATGAATGAGCATTGGCTCATGCCTGTAATCCCGGCACTTTGGAAGACTGAGGCGTATGGATCACAAGGTCAGGAGTTTGAGAGCAGCCTGGTCAGCATGGCGAAACCTCGTCTCTACTAAAAACACAAAAATTAGCCAGACGTGGTGGCACACACCTGTAGTCCCAGCTACTAGGGAGGCTGAGGCAGGAGAATCACTTGAACCCAGAAGGCAGAGGTTGCAGTGAGCCAAGATCGCGCCACTGTACTCCAGCCTATGTGACAGAGCAAGACTCCGTCTCAAAAATAAATGAATGAATGAAAAATAAAGAATGAATGAATGAGTAAATTAATAACAGCAACCTGCCTAATGTGGTCTAAAGTCCAAATGCCCGCCAAGGTTATCCCACCAGAATCAGGCACATTATAACTGAGGTCAGCTCTCCATCTGTTCTAGCCCACCAGCCTCTAACCTGGCTTCTCCTCAAAAGACCCCATTAGGGTGGTGGGCAGCACTGGACACCTGATGAAGCTGCCTCTCATCGGCTTGGTCAGAAAGGGTATCCCCTGCTCCAGGGAAACACTTTTCCCAGGCTAGAGCAGAGAGTGAGAATTAGAACTAGAGATCATCGAGTTCAACTGCCCGCCAAATTTACAGGAGAGGAAACCGAGGCACACAGCGTGGAAGAAACCTACAAGGCGTTATACCGAACATCCAGAAAACACAGAATTTTACAAATAGTTTCTTCATCTCTCCCTGCCTCTGTCTCTCTGTCCTTTTCTTTATCTCTCTCTCATCTTGATTTGTTTTAGTCTTACTTTTTCTCCCTATCTTTGTTCATAGGCCTAACGTGCTAAATAACTCTGGAAACAAATGTGAACGTGACACATTCTTGTCCTTAAAGAGCTCATACCTTGTTGGAGATGACAGTTTCATATGTAGTAATGATAATAAAAAAGCTACTGCATACCAGCATTGTACTGGGTACCTTGGATATATAATTTTTAATCAACACAATAATCCTGAGGTAGGAAGCATTATCTATTGTGGAGATGAGGAAACTAAGGCTCAGAGACAGTAAATAGCCTGCCCAGGTTCACACAGCTAAACATGTAGGAGCCAGGATTAAAACCCACGCTTTGTGGACTTTAAACCTGGCCTTCTAAATACACGCACAATGGAATACAGTGTCAGGAGATAAGGCTTAGAGGAGCTTATGGAAGGTCATGAAAGCCAGATCTAAGAGTTTAGATCTTACCTTGGAGGTGACAGTGTAGGGTTATAGGTCAGGAAGTGACAAGGTCAGCAACTGTGAGAACATCATTCTCAGCAATAATGGAGAGAAACCAGAAGCCAGAAGACCAATTAGGACGCTGAAGCAATAGTTCAGATAAGAGACAAGGATCCGAACAATGCAATAGCAGTGGAGGAAGGGGAGCAGCAGATTTACTATGTTTAAGAGGTAAAGTAGGCAACATTGCCCTTGAGAGGCAGCAAATAATGCCAGCAAAAAGCACTCTGAAATTAGACATGTCTGGGTCTGAGTCCTGGTAAATCCACTTGATGCTTGTGTAGGTCAGGTGGGGTGGAGTTGGTGGGGCACCCAGCAAGGTGTCTCACACAGAGCCAGAATTCCACCCCTGACACCCAGCACCTTCGTCCTGGGTATGCCAGGACACTTCATATGCCAGCTCTTAGCTAAGCCGATGAACTCTCAGGCAGTGTAGAATGGGCTGAATAATGACCCCAAAGACATTCAGTTCCTGATCCCTAGAACCTATCAATAATACCTTATATGGAAACAAGGTCTTTGTAAATGTTATGGTTGAGACTCTTCAGATGGAAGGTTGAGACTATCCTGATCATCTGAGCAGGTCCTAAATACGATCACATGTACCCCTAGAAGAGAGAAGCAGAGGAAGATCTGACATACACTGAAGAGAGAGGAGGCAATGTGACCATGGGGGCAGAGATGAAATGATGTGATCACAAGCAAGGAAAGCCAGCAACCACCAGAAACCAACTATTTCTCTGTTTTCTCCCCAGAGCTTGTGGAGGGAATGCAGGCCTGTGACACCTAGAGTTTGGCCCCAGTGAAACTGATTTCTGACTTCTGGCCTCCAGAATTGAGAGAATAAATGTCTGTTGTTTTAAGCCACTAAGTGTGTGGTGATTTGTTACAGTGGCAATGGAAAACTAATTTCGAGCCTTATAGTTACCCCAAACTTGAATTCATTCTGTGATGAATTGGACACTCTTCCCACAATTTCCGTGTAAGCATTCATCTCCAGCCTCCTCCGTGAAGTGAGCCTCTCAGGAAATACCTACTCTGTGGAATTGCATTTCGCCCATCAAAAAAGAGGCCTCACTTCCCGTCCCTGTCTGTGTCTCTCCACCTTCTTCTCTCGGTCCTTCTCAGTCTCTCACTGTTCCTGTCGCTATTTCAGTCTTACACATCGCATTTACAGTCTGTCCTCTGCAGCTGTGCTTCTCTGCACTTCTTCCTTTTGTCTCTTTCTATCTCATCTTTTGCCTTTCTTTCCCTTCTCCCTCCCTTCTCCTATTGCCTACATTTGTATCTCTCTCACGCCTCTTTCAGTTTGATTCTTTCCTTTTCTTTCATTTGCTCTGTTTTTCTCTCTCTGCCCCCACCCCATTTCTTCTCAGTTTTCAAGCCTGAGTCTCTCTCAGCCTCTCTGATTATCCTTCTCTCCTCATCTTCTTGCTTCATCCTGACCAGTTTCTCCGTATTTTTCTGTTGGTTTGCATCTCTCTCGCTTCTGGTCTCTGCCTCTGCGGCCTCTTTGTCTCTTCCTCTCTCCTGCTGTCTATCCCTGACTCTCTAATCCATCTCTCTCTTTTTCGCTTTCTCTCCTTCTCCATCTCCCTTTCCTCTCTCCCTCTCCTCTCTTTTACAGGTCTTCTTACCTAGGGGGTGCCTCTGGACTTGCCTGCAATGGGAAAGGACTCTGCAATGACATCGGCAGCCTTCACACTGCACTTCAGAGAAGGATTCATCTGTTTAGTCATGCACTTGTCCGACACTGTGGGAGGATTGGTAGGGAGGCAGAGACAAAAGATATTTCATTGTCACATTTTTCTTCTGGCTTTACCTAGAGGTTCCTAGGCAGGTGCCTTTTAATATTCTAGCAGCGCTGTCAGCCTTACCAAAGTGAAATCACTTTTCCTTGGCCTATCCCTCTGCACAATTAATCTTCCCCCTTTAATGGTGATAATCTGTTGCTGGGAGGGGCAGGAGTATGAGCAGAAAATGAATTCTAGGTGGCAGTTTCCAAACAGGGAGCAGGTAGGAGTTCAATTTTCTTATTTGGAAGCAGGATAATGGCAAGAAAAGACCTTTATGAGGACAGAGATATGTCTGTTTTCTCTTTGTTGTATCCCAGCTCCTAGAACAGTGTCTGTCACATAGAAACCACTTAATATGAATATATAAATGAACAAATGGGTTTCAATCCTCCTTGCGCCAATACTTGATGTGACTCATCAGACAAGTGACTTCTGATATTTCATCTGCAAAATAGGGATGGTAACCAGAGCTGCCATGGCCCACAAGTAGGGGGAAAGGAGAAGTGGGATATTATGTCTGAGGAGCGGGGCAGAGCTCAGCACCCTTTAGTGCAGTCAGGCCAGCTGAACTTGCTGAGGGTTCTAGAAGAGTTGCAGGGAGTGAGAAGTATGAAGAAGGCTTCAGAGATGAGTCCACAAGGGGAGGAGCAGGACAGGGAAGGGAGGCCACAGGCCAGACAAGAGGATGTGTGTGAGACTTGTCTCCGCCGAAGCTGCTCTGGGAGGCGAAGAGGACCTGGACCTGCAGACAGAAAACAGCCATTGCTACGAAAGAGGTGTTCCTGACCCCACGAAGGAGGACTCATCCCTGAGGTTGATTATTATCCCCAGTTTGGGATTGGGTTGGATTTAGCAAGAGTCTAATTGTGAAATGACTGGTCAGGGCTGTGTTTCAGATGAGGAGGATTAACTCCGCTTTGATGCTGGCCAGCGCCTTCACCTCCCCAAGCCCATCCCCACCCCACCTTCTCAAGGAGGTCTCTCTGAGCACTCTACTTAATGCTGTGATCTTCTCCTTGTCCCCAGCCCTCCCCTTACCCTATTCTTTATCTTTACTCCATAGCACTTACTATGTTCCAGCATTCTATATAATTTACACATGTATTATTAGGTCTACAGCTTGTTTTCCATAGCTAGAATTTGAACTCCATAAAGACAGAGGTCTTTGTCAGTTTTGTTCACTGTATATGTCAAGTGTCTAAAATAACGGCACATAGTCAGTTCTCCATATATATTTGTGAATGAAAGAATGAGGATAGGATTTCTCACAAGCTTATTGTATTGAAGGCTTTGCTTGAATATACCATGTTAACTGAAAAAGGACTCGAGAGACCACATCTACCCACAGAGAAGTTAGGCCCAGTGAAGGGAAATGGCCCAAGGTCACATGGCTAGTTAATGATGAAAACCATGTTGGTCTCTTGATTCCCACTTGTGTGCACACTCAAGGCCCCAGATCTGAGGCCCTGAGACAGGAGAAGAGAGGATCCTTCAGTTATTGCCATTCTCCTAAAGCCCTTGGGACACCCTGAGAGCAGAGAGGAAGAGGTGGAGAGCTGAGCAGAATGGAACACACTGCACAGTCAGCAAGAATTTGTAGCATGAATAATCCCAAAGAGCTGAAAATTCAGAAACAATTCCCATTTTCTGATTTTTTTTCCCATTTCTGATTCAGAACCTGGATACTTAATGTCTTGTAGCTCAAACCCAACATGCTCCGAACTGACCTCCTACTCTCTCCCCTGAAGCTCTTACTGCCTCATTCTTTCAAATGCCAGATCAGGGCACCCCATTGACCCAGCTGCTAAAGCCAAAGATGAAGGAGTCATCCTTCATTCCTTCCTCTCCTTTGGGCCCCACATCCAACCTGGCAGCAGGTCCTGTTGGCTCTTCCCACAAATACATCTTCCCATCTCTACTGCCTCTGAACAGCCGGGGTCTCCCTTGTCCTCTCCTGGACCATTGCAGTCATCCCTGGCTACTCTGCCTGCTTCCACTCTTGCCTTCTCTTTTAGTGCAGCAGTGACCTTTGGAAATAAAAATAAGACGGTGTCACTTTCCTGCTTCAAACTCTTCAGTAGCTTCCCATTCACCAAGAAAGTCCAGACTCCTTAAGGTGGCCCAGAGGTCTTGGTGATCTAGCCCTTGCCCATCACCCTCCGCCAGCCCTCTTCCAGTTTCTGTCTCTCAGCTGAGGACCCTTCCCAGACACCCTTCCCTCTTCATAGGTACTGCTGCAGTCACTGTTCACTCCCAGTTCATATCTCTTCCTCAGAGAGGCCTTCCCATGCCTGCATTATCCGCAGGTACAGACTCTGTGCATTTTCTTCATAGTACTATATTAAGTGCAATATGTGTGTGTGGTTTTTTTGGTTTGTTTTACTACCTCGCTATTTATCTCTGCTTCTAGACTTAAGAACCACTGTCTTGGTTTTGTCTTCTTTGATTTTAACCATAGTATACCCTGAGCCTTCCAAAAAGCCTGAACATAATAAACATAGTAGCTGATCAGTAAATATACATTGACTAAATGAATGACAAATACAACCCATATATGTTCGTTGGCTTTTATTGCCTACAGAATAGAAGTTTAAGTTTCTTAACTTGACATTCAAAGCCTTCACTCACTTGTCTCTAGCCTAATATTTCAGCATCACATTCCACTCTACACGTTTAGCTACATGGGCCCTCGGACCCTTTTCTGTGTTATTTCATGTCATGTGCCTGGCCACACTCCGTTTCTCTGCTGATACTTGTCTTTCTCTTCCTCCCACTTTAAGACCTGTCTTTGTCCTTCAAATCTTTGTTGTATGTGCACCTCCATGAAGCTTTTTACAATTCCTCCATTTGGAATTCAGTCTTCTTCCACACATCCACAGAATTTTGTGTTCGAATTTTTGATTACACTCAAGAAGGGAAATAACATATGCACGCTGTTAGAAGACACTGAAGTTCATATGCTACCTTTGTTACATTCATGCCATGAGACTGAATTAGTTATGCAAACTCTCTTGTTTTCAATGTCCTCATCTGTGAAATATATGTAGAATTGTACTTTGACTTTGCAGGGCTTTGGTGAGGATTGGTGATAGTAACTACATTGTATGCATTGTGGAGTAAACTTTAAAAAAAAAAATAGTTCCTGCTTTTCTGAAGATGACAGTGCAACAGCCTCTCATGTAATATAGTTAACTGGAACATGTCAGTTTCCTTCTCTAGGCTATAAAGTGTATTTGTCTAATTTTCCTTTAACCCCAATCCCTGTCCTCTTCATAGCAGTATATACATGGGAGGAGCCCAACAAACATTTGAATGGATGCGTGAAGGAATGAGTGAATGAATGGGAATGAACAGTAAATGTTCAAACCTTCATTACCTGTTGAAGGTCCCCATTAAATAGGAGGCTGGGGATACTTACACCTGCCCTTTTTTTCAAAAGAGCTCTGTATGAAAGTCACAGAATCAGTCCAAGTTTTGGACAATCCCAGCTGAATTCTCCTGGTTTATTGCTTTAAGTGTCTTGATTCCATCTTCCCCATGTGACTGGCTATACCCTGCCATTTTTGAGAAAGAGATCAATGACCTACATAGGAACCAGAAAATGATGAGATTTTTAACTTACAGACCATCTTGAGATTTTTGTTTATAATGAATAGTTGGGAGTTTTCACCCCCAATTTTTTATCTCTTAATTCTACAATATAGTGGAAAGCATTCCAGCCAAGAGAATTATTGCCTTTCTTGCCTGGATTTTAAATCTTTGTTCAAAGACAGCTTGTTTTAATTGAAAATGTTCAATCAATCCCTCCTCTCCTCCTGCCCATGTCCTATTTCTTGACTCAAACAGGGCCATTGCAGTAAATAATCTAGAGTGAGACTTTCAGGGTTAGGGAATATGTAATAGGGTTGGAGGGGGAAGGGAAGAGAGTTGTCCCAGACAATGCCCATCTTTAAAACACTGGCTTCTAAACAGATCCTGTCCAAAATGATCAATACCTTACAATGGCACATTTTGCTGGAACAGCCCATCCCCTTTCCCTAGCAGAGTTCAAGAGGATTGATTTACAAAGCTACCTCCTACAGTTGCTTTAAGTCTGGCTCTCAGTGTGAGAAAGGGATCAGGTTTCTCTCTTCCTCATTCATTCATTCATTCATCCAACCCCTATGTTATTCATCAACTAGGTGCAGTCACACTCTTCATCCCAACAACACTGCCAGCAGGAAACTGCAACTCAGGAAAATGAACTGGCTCATGCAAGGTCACACAGTGTTCTAGTTCTCTAGTTCTACATTAGAAAATCTCCCCCAAAACTTAGTGGCTTAAAACAATAGCTATTTTCCTACATTCTCTGTGGGTCAGAAATTTGAGGAGGCCTCAACAGGTTGGTTCTAGCTTAGAGAGTGGTGTGTTGCAGTCAGACAATGGCTGGAGATGGAACAGTAGAGTGCTGGAGGAGCTGTAGGCTGGCTAGGAATCTCTCTCCTCTCTCTTTCTATAGTCTCAGGGTCTCAGGGCAGTCAGACTGCTCACATGGAGGCTCAGGACTCCAGCTTGAGAATTTCAGCAAGCAAGGATAAGTTACTTCACCTTTTCTGGCCTCGCCTCAGAAATCCCACTATTTCACTTCTCCCACTTCTGCCATTTTTTTGGTTACAGACAAGTACCAAGCCCATTCAAATTCAAGGGAAGGGTATACTACTCAGAGGAAGGAGTGGCAAGGTCATGTACTATGATAACATGGGAGATTGGAGATACCGTTGCAGGCATCTTTGGAAAATACAATCTGCCATACACAGCATGTGGCAGAGCCAGGATTTGGATTAAATACGTCTGCCTCAAAAACGTTTGCTGCAATCTTTTAGCTCAATCCACAGGAACCTCTGCTTTCCTCTGTGCCCTGTAGCTCTTACTGCTGGTGCACACAACCACGATTTGGTTTCCTCCAGCCAGCTGGAGACTGGCTGGGTGAAAGGTGGGTGAGACGGCCTCCGGAGTCTGCTGCTCAGAGAGGTCATGCCCAATGCCAGCTTGTGAACTTTTTAAACAAGAGGACAGAGAAGGTCAGTCACATCCAGAAGAAGAAAGCAGGTGGCAGCCCCAGAGCCCAGCAAGCCTGCAGTACATTTCACTGTCATAAACAGCTTGTCTGGTGTTTTTCCTTTTCCCATCAGGCACTGGCCTGGGATGACTCAGGATTTGACAGAAAAGGTGCCTTCAAATCAGGAAATGGGCCAGGATAGTGGAAAGCTCATGGTTCTGGAGACAGACCTGCCTGGGTTTGAGTCCTGACAGTGCCATTACCAGTTATGTGGCCTTGGACAAATTCCTTAACCTCCCATAGCAAAAAAGAGATAAAAATTGAAAATTAAAATGCACTTTTAGGCAAAGCAGCCAGTGCAGTGCCTGGCACATAGTAGGTGCTCTGCAAATGCTAGGTTTCATGTTCTAGGCCATGTCCAACCCCAGCTTGGGGACTTCTTGAAGAAGAAGAACTCACTGAGAACTCACTTGCCTATTTCTCAAACACTTGTCTATCACCATGGTCCTGGATGGAGTAATGGCCCAGAAGACCTGGCCCAGCCCCAGACAGCACTGAAGGAAGGCCTGTGGCAACTGCCCAACAGTCCTGCAAATGCAAGCAACTGCATATTTTCTTCCCACTCCACTTTGTCCTTTCCACTGTGACCTACAAAGACCCCTCCCACCAAACACTCCTCTCACACAAGCCCTGACACACTGGAGGCTTCCAAATATGCTTGTTGGATGGATGGATGGATAGATGGATGCTTGGTAAATCATTTCTGCACTGTTGCTCACTCTGTGTTTTCTCCCCGAAATGCCCCTTCAGTTGTCCTGCCTTTATAGACCAGCCGAGAATGGTCCTTCTCCACTGATCCCCTAGGACCAACCTCAGGTTCCTCCTCCTCTACATATTACCCTGCATGCCCCCCTCACCTATTCCTGAGTCAGGGATGTGAGTCTTGTTTCTCAGTAGGTGGAGTACCCTACCATGTGTTAGGCAAGAGAGACACAGAAGTGAATATGGAATGGTGCAGGTGCTGGAGAGGTAGTTTGGGAAGGAAGATAAACACATGCAGCCAGGGTACTCACTTTCAATCCCAGCTCTTCATTAGGTGCCCAACATTTTGGGAAATCACTTATCTTCTCTGAACAGTGGGAATAATATACCTAATTCATTGGGTTATTGTGAGAATTAAATGAGTCAATATACATAAGGCACTTAAAAGATTGCACAGCACCAAAGACTTCATGACTGAAACACCAAAAGCAATGGCAACAAAAGCCAAAATTGACAAATGGGATCCAATTGAACTAAAGAGCTTCTGCAGAGCAAAAGAAACTATCATCAGAGTGAACAGACAACCTACAGAATGGAAGAACATTTTTGCAATCTCTCCATCTGACAAAGGGCTAATATCCAGAATCTACAAGGAACTTAAACAAATTTACAAGAAAAAAAACAAACAACCCCATCAAAAAGTGAGCAAAGGATATGAACAGACACTTGTCAAAAGAAGAAATTTATGCGGCCAACAAACATATGAAAAAAAGCTCATCATCACTGGTCATTAGAGAAACACAAATCGAAACCACAATCAGATGCCATCTCACACCAGTTAGAATGGCAGTCATTAAAAAGTCAGGAAACAACAGATGGTGGAGAGGATGTGAAGAAATAGGAGCACTTTTACACTGTTGGTGGGAGTGTAAATTACAACCATTGTGGAAGACAGTGGGGCAATTCCTCAAGGATCTAGAACTAGAAATACCATTTGATCCAGCAATTGTATTACTGGGTATATACCCAAAGGACTATAAATCATTCTACTATAAAGACACACACACGTATGTTTATTGTAGCACTATTCACAATAGAAAAGACTTGGAACCATCCCAAATGCCCATCAATGATAGACTGGATAAAGAAAATGTGGCACATATACAGCATGGAATATTATGCAGCCATAAGAAAGAATGAGTTAATGTCCTTGGAAGGGACATGAATGAAACTGGAACCATCATTCTCAGCAAACTAACACAGGGACAGAAAACCAAACACCACATGTTCTCACTCATAAGTGGGAGTTGAACAATGAGAACACATGGACACAGGGAGGGGAGCAACACACACCGCGGCCAGACAGGGGGTTGGGGGCTGGGGAAGGATAGCATTCGGAGAAATACCTAATGTAGATGATGGGTTGATGGGCGCAGCAAACCACCATGGCACATGTATACCTATGTAACAAACTTGCATGTTCTGCATGCATATCCCAGAACTTAAAGTATATTTTAAAAAAAGATTGCCTAGCACATATTAAACATTATATGAGTATTAGCTATTATTTATTTATTTATTTGTTTTTATTGTTTTTGGAGATGGAGTTTCACTCTTGTTGCCCAGGCTGGAGTGCAATGGTGTGATCTTGGCTCACTGCAACCTCTGCCTCTTAGGTTCAAGTGAGTCTCCTGCCTCAGCCTCCCCAGTAGCTGGGATTACAGGCATGCGCCACCACACCCAGCTAATTTTGTATTTAGTAGAGATGGGGTTTCACCATGTTGGTCAGGCTGGTCTCAAACTCCTTACCTCAGGTGATCCACCCACTTCAGCCTCCCAAAGTGCTAAGATTACAGGCATGAGTCACCGCACCCAGCCAGCTATGATTTGTTAATTCAACAAATATATATTTCATACTTATTGTCAGATGAGTACATGGGTATTTAGGTGATGAATAAGACAGATAAGACCTCTGCCTCATAGAGCTTGCCTGCTAAAAGGGGCTATTGAAAAGAAGAGACAGGTAAAATACAGTATGATTAGTGCTGTGGTTGGTGCAGGCTAGGAAGAAGAGGTTGTGGGAAAACCTAGGAGAGACTCCTGTCCTAGCAAGGACAGCCAAGGAAGACTTATCCAGTAGAGTGACAACTGAATTGAGTTCTTGAAGCTGAGAAGGAGTGGGCCCTGGAAGGCATGTGAAGGGAGGAAGAGTGGTCTGGAAAGATGGCACATATGGGGCACAGGCCTGGAGGCAGAAGAAGCTCAGTGTTTCCAGAATGTGAAGGGCAAGGGGAGTAGGTGGGAGGTAGCAAGCATAATGTTGAGAAAATAATCAGGGACCTGACTATGAACAATACTGTAAATCATGCTCAGAGATTTGGACTTTGAAGGCAACTGAGAACCACTGAAGGGTTTTACTCAGCTGAGTGACATACTCAGAGCTGCATTGCAGAATCCCTCTGGCTGCACTGTAGAAAATGAACCAGAGGGGGGCAATTCTGTGGCAGGGAAACTAGTTAGGACAGGATGACAGCAATCTAGGAGAAAGATGATGCTGGCCTATTCTAGGGGGGTGGAAAGAAGTGAAAACATTCAAGAGATGGTAGGTGTCTTGGAGAAGGGTTAGTGACAGCTTGGATGTTCAGAGCTAAGAGATGAGGGAGAAGGAATGGCTAAGGATTAAGCTGAGTAAACACATAATTCCCATGCTGTGAGATAAGTGATAAGTGCTTTGAATGAAGCCAGCTCAGGAGTCATGAAAATGTGGGACAAGGGCACCAATCACAGTTCTGGGAAGAGAGAATAATATCCTGGAGGGCTCTAATAAAGAAATATCACCTCATTAGAGAAGCAAGGGGTATGAATTAGCTGAGGAGAAGGCAGGAGCAGGTAGGGAGGAACTTCAGCGGAGGAAATAACATGTATGAAGCCCAGAGATGTGAGCTATAATGCACAGAGAAGATATTCTGTTGTTGAATAATGATTGTTGTACTCATTCATATTAAGGTGTTAATGGTCAATATGAAATTGACCCTTCCCCAAGAAGTTTGTGCTTTTACAATCACAAATCGTTACCAGAAAGATTCATTGTTGGAGGAATTTCAAGGTGCAGTGGGAACATGATTTAGGGTCACAGGGTTTTACCATTGTGCCTGAGGTTACTAAAGTGGATGACTGAGCCCTAAGGGTCAAGCAGGCACTGGTCTATATACAACCAATGTCTCTTGCCCTTGGGGTTTTTGCTTACCTGGCTCCATCCTGAGCCACCTGAGGCTAGACCAGAGCAGCCCAGTGATTTCCAAAGGGCTGTACCCTGAAAGCTACTAGCACAGGCTTTGGGGTAAGACTCCCTAGACTCATATCCTGGCTCCTTCTTTTCCCAGTTTTGTGACCTTAGGCAAATTACTTCACTGCGATGCACCTCAGTTTTCTTATCTATAAAATTAGGACAATAATAGTGATTACCATTTAAGGTTTTTCAAGGATCAAAAAAGAGAGCACATACAAAAAGCTTAGAACAATGAGTGGTGTAACTGTTTTTATTACTGTTATTATTTTTATTAGTAGTCCTCTTTTCACTCTGTCTCAATCTCTTTTCAAAGTTGCTCCTTAACACACACACCTGCAGATATGAAGCTGGGGCGGAACGTGGCAAGAACCTTTTTGGACTATTATCGGCTGAACCCCATGGTTGAAAAGGTGGCAATTCCCATGCCGAGACTACGGTAAGTGGCAGAGCAGAGAGGTTTGGGCTTGAGTTCTGCTCCACTGGCTGTATTCAGGGGCAACTTCCCTTAGCCTCTTGCTGACACTCAGCATCCCATCTGTGCAGCAGGAAAGATAATCCTGGCCCTGCCACAGAGATTTTGGGGCATAAGAGCATATTTCCTGAGCATAAAGAAAGTATCATTAAGAGGTCAGACAGTGAGGGCAAGGTCACATTCCTGGTTCTAACTTGGGAATCCACAGGGATGGGGCTTGCTGGGGAGCTGGGTTCAGTCATTGTTCTAAACTAATTTGGGTGTTTCTATGCACTACCTCTCCTGATACCTCATCCTCTGAGGTTCCTATATGAATTTCTCTGATCCTTCAGTTTCATCGTCTATAAAGTGAGGACAGCAGTCCTCACATACATGATTATTATGAGATATGTGTTAAAGCACCCAGCACAGTGCTGTCAGTACATGATAGTCTCCTTCCCTCAAGATGTAAAGGTTTGGGCTGGAGAGGACACACCCTTGAGAAGTTCTACCTTGGGTCCTCTTCTGGGGCCAACTTGCAGGGCCATTGAGGAGAGAAGGTCAGGAGGTGAGCCTCCATCCTGTCTGAGGACTTGGCCAGAGCCTGAAGCACTGGGCACTTCCATGACCACTGGCTGTGAACTCAGCTAGCATAAGGACAGTGACATCACATGGCATCTGGAATGTGCTGGCCCTGCCCCATCTCTTAGACTCACCTCCCACTCCCTCAGTGGTCCCTCCTACTTGAAGGACATGACAATGCCCAACTCCTGGCTCCTGCCAGACCATTCTTTCCACTGACCTTTGCCATGACCTTGCTCATGTATGTGGATGCCTCAGGGCCTTTGCACTGATGCACCTTCCTCCCTACCCTGTTATTAATAAAAACAATATAAATCACTTTACTTATTGTACAGAGTACTTTGTGTACATTGTATTATTTATTCCTCATAGACATTATATTCCCCATCTTACAAATAAGGAAAAGGACACTCAGAAAGACGATGAGAAGATGTGAGATGCCTGAGGACAAAGAGTTTTTGGGAGAGCCAGGGTTTGCTCCTAGGCTTTTATTATTTGAAAGCCGAATTGAAGTATAACTAAGGTTCACCTCAAGTAGAAGTTCGTCAGCATGGGTTCAAATTCTGTCTCAGACTCATGTGAGTCATAGGATCTTAGGCAAGTTTCTTGGCCTCTTGAAGCTTTTCTCTGCTTATCTATGAATGGGGCTAATAACAATGATATCTAAATATGGTTTTGTAGAATGGACACAAGCTTAGCACAGTGCCCAGCAGCTGGTAGATGCTCAATAAATGTTTTCAGGTCCTCCAGTCCCAGATTTCCAACCAGCTCATCAAGACCTAGGGCAAGTCCTTTGACTTGTTTGGTTGGGTGATGTCTCAGGGCCTATGTTCCACGATGCTATGAGTCATACATCTCTCAGCCCCATGTCATAGCATCTTCATGACAAGACATTCTGATACCCTGTCTCAGATTGTTTCTAAATCATCTGGAGTCTTTGTGCCCCCACCCCCATCATGCATGGCATATTAGAAACTCTTGCAGGAGAATCACGTCTATTTCTTGTGCCCCTGAAGTGCCTGGCCTGCATTGTGCATACATGCATGTATACATTCATTCGTTCATTCACTCAGGAAAAGCAACACTTTATACCAGGCCCCTAACAGGAAAGAAGTGCTGGGATGAGTGGCTGATTAAAGCATGACCCCTACCTCTGAGGAGTTCACCTCTAGAGGAAGGTGCTCAGTTCATTCTTAGAAGTCATTCTTGATTGTTTAAAGTTCTTAAACATTTAAAGCTTTATGAAACTCAAAAGAATTCTTAGAATCTCATTTACAAGTTAATTTGGGGATTGTCTCTTTCAGGTCCTCTGCCTAAATACAATTATCTTCATCCTTAATCATTTTTTTTCTTGCATGTTGCATTGTCATATACCAATGAAATGGTGCTGACACTCAGGAAGACCTTAGTGATCCTCTAGTCTCTCTTTATGATACAGAGGAGAACATGGGGACTTAGGGAGCAGAAGGAGCTGGTCAAAGACATGTGGTCAGAGCCAGGACTGGAGCACAGGCCCTCACCTGCAGTGCAGTGTGTTCAGTGTCTACCAGTGAAGAGTTCCTGGAGATGGGAGAGAATGGAACCCTGACACAGCTCTAAAGGACACAGGGGAGATCTCAGGGCCCAGAGTTTAACTGTTCATGGCACTTCCTTGCCTTGAGCTTTGGAGCCCTCTTCAGAAAAGATCTAGAGAGCTCCTTCCTCATGAGTTCAGAGTTTTGAGGACTTGAGCTAAATGCACCCACCCTTAAATTAAGAAAAAAATTAATAACCTCCTCCCTATGCACACACCTCTGCCTCATCAAACTGTGAGTACCACTTAGCTCTAGATTGGTCAGTAATCCTTGAAAAATGAATTCCCAGGAGGGTACAAGACTCTGAGCTCTAATTTGGGTTTTAAATACTTCCCCTTTTTTGTATTATTTTCCACCCAAGCATCAAATAGCTTAAGTGAAAGAGCAGTTCTGGCTTTAAAGGAAAATTACATGTTTTGACTCAAAATTAATCTTTGTTTTCTCCCATCTCCATGGATAATTACAATATGTCACTTTCTGCTCACACGCTGGCAGAAACCTGCCAGCATCATTGGATACTGGGCCACCCTTCAGATAGGGTCCCTCGGGAGGGGCAGCAATGTGGGCACAAGAGCTCAGGCTCGGGGGCATGGCATTGATGACCAAAGCTGAGGCCCCACATTTTGTTTAGCACACAGTGGTACAGTCGTAAGCCCCAAATGCTCCAGCAAAGGGGATAAAATCAGACAGGAAGAAGGAACAGGGCAGGTGTGCTTCTGTAGGTAAACAGAGCATGATTGTGGTCTCCGAGCAAGAGATGGACTCAGGCTCATTCACAGGCTGGAGGGGCTGGCTCCAGGGAGAGGTTATGATGGTTGTATGTGTGTGTAAGGGGGCTTATCAGCTCCTCAACACACTGGAGCCCACTATGTGCCAGTCCTTGTGCCAACTGCTAGAGGATTATAAATAGTCCCTGCCCATTGTGAGCTCAGATTTGTGGAGGATAAAGGCAAGTATAAATGTAAAGATAACAAACAATACTGAAAAGTGTATAAGTACTCAACTATGTATCAGGTTATGCCTTCTTTCAAAAACCTTCCATGGCTCCCCATTACCTTTAGGGTAATGTTTCAACTCTTCTTGCTATTCAAGACCTTGGCCTACATTTTAAACTTCATTTCCTACTTTCTACACCCCTCCACCCCCATGAGCACCCTGTCTATCCCACCTGATTTCTATCACCTTGTGCCTTATGCTTCAACCCAAACAAGTTAGCTGTTTTCTTGCCTTCATGTCTCTGTACATCCTTTTTCCTCTTGCTGGAATGAGCTCCCTTTCTGCTTGTAGATGGTGAGCTCCTAATTATCATTCAAAACTCAGTTCAAATATCACACCTTCTGTTTCCTTGTCTGTATTCTCCACCTGAGACAGAGCTGCTTCCTCTCTGCTGAGCTCCTAACTGTGTTTCGTACATACCTCTAGCATGGTGTGTCCTGTGGTGTATTGTCATAGCTTCTATGCATGTCTGGCTTCTCTGCTAGCTTCAGTGTCCTCAGTCTTACTTACTTCTGTATCCTTAGTGCATAGTGGAGGGCCTAGCATAGATTAAATTCTAAATAATTCATGAGTGTTACTGAGCTGTGGTAGAACTGAGAAAGTCCCCAAAATTATCCACTTTGACCCCTTCACACTAAAGAAAAGTTAGACCCAAGCAGAAGTTCCTCTCCTACAAAATCTGGCAAGTATTTTGTAGCTGGCAGGCATGTCCCAAGAAAGCTTCAGAGACGAAGTGGCACTTGAACTTGGCTTTAACAGACATATGGAATTTTGATTGATGAAATAGAAAGGGGAGAGAGGGTATTCCATGTTGGGGAATAGAGTAGAGAACAGCCAGAAGCAGGACCTAACAAGACACATTCCAAGGCAACGTGTTGCAGGAAGTCAGGGACCCTGAATGGAGGGACCAGCTGAAGCCATGGCAGAAGAACATAAATTGTGAAGATTTCATGGACATTTATTAGTTCCTCAAATTAATGCTTTTATAATTTCGTATGCCTGTCTTTACTGCAATCTCTGAACATAAATTGTGAAGATTTCATGGACATTTACCACTTCCCCAATCAATATTCTTGTGATTTCCTATGCCTGTCTTTACTTTAATCTCTTAATCCCGTCATCCTCATAAACTGAAGATGTATGTCACCTCAGGACCCTGTGATGATTGCATTAACTGCACAAATTGTTTAAACAATATGAAATCTGGGCACCTTGAAAAAAGAACAGGATAACAGTGATGTTCAGGGAACAAGGGAGATAACCATTAGGTCTGGCTGCCTGCGAGCTGGGCGGAACAGAGCCATATTTCTCTTCTTTCAAAAGCAAATAGGAGAAATATTGCTGAATTCTTTTTCTCAGCAAGGAACATCCCTGAGAAAGAGAATGCATTCCTAGGGGTAGGTCTCTAAAATGACCACTCTGGGAACATCTGTCTTTTACGGTTGTAGATAAGGGATGAAATAAGCCCTGGTCTCCCGGTAGCACTTCCAGGCCTATTAGGATGAGGAAATTCTCGCTTAATAAATTTTGGTCAGACTGATTGTCTGCTCTCAAACTCTGTCTCCTGATAAGATGTTATCAATGACAATGTGTGCCCGGAACTTCATTAGCAATTTTAATTTTGCCCCAGTCCTGTGATCTCGCCCTGCCTCCATTTGCCTTGTGATATTTTATTACTTTCTGAAGCATGTGATCTCTTTGACCCACACCCTATTCATACACTCTCTCCCCTTTTGAAAATCACTAATAAATACTTGTTGGTTTTGTGGCTTGGGGGGCATCACAGAACCTGCCGACGTGATGTCTCCCTCGGACACCCAGCTTTAAAATTTCTCTCTTTTGTACTCTTTCCCTTTATTTCTCAGACCAGCTGACACTTAGGGAAAGCAGAAAAGGACTCACATTGAATTATTAGAGGCGGGTTCCCCTGATATCTGGGGCCTAAACAATTTGTGCAGTTAACGCAATCATCACAGGGTCCTGAGGCAACATACATCCTCAGCTTACGAAGATGATGGGATTAAGAGATTAAAGTAAAGACAGGCATAGGAAATCACAAGAATATTGATCGGAGAAGTGATAAATGTCCATGAAATCTTCACAATTTATGGTCAGAGATTGCAGTAAAGACAGGCGTAAGAAATTATAAAAGTATTAATTTGGGGAACAAATAAATGTCCATGAAATGTTCACAATTTATGTTCTTCTGCCATGGCTTCAGCTGGTCCCTCTGTTAAGGGTCCCTGACTTCACACAACAGCAATGACAAGGCCAGAATGTTTAGAGTAAATGATATGGTGAAGATAAGACTGAAAGTTCATTTCTAGTCATCAAATACTCCTCAAGCACCTATCCCATACCAGACCTGCACTTGGCTCAGGAATTATAGAGAAAAAGCATACACATCAAACTTATCATCTCATAAGAGAAAGAGATGAACAAAGAACCACCTAGAAAATGGCAGGCGGAGGAGTGATGAGATGTACAAAGTGCTAAAAAGGCCTAGGGATGGGGGAAGCTTATTTTTTGGGAATTTGTCTTCCTAAAGGAAGTGGGGCTCTTTCTCTACCTCTTTAGAGGTAGGGAAGGGAACAGCCTCTGCAGAGACCTAAAGGTATGGGATGTTTTGCCTTCCAGTGGCTCCTTGCACTCTCTGTGTCCCCATCTTTGGTTGATGGCTTTTTGCCTTCCTAGCTCACCCTCCCTAAGTCCTTCTGCATATTCACAGTCCTCTCTAGCCTTTGCACAACTTGTCCCCTTGCCACCATCCCCCCATGGCTGCCCCAACTATGACCAAACCTGGGCCTGCCTCCTCTTTCTCCCCGTAAAAACATATTTACGTCCTGTGCTCCATTTGGGTGTTAAGAACAACATCCTTCAATGACAGATGAATAGCACCTTGTAATTTACAAAGCTCTTCTTCAACCTCCATTTACCAGGGCCTATGAGGCAGGAAGGACATGAATTTTTCTCCTATTTTAGAAATAAAGAAATAGAGGTCCAGAGAAGGTAAGGAACTGCTTCAAGATCACATTGCCCATAAGTTACACCCCATGCATGTGCTCCAGGGTGTTAATAGGTACTGATGTCTAGCTGTATCTCACCTATTCTGGCAGCCTTGTTATGTTAGCAAGGCTCTTCAATGAATGTGGATTTTCAGGCAGTAAGGCTTCCTTTAAGGAAGGAGGGTATGTTAGGGCAAGGTGTCCCTTTATGTGGTGCCACCTATTCTGTCTTTACCTTATATATGACTCATCAACAGTAAAGAAAAATGGGTGCACCAAGGTCAGAGCTTGATGGGTTCCAAATCCTCTTCTTCAATTTGAATTCAAACTTAGTTCAAGAGATTCTCATATTTATGACACTAACCACTTCCTGACACATATTATAGTTATTGTTTTGTGTAGGTATTTTATGCAATTGTCTCCTCTCCTAAGCTATAAGCAACTTGAAGACAGTATCAATGCCTGCTGGTCTTTGTCACCTTTAGTGTCTGTGGGAAGAAGACCAGGTTACTGTTCCTGGGAGGTTACAGTCCAGTGGGGAAGATAGACATGCACACAAATGATTTCATCACAGTGTGTATATGTGCTGTCTTCTCTCTTTCTGTTATCTCCCCCTTTGCAGGAAAGAAAAATCCCCTCCTTACAAGCACCCACTCCTGCGGGGCCCAGCCAGCAACTACCCCAACGGCAAAGGGGACAAGAAGAGCTCAGTGAACCACAAAGACCCTTCAAACCCTTTTTAAAGACACGGAGTCCTGGGAGGTCTTATGGGGACAGGAGCGTGCATTTTCTGCTGGGGAATGAAATTAATCACTCTTTTCTAGCTTCCAAGGATTTGTGGATTAATGCATAGGCTAGTGAAAGGGAAGGGATACAATGAGAAACTTCATCATTGATTTTCCCTTTTTCCAATGGAAAATCAATTGTAAGCCTTCAGCTCAAAAAGCTCAGGAACAAAATAGGAGACTGGAACCAGGTGATCACAGATGCTATTTTCTACAACACAGAGATCTTCCAAGATGAGGAAAACCTACACATCCCTTTTAAGATACTTGACACATATCAGGTCAGTTCTTTCAAAGCCACTTTACATTTTTAAGTTTTATAGTTACTGCAGATGGTTACCTTTTAAATAGGCTTGATTGTTTACAGATTTAGAAATGCAGTGTTTGTATTTTCTGATCCAAAACAACAGCAACAACACATGCAACCCAAGGGCAAATGCATCCTAGGGAACAATGGGACAGGATTTTTGAATTCACAGTGGACTTAAATATATGATCACTGTATCTAAGCTGCATGCTTCCTGATTCCCTCAAACCCCAGCATGCAGATTTAGAAAACTGTGCTGAGAGCTATTTCCCTATTTCCTGGATAGTTTCATTAAAATTTTAGCTCCAAAGACAAAAACGCACTGGTCCTTCATTTTAAAAGGTTTATTATGGTTAGTCTCCAGATCCCAGGAGACAGAGATTAAGCATGGCCCCTGAAGATGTGGGCATTGCTAATCTGCAATGAGGAAAGTGTGATTGCCAGGCAAGGAAGATGCAAAAGACACAAGGATGCACCCTGAGGCAGGGAAGAATGATAAAATAAAATGGTAGTAGCAATTCCCAAGGTGTAGCAAGCTAAATATTGTGCATTTTTTGTGAAGAGTAAAGTGCCTTTGTATGATGAATGGGTCCAGGGGAGTCTGCTCCCTTCCTGTCTGTGGAAACAGCAGGCTGAGTCACCATGACAGCCTGCTAATTAAAATGACCTCCCGGAAATGAGGATTAGAAGACGGGGAGAGGCAGGAAGGCTCCAGGGAGGAAAAGCCCTTAGCACAAAGCTCCACTAAAGCATTTTTTGTTTGTTTGTTTGTTTGTTTGGGTTGGAGATTATTGAAGTTTGCTACAAAAATCAAAAGCAAAACTTGTTCTCCTTTGCATGCTGGTTTTCAGAAATAATAACAAAGAGCCATACGTTGATTGGCTACAAATGTCGTGTTGTACATACAGTCTCTCCCCTGGGTTCGTTTTGCCCATAGGAACACAAATAAAGTGTTTTGTGCCGCTTTTCTGTTCCTCTGAGCATTCTTGGCACCTTTCCCTTTCGGTCTCCCACTGCTCAAGAACCAACAGGCAAACCCCCAAACTGGTATAACCCTGACTTTGAGATCAAGGACTTTGTTATCAAAATAAGGGACAACAGTCAAGTCTTGATTTCCAGCAGTTCCCGTGTCAAAGTCCCAGGGAGTTTAATTGACTGCAACCAGCTTGGCATGCACCAAGAGTGTGTCAGTCTTTTGGAAATGATAGCATTATTTTAGATAGCATGAAAAGAGGCAGAGTGCATAAAATGAGAGAGACAATAGTCTGGATCCATGTTTCCTTGGCCAGGTCACTTCCATAATGTTGTGATCATATATTGGCCCATATATTTAAAACTACATTGATTAATTGGATCATAGACTACACAAACAGCAGGTATAATGATGATTTAAGAGCAAAAACTTGGATCCAGGCAACTTTGGCTCATTCTGCATCCAAACCCTACTTCTATTTCTTTAAAACTGTGTGATCTTAGGCAAGTTATTTAACATCTCTAGATCTTAGTTTCCTTACCTGAAAGATGGTCATAGTAATACTTACCTTGCTATAATAGTTATGAAAGTTTAATGAACTTAGGTGTGGAAAAAGTAGGCAAAAATCTTTATATGCTCACTAAATGGTAGCTTTGATCATTTGGAATATGACTAGGAAAGTGAGGTGTCTGCAAATCCTTCCCCATTAGAAAGGAATGGAGCAGTTTATTGTTTAAAATAAAAAATAAGAGTGAGTGTGAATAGGAAAGAAAGATCACAGTCTCCAAAAAGTTAAAGGGACATCATTGGACAAAAGAAGCAAACTTGTTCCGTGTTGTCCAGAGGTAATAACCAAATCTGGAGAGTGAGTCTCAGTAAGATAGATTTCTGCTCAGGATGAGGAAAACTTTTAGTGAATTGAATTGCCAACCACTGGATGGGCTCCTTTGGAAGACCATGAACTCCCCATCACCACAGGAGTGCAAGAAGAGTCTGAATGACATCTGTCTGGGAGGAAATAGAGGGGACTCACTTTCTAGGAGGATGCTGGGTTGGAAGTTGGATGCTCCAAAGCGTCGCCTCATGTCATTTCACTGGACTGGGATGACATGGGACAGGATGTTACATTTCTGGATGTCAGCAAATGGAGTGTACAGTATAGTACTTAATGCTAGACACAGTGATATTAACTGTCTCTGAATCATAGCATATGGGCTCTGCTAAAATTTCCCATTCCGAGAGAGAGAGAGAGAAAAAAAAAAGAAACTGGCTATAAGGCAGCCTATAGGGGGGTGTGTTTGCAAGATGAACTATCTGCTTTTCCACATTGGCAGAGCAGAAAAAAAGGGCTGGGCAAGAGACCAGGGGTTGTCAGCAGCCCTTTGTGTGGTCTTGGCCTGCTCAGCTTCTCCTTAGCTTTCTTGGACAAGGTTATACCTATCACCTCAAGCTAGAGGGGAAAGGTTTTCAGCACTGAGATGGAGGACAGCACCAAGAGGTGTACAATCAGCCAGAGGCTGCTAGCCCACCTGGCTCCAGCAGAGGGCGCGCCAGCCTATCTTCTTGTCTAGCCACGTCTGTCTTAGATTAGAGCCACAGGTGGGTGGAGCTGCCCACCAAACCAGTGTTCTGTGCATTTCCGAGGAGACAAGCAACTATGCAAAAAGTAGGGGTGGGAAGGAGAGGGATCATGCCAGGTCTCTACCTGGCTCTCACGCAACTCTCCATACTGATGCAGTGCTAGTTTTGCTCTGTATCAGTTGAGAGGTGCAGAGACAGGACTAAAAGTCTGTTTACCCTCAGCTGCAGCAGACAAACCGGAGATTACCCAGTTTCTTCGTTGATAAGCCCGCAGCAGAGGAGGCTGGTGATGATGTTTGTTTTGCAGCAGCAACAGTGAGCCTTTAGCTAGAAGTTTTTTCTATTGCCTTTTAAATGGAGGCAGGGGCGGTAAGTACAGAAAGAACTAGTATCCTTTCACTGTAACTCAACTGACACACCTGAGACCTGCCTTAGAGAACCCAATTCCTTTTTCTATGTAGTAAGAACAGAGCCAACTATGGAAGTGTAGGCCGATTAACATTTGTGCAGCATCGATTCATACATCCAAATGTTTACTGAACATACACTGTGTGTCAGGTGTTGTGCTAGATGCCTTTGTATCCATTGCCTTAGTTAATGTTCCCAACAGTCCCATCAGGTAAGTATCATTTTCTACACTTCAAAGATGAGAAAAAATGAGAATCTTAAAGGTAAAAACCTTTTTTTTACACTCACGTGTCTAGAACCTGGATTCTAGAACCTTGAATCCAGAACCTGGATTCAAACACTGCTCGCCTTCCACTACTTTGTGCTGGGCCTTCTCCACTTGTCTCCAGGTAAAATCACATCAAAAAAAGAAACAGGTTAAAGCAGAATAACAAGTAAACAATGGCATCATTTAGAGGTAGTGGGGGATAGGCAGAGGGGAAGGAAGCATGTTAAGTTTACAGGCTGGGAAAAATGTGTAATGATTTCAGGACTTTTTAGCACTTGCTGCTGAAGCCCTGCCTTCTTCCTATCTCTCACTCCCATACATCTGTCTGACTTTCTTCTAGCCACTCCAGAGTCCTCCAGAGAGCAGAGTTTAGACAAGGGGCCCATTTATCACTTGACATGCAGAGGCTTCCAGATTATCCAGGGACCCTGGAATCTCAGCAGGGTTCTTGGGCCCATCCTGACACTCCCTGGGTTACTGGCCCCAAGCAGATAATCTAGCTCTGGTTCCCTATCACTTCCTCCTTCTGGGGTATGCGAAATAAGCCTACTATGTCCCTCATTTCTTGTTCAGAATTCTTCCTCCAAGTTCCTGCCTTCTGAGCACTAAAGAAGTCCTTTACCTTGTGGCTGAGCTTAGCCAATGGGGCATCAGGGCCAGAAAGAAGAGGGGAGACATAACATAATAGGAACAGCCCAAGTTTAAAGTTAGGCCAACCTAAGTGTGAATCCCAGCTCTTCTGTTAAGCTGTATGGCTTTGGGCAAGTAATGTAATCTCTTTAAGTCTCAGGCTCCTCATCTGTAAAAGGGACTGATTAATATCGACTTCCTATATTTATGGTGAGAATTGAATATAATAACATCTATAAAATACCTCGAACTCAGTAAAACTCTTTTCTCAAACCATCCTCACCGCTGCTCTGCCTCTCATCTGCTTGCTAGAGTTGGAAATCCCTTCTCTAGAGCCAAAGCTTTTCTTATTCCCAGATGATGTAGAGACAGAAGTACAAATGCTTCCTGAGTCGAGGACAAGAGTGAGAGGAGTGTCCAGAAGAAAGGCAGTCACACTGAGGGATCAGTGTCAAGCTAGGGACCTAGGTTTTATTCATCTCTGTGGCCTTAGCACTTAACACACATTATGTAGCAGAGTCTGTGGTCATTGAGTGTGGAATGAATAGTGGGATGGTGAGAGTGGGGTCACCCAAAAACCCTGAACCCTTGAGGGAGGGGAAAGAGGCTTTGGAAGTTGGGACTCTGAACAAATGGGAAGACAGTGTTGAACATGATATTCACCCAACTTCATGTGAGGCTGAAATGACTAGACTAAAAAGAGAAAGGGGAAATAGGTTCTACAAGATAGCATGTTTTGTCAATATCATAGCAAACAGATCTTACCAGGATATATACAAAACTCGTTTTATGTTACTTTGATTGGCATGCAACATCTCAGGGATCATCTTTATGAAGTAATCATACAGATCTGCTCTGCCAGCTGAAACTCAGGACTTCCCCGAGGCACTCACATGTCTGTCTTCATACACCAAATTCAGGTGGTGTGCTGGTCAGGGCTTATTTTTTCTACTTTGCAGATGAAGAAATTCAGATTAGTGTGATTAAGTCCCATGCCCATGGTCCACAGCCAGTAAGTAACTAGAACAGGACGTGGACCCTGGATACAAACACAACTCTACCACACCTCTCTGTCTCTCGGTTCAGCCCCAAACCTCAACACTAAGCCCGACCAAGCCAGAAAGTCATCCCGATGATTCCTATTATAGCTCCTTAGTGCTTAAAATTTACTTGTTCCCCTAAAGACCTGGGATCTATTTTTAGCTGACCTCATGTCAATCTTAAGTCCAAATCTGCTTCTCTCTCTGGCATCAGCTGTCTTGGTTAATATTCTCTTTTTCCCTCTAGTTGCTCAGGTTGGAAGCCCTGCCCTTGCCTTAACTCCTTTATGTCTTTCTCCTCACACAGCTGACAACCACCAAGTCCCATTGCTTCTGCCTCTTTGATGTGTCTGCCTTCAAGTAGTATTATGGAGTGACTCTGAGTCAGACAGACCTGAATTTTAATTTCAGCTCCACCACTTGCTAATAATCTTATAAATCATTTAGAGCAGTTTACTTGCCCCATCTCTAAAATGGGACAATAATGCCTATTGGCAGGTTTGTTGTGCATTTCCCTTCCTCTATCCTTCCCATGCTTTCCCTCCTAGCCACTCCCACCATTATTTCCTACCTGAATTGCTTGAATGGCCTCCATGTCTGCATATGCTCTCCTGTTAACCCATTCTCTACTTGGAAGCTTCCAGGAACTCCAGAAAACATGATCCCATTTTGTGGTACTTCTTTCAAATTAACTGTCCAAGCCAGAAGCCTGGCTATCATCCAACTTTTGTGTCTTTCACACCCCATTTCTGTTCAATTGCCAAATCCCACTGGTTATGCCTGCTTGTTCTCTCTAATTTCCAGCCAACATCTCTATTCCTCTTAACTAAGAAAATCCTTCTCATCATTCAAGACTTAGCTCATGTGTCCCAACTTCATGACGTCCTCCCAGTCTTAGCAGTTGTCATTAATTGCTTTCTTTTCTTGGTTGCCCTAACACTTTGCTTATTCATCTATTTATCGAATTTTTTTTTTTTTTTTTGAGATGAAGTCTTGCTCTGTCACCAGGTTGGAGTGCAGTGGCGTGATGGCTCACTCTGCCTCTGCCTCCCGGGTTCAAGCAATTCTCCTGCCTCAGCCTCCTGAGTAGCTGGGACTACAAGCATACACCAACATGCTCAGCTAATTTTTGTATTTTTTTGTATTATTTTTAGTAGAGATAGGGTTTCACCATGTTGGCCAGGATTGTCTTGATCTCCTGACCTTGTAATCCACCCGCCCAGGGTTTCCCAAAGTGCTGGGACTACAGGCGTGAGCCGCCACGCCAGGCCTGTTTATTAATTTTTCACTCAGGTGATTGTCACCTCTCCCACTATCATTTAATGTCTTAGAGAGCAAAGTTCAGGTTTTATTCGTCTTCACACCTCCCATAGAACCTAATGGTTCCAGACAGGTCAGAGGCACTCAGTAGCTATAGCAGAATAAAAGAAAGAATGAACGAAATCTCAAATCCAAAATTCTATCCTGACCTCACCCTGATAACTGAATCCTAATTATGGATTTATCTTCCCAAAATCTCAACCTCTCTGAGACATTCCACAGCTCAGATTTCCTCATGGATTCCTTTACCACAGAATTACGCTCCAACTCAGCATTAAAGGCAGCATGGTATGGTAGAGTGCTTTAGACTTGGAGTCAGAGGTCCTGGATGATCTTCAAGGCCCCAGTGTCCACGGGGAGATGGAGGAGACAGATTTACTTAATTCTCCAATAGTTTCCTGAAGGCTAAATTCTTTTTCAGAGTTCAAGGCAATTAGATCCTTTTTTCTATAACAATAATCATAACAACTGTTGCTGGTGTGGTAATAACTACTACTTCTGCTGTTGCTATTAGTACTAGTAAAAATATTGCTGCTGCTATTACTGTTACTGCTGCTACTATTACTAGTCTAATCTACCTCTGCTATTATTCCCATTACTACTGCACTGCTGCTGCTGCTGCTTCTGCTACTATCACTGCTGCTATGGCTGGTACTGCTAATCTAATGCTACTACTACTGCTGCTACCACTACTATTGTGGATATTGCTGCTACTACTGCTGCTACTACTAATCTACTCCTCCTTCTCCTGCCGTTGCAGCTGCTACTGTTACTACTGCTGTTCTGCCCTGAATGAGTGCTTACTTGGCTCCAGGCCCTGTACTGATTGCCTTGTCTTACATGATCTCATACAATCCTCACAACACCCCCATGAAGCAGGCATTATTCTCCTCATTTCCCTGCTAAAGACACAGAAGCTTAGGGAGACTAAGGAATCTGCCCAAAGTTGCACAGCTTGTTGTAAGTGGAGGAGCCTGGGAGTCATCAGACTCTAATGCTTGTGTTCTTTTCGTTTTCCCCTCCTCCTTTTTGGGTACAGTCCTAAGACTGACAGTACAATAAATATTTAATACTGGTTATAAAAAGCCTCCACCTCAGGGAGCTCACTGGTTTATGTTTGTTCCTGTGCATGACCTCATTTTGCCTGATTCCCCTGAGCCTTGCTTCAGGCGGTCTCCTTTGCAGCTGGGTGTCCCCATACATCCTCCATGCCTGAGTCTCTTCCTTTGAAACAACTGCTGTGAAATGATTGTCTTAACAGGCAGGATTGGTGCTACCCTCAGAATTGTAACAAGTGAGGTGCTTTGCCGGGATATTAGGATGGGGTAGTGCAAAGGACACCCAACTCCTTCTATTAACCCACCTCTCCCACACTCCTGCATTATAAAGAGGGTGCTGTGTCACCAACTAGAGGGAGTTTTCCCAGTAAATATCCCAAAGTCTTCCTCTTCTCTAACCTAAGCCACATTCTATCCTCAACTCCCAGAACTCAAATTGTCAAGTCAAATAGATTTAAAGATGTAGCCATTAGGGAACTGGGTTCTGCTCCTAGCTCTGATACTGCCTGGTTGTATTAGACATTAAGTAAGTCTCTTGCCCTGGATGGAGTTACCCCAGAGCTTCAATTGGTTTCAGTTTCTTACTCTTTGGTATGGAGACATAATCCTCAACTGACATACTCCTCAACCGAAAATAAAAGAAAAAGAGAATCATGAGGATCAACTGAGAAGATAAATGGGAAAGTACAGTATTTTGAAAAATGTTTTCCAATATTTTATTTCTTCTGAGACCTCATAAAGGTCCCTACTTCATCCATGCTTTTAACCTGAACTGTCTCATCACTAATTTATCCAACACAAATAATTAAGCATCTGTGTTTGCTAGGCACCTCCCCATTCCTCTCTGCTGCCCTGATTTTTGCTGATTCTACAAGACCCCTCCTTCAGGAAGTCTTTTCTGGTGCAATGGCCCTGACCTTCTAGGGAACCACTGTCTAAACATTTCATTTGACACTTGGTAATGGCTTTGGTATTTCACTTTGGTGTATCAGCTCTCTTCCCAATTCAACTTTTCATTGTTCTTGGACTGAGATGTTTAGAGAGGGCCAAAAACAGTCTTACTCATTTCTGGGGCCCCAGGGCCTTAGCATAAGGCCAGAGACAGAGAAGCCATTCACAGAGAATTTGTGGCTGTTGCTGCTGCTGCTGGTGGTGAGAATGAGACTGAGGATGCCTGCTCCGAGCAGAACGTTTTTGTGATGCTGACACCCCTCCTTTTCTCTCTTCCTCCAGAAGTTCACAAATAAGCACTTCTGGATAAAGTGGAGCAAACCTAGCTTATGGGCCCACATAGGAAGTTGTGAGACTTTAGGCTAACAGTATCCATAGGAAAGAAAAAAAGGAGAAAGCTGGGGAGAGACTAAGACAGGTGAAAGAGATAAATTGACTATGATGTATTTGAGAATATGTGTACGTGTGTACTATCATTATGTGCACATCTTATGTGAATAACTTCTTTATATTTGTGTGTGAAAATGCATAAGTTTGTTCAGTTGTGAATGTTTTTACTGAATATTAGATGACAGATCATTGTCAAGTCTAAGCAGATTTTTTTACATCTACTCATAGTCAGAGGTCCTGGGTTAAGCTGCTGTTTGAAATTCTGTCTACTTTCTCGACATTTCATCCATATTAATGGATCACCCCTCTGCCCCAGCCTCCCAGGGACTGTGCTCAGCATGATGTCAGGGCCACCTCTCCTCCTTCCCAGTCCCAGTGAAGGCTGATCCTGGCTGATTCAGCCAAGCCAGTCCCTCTGGGGTGGAGAGCTCACCAAAAGTCCCCTTTTCAGACTCTATCTCCAGGTGACCTTGTGTTTAGGTCTCTTTTCTGTATTTCAGCTTTGTGTTCCTGTCTGTTTTTCTCTTTTTTTTTTTCCTTCAGATCAGCCTTGACTAAAAGTTGAAAAAGACTGCTCATGTGGTGCTATGAAGAAGGGAGAGGCCGTTCTCCTTAACATCCCTAGTACCTCTCCAAAGTGCTCCTGGAGCTGAAATTCCATGATTCTGGGGGGTTTGTTTCTGTTCAATTTCAGAAGCACTCACTGAGGGCCTGCCCTAACATAAGTCGAATACCAGATGGTGGTCAAAAGTGAAGGGTGCACAGCTGTGAAATAAGTACAGTCATGCACCACCTAACAATGTTTCAGCCAGTGCCAGACTGCCTGAATGACAGTGGTCCCATAAGATTATAATACTATGTTTTTACTGTACCTCTTCTATGTTTAGATTTTTTTAGATACACAGATGCAAGCACTGTGTTATAAATGCCTACAGCATTCAGCAGAATAACATGCTGGACAGGTTTGTAGCCTAGGAGCCATAGGCTATACCACGTAGCCTAGGTGTGTAGCAGGCCATATCATCTAGATTTGCATAAGCACATTCTATGATGTTCACACAACGATGAGATCACCTAACAGTGCATTTCTCAGAACATATCCCTGTCATTAAGCGATGCATGACCATACTTCATTGCTCTGGCCTAAAGAGCAGCTCCACGGAACTCGAGACTTTGCCTTTACTGAAAAGCAAATACATGCGGTGGGGACTTTCAAACATTAAGTCTATTTGTCAGACATGCCTTAATACATTCTTTTCTCAGTTTAATATTCATTCTTTCTTTTATTCATTTATCCTTAGGGAGGCCATGTGGTTTGGTTGAAAGAGCACTAACCCAGAGCCTGGATTTAAACCTAATTCAGCTGCTGTCATTTCCCCTCTTTGAACCTCAACTTCCTCACCCACCGAATGGAATTAAGAATGATTGCTCTTTCTAAACCACAGGATTACTCTGAGGAATTTCAGGGAAGGTGAACGTAGTGGGGAGAAAGAACTCACATTCTCTGAGTTCCTACTAGAGGCAGCACTTTGCATGCATCCATTCTGTAGCCATACAATAGGAAGGGGACGGGAACAAGTGAGGACTGTCAGGAGCAGGGACAGAGGCCTAGAAATGGTCCATTAGGAGTCTTAACTGGAATCAGAGAGACCGGGAATCTAATCTCAATCTGTTCCTACCATTTATATAACTTTAGAAAAGTCATTGTGCCTCTCTAAGCCTCAGTTTTCCCATCTATAAAATGGAATCTGTTGAAGTAGGTGATCGCTAAGGGCTCCTCCAGTTCTGCCATTTTGGGTCTCTAGGAACACCCCCTTCAACCCACTTGCCTACCCTAAAAATGATCTCACACTGACCCTGGTGTGCATGTCAGGTTGCTAGGCCCTAATGCTTGTGAATGAGGACTAGGTAGTGACGTTTCTTTTTTTTTTTCTGAGATGGAGTCTTGCTCTGTCACCCAGGCTGGAGTGCAGTGGAGCGATCTCGGCTCACTGCAACCTCTGTTTCCCAGGTTCAAGTGATTCTTCTGCCTCAGCCTCCTGAGTAACTGGGATTACAGGTGCACGCCACCATGCCCAGCTAACTTTTGTACGGTAGTGAAGTTTTATACTTAGTTCAGCAACTCTGGTGGTGATTCCTGCCTTCCAAAGATTCTTTCTGTCCTCAGACTTGATGGTGAACCAGAGACCTCTGGAGAGGCGAGACGAGCTGGTGACACCACGAACCTTGCATACAAGAGATGCAGTACTGAGGACCTAATTAACATCATCGTGCAATAGGCACCATGGAGCACACTTCAGCTGCCAAACAGAATAAATAAAGCAATGTTTTATCTTAAGTGTTGGTTAACAGTGAGTAGTAAATAGACCGTGTCTTATTTACTGTGACTTTCCTGCACAGGCCTGCTATGGCTGACCTAGACCTCATGAAACAGCATACCCTGATTTCAAGGGTGTGCATTATTAGTTGCTTGTCAAGCAGATGGAAAATTGGGCCTCTGACTGGATGTTGTAATAGGCTCATGCAGAGATGTGGGCACAAGAGTCTGGAAACTGATGTCTGACAGATCAAACTTAGAGTCCTGCTCTGCCACGATGTGGCCTTGAGCCATCCCTGTGAACCTGTTTACTCACTTTTAAAATGAGATTAATTAATGTCTGGGTTACAGGAAGGTTGTGAAGGGCGGATGATGAGAGGATATAAATAAAGACCAAATGGAAGTGTCCCATAGAGGGTAGGTGTTGTTCTCGGTCATATCCGCATTACTCTTATGCTTAGTATTTCTAAGTCAGTCAAACCAACACCCTGACATACATTATAAATGGATAATGTGGCCCCTCATTATAACTGACTAATAATGTAACAGGGTCTTTATCAACATCAGGTGGTCATTTGTCCACCTCCAAGAGTGTCTTCTCTCTTCTCACTATGAAATCAGCATTCATTCATTCCTTAGTAAGGTTTACCATGGTATGTTAGTTTGGGTTCTTCCAAAAGCAGAGACTGCGACAAGGAACTGAGAGCAAGTAGTTTATATGCCAGGTGACACCAAGAAGCAGAGATAATGGAGAGGCAAAAGAGAGACCAACAGAGAGAAAAAACAGGAAGGGTGTGTTAAAGAGCTAATTATCACTAAGGGGAAAGGGGCCTCAATCCCTCTCAGGACTTTCTAAGTGATGATTTAAAAACTCCCCTCGGAGTTGAGGATTGCCCCCTTGGGTGTGAATTGCCCCTTGCTCTTCTGCAAGGCGGATCCCTGAGGCAGCTGAGATCCATTTGATGAGGGATGCAGACCCGGGGCATGGAACTGTCCATCACACTGCACTAAGTCAGGCGGGCTGAGATGTGGGGCAGGCAGCACAAGTGTCTGCTCTACATGGATTTTACAGTTAAAACATAATTTGTTTACCCATTTCCCTTTTGTTGGCTATTTAGGCCATTTCTCATTTTTTGGCTTGGGCTTGGAAAGGTCAGTAAGCATGAGTGCCTTGTTTTTTCTATTCCATGGCTGGGGAACTTGGTAGAAACAGTGTCTGAGTCAACTCTCCATCCCAAGAATCCAGCATAGTGCCTGCACAGAGTTAAGTACCAAGTGATTATTTGCTAAGTGAAGGAATGGAGGGATGGATGGATGGGCATATGGATGTGCAGATGAACTTTCTCCATTGTGAGAATCATTTCTGTGTACAAATGGGGGTTGGTGAATGGAGGATGGAGGAGGTTGGAGGCAGATGGACTTTGATGTATAGGGTAGTCAACATGGGGCATGGGCAGGTGAGTCAAGAAGCCCTCAGAAGAAGTAAATCTAGGATTGGATCAAGTGACCCGGGTCAAGGACCCACCAGTGCTGGGCCTGTTGACTGACTTGGTCTGACCTGGCGCTCCAGCTTGGTATCAACACCACAAATGGGAACCAGAAGAGTAGGTGAACTGGGATCAGAAAAAAGAAGCTCTCAGGAAGGCCAGAAGACTGAAGCTGGGACTCAAAGAACCTCAGATTTAGACACTCTTAAAACTTTGCAAAGCCTTGCCCTTACTTACTGTCAACTCTGATACTGCAGGAAAGCTGAATTTCCTTTCAACAATTAGTGCAATTCACCAGGAAAAAGGAAAATAAAAACAAAATGTTTGAGATTTTACATATATTTTGTTTCTAGATACCTTTTTTTATTATAGTTAAAAATCTTGAAGACCAATTTCTATAAGTAATATTTCATTTTTTATTATAAATTTAATGCTATTTATTTGGAAACTTTTGAATTTGAAAAATAAGAAAAAGCATAAAGAAAATAACCCATCACCAACAAAAGAGAGAAATTTTTATACATTTTTGGTATATTTTTAACAAAATTGAAGTAATTTTATATTTACAGTTTTAGACACTTTTTGTCATTGGGGTCCCCAGCTGAACTGTGTAATGAAGAATTCTCATGTGCATTTCTCCATGCCATCGAATATTCTTTGAAAAAAGTAATTTTTACTGGCTAATATTATATCATATAGATAAAACATAATTTGTTTACCCATTTCCCTTTTGTTGGATATTTAGGCTATTTTTCATTTTTTATTATTATAAATTATGCTGGTATGAATAGAATTGAGCAAAATTCTTTATCTGCAGTATTTCCTTTAAACTTCCCTGCAAGCCTGTGAGGTGGTACTATGCATATTTTCTTTTTACAGATTAGAAAACTGAGGATCAGAGAGGAGTTAAATAATTTGTCAGAGGTAACTGTCTTAGTTTGGGTTCCCAGAAACAGACCTTGAATAAGGACTTAGTGCAAGGGGTTTAAAAAGAGATCTCAAGAAAAACTGGTAGTGAAATAGGAGCATGAGACAAGGGAGGGAGGGCAGACAATGAAATGTTCATTATCAAGCAAGTTACCATCCTTGATGACCAAAACTTAATCCTCGGGGGACTCTGGAAGCCAGTGTAGAACTCATATCTTAGATTTATCTTGCATGAGGGATAAGAGAGCTGAATGTTTTTCACCAACTCCAGTCAGTCTTGGTTGAGGCTGCTTCTAAGGGGTGCTAATTTCCTGTCACTTCTGCCTGCTGTGGAAAAGGGGCAGGTAGGTAGTGAGCGGGCAAAGCAAGCTCTGACAGCCAGATAAATGAAGGTGATGGCAGTCAGAAGTTGGCAGGACTTCCTACAGTGGTGAAGGTAAGGTGGGCACTGAGAGGAGCACTGAAGCCATATAGCTAGTAACTCTCAGAGCTAGGATGTTACTGCAGGTGTGCCCAACTCCAGAGCCCATGCCCTTAGTGATCCGGCTTTGCAGACAAATGAAACCTCCCTGTGGCCTTGGGCAAGTCCCTTCATCTTCAGAGGTCCAGGATCTGATGAAGATAAGGCTATCTGCCATATTTGACTCAAAGCACTGATAAGACAACAGACAACAGGGTGTGTCAGCACTTGAATTATCTGTTCAGCATTATTATTGACCATTCCCATCAGGTGGGTAGGAATCACATCAGGCAGACATTCAGTGCTTTCCTGATAATAGCTAATTAGAAAAAATTAATAGAGGATGGGCCGGTTGCCAGAGTTTATGAGACGAGCAGTTTTCTAAATTAATTACGTAGTATGCAAGGTACACATGGTTCATTGAAATACAATATAAGTGCTTGATGAACTTTGGAGCATTCCATTTTTCTGGCAAGAGGGAGACAAAGACACAATTACTCATCTCTATGCACTGACAGTCTCCAGGTCTGTATTCTCCCAGGAGGGAGTTTAATTGCTCCATAAGCTTCAAATTCAAGGGCTCCTCAATGCTAAGTTCCTGATGAGCTGCATTAAAGTAATAATGACAAAGATGCCAGTTGATGTGTTCATTAAATATGCGGATCCTGAAAGAGCCAATGTGGGCTATTCACGCCAAGGTCGTTCCAGATGGGAAGTCAGCACTGCTGCAGCCCTCTCACCTAAATTCACACTTAAGGGTAAGGTCAAGACAAGCTAGAGAATTGAACCCTGGTCTGTCTGACTGCAAAATCATGTTTCTCTATCCAACCACCTATGTGTTCTTTCCTGTTGAAGATGTTTTGAAGTGTTATCAATTGCCGGGAAGCAAAAGTGAATTAGTTGCACAGAACCATTCTTTTGTGGTAGCTACCTGGAGCAAGATTTCTATACCCTGCCCTCACCCTGGTCCACATGTGTATAAGTATTTGTCTAGACTTTTGGTAGTATGGAGGGAGCATGAGGTAATATTTCAAGGATTTGGGTTTGTAAAATTAGCAATATTTATACCAGGTACTACAGCTGTAATTCAAGTAGCCTTCACCAGGTGAATAATGGTGCTAACATCTCCAACTTCTTCTACTACTACTGCCAGGGATAGTTCTCATTTTATAGATAAGGAGCTAAAGACACAAAAAGTGGCATGCACATAACCACACTGCTGGTAAGTAAAATGTGAGAATTCAAAACTCACTTCAGTCTGGCTTCAAAGCCCAAGCTCTTTGACCCCATGATACTGCCTCCAACCATCTAGATACTCCCCACTCTCAAAATGCAGCTTTAAAATCCATGAATGTGCCAACAGTTCCAGATCATCTTCTCTAGTCTGACACCATCCCAGAAATTCAGATTCATATAGCCATTTCATTACTAGTTATCTCAGACTTAAACAGAATTCTTGACTTCCACATATATTTTTATCCTTGCCCCAAATGCCCTCCTCTTTTCTCCTTTACTTCCCTGCAATCCATTCTCCACACACAACCAAGGGACTCTTTTTCTTTTTTCTTTTTTTTTTTTTTTTTGAGACCTAGTCTTGCTCTTGCAGTACTGGCTGGAGCGCAGTGGAACAATCTCGGCTCACTGCAACCTCTTCCTCCCAGGTTCAAGTGATTCTCCTGCCTCAGCCTCCTGAGTAGCTGGGATTGCAGGCACCTGCCACCATGCCCAGCTAATTTTTATATTTTTAGTAGAGATGGGTTTTCAGCATGTTGGCCATGCTGGTCTCAAACTCCTGACCGCAAATGATCCACCCGCCTCAGCCTCCCAAAATTCTGGGATTACACGCGTGAACCACCACACCTGGCCCCAAAGGACTCTGGCAAAAACATAAATCATATCATAATTTCCCTGCTAAGAGCCCCTCCTCCTTTTCCCATCATGCTTAGGTTAAAATGGGTTAGTTGAAACTTGCAAATCTTAGCTTGACACCCATAACCCTACATGATACGATACTTAACCACCTCTCAAACCTCTGCTCCCACCACACTCTCCTTTGTACACTGCAGCCACACTGACTTTCTTCCTATTTCTCAAACATAGTAAACATGAGCTGTTCCCTCCCCTGGTTGCTGCTCACATGTATCCTCCTCAGATGGCCTTTTCCTAAACACTCAACACCAACAGACTGTAGCTGCCAGGTCTACTCTAACATATATATATACACACACACACATATATATACATATATATACTAAAGACTTAACGACTGTTTAAAAGGACTCAGGAGTCAGCTTATGACACTCTCAGTGGCTAAAGGGGGGACAAGTTGAGCTTCCATAAGTGTAACAACTACAATGGCTTAAAAATGCCAAATATGTTTAAATCCATTATTAGTTCAGTAAAAAATGATTTCATTTCATGGAATGATAGGACAGCTCATTATCTGGAGTAAACCATTATCTTGGAAATTGGTAAACAGAAAGAATAAAAAATTTATCCAGACTTTCTTGTGAGAACTGGAAACTGCACTAACAGCCATATATTAGTCAGGGTTCTCTAGAGAAACAGAACCGACTGGAAATATCTAGCTAGCTAACTATGTATATATAGAGAGATTTATTATGAGGAATTGGCTTATGGAGGCTGAGGTGTCCTATGATCTGTTGTCTGTATGCTGGAGACCCAGGAAAGCTGACAGCATAGTTCAGGCCAATGGCCTGAGAACCAGGGTAGCTGATGGTGTAAGTCTCAGTACAAAGGCAGAAAAAGACTGATATCCTAGCTCAAACAGTCAGGCAGAGAGAGATCATCCAACTTTCCTCTGCCTTTTTGTTCTATTGAGACCTTCAATGTGTTGAATGGTGCCCACCCACACTGAGAAGGGCAAACTGCTTTATGAATTACGCTAATTCAAATGGTAATCTCATTTGGAAACACCCTCACAGACACTTTCAGAAATACTGTTTATCCAGAGATCTGCGCATCTCATGGTCAAGTCGACACATAAAATTAACCATCATCATCAAAAACAGAGAAAATCAGACATTATGGGCTTTCCGTTGAAAGAACACATCACTATCTATATTTTGAAAAAACAAAAAACAAAAAACTCTGAATCTGAACAAGTCTCTAGATTCAATTACTAATTTTCATGAAATGCAGAGCAACTTATTAACCTGTACCATGAGGGGTCAATCAGTAAAATTCAGACTTGAGTAACCTAAACATCAAATAACCTAAGATCGCCCAAAATAAATTGCAAGTATAAGGATGGGGAGTTAGAGGGGGATACTTTAAAGAGATTTGTGAAACATATAAAACAGGGAAAATGAATTTGTATTATTTAGATATTCACCCTAAATGATAAAACTATAGAGAAATACAAAAGAGTGATTACTATAAAAATTAAAGATAGTTACTTTGAGAGGGGAGGAAGAAGGCTGTGATGGGGTAGAGTATATGAAGGGCTTTTGAGCTAGCTAGCGATGTTCTATTTCTTGACCTTGGTGGTAGCTATAGGGCTGTTTGCCCTAAAATAATCCAATAATCCACTCAACTGTACCTTTGTTTCATATGCTTTTCTGTGTATGTGTTTTATTTTATAATAAAAAAGTATTAAGTCACTATTAAGAAAGTGATTTGAGGCTGGGTATAATGGCTGAAGCCTATAATCCCAGCACATTGGGAGGCTGAGGCAGGTACATTGCCTGAGCCCAGAAGTTTAAGACCAGCCTGGGCAACATGGCAAAATCCTGTTTCTATAAAAAATACAAAAATTTAGGTGGGTGTGACGACGCATGCCTGTCATCCCAGCTACTGGGGAGGCTGAGGTAGGAGGATCATCTGAGCCCCAGAAGTGGAGGTTGCAATGAGTTGAAATCACGCCACTGCACTCTAGCCTAGGCAGCACAGAAAGACCCTGTCTCAAAAAAAAAAAAAAAAGAAAGAAAGAAAGAAAGAAAAGAAAAGTGATTTGAGTGGGAGAAGATATTTGTACCCATATAACCAACAAAGGAGAATATTCAAAACACAATAAATAACTCCTGAAAATTCATTAGAAAATAGTAATCAACTGTGTTGTGGAAACAGATGGAACACTCATATTGATAAATTTGTGGAGAGTTTTACAAACATAAATTTACAAGGTTGACAGTAGGGTATAGGGAGATCACAGTTACCCCTCCAGGTCTGAAAGGATAAGGAGACATACCAGTCCCTAGAATCTAGAAGCACAAAGAGTTGTTATAGAGAGCTGCCTTCCAGAAATTGTGGTCAAAGGATGCACTTAGACCCTTCTGACTCTGCAAAGAGGAAGGTGGTGGACTAACTACTCCAATCTCCCTTCCCTTCCTCCCTTCAGTGCTCAACAAGTGCTGAAGTTAGAAGTCAAGGATCCCATGTCTGTAATCCATTTGGGTCAGCCTCTGAGGACAAAAGGCAGAGTGATGAAGTTGTGAATGGATCTGGAGGTGCAACTGAAAGATGTCCTGCACATAAGCTCTGTAGACGAGTGATTAGAAAAACTTAAATGGCCAAAACTCGTATAAAAAGGTGTTCAACTTGATTTGTAATTAGGGAAATGCAAATTAAAACCACATGACATAAAGGCAACAAGTGAGGCCGGGCGCAAGGACTCACGCCTATAATCCCAGCACTTTGGAAGGCCAAGGCGGGTGGAACACCTGAGATCAGGAGTTCAAGACCAGCCTGGCCAACATGGTGAAACCCCATCTCTACTAAAAATACAAAAATTAGCTGGGCATGGTAGCGGGCACCTGTAATCCCAGCTACTCAGGAGGCTGAGGAAGGAGAATTGCTTGAACCTTCTCCTCAGAGGTTGCAATGAGCTGAGATTGCACCATTCGACTCCATCCTGGGTGACAGAGTGAGACTCTTTCTCAGAAAGAAAATAAAAAAATAAGAAAGGAAAACAAGGGTTGGTGAGGATATAGAGAAACTGGAACGTTTGCACACTGTTAGTGAGAATGTAAAATGGTGTGGCTGTTACGAAAAACAATAAAGAGGTTACTAAAAAAAAAATTAAAATGGAACTACCATATGATCCAGCAATTCCACTTCTGGGTCATGATCCAACTGAACTGAAATCAGAATCTCAAAAAGATATTACCACTCTTATGTCAATTGCAGCACCATTCGCAATAGCCATGATATGGAAACAACCTAAATGTCCATTGACAGATGAATGAATAAAGGAAATGTGGCATATACATACAAAGAAATACTCTTCAGCCTTAAAAAAAGAAGAAAATTCTGCAATATGCAACAACATGGATGAACCTTGAGGACGTTATTCTAAGTGAAATACACCAGTTACAGAAAACCAAACACTACAGAATTCCTCTTATGTATCTAAAATAGTCAAATTCATAGAATGAAAGAGTGGTTGCCAGGGGTGTGGGGAGGAGGAAGCGGGGAATAACTAATTAGTGGGCATAAAGTTCCAGTTAAGCAAGATGAATAAACTCTGGAGATAGGCTGTACAACATTGTATCTATATTCAACAATAAAGTACTGTACACTTAGGAATTTGTTAAGAGGGTAGATTTCAGGTTATGTGTTCTTACCACAATCTAATTAAGTTAAATTTTAAAAACATCAGATTAACAAGAATTTAAAAGTCTGATAGTACCAAGTGTTGTCAAGGGTATGGAGCAATGGGAACTCTCTTCCACCGCTAAGTATGTCAATTGGTATTGTGGGGAAAAGAAAGAGAGATCAGATTGTTACTGTGACTGTAGAAAGAAGTAGACATAAGAAACTCCATTTTGTTCTGTACTAAGAGAAATTCTTCTGCCTTGAGATGCTGTTAATCTGTAACCCTAGCCCCAACACTGTGTTCGCAAACATGTGCTGTGTTGACTCAAGGTTTAATGGATTTAGGGCTGTGCAGGATGTGCTTTGTTAAAAAAGTGCTTGAAGGCAGTATGCTTGGTAAAAGTCATTGCCATTCTCTAATCTCGAGTACCCAGGGACACAATACACTGCGGAAGGCCACAGGGACCTCTGCCTAGGAAAGCCAGGTATTGTCCAAGGTTTCTCCCCATGTGATAGCCTGAGATATGACCTCATGGGAAGGGAAAGACCTGACCGTCCCCCAGCCCGACACCCATAAAGGGTCTGTGCTGAGGAGGATTAGTGAAAGAGGAAGGCCTCTGTGCAGTTGAGATAAGAGGAAGGCATCTGTCTCCTACTCGTCCCTGGTAATGAAATGTCTGGGTGTAAGACCCGATTGTATGTTCTATTTATTGAGATAGGAGAAAACCACCTTAGTGCTGGAGGTGAGACATGCTGGCAGCAATACTGCTCTTTAATGCACCGAGGTGTTTGTGTACGTGCACATCAAAGCACAGCACCTTTCCTTAAACTTATTTATGACACAGAGATCTTTGCTCACATGTTTTCCTGCTGACCCACTCCCCACTATTACCCTATTGTCCTGCCACATCTCCCTCTCAGAGATGGTAGAGACAGTGATCGACAAATACTGAGGGAACTCAGAGACCAGTGCTGGCGCGGGTCCTCTGTATGCTGAGCCCCGGTCCCCTGGGCCCACTGTTCTTTCTCTATACTTTGTCTCTGTGTCTTATTTCTTTTCTCAGTCTCTCGTCCCACCTGACAAGAAATACCCACAGGTGTAGAGGGGCTGGCCCCCTTCAGGCATGATTTTGAAAAATAATTTGGCATTATGTAATTTAGTTGACAATACTCTTATGCTGTGACCCAACAATTTCACTCCCAGGTATATATTCTAGAGAAACTGATGCCCAAGTCCAGAAGGAGGCATACACAAGCATGCTTAAAGCAGCATTGTTTGCAATAACAAGATGGGAACAACCCACATGTCCACCAACTATAGAATGAATAGATAAAATGTGATACATCCACATGATGAAATTCTGCTCAACATTAATAACGCTGCAACTCACAATAATAAGAATGAATCTTAATGTATTGCTGATTGAAAACAGCAAGACATAAAAAGTACATAATGTGTGATTAAATTTACACTAAATTTAAAACAGAAAACTAAGTTAAATCATTTATGCATGCATACTTAGGTGATAAAAATATAAAACAAAGCAAGAGAATGATTTCATAAAGTTCAGAATAGTAGTTACCTCTAAGGAGAGGGAAGAGGTAGATGAACGGATCAAAGGTACAGGAAGTGCTGGGGAATAGTCCAAGGATGCTGGAAGTGTTCTATTGCTTTATAAGGATGTTTCATATTTTACAAAAAAAAAAATTATATTAAAGGGTGACCACTAAAAGACTGATTGGAAGCTTTGTGGACATGGGTAAGGCTTAAAAACTGGTAAACTTAACTGCAAAATAACTGATTTTGTTCACTACTAAATCCCTGGTCCTTTGAACAGTTTTTACTTGTTGTAGGTGCTCAGCAAATATATTTCAAATGAATGAATGAATGTTTTTAGGTACATCTTGTTGCATTAATAAGATCCATCTGTGCCTCAGCTACCATAAAGTAGGCTGGGGGAAGCTCTTAGGTTCCCCATACCTTGAAGGCTCCTTAGAGTTTTAGACTTGACTGAGAGTTTAGTCTGTGGGTCTACTGCTCTCTGAGGTAGCCTAAGGGAAATGTACTAAGACAAATTTTTGCTGATACTTTGACTGTAAACAATAGAACTTCTTTAGAGCAGGGATTATTGTATTGATTTAACAGATGAGGACCATGGTGGACATGGTTCATTTTCTTTCCATCCAATCTACTCATCTTCAGTTGTGTAGCCTAGGCTGATGGATGAGATTCAATCCCACTTTCAATTCCAGGGGTGGACCTTGATTAGTTGAGAACAGGGGTTGGCAATTTTTTTTTTTTTTTCTGAAAGGCCCAATTGGTAAATATTTTAGACTTTGCAGGTCATTAGGTCTCTTTCCTAATTACTCAACCTTGCCAATGTAGTAGCATGAAGGAAGCTATAGATAATTCATACACAAATGAACATTTGTGTGTTCCAAAACCAGTTTATTTGCAAAAACATGTGGCAGGCTGGATTTGGCCCATGACGCCCAGTTTGCAGGTCCCTGGCCTAGAGCTGCCTTTCTCAACTAGGTTCCTCATCTGAACTACTCAACACAGAAAATTGTTAAAATTTTTTCAAGAAAGATGTTCTTGATTTTCCCAAGGACAGAAAAGACTGTGATTCTCAAAGCAGTGATTCTCAAAGTGTGGTCTCTAGTCCTGCAGCTGTTATCCCCTACTGATTCCAGGAGGGGTGGCACTGTGCCAAAGAGGCCCAGAGACAGTGAATGAGACATGGAGTTTATTAGGGGGACTTACATACAGGGATGGTCTAGTGGTGGCAGCCTAGAGAGGAGAACCGCTACCATTTGTAAAAAGCATGCGGTTTATGTAGCGTTTTCACTTAGTACCTATGATGGTTAATACTGAGCTTTAACTTGATTGGATTGAAGGATACAAAATACTGATCCTGGGTGTGTCTATGCAGGTGTTGCCAAAGGAGATTAACATTTGAGTCAGTGGGCTGGGAATGGCAGACCCACCCTTAATCTGGGTGGGCACAGTCTAATCAGCTGCCAGTGTGGCTAGAATATAAGCAGACAGAAAAATGTGAAAAGAGAGCCTGGCCTAGCCTCGCAGGCTACATCTAGCTCCCATTCTGGATGCTTCCTACCAGAACACTGGACTCTAAGTTATCCAGTTTTGGAACTGGGGCTGGCTCTCCTTGCTCCTCAGCTTGCAGACAGCCTATTGTGGGACCTTGTGATTGTGTGAGTTAATATGTAACAAACTCATTACACACACACACACACATACACACACACATATTCCATTAGTTCTGTCCCTCTAGAGAACCCTGACTAATACAGTACCCTCCTGCTAGCAACTTCTACCTACAACCTTCATGTAACCCAAAACAAAGGGCCTCAATTCCCCCGCAAGGCCAGCGTTCCAAGGGATAGGCCATGGATTCAAATGTCTTTCATAGACAATAAGTGAACCTCTGGGTTGGTCCCTTCTAGATTCCTTAGCCCAGTACTCTGAACACACATTCTTCTTAGGCCATAGGGTCATTCTCATCTTATGCTTAAGTTATTCCTGACAGTTGCATCTGCCATCCAGCAGCATTGGCATCACCTGATGCTGATAGTAATGTAAAGGCTTAGGATCCACCCCTGAGTCAGCAACTGTGGTCATGGAGCTCAGCAATCTGTGTTTTAACAAGCCCTCCAGGGGATTCTGATGCACACTCAAGTTTGAGGATTATTCTCCTAGACTGAGTCTAGAATCATCAAGAAAATGTCTTCTCACATGCCAAAGTGTAAATTCAGAAGTATAGCTAATCAGTAAATGGGATTCCCATAATCCTAGAGATGAGTTTGTTAGGCAGGAATCTAGACCCGACATGGCTCCACTTGGCGTAGCAGGCCCTTTGTTCGAGCAGGCCCTTTGTTTCGAGACTTCCCTCCCTCTTTGAACACACCCTCAGACTTACATACATCAGAGGTTCCAGCTGGGCAGCCACACTCCCTGATGACCTGCAGCTCACCTGCATTCCACAAGTTCGTAAACAGCAGTTTCGGTTAACAGTTTCCAAAGACCCCTTCCTCCTGACCCTTACTCAACTCCTGCTTTAATAGTTTCAAGATCCCCTAGGCCCTGTTTGCACAACCAGCTTCCCTACCTCTCAGGCTATAAGAAGCCCCTACCCTCCTCCCTCAGCGTGACTTCCTTGGCCCACACCTTTGGACCGAGGAACCTTGCCTGCAAGCCCTAATAAAAGGCTATTCTCACTGCCATTTGCCTTGTGTCTTCGTTTCCGGTTCGGCTCCAGCCTCGGTTTACCTTTACAGAGTTTAGGTGTGATCTAATACTGGGAACGTTTTCAAAATACTTAACAACTAGCATAACAAATGCCCCAACCAATCAGGGTAGGGACTAGCCGTGGCACCAGAGCAGGGTTCTGAAGGGCCCTGTCACGTGCGTCTGTGTGAAGAGACCCCCAAACAGGCTTTGTGTGAGCAACAAGGCTGTTTATTTCACCTGGGTTGAGCTGAGTCCGAAAAGAGAGTCAGTGAAGGGAGATAGGGGTGGGGGCGTTTCATAGGATTTGGGTGGGTAGTGGAAAATTACAGTCGAAGGGGGTTGTTCTCTTGCAGGCAGGGCTGGGGGTCACAAAGTGCTCAGTGGGGGAGCTTCTGAGCCAGGAGAAGGAATTTCACAAGGTTAATGGCTTAGCCAAGGTGGGGCAGGAACAAATCACAGTGGTGGAGTGTCATCAGTTAAGGCAGGAACCAGCCATTTTCACTTCTTTTGTGATTCTTCACTTGCTTCAGGCCATCTGGATATATACGTGCAGGTCACAGGGGACACGATGGCTCAGCTTGGGCTCTGAGGCCTGACAGGCCCCTCTTACACCAAGCATTAATCCTTTCCTTGCTGAAGCATGAAGTGGCCTGTGGGTTTCTGGGTGAAAAGCTAGAGAGGCCAGTGTAGGAAGGAGACATTTGAGTATCCAATAGTCACTGGGTACTAAAGTAGCTACTTGGCAACTGTATCAAAATGTCTCACTATGTTAACAACTGGTTCAGCTGTACCAGTGCATACCAGCGGCAAAGCTGTCCTGGTTCATTTGGCACAAGCCTGAAGCCTTACCTTCAGTGACTGTGGAAACAGTGCCCTGCTCCTCCTCTGTGTGATAAAGCCTGTACTCCATAAGACACCAGCTTAAAGATGAAGGCAACGAAGGGAGGAGTACACAGCCTACAGAAATCAGACAGCAATGAAGCTGCATCTCTGAAGGAGCCATGCTCGAAGCTCCTCCTACTTTTGGATGTTTCATTTACATGACCCAGTTTGAGTTGAATTTTCTAGCTTTTGCATCTGAAAGCATTGTTTCAGTAAAAACAAAAACAAGGCCCATAAAGTTATCGGAAAGAAAGCATGTTTCCAAGGGCCTGACCAAAATGTTCCCCTTTCTTCCTGAAGTTCTGGGTAATGCAGATCCTCCCTTCTTCACTGGGGTGTCTGACGGGAAACAGCTCAGGCACCCTTTCGCCCCAGTTGTGTGTTGGGCTGGCTGCAATGCTTGTTTATTAGCGAAATGCATCTGATCAGAGGCCAGCATGACAAGTTCATTACATATCAATTTAATTAGCTGATTTACATTTAATTTACATTTCAATTAATGTATTTAGCAACCAAACGCCGCCTTAATAGGGTAATTGCCTGTTAGGCAATATGTAAAGGAATAAACAGTCACATTCTGAGGAAGAATTCCTATTTTCAAATTTTTATTACCATAAATAACTGAAATAATTATTGCTCTTAAGGGCCACGTCCTCGTTTCCTTCTGGGCCTAATTATAAAGACTTAGTACCTCATTAAGCAAAATGGTTTTAGAGTCACAGAAAAACATTATTCCAATCGTGACTCATTAGTTTCAACAAAAGAGGGGGAAACGGTGAAGTAGGCACATTTTGGGGACTGGGGGATTTAACCGTTAAGACAGGCAAGACTTGTCCTTCCGGAGATACACCTTCATGACCGCAGAAGGTGTTTTTGTCCTGCCCACCTGTTGGGCTGTTGGTGTGAGGGTTACACAGACAGCCTATATTAAGTATTGTTAGAGACAAGGAATCCACTGCCTCCTGAAGCAGGCACTATCGGGCTCTGGGCTTTAAAAGCTCTTCCTTATATTAAGATAAAATCTGTTCCCCGCTTTAAAAGAATTATAGTAGGTGCCTATTAGAGGAGATGCTTTGCCAGAGGCATAATTATTATACAGTCATAATTGTTTAATAAGAGAAACTGGCTGCTATGTCACAGAATAGACAGGAAAAGAAATGAGCTGGGAACTGTGGAAGGAAGAGCAGCTGGCCCGAGAAATGTGGAGAATGAGGTTCTGTAGCTTGAGAGTTCAAGAAGAAAAAGCTGCCCCACACCCAGAGTGAATAAACACTAGGGGAGAGGAAGGGACAGAGCTTTGGGTCCGGGCAGAGTCAGACACCAGGACCACAGTGCAAACGGGGCTGGCTTGTTCCCAAAATGTTGCATTCCTAGGAAATTTGCTCAACGAACAAGTACTAAGAACTGAAAACGTTAGGACAAAAGGATGGGGTCTCTTTAGGCTGGGGTTATCCCTCCTCAAAGAACCGTGGCAATCGTTACCGTCAACTCCGCAGTGGCATCTTTTGTACTCTGTTGGGCTGTCTTCAACAGTGCCACCACGTGGGAGCAGGGCGCAAGGGCAGGAGGGGAACACGCGAGCCTCCCTTTGTCTCCATTTGTCTGTGAGAACCTTAATGGACCCCTGTTTCCATATGATTCTTAGTCAGGGAAAGAGGAACTGGACTTCCAGAAAAAACTCTTATGGGAGGTGCAAGATGGGGGAATTTGATTATTTAATTCGAGAAAAAGGGACCATATTTGCGTCCTAACATTTTGAAAGCATTCATCCCAGTTATATGACCACGGGTCCTGGCTTCCCCCATGACCCACTCAGAATCAGTCTGCTCCATGCCAGCCCTTCAAAAATTAAGTGAAGGGATTTAGTCCCTCATTCTCCCTTGGCTCATCCTCATATCACATTTTTAAGGTAAAGGCCTCCAGTCCCTCTCAACCACATTTTTTTTTCTTCTTTAAAAATAAGGTTTTTAGATCCATTGACAACTTTGGCACTCTAGTCTGGATCAACTAGATAACCTTTTTTGTTGATAACCTTTTAAAAACAAATAGCAAATTCTGAAGGCTGAGTTCAGAACTGGTGAGCACGGTTCATGGGAAACGAGGCTCTCAGGATGGCAGCAGCCAGGCCTCACCAGCAGGGGGCGTCTGAACTCTTCTTGTTCTCCCTGGTATTTCTCTGATAAGCTTCAGGCCGTGAATCTCAACAAAAGAAAGGGAAACTCATCCCTATCAGACTCAACCGTCCTTTTTAAATAACAAATATTTTGTAACGCTTTCTTCACTATTTAAAAATCACAGAAAATATAACTTTCCTGCACACAACTTTTTAAAACATGTAAATAATATTCTAACTGCAATACAAAAGAAAAATAAAAGGGAAGTAGTGTGCAATAGAATAATATGTATTTCCATATCTAAATGCTCTGGGATGGCCACATAAAAAGACTTAACAGTGTATGCTTTTCATCTCTTCATAAAATTACCCAAATGTGAGAACTGCAAATGCTAACTGACTCAATCAAGAATGTTTAATTGGTGATTCAAATACTACCACTAGCTGCGAATAATATGCTTTGCTAAGCTCTTGTACAACTCCTGGTAGAGTGCTGAACAAAACGAAATATAGTCTTCTTTTGATTTAAAAGGAGGTTGCACCTTTTGGCTGGAACTGCCATCTTCCAGTAATTTGCCAAAATGACGAAGACAAAGGGAAAGAGGACAGGCACCTGATACATATTCTCAAAGCCGTTTAGAAAACATGGAGTTGTTCCTTTAGCCACATACATGTGAATCTACAAGAAAGGCGCTATTGTAGACATCAAGGGAATGGGCACTGTTCAAAAAGGAATGCCCCACAAATGTTACCATGGCAAAACTGGAAGAGTCTACAGTGTCACCAGGCATGCTGTTGGCATGTTGTAAACAAACAAGTTAAGGGCAAGATTGTTGCCAAGAGAACGAATGTATGTATTGAGCATATTAAGCACTCTAAGAGCTGAGGTAGCTTCCTGAAACGCATGAAGGAAAGGATCAGACAAAGAATGAAACCAAAGAGAAAGGTACCTGGGTGAAACTGAAGTGCCTGCTCCACCCAGAGAAGCACACTTTGTGAGAATCAATGAAAAGGAGCCTGAGCGGCTGGAATCTCTTCCTTGTGATTCATGGCGTAACAGGTGTAGATAATAAATAAAGACAAGACCTCTGGGCTGTAAAAAAAGAAAAAAAAAGAAGTTGCATTCCTGAAAAATGTTTGCTGTATTAAAGCCATGCAAAAAAGATTGAGTTTATATGTAAAATGAACTTAGGCTAAAAACTCAACTATTTATAAACAAGTTTTCCACCTATATGAATATGTGAAGGGGCCAGGCGAGGTGGTTCACACCTGTAATCCCAGCACTTTGGGAGGCAGAGCGGGAGGATAGCTTGAGCTCAGGAGTTTGAGACCAGCTTGGGCAAGATGGTGAAACCCCGTCTCTACAAAAAATACAAAAAGTAGCCAGGTGTGGTGGCATGCGTCTGTAGTTCCAGCTACTCAAGAGCTTGAGATGGGAGAATCCCTTGAGTTCAGGCGTCGGAGGTAGCAGTGAGCTGAGATCGTGCCACAGCACTCCAGCCTGGGTGACAGAGGTAGATCCTGTCTTTAAAATAAAAAATAAAAAGAATATGTAAAGGGATAATATTTGGAGTTGCTGAACAATTCTTTTTTTCTTTTTGACACGGAGTCTTGCTCTGTCACCAGGCTGGAGTGCAGTGGCATGATCTCGGCTCACTGCAACCTCTGTCTCCTGGGTTCAAGCGATTCCCCTGCCTCAGCCTCCTGAGTAGCTGGGACTACAGGTGTGCACCAACATGCCCGGCTAATTTTTTACATTTTAGTAGAGATGGGGTTTCACCATGTTGGCCAGGATGGTCTTGATCTCCTGATCTCATGATCCACCCACCTGGGTCTCCCAAAGTGCTGGGATAACAGGTGTGAGCCACTGCACTTGGCCTGAACGATTCTTTACCGTGTAGGAATACCTAGCATTTCTGAGTCTTGTTCACTAGGTACCAGGAGCATCATTCAATTGTGACAACCATTTTAAAATGGCCCACAAATTCCTGAAACACCTACAGGGTGAAATTATCCTCATGGAGAATCACTTGCCTAGAGCAGTACAGATTTATGCCTCTGTTTCCTTTCCTTAGAACCCCTGTTCCCTTTGAACTACGATTTCTGTCCTGAACCCCAACTTCCTGCCTGATTCTTGTCAGTCCCAATGGCCTGGGGATGTAGGACTGATTCTGTTCCCAAATTCTCAGCTGTTCCCTACTGGAAAGATTACTCAGGGCTACCATACAGACTATCATCACACTCTGAAGATCATGCAAACGACTTTGCCTGGCTTGTGGCCTTCTTTATGCCATGACTGGGTCCCGCTTGTCCACTTTGGGAACTGTAGCCCCTACGATAGTGCCCCACCCCTATTACCTGGCATTCCCCATGTCTTTGCTCACTGGCCTTTCAACAGCCAGCATCTATGATTTTCTGCTTGCTTTACCTACTGAAGCCCACTCTACACACATGTCAGGCCAGAAGGGCAGGAATTAACACTCTTAAACTATGACTGATGAGAACGGGTGTTTAAAGACCCCAGTTTCCCCACTCCTTGGGTGAGATAATTCTGAGGTATGTATTATAATTGGCTATCAGTGTTATTTAATATGATTATACTCCAGTTGCCCACAGTGAAAATTTGCTTGATAATGCACCCTTTGGTGGCTTCCTTCCTACCCTAATTAGTGTTTCCTGGGATCACCTCCTCAGTAAACTACTTACACCCAAATAATTGTCTGAGGGTTCTGAGGCATCCCAAACTAAGACAGGAACTCTGGGAGAACAAAGCTTCCCGAAATCCTGTCTATATAAGAACACATAGATCTTCTTATTTCTGGAGAGACATAAAAAAGACTCTGAGGCCAGATGGCTGAGCCCCAGATTACTGGCACTCAAGCAAATTGGAACTCAGGATGCCCTTAAGCAGAATCTGTGGGCTCTGAAGGAATTAATTCTAAAAGAGGAGGCCCATGACTTCTATCTTGGAATTTTTGTAGGTTTGTGCGTTGGCAGGGAGGAATCATGTTTTGTACTTGATTCTGGATGCTACCGATCATCTTCCAAAATTGTCTTCCAACTTGGCCTTGGATGACTCACATTCATCAAGAATGAATTTGAAAATCAGAAAGGGCATTCATCTTTATAAATAACATTTTAGGAGATTGCCAGGTTCCCTGACGTCTGATTGAAGGAGATGTTTTCACTGGCTGGAGAGATTCTCCCTTCAATATATCTATATATATAGGTTTTTTTTTTTTTTTTTTTTTTTTTTTTTTTTTGTAGACAGGGTCTCTCTATGTTGCCCAGGCTAATGTCAAACTCCTGGCCTCAATTAAGCCTTCCACATCGCCCTCCCAAAGAGCTGGGATTACAGGCATGAGCCATCGCACCCAGCCTCAAGACCCTTGTTGTATGGAGAACAGAGAAGCATGGGTACAAGTGAAGGGACAGCTCTAAAGAGGGACAGTAATGACAGTGGAGGTGCAGGTCACCATTCTTGTGCCACAGTAGTTGTACCAGTTGACAAGTCACAAAGAGGGAGTGGAGAGTGACTGTGGTACCCATGCCAGATGGCTTCAGTGGCTCCTGAGGACACCCTTAACCACCCAAGAGCAGTAGGGAAGGGAGGGATCTGGGGACAGGCTCTGAAATCCCAGTGGCTCTGCCAAGTGGGGGTTTGAGTGAGAGGCCTGATTATACTCTTATTCATCAGCAGGGCTGGGATACTACACTCTCATGGAGCAAGGGTCACATTTTGCTTTGATTGGCACATTCCAAAGCTGCCCTGTAACTGCAAAGAAGACAGGGGCCTTTTTTTCCCCTCTTTACAGTTTATTGGCAAAGTATCAAATGTTTTATAGGGCAAATGCTGCATCCGTCCAGCTGTGCTCAGCAGTTACTGCCAGCAAGGATGTTTTAGTTGGGACTCACACTAGGGTAACTTCGGGTTTAAAAGCCTGCCTCTGAATGCATCTCTTCATGCCCTTTAAATGTTGCAAATCAAAGAGGCACACAGGGAGGCTTGGTGACTGGCAAACTTCCTGCCATGGTGATGAGAATATAGCCTTTTGTGTAGCTAGAACAGCTAGGGGTGAAGAGGAGGCAGGAACACAGGCAGCTCATCCAGGAGGTCCAAAGCCCCAGCAGACAAGCAGAGCAAGTTCCTCAGGCTGAGGTCAGGCTGGGGTACTGACGACACCTCACCAACTACCAACAGTATCATGCAGCTGCTTCTCTACAGGCAGCAGTGCCCTTGTTCCTGCTCACTCCTCTCCTTCCTTTCCCTCGCTTTCACATTGCTTCAATCAGTCAACCTTCACCTAGGGCCCATGATACGACAGTGCGTGCTTATGGGGCAGACCAACAGATTTATTATAGGTTCACGAGGCATCAGAACCCCTAACTTGCACTGGTCCCTTTCCCAGAATTGTGATCCCCTGACACCATGTTCCTATAAATTTCTTTTTTTTTTTTCTTTCTTTTTTTTTTTTTGAGACGGAGTCTCACTCTGTCACGACCAGGCTGGAGTGCAGTGGAGCAATCTCAGCTTACTGCAAACTCCGCCTCCCGGGTTCAAATGATTCTCCTGCCTCAGCCTCCTGAGTAGCTGGGACTACAGGTGCCCACCACCTTGCCTGGCTAATCTTTTATATTTTTAGTACAGAGGGGGTTTCACCGTGTTAGCCAGGATGGTCTTGCTCTCCTGACCTCGTGGTCCACCTGCCTCAGCCTCCCAAAGTGTTGGGATTACAGGTGTGAGCCACCGTGCCTGGCCCGTTCTTATAAATTTCTAAAGGAAGATATTTTAATGGAAATCGCCTAAGATCCTTGTCATTTTCTATGCCAACTTCCTTCCCCTCCACCTCACTCACCTTCACATATGGAAGCAATGAAGTGTACATGGGCATTTTTCGGACCCAGCTAAAGGGAAGTGGAGTGACGTTTGGGTTTAGTGGGTTATGTTTATGTGATTCACAATCACTTCCCATATAAAATTCGGTACTGTTAGCCATCTTGTGTTGGGATGGCTTCTAGGAATGCTGCTGTGGTCCACTATATTTGCTTGCCAATGACGTGACTCGCAGGTGCGTAGCCTCCACAACACAGGCATCGGCCACAAACTGGTTAATGAGTGCTGTCAATTCACAGTGTGCAGAATTAGTACTGCATGAGTAAGTGCAAAATGCCTCAAAAATTTATAGCACATAATAAAAGAAACTTGATAGGGGTTTTTAAAAACAACAGTGTGAAAAAGACTAGTAAGGAGTTGGGAAACTAAAATAAACTTTTCTGAATTCTGTAAAACAAAAATCTAATTTTATCAATCATGCTAGAAGAAAGACTGAATTATCTTTTTGTTCTCCCAAAAGAAAAAACTCTTTAAAAAATTGTTGTCAAATAAAGGGGTGATCAAAGAACAAACACAAGAAACAGAGAAAGAAATATAGTGATATAACAGGCAGCTAATTAATAAAAATAGGCTGTAATTTTTCTGGATTTTGAGACTTTAAAAATTCAATTTGTGATGTATTCCCTCATTCTAAATATATATTCACTTTCATACTTATAAATTTTTCATTAATATATTTTGTATTCTTCTTATTAAAGGGTGCTCCCCCAATTATGTAAACTTCATGCTCCATGAAACCACCTGGGCACCATCATGACTCCTGGGAATGAAACAGTCAAGACCTGGCCCTTTGCCTGAAGGATCTTACAGGGCACAGGGCCAGCCTGATACAGAAGCCAACAATTACAGTGTCACCAGGAAGTGCAAGGCCATCACATCACTTCCTATCCCCATCTCATTTTTTTTCTATTCAGAGATGACTTTTTGGGAGCACAACCTACCCTGCTCACTCTCACAGTGCTTCCAGCCCTTACTTCTCCCTCTCTCGTTGTAGGTATTCTCCAACTTCCCTCCTCCTTATCACACTCAAACCTCAGAATTCATCCCACTTTGTTGTGAGAGGCACTTGTGTACTCTTTCTGACTGTGCTAGGCTATCCTGGTTATATCCACTGGGTTTCCTTTTCTATACTTGTAGATAAGTGTTAAAGTTATTTTTCCAAAAAAGCATGGTTCTTTCCAGAGGAGGAATTAGGCCATTTGCTTTAAAATAACAATTTATTATTCCTCCCCCACTTGGTCTATCTCTGACTCCTTCCCTCCTCCTGCCATCCCAGTGAGCTGTGTTCTCTTACACATTTGATAAAATGATTAGGAAATATCAAGAACACATAGAAAGATTTAAAGGACTTAGGATCTCATTGACTGTGAGAAAAGGGAGCTCTGTCTAATCCCTGCCCTGCGTGTGGTGCTGATCTGGGTCCTGTGGTGGGAGTGAGAAGTGATTATGGAGGAGCAGCACCTTCTCTACTGGGCCAACTCTTCAGGAACAAAGGCTTTGTCTCATTCTTTTCTGTAGCCAACATGCTTGGTGGCTCAAATTCAATAAGTATTCAATGACGTGGGGAGAGGCAAGGAGGGATGTGTTAACATTGAAATTACTTCATTTTATAAAAGAAATTGTTCAAAACCTTTCTGTGTACTAATTTCAAAGGAATTTCCCCATTTTCTATTGCACACTCTTCTTCTCTCGGGCTTCATGGAAGATATGTTAGTCTACCTGCTCAAAGCCAACTTCTCCATCTGTGCCTTTGACCCCAGACTCTTCTAAGCTTTTTAGAAGATTAGCTTCAATAATCATCTTTCCAATAATCATCTTCCTGATTTCAGGTTGCAGCCTCTCTCTCTCTCTTATCTCTTTCTGCTTAGCCTGTGACCGGACTTAAGTTTCTCTCATCCTCAAACACACATGTATGTGCACACACACATACACACACACATTCCTTGACCATCTGAGTCATCCATAAGCTTGTCTTTCTTGTTCTTGTTCTTTTTTTTGAGACAGGGTCTCGCTCTGTCACCCAGGCTGGAGTGCAGTGGCACGATCTTGGCTCACTGCAGGCTCAACCTCCCAGGCTCAAGTGATCCTCCCACTGCAGCTCCACCCCGAGTTCCTGGGACTACAGATGTGCACCACCACACCTGGCTAATGTTTTATATTTTGTAAAGATAGGAGTCTCGCTGTGTTACCCAGGCTGATCTCTAACTGCTGAGCTCAAGCAATCCTCCTGCCTTGGCCTCCCAAAGTGCTGGGGTTACAGGCATGAGCCACCACACCTGGCCAGCTTGCCTTTTTTCTGCATTTGCTTTCTCTACTACCTTATTTGGAATTATCCATACTCATCCATTAACTGAAATTCATGTGATGGAGGTTGCCAATGACCAATTTCCAAATTGCTTAGACACTTTTGGTATTTATCTTACTTCCCAGCCTCATAACAGCATAAGACACTGATGATCCTCACTTCATCCTTGAAACTCTTTCCTCTATTGACTTCCATGACACTAAACTCTGCTACTTACTCTTGAGCCTGCTCATGTCTACTCCCTCATGGCCATGCAGCAAGGTGATTTCTGTGAACAGGGCCTTTTATTTTCCACATCTTCTTTCTTTTTTTCAGGACATTCTATTTCAATGTTCAAACTATGGTGCTATAGCTTAAGAGGACCACTGACCACTCGATGCGGTAATGAAAGAAGAATGAGGGTGAATGGTAAGGATGAATCTGAACTGTGTTGTAGCTGTATTGATGTCTGAAGGAACCAGGGCTGAGTATCCTGGAAGAGAAAAGATGTCATGGCAAATGTGTCCTAAGCAGCTCCAAGCCATTAAATGAACATTAAATAGAAACTTTGAGGAGGTAAATTTTGTCTTATTGTAAAAGAGAACCTGATAGTGGTCACAGCCATGTAATACTGGAAAAGAGAGCCTCGTACTACCAGGGCCCCTGATAGCCTGTGTGGCATCTTTGTGTGAATTAGAAAAAGGCACTTCTTTCTCTAGTTGGTCAAAGCCTGACACAGTGGCTTCTGGGCCCCATCCGTCTGCGGCTTTGGGCAGGTGCCCCATGCAGAGCACAACCTGTACTATCATATGTAGCATCTCTGCAGAAGGCAGTGAGCTGTCTGTCACTGAACGCATTCAATTAATCACTACATGGTCATCTGTCTTGGTTCTGTAAAGAGTATTTCGTGACCAGGTGCAGTGGCTTACGCCTGTAATCCTAATACTTTGGGAAGCTGAGGCAAGCAGATGACTGAGGCCAAGAGTTTGAGGCCAGCCTGGCCAACATGGTGAAACCCCATCTCTACTAAAAATACAAAAATTAGCCAGGTGTAGTGGCATGGGCTTGTAGTTTCAGCTGTTGGGAGGTGCTGAGGCATGAGAATCGCTTGAATCTGGGAGGCGGAGGTTGCAGTGAGCCAAGATCATGCCACTGCACTCCACTCTGAGCAACAGAGCGAGACCTTGTTTCAAAAATAAAAAAAGAGTATTTCTTTCTTTTTTTTTTTTGAGATGGAGTCTCGCTCTGCTGCCCAGGCTGGAGTGCAGTGGCACAATCTCGGTTCACTGCAACCTCTGCCTCCCGGGTTCACGCCAGCCTCCTGCCTCAGCCTCCCGAGCAGCTGGGACTACAGGCGCCCGCCAACACGCCCGGCCAATTTTTTTTTTTTTTTTTGTATTTTTAGTAGAGATGGGGTTTCACCGTGTTAGCCAGGATGGTGTCGATCTCCTGACCTTGTGATCCGCCCACCTCGGCCTCCCAAAGTGCTGGGATTGCAGGCGTGAGCCACTGCGCCTGGCCAAAAAGAGTATTTTTTATAGTCCTGTTTGATTATCTAAACCTGGCTATGAAGATGTGCTAGAAATAGAGCAAATAGGTGATGAAAGCAGGAAAAAATGGAGTGGGAGGTAAGGAGATGGAGAGAGAGGAAGGTGATGGGGAGAGAGATGAAAGGGAAGAGAGGTGGAGGAGGAATGGAGAGAGAGGGAAGAGACTGAATGATCCTTTTAGTCTTGCATTAAATATGCCCCAATCCAGCTAGATCTTCCCCGTTTTACGAGCAAATAGTTTCTAGTTGTGTCTGCCACAACATATAATCACTATCCCTTCCTATTACTTTTCCTGTCTTGCTAGTTGAATCCCAATTTTGTTCCAGATGACATCATGGATGAACCATTATCGAGAACCACTGGTTTAAGCCAGTCCTGAATGTTCCTTTCCCATTTATGAGGTATTCCACCTTTAGCTTCCCCTCCACCTACAGAAGGCTGTGTGACCTTAGGAAACTGAGGTCTGTTGGGAGGCTTCTGGAAAAGCTTTTACTTTTCCATAAAAAGGGACAGGCATGACTTGCCAGTTACGTGGTGCTACCCATGCTACTTTTTTGTGGTAGGAATGTAAACAAGCAGCCTGAAGACAACCAGCATGAGGACAAAAACAAACAAAATCCACCAAAACGTGCTAAAAACAGTAAAATGGACAGACAGAAAACGCCTGGGCCTTCAGATCAGATGATCCACTCCAGCATCTCTCTCTTCCTCACCTGCAGACTTCTTATTATATGAGACAATTAAATATCTTCAATTTTTTTAAGCAAATGATAATTAAGTTTTCTACTTGCAACTAAAAGCAATTCACGTATTTGGCATTTTCTTATGCTGAATGTTATTATTACTTTTTATCCCCTTGCAAAGAAGTATACCCCATGCTAATGTTCAGAGTTCAGAGAATGACTATTTCTAGGATGAAAATGTTCAATGGATTTGATAAAAATTTTTAACTGGTATACTGGCTATACTTGCTTTGTTAGGACTGCCATAACAAAGTACCACAAACTGGGTGGCTTAAGCAACAGAAATTAATTTTCTCACAGTTCTGGAGGCTAGAAGTCCAAGACAAAGATGTTGGTAGGGTTTCTTCTGGGGTCTCTCTCTGTGGTTTACAGATGGTCATCTTCTCTCTGTGTCTCCACATGGTCTTTTCTCTTTCTGTCTATGTCCTAATCTCCTCTTTTACAAGGATACCAGTCATGTTGGACTAGGGCCTGCTCTGGTAACCTTATTTAACCTTAATTACCTCTCTGAAGACCTTATCTGCAAATACAGATACATACGAAGTTACTGGGGTTAGGACTTCAACATGGAAATCTGGGAGAGACACAATTCATCCCATAACACTGGTGATTAAAATTTGGCCAGGAATAGGGTTTATGACTCAGTTAGAAAAATGGTTCTCAATCCTGACTAATTACCTGGGGAAACTTTAAAATGTAGATGCTTAGGCCTCACTCCCAAAGGCTCTCATTTAATTGGTCTGGAGTGGAATCAGATATGTATTGAATTCCAGGTGTTGTTAACCATTATTTCTTTAAGCAAGAGATTTTACTAATTTGTATTAGTCCATTCTCACACTGCTCTAAAGAACTACCTGAGACTGGATAATTTACACAGAAAAGAGGTTTAATTGGTTGACAGTTCTGCAGGCTGTACCAGAAGCATGGCTGGAGAAGCCTCAGGAAACCTACAAGCATGGTGGAGTGGGAGAAGGACAGTGAAGGGGGAAGTCAACCAGATCTCATGAGACCTCACAAACTATCAAGAAAACAGCAAGGGGGAAATCCGTTTCCATGCCAGTCACCTCCCAGCAGGTCCCTCCCCCAACTGGGATTGCAATTCAATATGAGATTTGAGTGGGGACACAGAGCCAAACCATATCATGATTAAACCAATTAAAGAAAAGCTTCTTACTTTATTTGTATAGGAGCTCAGAAGTTTGAGGGAGAGGTGAAAAGTCAACCTTATTCTGAGGGCCAGAAGCTGAGAAAGGCTCCATACAGAAGAGTAGGTCTTCAGTATGGGAGTGGAGCTGCAATCTCACTGAGAAATGGAGAAAGATCCAACTCATCTCCACTCTTCCTCCCTATAAGAACAAGTGGAAATGAAGATACCCAAAGGCATTGATAAGCCACATCTGTCTGAGGAAGAATACCCAGAATGGAATACCCAGGGTTGCAGGGCATGGGAGGACAGTCACTTGGTGCTAATATGGCCTTATGGTTTTTGTTCACACCCTCAGTTAAACGGCCTGATTTATTTTCAGGGACTGGTATCAGAATTTAATTTTGTTAAAATTTGCAGGTTGCCTGCAAAGAACTGAAAGGGATTGCTTACCAATTAAGTGTGCTAAGAAACCATCCTTAATAGACACCGTAGAGGAGTTATTTACCTGAGGGCAAGGCTTAAAAAGTCCTCTGAGCTCACTATTTGTGTTTTGATTTTAAAATTTGTAATTTCTGTTGCAAAATTGATTCTGGACTAGTTTAAGAAATTTGCAGTCAGTCTGTTTCACTTTTAACCCACCTGCAGATTTTGGTCAAATTAAGTATTGCATAAAGTTCTTATTGCTGCTGTAGTATAGTACCCCCAACATAGAGGCTTAAAACAACACAAATTTGTTATTTTATGGTTCTGGAAGTCAGAAGTCTGAGATGAGTTCTACAGGGTCAAAATCCAGGTGTTGGCAGGGTGAGTTCTGGAGTCTCTAGGGGAGAAGCCATTCATTGCTTTTTCCAGTTTCTAAAGGCTGTCCTCATTCTTTGGTTCATGGCTCTGTATCACATCTTTTTTTCTCCCTCCGCTTTCATCATATCACTTTCTTTCTGACTGACTCCTCTGCTTCCACTGCAACTACATGAGGCCCACTGGGATAAACCAGAATAATCTCCCCATCGCAGATCATTAACTTGGTTACTTATACAAAATCCCTTTTGTCATAGAAGTTAACATCGACAGGTTCTGGGAATTAGGATGCAGACATTTTTGGGAGGCCACTGTTCCATTTACCACAATTACTCAATGTCTCTGATACTTAAAACTTGGTAGCTGTGGACAAAAATAAATGGTATCAGAACCACTTATTTCAGAACCTTCCTTCCCCCAACAACTTCCTAGCTCCAACACCAGAAAGGAACTCTTCTCCATCCAAGGCTGTTGTATAAGAAATTGGAAGTGATTCCTCATTGGCTTATTACTTTCTAAAACTCAGCCAGAGGCATAACAATCTAATTATTATTGACGGAACTAGCGTATCTTACTCGGAGAGATAAGATTAATAAAACAAAACATTCTTCTCGGTATGTATTATTAAAGTTGTATAATACATTTGAAGCCCAAACACATTTTTTCCAAGATGTACAATTCATATTGTTCTATACAAGAAAATTCTTACTACAGGTTATTCCTGCTGTGTCTTTTCATTCTAAACTATATAAGAAATTTAAGAAGTCTTGTTTCTCTTAAATCTTCCAAACTATTCTCAGTGATAAATAAATCTAGTAGTAGAACTCTAGATGTAGTACTACTTTAATAGATACAGAATCATATTAGATGACAGGAACATGCTTTCAGAAAGCAAATTTCTATTCAAATTCAAGATTATAGTAACATACAAAACATCTATTTTATTATGATAATATAACAATTACTGTTGTCATCATGATTATCTGGTTGTATTGTATCTTAAACTAATTGGTATGTTTGTTATTGTTAATAACAAAATGATATGTGATGATGAGAGGCAGCATTTATAACAAATAGAAGGCTGCCTTTGGAGTTGGACAAGATTTAGGTTTAAATTCCTGCTCTGCCAAGTACTACCTGTGTGACCTTGGGCAAGTTAATTTACTTGGACCTCGTTTCCTTATTTGTTAAACGGGGATACAAATACCTCCCTGTAGAATTGTGTAAGGTTTACTCATATGTATATAAAGTACCTTGCAGAATGCCTGATATATAATGGACTCTCACTGAACAGTTACTATGGCTATTATTGTTGTTAATAATCTTATTACTAATGAAGACACTGATTTGTTGGAAATTACTTCCCTTGTGGAAAATGAACATGAATGAAAGACAATAGAGGTCTTTAAGAATGCCTCTGACCCTCTGACCTTCTCATCAGTTGGCCAGGCAGCCTAAGCTACCATCCTCACTTTGTAAATGCAAAGTAGACTATAAAAGAAAAAAATGTTCTAATTCATTCCCTCAAAGTATTCATCAAATGAGGTAGGATTTCTGGGAAAGATTAAGAGCTTACATTTTTCACTGGACTTATTTCCCATAAAATTTCATAGCGAATAAAAGGAGGGGAAGTGCAGAAGCAATACTACTTGTTTTATCTGCTACCTGCATTGTAAATCTTCCTGAGAGATCATTAATTATAATAGTGCTATTCATAATGCTGCTCTTTAGGTCATTTTCCCCCCAAATTTTATGCTTAGGGCTTAGAAATTGGCTGCTGAATTTCTGTGTGAGGCTGAAACTTGAATGCAATAACAGAGGGAACACCCTCAAACTAGTTATAACATGGAATAAGAATGATATGTAACCAGGGGTTTGGACTGAATTGGGGATGTTTTTGTTCATGATACACTGCTTCAGAACAGCTCAGAGAATTCAAAGAATAGCATAAACTTAAACAATCCAAATCAGGTGAGACCTCAAAACACCTCAAAGTTGGACAGTGCTTATCTGAGAATATAAAGGAAAAGAACATGAACCTATTATCATTTAGCCTGTTATATTGGGCTATCATGGCTAAGGACTTCACATTTTTCACAAACTTGTAAGGAGGACCACACATACACAGAGAAAATGAGGTTCAGAGTGTTGAAACAACATGGTCAAGGTCACATAGCTATCAAATGGTAAAGGTAGTAATAACCTCAAGTCAGCCTGCCTTCAAAGGCTAAACTTTGTCCATTGAACAGTATGGCCAAAGGAAAGAGATCCTCAGGTACAAAATCCCCTTCCAAGGGTCTTCAGTTCAATCCAACACATTTGTAATTGAGTACCTTTTTCATGCTAAACTTTCTTGTTCTATACAAAGAAAATGAAGATGTGGTTACTGCTCACTAGGAGTTTACAATCTTGGGAAAAGATATAGGCCAAGTTACTTGACCTCTAACTACTTATTTTCCTCATCCACAAAGTGAGACAATTGGAATATTTAAAAAATATATATATATATATGTGTATATATATATGTGTGTGTGTATATATATATATATGTGTGTGTGTATTTTTTTGAGATGGAGTCTCATTCTGTCACCAGGCTGGAGTACAGTGGCGCAATCTTGGGTCACTGCAACCTCCGCCTTCCGGGTTCAAGCCATTGTCCTGCCTCAGCCTCCCTCGTAGCTGGGACTACAGGCCTACACCACCATGTCCAGTTAATTTTTTTTTGTATTTTTAGTAGAGACAGGGTTTCACCATGTTGGCCAGGATGGTCTCGATCTCTTGATCTCGTGATCTATCCACCTTGGCCCCCCAAAGTGCTGGGATTACAGACGTGAGCTGTCGCACCCAGCCTAAAATATTTTTATGATTGGATTTTTTCCCCATGGATATTTGGAAGAAGACAGACAGACAGACAGTCAGACAGATAGATAGATAGATAAAATGGGATGTTAAGGGAGCACAGAGAAGAGGCACCCAACTCACACTTCAGATGGGATAGAAGTTCTTAATGATTTTTACAATTTGATATCTTACTTTTCTTATGTGGCCCAGCTAAAATGAAACCTTTTATGATTCCCCTAATTCAGAATTTCCCAAACTGGGTGATCAGTTAAAAAAACAAAATAAACCAAAAAAAACAGTGATTAGGAAAGGTTAAGAAGTTATTATAGATCCAACCCTATATAGATGTTCAACACTATGACTTTTAAGTGTTTTTGACATCATAAAGTATTACTGAAGAAAGATTTAACTCAAAAAAACAACTTTAAACACAACCTATGAAACATGCCATTCATTTAATATTCCTAGCAACAAGCCACCTACTGATACATATTAAGGCTAAGGATAGTTAATAGTAAAACGGAATGGAATTGGTACTTTCACATCCACTCACAATGGAATAACTGATGCTAGATTAACCTTGGTTTAAATAAATATTAAACTGGATGAAATATTGGAAGCAATTGTTTTCAGATGGTAGGCAATAAGTAGCAAAATCTGTGATCCCTGAGATAATGAAACTGTAGCAGTTGCTAACAGGCAAGCCTTTGGTGGCTCACCCTGTGTATGTAACATTTATCCCTCAGCCTTGAATGTTTGGAGAAACCCCTAGTAGGCTTCTGGGTGTCTCTCTGCAGGGCTATCTTTTCTTAGATTCTCTGAATTGCAGATTCCAGCTGCTTCAACTGCCAAACTGATCTTGCCTCCTCATTCAGGCATCTGCAAGATAAGAGCATTTGCTCTTACATGTGCTCTTATTTTATGAGGTTGGTGTAATCTAGATTCCAAAATCAGGAAAAGGCAATAAAAGAAAAAAATTATAGATCCAATTCTCTTATGAATATAGATGCACAAACCTAAATAAAGTATTAACTAACAATACAGAGGCATTTTCACAAAATAATGTAGTACAGGGCTACAAGAAAGGTGCATCATCAGAAAAAGCTATCGATATAATTCATTTCATAAATTGGCTGAAGTTGAAAGCTTGTATGATTATCTCAATAATCAGTATAGAAAAAGCACTTGACACTGTTCAATATCTATTTACTTTTGTATGTGTTAATATGGAATTAAACATAAACAAAAGTAGAAAACAAATAGTAAAATCAACTCCAGCATACTTGGCACCAGCCTTCAACAATTACGTGGCTCATGTGTTTCATCCGTAACTTCACCTACTTTCCATCATTACCACCTCTAACCTTACCTGGAGTATTCTGAAGCAAATCCAAGACATCATATTTTATGTGTAACACTTTTTTTTGAAGGAGCCCTTAAAAAAAAAAAAGGACCCTAGTATTACTATCATACCTAAACATTTAATGATAATTTCTCAAGATCATGTATCCAGTAGCATTCAAATTTCTGCAGTGGTCTCATAAACACTTCACATTAGGTTCACTTTAGTCTTTTTTAATCCATTAAGTCTTCTTTTCTTCTTTGCAATTTATTTGTTGAAGAAATAATATTGTATTTATTTTGCTGCTTGCATCACTATGGCCTTGTCTAACGAGTTACTTTACATTTTATATTTCCTGTATGTTGGTGACAGATTTGGATGCTTGATCAGATTCAAGTTTGATTTTTTGATATGAATGGTGATATTGTGTACTTCCAACTGCATCATCTCAAAGGACATACTGTTTTTTGTGACATTAAGATTGATCAGTGTGTGTGAGTGCTATCAGACTAATCTATTATGAAATTCCTCATCAGCTTTTCAGTACTGGTTTTAGCAGCCAAGAATATTTTAATTCTTCATTCTTATTCATTTACAGTGGGATTTTTCTATAAAGAACTTTCTTTCATCAGCTCTTTGGTCACCCTGAGGTAGAGTTCAAACAAAATATTCAGGATAAATGCTTGATTTGTTTTATTTCTGTTTCAGAATGAATTGGTTCTTAAAGTCATCCAAATCTGACCAATGCTTTTTCCCCTTTGAATAACATTACCAACTCATGAGTTTTCAACATGTTTGATGTACTTCAATGCAATGCAATTATTATTTGTTTTGTTGTTTGTGGTAGGCAGAATAATGAGCCCCCAAAGATGTCCATGTCCTAATTTTGGAAATCTGTGACTATGTTGTGTTACGTGGAAAAGAGAATTAAGGCAATCAATAGAATTAAAGTGGCTAATCAGCTGACGTTTAGATAAGGAGATTACCCTGGTTATCTTGGTGGGCTCCATGTAACCACAAGGGTACTTAAAGGTAGAAGAGTGAGGTACAAGAGTAGGTCAGAGTGATGCAATGTGAGAAAGACTGGACGAGGAACTGCTAACTTTGAAGCTAGATAAAGGGGACTATGAGCTGAGAGGAAAGCTAATGGTTTTTAGAAGCTGGAAAGGGCAAGAAAATGGGTTTTCTCCTAGAGCATTCAGAAAGGAATCCAGCCCTACTGACCCCATGATGTTAGTCCAGCAAAACTTGTATTGGACTTCTGAAATACACAACTAAAAGATAATAAATTTATGTCGCTTAAGCCACTAAGTTTATGGTAATTTGTTATGCTAGCAATGAAAAATCAGTATAGTGCTTATCATCTCTGTGAGAATAATATTAATACTAACAATGGAACAGAGAAACCATTTCAATCAGCAAGGGTTTAACAGATTTGCCAGATTAACTTATAAAGACAAAATTTCTGTATAGTTGCAATAACAAACTAGTAAAAATAACTAAAACTTCAGAAACTATTCTCAATATTATAAAGAGAAAAACTATAGTTAAATACCTAGGAATTACATAAGATCTCTATGGACAAAACCTTGAAAACTCTAGTGAAGTACACAGAATATGTCTGATAGAGATACATTCCAGCCGGACGTGGTGGCTCATGTCTGTAATCCCAGCACTTTGGGAGGCCGAGGTGGACAGATCACGAAGTCAGGAGTTTGAGACCAGCCTGGCCAATATGGTGAAATGCTATCTCTACTAAAAATACAAAAATTAGCTGAGCATGGCGGTGGGTGCCTGTAGTCCTGGCTACTCGGAAGCTGAGGCAGGAGAATCACTTGAATCCAGGAGGCAGAAGTTGCAGTGAGCCAAGATAGCGCCACTGACTCCAGCCTCGGTGACAGAGCGAGACTCTGTCTCAAAACAAACAAACAAACAAACAAAAAAAGAGATACATTCCATGCACTTGGGTGGGATGACATAATATTACAAAGATGTCATTTCCCTGAATTAATCTATAAGTTTAATGTATCATTGTCAAAATTCCAATTCCAGCTGGACTATTTGAGGAACTTGATAAAATTACTCTAAAATGAAAAGAAGCAATGAAGGATCACAAATAGCTAAATCTGTCTCCTAAAAAAGGAGACTTGCTAAACAGAAGCCATAGTAATAAACAGAAGCAGTGTGGTACTGTTGCAAGAATAGAGAAATAGAAGACTGGAACAGAAGAGCAAGGTTGAAAACAGAATGGTAGTTAATACATAAGAAAGGTGATACTACAAATCGGTGAGAGGAAGCGATGAATGTTTAGTAGGTATTGTTGGAAAATCTAGCATACTTTTTAAAAAGGGAAAACAACAACAAGAAAGCAAATCCTGGATTACTGCTTAACATCATGTACAAAAATTGAGTCTTGATAGAATAAACATCAAAATGTGAAAGGTAAACTATAAAGTTAATACAAGAAAACAGAAAATACAGTATGTTTGCATCTGGGGACTAGGAAAACTGTTTGTTTATTTATTTTGAGACAGGACAGGGTTCTGTCACCCAAGCTGCAGTATAGTGGCGCAAACATCACTCACTGCAGACTCGACCTCCTGGACTCAAGCAATCCTACCTTAGCCTCCCAAGTAGCTGGGACCACAGGCACGTGCCACCATACAAAGCTAATTTTGGGAAGACTTACTAAAATGTTAAAAACACAACACAAATATAAGGCAAAAATGATTGATTTACATCGAACTTAGGTTACTTCTATGAACGAAAGTACACCCTAATGGCTGGGTGCAGTGGTTCACGCCTGTAATCCCAACACTTTGGGAGGCCAAGTGGGTGTTTCCCTTGAGCCTAGGAGTTTGAGATCGGCTTGGACAACATGGCGAAGCCTTGTCTCTACAGAAAATGCAGAAATTAGCCAGGCACTGTGGCACATGCTTGTAGTCCCAGTTACTTGGAAGGTTGAGGCAGGATTATCATTTGAGTGGGGGTGTATTAGTCCATTTTCATGCTGCTAATAAAGACATACCCAAGACTGGGAAGAAAAAGAGGTTTAATTGGACTTACAGTTCCACATGGTTGGGGAGGCCTCAGAATTCCACCTGGCTGGGGAGGCCTCAGAATCATGGCAGAGGCAGAGGCACTTTTTCTTTTTTTTATGTTAAACTTTAAGTTCTGGGATACATGTGCAGAACATGCAGGCTTGTTACATAGGTATACACGTGCCATGTTGGTTTGCTGCACCCATCAACCCATCATATACATTAGGTATTTCTCCTAATGCTATCCCTCCCCTAGCTCCCCACCCCCCAATAGGCCCTGGTGTGTGATGCTCCCCTCCCTGTGTCCACGTGTTCTCATTGTTCAACTCCCACTTATAAGTGACAATGCTCAGTGTTTGGTTTTCTGTTCTTGTGTTAGTTTGCTGAGAATGATGGTTTCCAGCTTCATCCATGTCCCTGCAGAGGACATGAACTCATCAAAAGGCACTTCTTACACGGCAGCGGCAAGAGAAAATGAGGAAGATGCAAAAACGGAAACCTCTAATAAAACTATCAGATCTCATGAGAGTTATTCACTACCATAAGAACAATATGGGGGAAACAGCTCCCATGATTCAAATTATCTCCCACCGGGTCCCTCCCACAACACGTGGGAATTATGGGAGTACAATTCAAGATGAGATTTGGGTGGGGACACAGCCAAATCATATCATTCTTCCTCTGGCCCCTTCAAATCTCGTGTCCTCACATTTCAAAACCAATCATGCCTTCCCAACAGTCCCCCAAAGTCTTAACTCATTTCAGCATTAACCCAAAAGTTCATACTGAGACAAGGCAAGTCCCTTCTGCCTATGAGCCAGTAAAATCAAAAGCAAGCTATTTACTTCCTAGATAGGATTTGGGTACAGGTATTGGGTAAATACAGCCATTCCAAATGAGAGAAATTGGTCAAAACAAAGGAGTTACAGGGCCCATGCAAGTCTAATATCCAGCGAGGCAGTCAAATCTTATAGCTTCAAAATGATCTCCTTTGACTCTGGGTCTCATATCCAGGTCATGCTGATGCAAGACGTGGTTTCCCACGGTCTTGGGAAGACTTGCCCTGTGGCTTTGCAGGGTACAGCCTCCCTCCGGCTGCTTTCACAGGCTAGCATTGAGTGTCTGTGGCTTTTCCAGGTGAATTGTGCAAGCTGTTGGTGGATCTACCATTCTGGGGTCTGGAGAACAGCAGCCCTCTTCTCACAGCTCCACTAGGTGGCACCCCAGTAGGGACTCTGCATGGGGGGCTCCAACCCCACATTTCCCTTCTTCACTGCCCTTGCACAGGTTCTCCCTGATGGCCCCACTCCTGCAACAAACTTCTGCCTGGGCATCCAGGCATTTCCATACATCCTCTGAAATCTAGGTGGAGGTTCCTAAACCCCAATTCTTGATTCTGTGTACTTACAGGCTCAACACCATGTGGAAGCTGCCAAAGCTTGGGGATTGCACCCCCTGAAGCCACAGCCTGATCTCTATGTTGGCCCCTTTCAATGACTGGAGCAGCTAGGACGCAGGGCACCAAGTCCCTAGGCTGCACACAGCATGGGGACCCTGGGCCCAGCTCATGAAACCATTTTCTCCTAGGCCTCAGGGCCTGTGATAGGAGAGGCTGCTGTGAATACCTCTCACATGGCCTGCAGACATTTTCTCCACGGTTTGGGGATTAATGTTTTAGGCTCCCCATTACTTATGCAAATTTCTGCAGCCAGCTTGAATTTCTCCTCAGAGAGTGAGTTTTCCATTTCTATCACATTGTCAGGCTGCAAATTTTCCAAACTTTTATGCTCTTCTTCCCTTATAATACTGAATGCCTATAACAGCACCCAAGTCACATCTTGAAAGATTTGTTGCTTAGAAATTTTTTCTGCCAGATACCCTAAATCATCTCTCTCAAGTTCAAAGTTCCACAAATTTCTAGGGCAGGGGCCAAATGCCCCCAGTCTCTTTGCTAAAACATAACAAGAGTCACCTTTGCTCCAGTTGCCAATAAGTTCTTCATCTCCACCTGAGACCACTTCAGCCTGGACCTTATTGTCCATGTGGCTATCAGGCTTTTGGCCAAAGCCATTCAACAAGTCCCTAGGAAGTTCCAAACTTTCCCACATTTTCCAGTCTTCTGAGCCCTCTAAACTGTTCCAACCTCTCCCAGTTACCCAGTTCCAAAGTTGTTTCCACATTTTCGGATATCTTTTCAGCAAAACCTACTCTACTGGTACCAATTTACTGTATTAGCCCATTTTCATGCTGCTGATAAAGACATACCCAAGACTGGAAAGAAAAAAAGGTTTAATCGGACTTACAGTTCCACAAGGCTGGGGAGGCCTCAGAATCATGCCAGGAGGCAAAAGGCACTTCTTACATGATGGCAGAAACAGAAAATGAGGAAAATGCAAAAGTGGAAACCCCTGATAAAACCATCAGATCTCATGAGACTTATTCACTACCACGAGAACAGTATGGGGGAAACCGCCCCCAACACTCAAATTATCTCCCACTGGCTCCCTCCCACAACATGTGGGAATTATGGGAGTACAATTCAAGATGAGATTTGGGTGGGGACACAGCCAAACCATATCATTGGGTAAGCAGAGGTTGCTTTGGGCCGAGATTGCGCTAGTGCATTCCAGAGCCTGGGTGACAGGGGTAAAACCCTGTCAAAAACAAAACAAAACAAAAAAAACAAAAAACCCCAAAACAAAACAAAGTCTTGGACAAAGTTTATAAAAAGACCATAAAGAGAGAAGATTTTTGTAGCATCTTGGAATTAATTAACTAACCAGAATACACAAAAAGAGACAAAAATCCTGATAGAATATGGGGTAATGCATTATGAGCAGATGATTTATAGTAAAGATAGAAAATCTTGTAAGCACATACAGACATGCTCAGACTCATCAGTAATCTGAAAAATTCAATAGTGAGGTGACAGTTTACGTTGCTTATGTTGGGGAAAACAAGAATACTTGATAATGCCAAGCCTGGGAAGAATGTGGGGCCTTCAAACATTGGGAACATAGACTGGTATGGCGTTCTGCACAGCAACTTGGAATTATTTGGTCAAACTGAGAATACTCATACTCCACAACAACAATTTATCTTCTGTTAATCACAGACTATATGTAAAATTAAAATACAAACACAAAGTGGAAAGGATATTTGCAACATATAGAGTAAACATATAATTATTATCTAGAGTATATAAAGGACTGAGAGAGAGACCAATAGAAAAGAGGGCAAGATAACTACTTGGCAGTTCAATAAGAGAAAATGGAAAGCCTAACAAAACCAAAGGTACTCAACCTCAACAGTACCCAAGATGCAAGATAAAACCACAATGAAATACCTAAAATACACACATCCAAATATACAAAAGTTAAAAATCCAAACACAAATGTTACCGATGATGTGGAAAAATAAGAACTCTTATACATCCCCACCAGAAACATAAATAGGTACACTACTTTGGAAAATGGTGTGGTCTTACTTTTTAAAGTCCCACATGTGCAAAACCCTAATACCCAGTCAACCCACTTCTACTCTAGTACATGTGCATTAATAGACACAGACTTGTACTACGATGTTCACAACATTGTTAATAATAGCTAAAAATGAAAACAGTGTAAATGATCATCAATAGTAGGAAGGATAAATCAATTAATCTATATTGGAATACTGTCCAGCAATGGAAAAAACTTGAGCTACACAGCATCGCCCGTGGCTGAATTCCACAGCATAATATTAAGTGGGAGAAGCAAATCACAGAAAAATACATACAGTATTAATTCCATTCATATACTATCAATACCAGAAAACATTAAACAACATCTTGTTTAGAAATGCATACATGAATGGCAAAAGGAAGAGAATTATTGCAACAAAAGTCAGGATAGTGGTTACTTCCAGGGCAAGAAAGGCAATGTAATCTTTGGGGGCATTTTTCAGGTGCTGGTAATGTTTTATTTCTTAACCTGGTGCTAGTGGTACAGGTACTGTTCACATTATTATTAAGATAAACGTGTTTTATCACTTCTGCATGTATAATGTATTTTGCAATACAAATGATTTTTAGCATGATTGGATTGGGCAATCTCTTAGGTTCTTTTTATCTTTGATGGTCTATTGCCAGGCCCTTCACAGCTGGACTTACTGTTGGCCCCTCATTGACAGTTCCACTTAAGCAATATGCATTAAGATGCATACACGGGTGATTTAGACAGGAAAACTTGGAAGGGAAAAGGGAACGCGCTAACAAAGAGAATCACAGAACAGGAGACTAGGAGTATGGACGATCTGATTCAAGTCCCTCTCCTCAGGGAGGCAATTGAGGTTTAACTTGAGAGCGCCTGGGTTCTAGTCCTGGTTCCGAATTTGATTTGGTCAAGTGTCTTCTCTAATTCCCAGTATTCTCAAGCTGGCTTTGTAAACTGTACCATGAAATTCAAATAGGAGGTCTGATAATTATTATTCTCTTACAGTTGGGAAAACTGAGGCCACAGTGGGTCACCACTAGCCCAAGGTACCATCACCACATTGGAACTCAGGGCTTCCCTCCGACGGCCTTACAGGAACTCCAACTCCCTGAACAGAGCACTGTCCCATTATACAAACAGCTGCTCCCTTTCCTCTGGCTTTGGGCGCAGTTTGACATCACAGAAGGACTGCCTTGCCTCACCCCGCCCCTTCAGAAGCCCTGCCCCCTGCCCGGCTCCGCCTCGCTCGGCGTTCGTCAAGCCCCGCCTCCAGAGCGCGCCCCCGCGCGGGTGGCCCCTGGAGCGCCCAGCGCGGCCTCTCTTCCGGCCCCGCCCCCCCAGCTGCCATGACAACGAGTCTGCGCCCCGCGCTCAGCTGCTTCTCCGGCGGGACCCAGGCTGGACCGCGGGCCCCGGCCTGGGGGCCACTGCTGCCACCGCCGCCGCCACCTCGTCTCCTCCCCGTCCCCGCCCAGCCCCAGGTCTCCCCGCCTCACTAAGGCCGGTGGCCGGGGTCACTCCCCGCCGCCCCTCCCCGCACGGATGCCGAAGGTGAAGGCGCTGCAGTGCGCCCTGGCGCTGGAGATCAGCTCAGTGAGTACCGGTAGCGCCTCCCACCCTCGGGCATTGGCTCAGGGACTCCCTCAGGTCACCTCCGAGAGCCCAGAATCACCCCCAAACCACCTTCACCCTCCGAATCATCCCTAGGGAGCTTCGACCCCACGCCCCCTCGGTCCTGCCACACCTCGCACTCATGAGCGCCCTTCCACTCCGGCCACGCAGAAGCCTGACTCCTGCTCCGCTACACTGGCTTCAACCCGACTTCCAGCTTGCGCGCTTTCAGATCGTTCCCAAAGCACTTCAGAGTTCCTTTCCTTGCTCCTAACTTTCCAGTGAGAGAGAGTGTATGTGCGCGGCGCGGGAGCTTTGTTTTCATTCTTCTTCTGGGCTCCAGTTCTCTTAGAGAATTGTTGTCCCCGCCTTTCCCAAATATGGGGGTGGGGGTCTCATTTCCTCCTGAATCCCTGCAAGCACACCACTTCGGACCAGTTTCAAACCCCGCATTAATGAAGGGGCCTTTCTTTATTCTATCTTCAAAGGGGAATCTTCACACCCAACAACTGAATTGCGTCATTGCGCTAAGTACCTTGCCTTCCCTCCCAGGGCCTTCCAGGAAAAACCCAACTCCTCAGAGATCACTTCAGGCCCCTCCCGTCCCCAGACCCTTCCGACTTTGTGCCAGCCATTGTAAGAAAGGCCCAGTCAACTTTATGAGGGAAGCTCTTCCTTCCCCAAACTTACAGCCCCACCCCTGCACTTTCCAGACTTGCTCAAGAGGATGTTTTCCTCCCTCCTCCTGTGGAAGTCCAGCTGGGGCAGAGACCCCACTCATCCAGTGAAGGAGCTGGACCTCTCCATGCTAGGAGAAAACTCTATCCCCCTTGTTGATCTCAGAATACTTCCAAGGGTTTTAAACTTCTTCCCCTGCATTCTTTAGAGAACCCTCTCATTCTCCTGTTCAGAGGAATACTCCAGCTTGTCTTTTTCTTGTTTAGTCCTGCAGGCACACACCTGTACGGAGTTTGGAACCAAAATTCACCATTCGGTCTCTTTTCACTCCTTATTCTCTAAGTTTTCTTATATATGTTGTCTTCTCTTTGATCTCCTAGCAAAACTTGGGTGTTGAGGGTGCTTAAATATTTACCATTACTCTCCTGGGTGCTGCAGCCAGGAGCCCTCTGCATTTCCTTCCTGTGCACCCTGCTGGCCAGGCTCCACTTAACCCGTGCTTGCAGCATCCCGCCTTTCCTGGCTGGCCTTCCTCACGTTAGAATGAGGTTGCTGCAGCAGGGAACTTAAACCCCTCGGGAAGTCACAGGACTGTTTTAGGTCTTTTGTTAGGTCTTAAAGAAGGGAAGTGTGGGTGGGGCAGAGTGTGAGGCAGTGGTGGTGAAGTAGAAATTTTCTTGGTCTCTCCCTTTACCTTCAAGCCTGCAGAGATTTTTCTCGGAAACTCCGTAGCCCTAGCTTTACTTGTTTTCCTCCCAAACCTGCCATTTTTGACAACTTTTTGTAAAGTAAAATTAGTTTAGCAAGAAGAATGCACGAAGCTTTCTCGACCTCCTCTGAAGGAGTTTAGTGAAACTCCTTCAGAGTTTAGCCTTAATAGGTTTTGTTACTGGCTTCTTCCTTCTCCTGCCAACTAATGGTGTTTAGCAGTCTGGTGAGTGCAGCTGCCTGACTGGCTGGCTGCGGCTTCTCTAACGTTGCCAATACAAACTTTCTAAGAGGAAGAGTACTCTGTTGTAACTGATTACTGCTTGAAGGAGTCGGAGGAATAGCTACATTCCTCCTGAGTATTAGTTGTATTGCAGAAAGTGAATGACTCTGTAATTCACTGTATAATGGAGCTTTGTTACTCATCAGAGCTAAAGAAAACTATGCAGGTGGAAATAATATTTTTCCCCAACAAACATTTAAGTCACAGAATTTTATAGTTCCGAGAAATCTTAGATGGAAATCATTGAATTCAATCCCTTTTTACAGCCAAGAAAATCGATGCTTAGCATGGCTATTATTTGTCTAGGATTGCACAAGTATTTAGAAGCAGATCTGCAAAATGTTCCTGAAACAACAAAAGCCTTTTAAAATGGCTCTGATGCTCAGAAGGAGCAAACAAACAATGCCCCCGCCCCCTCCAAAAAGAAAACCCCACTAGCAAACATACAAATTAAACATGTTTGATTGATTGATTAATTTGGCTTTGATTGAATAGAAAGGTTATATGACCCTAGATATTTTTAACATCTTCATTTTGATTTTAGTTTTTTCTTGTCTATTTCCTTTTACATTTACATGGTTCAAGTTCAAGACTGTATAAAATGATATACTCAGAGAAGTGTTGCTTTCAGGCTCAAAACTATTTCCCACCTATAGTCATCTGCTTTAAGTAACCATTTTCACTGATTTTGATATAAACAGATACACAAACTCTCTGTCACATACCACACAACATATATATGTAGATATATAGATATATGTGTCTGTTTTTATGAAATAGGTAGCATATAAACCATTTTGCATCTCGCTTTTCTTCGTTCAGTATGTCCTGGAGATCACTCTGTATCTATTAAAACTGGCATCTTTCTCCCCAACTTTTTAAATGAGATTTTTCAAACATACAGAGTACTTAGAAGAATAGTTCAATGAATACTGACCTATAACCCATGACCATGTTCATTAATTTGGTTTATCTCTATGTGTGTGTATGTTTATGTATAAATTTTTTTTTTGCTAAAAATTGAAAGAAAATTGACATAATGATACTCCACCTGTGAGTACTGCAGCGTGTGTCTTCTAAAGATAAGGATATTAGCTGGGCATGATGACAGGTGCCTGTAGTTCCAGCTACTCGGGGGACTGAGGCAGGAGGATTGCTTCAGCCCAGGAGTTTGAGGCTGTAGTGTGCTGTGAGCACACCTGTGAATAGCCCTGCACTTCAGCCTGGGCGACACAGTGAGACCCTGTCTCTGAAATAAGTAAATAAATACAATTTAAAAATAAGGAGATTGTTCCATATAACCCCAATACCATTATTACACCTAAGATAATTGATGAGAAATTCTTAATACTTAGTTCATATTCAAGTGTTTCTGGTTGTCCCAAACATGGATTCCGTAGTTAACTTTTTCAAACCAGGATCCAGTTAAGGTTTATATGTTGCCTTTAATCATTTGATTGATAAGTCTTTGTAGTTCATTTTAATATAGAGCAGTTCTGTTTTTTTTATTTTTTTTATTTTTTTTTTATTCCCACTATGTTCCCTTTTTTTCCTCAGTTGGTTTTGATCAATTCATACACTCATGTCACCATCACCCAGATCAAGATTTAGAACACTTCCATCACCCCTCGCAATTCCCTTGTTCCCCTTTAAGGTCCATTCCAGACAGAATTGCTTTCCAGAGAGAAATAAGTATATGAGGTGATGGAAATGTTAATTAGCTTGAATTAATCATTTCACAGTGTGTATACATGTAGCAAAACATCCCTTTGTACAGTGTAAATGTATGTAAATTTTGACAAAAAAGAAGGGATAAATATGTTGTAGTATACACATACAATAGAATACTACTCCACAATTCAAAGGAACTACTGATAGGACCAACAACATGGATGAATCTCAAGAACATGCTGAGCAAAAGAAGTCAGATACTAAATATCACACACTATGTGGCTCCAATGTGAAGTTTAAGTACTGGCAAACTAATCTATAGTGATAGAAATCAGAATAGTGTACACACACACACCCTCACACACATACCTACTACATTTTCTTCATTCATTCATTCACTGATGAACATTTAGGTTGCTTCCATATCATCAGTATGGTGAATAATGCTGCAATGAATATGAGAGTGTGGATCTCTTCCGTATACTGATTTCCTCTGGATACATACCCAGAAGTGAGATTGCTGGATTATATGGTAGTTTAATTATTTGAGGAAATTTTTCTTTTTTAAAATTATTTGAGGAAATATACTTTTTATTATGGCTCTTCTAATTTACATTTCTACCAATGGTGTACAAGGGTTCCCCTTTCTCCACATTCTTTCCAACACTTAACAATTTTTTGGCTTTATTATAGTAGTCGTTCTAACATGTGCGAGGGGATATCTTATTATAGTTTTGATTTGCATTTCCCTGATGGTTAGAGATGGTGAGCAACTTTTCATACACCTGTTGTCCGTTTGAGATACCTAGTCAGTCCTCTTGCCCATTTTTAAAATTAGGTTTTTTGTTTTCTTGCTATTGAGTTGTTTGGGTCCTTACATATTTTGGATATTAACCTCTTATCAGATTTTCTCCCATTGTGTATGTTTTCTTTACTGTTGGTTGTTTTCTTTGCTGTGCAGAAGCTTTTTAGTCTGATGCTATCCATTCTCTTGTTGATGGTGGTTTGGCTTGTTTCCAGGTTATGGTTGTTATTGGATAATACTACTATGAATATTCATTCTTGTAAAAATCTTTTTGTGGCCATTACCTTTTGAAGATACTTGACTCAGATATAGAATAGTTCATGTTGTATTATTGCCTGATTTTTTCTTCTTTTTGTGGTGACATTCAGTGTTTTCCCAATTTTTATAAACTGGAAACTAGGTGTTATCTCTAGTTACCTGTTGAAAGTGTGCAATCTTATTCTTCTCTACCCCTTCCATGCTTATTTTTTTGCTGAAATTTTGTGTTAGTGGTAATCTCATCTGTGTTATACTTAAGTAATATGAAAGTAAAAACAGAGAAAGGTTTGGATGTGTAACACAACATTTTATGTTGCCCAACAGAGCCATATGACATGAGAGAAAATATATTGCTAAGAGGAAAGTGTGACTTTTCTCAATGAATCTTTGGAGAATGATATGGTATGCTAAGTAACTTGTTTTTAAAGAGCATCAAAAGAATTATATTTTCCATCACTTACACTTTAAATCTTTAAAACATTTTATCTTTGATGGGAAGAAGTATTATTGCTGCTTTATCTCTTCTTTTTATATTGAATATTTCAATTTATATGAGCTTATTTGGGAAAATAGAAGGAAGATATTGGAGGTAAAGTAATAGTGTCAATTTGGGATTGCATGTAATTCTCACTTCATCTCATTACCTAACTCAAACTAATCATAGCATTGTGGCAGACAGATGTGGGTTCTTTCAGTCACTACTCACCTGAGCATTTATCTTTGTGATCCTTATCCAGGTTCCTGTGGAGTAGTGTCTCAGTCACAGTTAAGCCATAGTTGGTAGTAAATTTTGCTGGAATATAGACTTTAAAAAATTTTAACTATAAAATAGTTCAAATTAGTAGAAAAAAATATACTGAATCCTTTGATACCCCACCCCTCATTTAACAAATGATACATTTTACATGTTTGCTGCAGATTTTTGTTTTTAAGAAATATAATGTTGCATGTAGTTGAGGCCTCCTCTGTACCTTTTACCTCTTCCTGACCATGTTTTCCTCACTACCTTCCTTAGGATAACTAATATCCTGAAGTTGTACTGTATTCTATTTGTTCAGATTTTTGTACTTATTATTAAGTATTTGTGTATGTCTGTGTATAACCTATGCTGTAGTTTTGTTTTTAAATTTTGCACAAATAGTATCTTACTTGTATGTATCCTTCTGCAGCCTGCTTTTTCTGATTCACTGTTTTGGAGATTTTTCAGTGTTGATTCTTGCAGGTTTAATTCATTTCCTTCGTCATTATAAAACAGTATATGTTTATATTAACAGTGATGTAATTTTTGTTCCTCTCAATGGACTTTTTATTAAATACTAGTAGTTAATGCTTTTTATTATTCAAAACAATGTTTCAATGAATATATTTGCACGTATTTCCTAGTATCATTGTGTCTGTGATTCTCAGGGGTGTATTGTGTGCCCTAGGGAGCATTTTAGAAATTGACCGGACTACTTTTGTTTGTCACAGTGGTTGGGGAGTCCTGTGATATTAATTGTTCGGTATCCTGCATGACTTGAATGTCACATTGAATATGTAGATGAAAAACTTGTTTATAATTACTAGAGATTAATAACGTAATAGCAATTGATAATTATCTTTTTTATTTATAAACACAAAGTCTTTTTAAAAGGTTTTTAAAACGCATTTTACAGTAATGCAATTGCCATGTAAATTGAGGAAACAGTACACTTTGGTTTGACACTCTGCTAAGCTTACTTTTTTTGGAAAATCATGGCACCAATGGCAATGCTGCTTGTGGTGTTCGAGTTGCTAGTATGGGACATTTATCATCCCACATTTGAAACTGCCCATTTCACATAGATTATGTGTATAGGTGCAAATACATCTTCCAGTTTAGTCTTGCCCAAGCATTTACATGTTAGAAATATGTATTTTCTTATAAAGTATTTCTGTATTTTTTCAAACTTTAATTAGGACATTGGTTTATTGTTTAGTTACATGTATAGGTAAGTTGAAAATATTTGTGTAAAAGGATGATTTTGGGTCTTATAGAATGGTGACCCAGTGCTCTAGGGAGTAGATCTAGAAATGGAACTATTGAGTCTCAGGGTATCCGGTTAGTTTTCTAGGACTGTCATAACAAATTATCACAAATGTGGTTGCTTAAAACAACAGAAATTTATTCCCTCACATTTCTGGAGGCCAGAGTACAAAATAAAAGTGTCAGCAGAACAGTGCTCCTTTCAAAAGCTCTGGGGGAGAATCTTTCCTTGCCTCTTCCAGTTTTTGATGGTTCCAGGCATTCCTTGGATTGTGGCTGCTTAACTCCAATCTCGGATCCTAGAGGTTTCCTTTTCTGTGACTACCAATATCCTTTGTCCTTTAAAAGTGTAGTCTTTTGTTTTCTTCTTCTTGTTAAATATATTTTGGATACTAAACCTCTATTGGTTTTATGTAATAGAATTTTCAAAGATCGTCTAGTTGAAGTTTATATTTTACTTTGTTTTTGCTCTTTTTAGTACTGCATGTTTTTCATTTTCTAATTTTTTTGTTTCTGGTAAACAAAGAATGCTATTGATTTTTAAAATGATTATTTTACTTGACAAACTTGTATATATTTATTGTGTTATTGATTTTTAAAATTAAGTTTTTATGGAACTATAGCATATATTCATAAAGTACACAAATCATAAATGTGTAATCACCAATAATTAGAATATTATCAGAACCCCAGATCACTCCATTGGGCTGTCTCCCTCCCAGCCACTTCACCTACCCCATTCCTTTCCCAAAGGTAACCACATCTTGACTTCTATCATAATGTATTTTGAAGTTTTGAAATCTAGCTATATCTAATCTATTTTGTATGGTATGAACTCTTTTATGTCTAACTAATTTGTGAGAGTTTATCCTTGTGGTTTTTGAGGCAATGGCCCTTTTTTCCCTTCTTAAATGAGTATACCACTATTTATTCATTCTATTGTTGATGGACATTCTTGTTGTTTCTAGTTTGGGGATATTACAAATTGTGCTCCTAGGGGCATTCTTGTTTATATCTTTGTTGCTTGCACATTTTTTATTTTAATTTTGAATGCAACATTAAGTAACATGAAATAACATATTATTTCAATAGTTACTTGTATCTTTTATGTGGAAAATCATGTTGTTTGAAAATAGACAGTTTTGACTTCCGCAGTACAATCCTTTGTCTGTCTTTTTTTTTTTTTTTTTTTTTTTTTTTTTTGCCTTGTCTTTATGTTGATGGCTAGAATTCCTAGTATAGTGTTTAATGTTAGGGATAACAAAGTAGGTATCTTTATCTTTTTTTCTGATTTTAAATTATGCTTCTGAAATTTCACCAGTATTAGATCAAATCCTATGAAATTGCTGATAATGGGCCTTTTTTTTTGACATAAAAAAACCTCAGCCATTTCAAATGTAGTTCAACCTAATAGAATATTGGCTGTAGGGTTTTCATTTATTGAGTTAATAAAGTTGCCTTCTATTCTAATTTTTAAAAATCCCAAATGTTGAGTTGTTTTGGATTTTTTTTTCAGTCCAGTGAAATTATTATATAATATTGTTTTCACAGTCTATAAAAACAATGATACTTTTTGATGTTGAACTATTCCCATTCCTGTGATAAATTCTTTTAAGTCAGGATGCACATTTTTTACTCTATTTTGCTGGATTTGATTGGCTAATTTTTTATTTAGGACCTTTTATTTGTATTTGTAGAGAGATTTTAGCTTTATGAGTCAAATACTTTTTTTCACTTATTTTTAAAACATTTATTTTGAAATATTTCAGACATATAGGAAGTTACAGAGTAACATTTAATGAACACCTGTGTACCCATCTGGGTGAAGTGTCCTGTAAATCTCTGCCTAGTATAATCCCTTTTTCCTTCTTCTTTTTGGCTAATCGGTATCCTGAATTTTGTATTTACCATTCCTCTGCAATTTGCAATATTTTTTCTCATTGTAATGTCTGCCTTTAAGACACTTGATTTGCTTCCAGTTGCTATTTAACTGGCATCTCAAAGGTATTGATAATGTTTTGAAATCATTTGGCTCTAAATATTTTATAATTTTTATTATGATTTCTACTTTAGCTTATGAATTATCTAGGATTTGTTTTAATTCCAAGATGCATAAGATTTATGTGTGTGTAACACTCTCCCATACTCATACTCTCCCCCCTACATATACACATACATACCCACACATATACATATATATTATCTTTTATTGTGGTATTTTAATTAATTGTATTGGGGTCAGGTATTAGGGTTCTCCAGAAAAACAGAACCAATAGGATATACTATTTAGTTATTTAATAGGGAATTTATTATGGGGATTGGCTCACTTGATTATAACGGCTTTGTAGTCCCATGATGTGCTGCCTGCAAGCTGTCTGCAAACTGCAGAACCAGAGAAGCTTGGTGATGTAATTCAATCTGAGTACAAAGACCTGAGAACCAGGTGTAAGTCTTGGAGTCTGAAGGGTTGAGAACCTGCAGTTCTGTTATCCAAGGGCAGGAAAAGATGGATGTCCGAGCTCAAGGAGAGAGAAAACATTTGCCCTTAATCTGCCCTTTTGTTCTATCCTTGCTCTTCACAGATGGTATAATACCTGCCCACATTGGTGAGGATGGTCTTTTTTACTCAGTGTGCTGATTCAAATACTAATCTCTTATGGAATAATCCTCACAGACACACCAAGAAATAATGTTTACCAGCTACTTGCGTATCCCTTAACCTGGTGAAGTAGATACATAAAATTAACTATCATAGCTAGTGAACAAGGTCTGTATGATATTATTTTTGTTATTTCCTTTGTGTCCTGATACTTATCCAGTTGTTGTGAATGCTCTCTACTTACTTAATATATAATCTCATTTGTTGGATATACAGCTCTGTCTGTCATTATCACATCAATCTTACTTATTCTGAAATTCAATTCCATATTAAATTTTTTGTCTGTATAATCTACCCGTTTGTAATGGAGATATATTAAATTCATCACTATGATTATGTATTTTCACTTTATCCTTGATGTATTTCAGTACACTGTGATGTACAGAGCTGTGGATTTATTTGTTTATTCTGTTTTGCACTGGGTGTATGCTTTCCACTTGAGAATTTAATTTAAGGTTTTCTTTAGTTCTGGAAAATTCTCAGCTATAATATTTTTGAGTATTGTTTTTCTGCTCTCTCCTGTCTTACTTTCTGGCAGTACTGTTAGATATGTATTGGAGCTTTTATTCTCAATGTTTCTTAAGAGCTTTATTTATTATTCTTTAAATTTATCAGGCAGCCCTTGAACCAGAATAGGCTCAGAGAGGTTCCTAAATGCTTTTTTTTAAACCTTAAAAAAACTTCTTGTTTTTAGAGAATTCTTCAATATTAAATTTGTACTTAATAATTTAAAATTTATCTCGTCTACTGGGATTTTTAACTTAATCGACTAAATTTTCCAAAATTCTCATTTAGTCTTTTTAAATATCTGCCAATTTTCATTTTTACCAGTGTTAATTTCACAATATTTTAGTCTTTTTTCTTTTACTAGATGAAGGATCCTAAATACTGCTTTTAAAATTGTTTTTTGATTGTGCAAATTAATTAATTTTCATTTGAAGTGATTTTATTTCCTCATTGTCAATTTTGTTGGTTTTCTTAGTGCTTGGGATGACATTGAAATCGTAAATCAATTTTGGGAGAGTTGAGATCTTCACAATATTGAGTTCATGAACCTATTAATGGTATATTTTTCCATTTATTTAGGACTTTAGTTTCTTTCAGTGATGTTTGTAGTTTTTGGTATTCATGTCTTATACCTATTTTGTTAAATTTATACTTAAGTAGCTCATGTTTTTAATTTTTAATTTTTTTAATTTTTATTTATTTTCGTATTTTGTGGAGATGAGGTCTTGCTATGTTGCCCAGGTTAGTCTTGAACTTCTGGCTTCAAATGATCTTTCTCCCTCAGCTTCCCAAAGTGCTGAGATTACAGGCATGAGCCACTGTGCCTGGCCAGAAGTTCATGTTTTTTTGATGCCACTATAATGGTATTTTTAAAAATTTTATTTCTAGTGTATAGAAATAAAATGGAGTTTTATATATTGCCTTTATATTTTGTGACTTTGCTAAATTTCCCTATTTTTTCTAGTAGCATATTTTGTAATAGGTCATAACTATGATGTTTGAAAATACATTGTTTTACCTCTTCCTTTTCAACCTTATGCCTTTTCTTTCATTTCCAAATATCTTTTTCTTGTCCTTCTGCACTGGCTGGAACCTATAGTGCATTGTGGTATAGAAGTGTTGAGAGTGGACATTCTTAACTTTTTGCTGATATTAGGGGCAATTATTCAGTCTTTCAGTGTCAAGTATGTTTGATATCAGATTTAGGCTTTTGCATAGATATTCTTTTTCAGTTGAGGAAATTTCCTTCTGAGTTTGCTGAGAACATTTATTATGAATGAGGCTTAAATTTTGTCAAATGCTTTTTTTCCAAACAGAAAATGAATTAAAAGAATTTTGAAGATTTAATGCTATAATATACCTTTTAGAAGTGATTTAATAAGCCTGGTGCAGTGGCACATGCCTGTAATCCCAGTGCTTTGTGAGGCCAAGGTGGGAGGATCACTTGAGCTTAGGAGTTTGAGACCAGTCTGGGCAACATAGTGAGACTCCATCTCTTTAAAAAAAAAAAAATTAGGCAGGCATGGTGGCACCTGCTTGTAGTCTTAGCCACTTGGGAGGTTGAGGTGAGAGGATTGCTAGAGTCCAGGAGTTTGAGGCTGCAGTGACCTATGATCATGCCATTCATTGCATTCTAGCCTGGGCAACAGAGAAAGGCCTCATGTTTTTAAAAAAGTGACATAATTACATCCCACAAATTTTGATATATTGTGTTTTCATTTTTATTAAGCTGGAAGTTTTTTCTAATTTGTCTTATAATTTCTTCCTTGACCTATGAGTGGTTTAGGACCCTATTATTTAATTTCCAAATACTTAGGGTTTTTTTTTTTTAAATTTTCCCATTATTGATTTCTAGTTTAATTTCATTGTGGTTAGATAATATACTCTGCGTGATTTAAAAAAAATATTTATGTCCTTTTATGTTGGTTGAGACTTGTTTTATTACTCACAGTATCATCTATCTTGGTGAATGTTTTTGTGTGCCCTTGGAAAAAAATATGTGTATCCTTCTGTTATTGGATGAAGTACTCTGTAAATGTCATTTTGGTCAAATTAGTAAATATTGCTTATATCTTCTATATCTTTAATGATTACTTGACTGCTCATTTTTGTCAGTTATTGAAAGGGAAGTATTGGAATTCAAATGTGTAACTTTTTGCTTTATTTACATTGATACTGTATAATTAGATGCTATTATATTTAATTTTATGTCTTCTCAGTAAGTCAAACTTTTAATCAATAGGAAATGTTCCACTTTATCCTTGGTGATTTTTCTCTTTCTGAAGTCTACTTTATGTCATATTAACATAACTACCCCAGCTTTTATGATTAGTAATTGGATGATAGATCTTTTCCCTCATTTCACTTTTATCCTTAGTCTTTATCTTTTTGAAGTCGCAATATTATCCACATGCCATTAAATTTTTTTTTTTTTTTTTGATGTGGAGTTTCGCACTGTCACCCAGGCTGGCGTGGAGTGGTGCAATCTTGGCTCACTGTGACCACCGCCTCCTGACTTCAAGCAATTCTACTGCCTCAGCCTCCCAAGTAGCTAGGATTACAGGTGCCTGCCACCATGCCCAGTTAATTTTTTGTATTTTTTTTTTTTTTTTTTTGAGGCGGAGTCTTGCTCTGTCGCCCAGGCTGGAGTGCAGTGGCACTATCTCGGCTCACTGCAAGCTCCGCCTCCTGGGTTCACGCCATTCTCCTGCCTCAGCCTCCCGAGTAGCAGGGACTACAGGCGCCTGCCACCACGCCCGGCTAATTTTTTTGTATTTTTAGTAGAGATGGGGTTTCACCGTGTTAGCCAGGTTGGTCTCGATCTCCTGACCTCGTGATCCACCCATCTCGGCCTCCCAAAGTGCTGGAATTACAGGCTTGAGCCACCGCGCCCGGCCAATTTTTTGTATTTTTAGTAGAGATGGGTTTTCACTATGTTGGCCAGGCTGGTCTTGAACTCCGAACCTCATGATCCACCTGCCTCATCTTCCCAAAGTGGTGGGATTACAGGTGTGAGCCACCATACCTGACTGAAATGTTCCTTTTTAAAGCGTACAATTTAGTAAATTTTAGTATATTCACAAAGTTGTGCAAAAATCATTACTAATTTCAGAACATTTTCATCACCATATAAAGAAACCTTGTATCTGTTAGTAGTCATTCCCTATTCTCCCTCTCCCACCGGCCCCTGGATCTAATTTCTGTATCTGTAGATTTGCCTATACTGGACATTTCTATAAGTGGAATCAAACAGTATGTGGCCTTTTGTGTCTTACTTTTTTTTACTTAGCATAATGCTTTTAAGGTTCAACCCTGTTGTAGCATGTATCAGTACTTTATTTCTTTTTATGGTGAATAATATTTCATTGTATGGACATACCATATTTGGCCTATTAATCAGTTTGTTAGAGTAGACAACCAGAAATGAGCAGGAAGGGTTGCCCCTGGGAAAATCAGTCCTGGATACTCTGCCCACTGACAGTCAGCAAAAAAGACAGCAAAAAAGATTGGCTACACCTGGCCTTGTGCTTTTAACACTTTTCTTCACTTAACATAATGCTTTTAAGGTTCATCCATGTTGTAGCATGTAATAGTACTTTATTTCTGTTTATGGCCAATAAAATAGTTGGATCATAGTTTTGAATCCATTCTGCCATTCTACCTTTTGGTTGGAGTGTTTAGTCAATTTATCTTTAATGTAACCATAGATTAGATTTACTTGAATCATTTTGTCATCTGTTTTCTGTGACTATTTTGTCTATTCCTCCATTATGGCTTTTTTTGTGTTGTTTATTTTTTAGTGTACCACTTACATTTTCTTTTTTTTTTTTCTAGCTGTATTTTAAAGAAAGTTACTTTCTTAGTGCTTGTCTGGGGTTTACAATTAGCATCCTAATTTATAATCTAGTATGGATTAATACTAACGTATTTTCACTGTTACATAAAACCTTTCCTTCTATTTTGTTCTATTCTCCCTCCCTTTATATTATTCTCATACAAATTACATTTTTATAAATATAAGTTTATACATTTTATAAACAATCATAAAACCAGCACAGTTTTATAATTGTTGCTTTCTGTAATTGTCTTTGAAATAAAATAGGAGAAATGAGTGAGAAATGCATTTATACTGTTTTTATATTTACTCTATATAGTTTCATTTACTGGTGCTCTTTTTTTAATGTGGATATGAGCCTATGTCTAGTATCCTTTCATTTCAACCTGAAAGATTCTCTTTAAGTATTTTTGATAGGGAAGTTCTGCTAGTGATGAACTATCTCAGTTTTTGTTTATTTGGGAATTACTTAGTTTTATTTACTTTTTGAAAGAAAACTTTTGTGGGTATTGAATTATTGTTTGAAAGTTTTCTTCTGTCAGCACTTTGAGTCAGTTATCACTCTTCCTACTGGCTTCATGTTTCTGATGAGAAATCAGCCGTTAATCTTACTGAAGATTATTGCTGCCTGCTGAATCACTTCTCTCTTGTTGTTTTCAAGATTCTCTCTTCTTGAGAGTTCATTGGATTCTCTTTTTTTCATTTTGTTTTTCTTTTTTTTTGAGATGGAGTCTTGCTCTGTTGCCCAGGCTGGAGTGCAGTGGTGCAGTCTCATCTCACTGCCACCTCTGCCTCCCAGGTTCAAGCGATTCTCCTGCCTCAGCCTCTTGAGTAGCTGGGATTACAGGAATGTGCCACCATGCCCAGCTAATTTTTGTGTTTTTAGTAGAGATGGGGTTTTGCCATGTTGGCAAAGCTGGTCTCGAACTCCTGACCTCAAGAGATCCGCCCATGTGGGCCTCCCAAAGTGCTGGGATTCCAGGCGTGAGCCACCATGCCCGGATGGATTCTCTTCTTTTGAAAGTTTATTAGGTGCACAGGTTGGATTTCTTTGATCTTTTAAAAACTTTAAAATTTTTTTCTGTAGAGAGAGGATCTCACTATGTTGCCCAGGCTGGTCTTGAATTCCTGGCCTCAAGTTATCCTCCCTTGATTTCTTTTATCTTGTTTGATTTTTTGATTGGTTTTCTTTAAAGATCAGAAGATTTCATACATCATTTCTTGTGATATCCTTTCTGAGGCTCCCATTATATTTATTTTACTGTGCTTGGTGGTATCCCACAGGTCTTAAACTCTGTTCATTTTTCCTTCTGTTAATCAGACTAGATAATCTTAATTGACATATTTTCAGGTTCCCTTATTCTTTCTTCTGACAGCTCATATCTCCTCTTGAACTTCTCTAGTGAATTTTTAATTTAATTTTGGCACTTTTTTAACTCTAGAATTTTTATTTGGTTCTGTTAAAAATTTTTATCTTTTTGCTGATATTTCTTATTTGATGAGACAGCATTGCCATACTTTCATTTAGATCATTAGGTAAGATTTCCTTTAGTTCTTTGTTTTATTTATAATAGATTTCAGATCTTTGTTTAGTAAGCCCAACTTCTGGGCTTCCTCAGGGACAGTTTTTATTGACTGCTCTTTTTTCTTTTCTTCCCCCTCCCCCTTGTATGGGCTGTGCTTCCTATTTCTTTGCATGTTGTAATTTTTGTTGAAAATTGGACTTTTTAAATTATGTGGGACTGTGTAAATCAGAGCTCCCTCCCTTTCTCCTGAGTTTGTTGTCTGGTATTATTGTTTTTTGTTTAATTAATTTCCTGAACTAACTCTGTAAAATCTGTAATCTTTGTCATGTGTAGCCACTGACAGCTTTGCTCAGTTAACTTTATGGTCTCCTAAAGATTGGCCTTCTATTTCCTTAAATGTTTGAACCAAGAGGTCTTTCAGCCATTGTCAAGGTTCTCTGTGTATGTCCTGGGGTATGCTTTCTGTGCCCTGGCAGCCATTTACAACTCTGCCTTAGCCTTCACTTCCAACTTTCTCAAAGCCTCAAGGTCAACCAGAGATGAAGGGTTATGGCTTTCTCAGGTCATTTCTGGGCACATGAACAGCTTTGCACATGTGTATGCGCTTCTGAATTGCCAAGTCTATGTCATAGCTTGTCAAGGTGATTTAAGTCAACCACCCATCTGATTTCCTTTAACTTCCCTTTTCTGGCTTTCTTTTTGGAGAGCTTCTGGGTGTTCTTTTAAGAGACAGCAGAATTTGTAGAATTGTAGGTGAAAAAAACAAGTAATGCCTTCTTGCATATGTTACAAATTGGATAGAGATTCAGCAGTTTCCAGTGAGGATAATTAGAGCAGTACTGTCCAGAAAAAAATGTAAGAGCCTCGAATTTGAGCCAAGTATATAAAGTTAAATATCCTAATAGCTACATTTAAAAAGGTTAAAGTAGTAGGCCAGGTGTGGTGGCTCACGCCTGTAATCCCAGCACTTTGGGAGGCCAAGGCAGGCATATCACAGGTTAGGAGATCAAGACCATCCTGGCTAACACAGTGAAATCCTGTCTCCACTAAAAATACAAAAAATTAGCCAGGTGTGGTGGCAGGCGCCTTTAGTCCCAGTTACTCTGGAGGCTGAGGCAGGAGAATGGCGTGAACCCGGGAGGTGGAGCTTGCAGTGAGCCGAGATCACACCACTGTACTCCAGCCTGGGCAACAGAGTGAGACTCTGTCTCAAAAAAAAACAAAAAAATTGAAGAAGTAGTCAAAAGTAATAATATATTTTATTTAAATCAATGTATTCAAAATATCATTTCAACACGCAATTAATATAACAGTTATTAATGAAATATTTTACAGATTTTTTTACTGAGTCTTAAAAATCCATTTGTATTTTATACTTACAGCCCATTTTAAGTTAGACTAGCTGTATCTCTGGGCGTAATTGGCTAGTGCCTACCATTTTGGACAGCGCAGATTTAGAGGGAATCTTAAGATGGTTTTAGTTTTAATGAGGCAAAGCAAGAAATGAACCTTATGGACAGAATGAGATTTGCTAAGGACCCTTATTTTAATGATCAATTGGGAATATATTAGAGCAAAAGTGGAACATAGGGTAACAGGGAGATGGAGTCAAATAGCTAGCAGAGAAGATAATTAGTATATACAAAAGGATGTGAAGTTCATTTATTCAATGTAATAGTGTGGTAAGATGGCAGATGATATGGTTTTTAATCTAATAATTATGATAGTATTAATGAATGTTCTGTCAAGCACTGCTGTAAGCACTTTGAATATATTAACTTATTTAATCTTATGACTCATTTACTTTGTGACCTTAAGTTAGTAGATCACTTTAACTTTCCTGGGGCTCTGTTTGTTTCACATATAAAAAACTCAAAGCTGGACTAGATAACCTCTATGCTTTTTCTTAATATTGAAAGTCTGTATCTTTGGATACAATGATGATGATAAGAAAATTTCTGTCCTCAGGAAATTTATGATCAAGAGGTGATATGTACCCACTTAATTAAAATGAATGTACACAATAATTTGTACCATAATTACAAAATGCTACAGAAATTTAAGACCTACTTACTTGCATATAGTAAGTTCATAATAAATGTTTGAATTAGGTTGAATCGAATAATGGTGAATCAAGAGAAGTTTTGTGTAGGAGATATTCATTGATATATGTCTTGGCAGGTGGTAGGAATAAATGAGGAGGAGATGGAATGGAGTAGTAAGGAGTTACTGCTCCTTACATTATATTATATTATGTTACATTATACAGATGATGAAAGAACATGAGTCAAGAAAAGAGAACAATAAAAAATGTACTTTGAATGTGTTGTTGGGAGTGTTGGGTAACATTATATTGGACTCAAATCTTAGAGAGCCTTTAATATTCTGCTAAGGGTGTAGTTGATCACTGGCAATAGAATATGGTAGGTACTGGAGAGACTGTGCTATGTGTTATTTAATAACCACACATTTTATGCCTATATTTTCTGTCAAGCACAATGAGAATAGTTAAGTACAATTTAATATGTAAAAAGTACTTTATTGGCTAGAAACTTTCAATTTATTAGCTTTGAAACTTTGTCATATTGCTTTTGATGAAGGTATCTGTGAACTGCGATTTTGGGTGCTAGAAGTCAGATTTGTGGTTTTTATCGGTGTTTTTTTTATTCTCTAATGTTTTATTTCTGCTGAGTGTTAATCTTGTGATTAAATAATACTGAGTAACTTTATGTCAGCATTCAGCATAAAGTGGGAGCCTCAGGCTGACTGTTTAAAACTATTAGTGTCTGTCCCAAGAGCTAGTACATAGAACTTCAAATGTGGCACAAGTAACCAAATGTAAAATCATAGTTTTCTCAGAGGGATGGAAGTTATAAAAGCATTTCATTTAAATCTGTAAACACTAGTCTCTCTCTGTCCCTCTCTCTCTCTCTCTCTCTCTCTCTCTCTCTCTCTATTTGTGAGTATTTTTTATTAGGTTAGCAGACTAATGTTTTTATGTAATATTGACAATAAGTTATTTTAGTAGGATAGTTCAGGGAATTTATAAAGCAGTTACATCCATTTTATCTAATTTCTTTCAGGTAACTTGCCCAGGAGTCGTGCTTAAAGACAAAGAGGACATCTATCTTAGCATCTGTGTGTTTGGCCAATACAAAAAGACACAATGTGTCCCAGCCACTTTTCCACTGGTCTTCAATGCCAGAATGGTGTTTGAAAAGGTGAGTTCAAATATCGGATCAATCAGATCAAGTATTAACAAACAAAAAAATCAAAGTGGTTCCAATTTTTGAATAAAAGCCCATAACAGAAAGTATTACTGCTGACTGTGTGCTTTGGTTTAATTCAAAAGGATATTTGTAACTGAAGTCTGGAAGCTTGAAAATTTGCATTAAATATGCATTGAATCACTTGCCTTTTTTTCTTTGATTAGCTTATTCCTAAAATTGATTTAGTGGACTTTATGTAACATAGAATCTTGATTTCTAAATAATGATTTTCATAAAAAGAGAGCAAAGTCATTAATAGATGCGAATATATCAGCTGGGCGCGGTGGCTCATGCCTGTAATCCCAGCACTTTGGGAGGCCGATGCTGGTGGATCATCTGAGGTCAGGAATTTGAGACCAGCCTGGTCAAAATGGTGAAACCCTGTCTCTACTAAAAATACGAAAAATAGCTGTATGTGGTGGTGCATGCCTATAATCCCAGTTACTCAGGGGCCTGAGGCAGGAAAATTGCTTGAATCTGGGAGGTGGAGGTTGCAGTAAGAGGAGATTGCACCATTGCACTCCAGCCTGGGTGACAGAGTAAGACTCCATCTAAAAAACAAAGAATATACAGTATTTTACTTATGACTGTTTCTTGGTACTTCCTTCTATAAGTCTTTTTTTTCCCCTAAAACTGCTGCTTTTGGTTAATTATTACCAATTGTGTTTCTTACTTTTTAATTTCCTTCTTTCTCGTCTTCTTTCCTTTCTTCTCACCTTCCTTTCTTCCCTTATTCCTTCTTTCTTCTTTTTCTCCAGAACCTACTCTATTCCGTGAACTTTTCTAGGCACTGAGGACATATGGTAAACAAGGCAAAATCCTCCCCTCTGGGAGCTTTCATTGTAATGGGGGAAACAGACAATAACCAAATAAATACGTGAATAATTTTAGATAGTGATAAGTGCATGAAGAGGGTAATGGGCGGGTACAGGGATTTGGGGGATTGTCTATTGTAAAAGGTGGTCAGAGAAGGCAATAGCATTTAAGCTGAGCCTGAATTATGAAATTATATCACTCTTATTTGAAGGTCTAGGAGAAGAGCATTCTAAGTAGAGGAATAACAAATATAAAGACTTGTTGTTGAGAATAATCTTGATGCATTGGAGGAACACCAAGAAGGCCTAGTATGATCATGGTAACAGGAGGAAGAATACTAGCAGAGGAAGTTGGAGACGGAGGCAGCGCAAGCTGTAAAGTTTATTTGTAGAATATTTTGTAGTGATGGGAAGCAGAGAGGAACTGACAGTTCTCAATAATGTCAAAAGTTTCTGTGATTGTGAAAGGAATGATATTTTGGGAATGAGGGGAGAAAAAAATATTCATACATATCTTCCTTCCTGCCTCTCCCTGTATCTTCTCACTGTAGGTGTTCCCGGAAGCAGTAGATCCTGGAGATGTGGTTACACAGCTTGAATGTAAGTTTTTTAACTTTTAAATTCCTGATTCTAAGACATTTTAGGATTTATTATCCTTATGATCTTTAATCTTGGGTTAAATAAAAGTTTAAAAGGGGTTAGTAGAACTTAAAAAATCTTGAGCTGAGACTTTTTAATACTTTTTAGAATTTCAGAATATTCCTGGAAATAATAAAAGATGTATATGCTGCAGAGAGGCTGAGAATTACTTCTTTTTTTGTGTGTTTGGTTTATGGAAAACTGAGACTTATTTAAACTTTTTATTGATTAAGACGATATGGGGTGTTTGTGATATAATGATAGAGATTCATGTTACGTGAGATTTTGCCCTGCAAACAGAAATATGTCTTCAACCTCAGTGTATTTCAAGTCAAGAGAGTGAATAAGATCAAAGTAATGATAGCTTAAAATATATGCTTTTGCACTTTACATTGTATTCATTACGTTAATAAATTATTTGAAAAATACATTTTTCCAAGGCTCTACGTAACAAGTAAATTCTTCAGAGTACTCAGAATCAACTATAAAAAGATACAACTATTTGTGAGAGCAGCAGTGCAAGAGTGTACACTTCTTAAGCTCTGGGTGTTAAATGAAAAGCTCTGTTAATTTATCTTTGTAATTAGAAAGGGCTCTGGGATCACCAGATTGATGTAATGTATAACTGTGGCTCAAAAGGCCAGTAAAATTGAGCATAATCATTATTAACTTTCCTTTCCATTTGGCCTCCCCTGCTGGTCCCATTGCAACTCTAGCAATGTAGAAACATGTAGCCTGGAACATGCAAGAATCTGGGTATATAGGGAGGAAAACTCTGGCCCATTGTCTATCTCATGGAGCTTATAGTTTAGTGACTCTTCTCCCAATAACTCTTTATGGCCAATGTCAGTATCTTATTTATTTTGTATAGCTGTTCTAGCCCTTGGTATTATATTTTCCACTGCAGTAGACTAGCTAGGTGGCAGTTTGGTGCTAATGGATATATGAATTTTAATGTTTACTGAACATCTTGTTCAGTATCTGGGAAACTGTGTATCTTTAAAAAAAGTGAAGATAAACATTTCTCTCATTTTGAAATTCTTCTGTTAAAAAATAATGCCTTTTTTATCCCATTTGATTTGAAATTTTAAGGTTATAAGAAGTGTACTTAGTGTTTATTATTTTTTGGAAATTTTCTTTCTTTGATTTCCCTGATTTTTTTTTTTCCTTGGGCTCTCTTCCCAACTACTAGTATTCTACTTTTTCATATCCTTTTTAAATTCATCTTTCTCTGCCCTATCTTCAAATATTAATATTCCACTGGCTTTCTTCTCTGATCTCTTTTTATACTTTGTTTATGGTGTCTCCTTATATAATACTCTCCAAAGACTTGGCTTCATGTATTAGCTATCCTCTGATTACTTCCATGTTAGTCTTTATCCTTGACCTCTCTAATGTGCTTTGAGCTCTTTTGTCTTTTACTCCTCCCTTACTATACCATTTTGCAATCTTTTTTGGTTCCTTAATTTAAAAAAAAATGGATGAGTTTATAATACCAACACTAAAAGTGGAGAGAATAGAATGTGATGAAATCCTGTGTATCTGTCACCCAGCTTCAATAATTTTTGGCATTTTGCCAATCTTATTACATGTTCACTCTGCCACCTGAAGAGCATTGCTGGAATATTTAAAAGCAAATCCTATGCATTATGTCATTTCACCATAAATACTTTGGTATGACCTCTAACAGATAAGGGCTTTAAAAAATATAGAACTGCCATGCTGGTATCACACCTAACAAAATCAGTAATTTCTTAATAAAATCAAACAGTCATAATTCACATATCCCTAGTTATCCCCAAAGTGTCTTTCTGCAATTGATTTGTTAAAATCAGGTGTGGTTCACACACCATATATGTTGATTTCTCTCTCTTTTCCTGTAGTAGTGTCCTACACTTTTTTTTGTTTTTAATACTATGGGTTTGTTAGAAAAACTAGGTCATTTAGAATGTCATATAGTTCGGGTTTGGCTGATTGCTTCCTTAAAATGTTGCTTAGATTGTTTATTACTTGTTTTATAAACTGATAATTAGACATAGAGGTTTGATTAGATTCTGGCTTATTTTGTTACTTTAGCAAGAAATCTTCATAGTTGGTGCTGTATACTTAATGGCATTATGCCAAGTTGCATAAAATATCTGATTGTTTTACATTTAGTCATGCTAAGAATGATAATTTGGCTCCAGACAGCATCAGCCTGATTCCTCCATTATAAGGCGCCTCATCAGCTTTTCATGTAATAGCTGTAGTATCCCTTGAGATCTATTTTTTCCTTACGGGTTGCACATTACTATTTTTCTAATATTGTCATTCTTTTGTATTTATTAGCTAGAATTTTTCTATAAGAGAAATTTTCCTAATCAGCAATTTTGTTACTTTGAAATATAGTTCCTAGAGGAAAGGCTGGGCAAATCCTTCATTCCCTGCTTCCCTTACTTTATTTAACAGCTTTAGTGAGGTATAATTTATATGTCATAAAATTCGCCCATTGTAACTATAGTTAAAATGATTTCTAGAAGATTTATACAATTGTGTATCATCATCATTTTCCAATTTAGAATGTCTCTACCACCCCAAAAAGTTCCTGATGCCTATTTGCAGTCAGTCCCTATGCCCACCTCCCAGTCCCCAGAAACCAATGTATTTTCTGTCTCTCTATATTTGCCTTTTCTAAAAATTTCATCTGAAGAGTTATATAATATATAGTCTTTTTTCTCTGGTTTCTTTTCATTTAGAGTAATGTTTATCAGAATCATTCATGTTGTTCCACATCCAAGTAATTCATTCCTTTTTATTGCTGAATAGTATTCTGTTGTATGGAATGTTTCCCTTCCACATTGACTATTTGATGGACATTTGGACTGTTTTCAGTTTTGGGCAATTATTAATCATGTTGGTATGAATATGTGGATATGTGCTGGGTTGTATGCTAAGTATATGTTTAGAATTTTAGGAAACTGTCAACCTGTCTTCCAAATTACTGTACCGTTCTACATTCCCGCCAACAATGTATGAATGTTTCAATTTCTCAACATCATCCTCAAGATTTGATATTGTCAGTCTTTTGGATGGTGTGTAACAGTAGCTTATTGTATTTTTCATTTGCAATTTAATAGTGACTAATGATTTTGAACATATTTACATGAGCTTATTAGCTATTCATTTTTTCTTGGAAAATTCTTATTCAAATCTTTTGCCCAGTTTTGCAATGGGTTGTCTTTGTACTGAGTTGTAAGTTTTTTTTTAAAAAAATTCTAAATATAAATCCTTTATCAGATATATGATTTGTAAATACTTTTCCCAGTCTGTGGTTTGTCTTTTTATTCTCTCAATAGTGTCTTTTGAAAACTGAAAGTTATTAAGTCTAATTTATCAATTTTTAAAATGGTTTTGCTGTCATGTCTATGAAATATTTGCCTAACCCAAGGTCACAAACATTTTCTCCTGTCTTTTCTTCTAGATGTTTTATATTTTTATCTCTTGCCTTTAGGCCTATCATATAGTTTGAGTTACATTTTATGTATGGGGTGAGGTAAGGGTATAGTTTTTTTGTTTGTTTTTGGTGGATGGCTATCCAGTTGTCTCAGCATCATTTGTTGATACGACTGTCCTTTTCCTCATTTAATCATCTTTGCACCTTTGTTGAAAACCAATTGACTGTAAATGTGGGAGTTTACTTCTGGACTGTCTAGTCTGTTCCACACATCTGTATGTCTATCCTTATGTCAGTACCACTGTCTTTAACTTTATGGTAAGTTTTGAAGTTATATTGTGTAAGTTCTTCAACTTTGTTTTGACTATTTCTGGGTCCTCTGCATATCATATAAATTTGAGTCAGCTTGTCAGTTTCAACATAAAAGCTGGCTTGGAACTACATAAGAAGAATGTTGAATAGGAACAGTGTTGACAGAAATAGTGTTGAATTTAGAGATGAATTTAGGGGAGAACTGCTTTCTTAAACCTATTAAATCTCTGATCTATGAACTTGGTATGTCTTTTCTTTTTTTTTTTTTTTTTTTTTTTTAGATCTTTAATTTCTCTCAACAATGTTTTAGAGTTTTTAGTATACAGTATGCATTTCTTTTGTTGGATTTATTTCCAAGTATTTTATTATTTTTTATGCTATTATGAATAGAATTGTTTCATTAATTTTATTTTTAAATTCTTGTATGCTGTATTTTAGAAATAAAATAGATTTTATATATCTTGAACTCTGCACCTGCTAAACATTTTTTAGTTCAGGTAGGTTTTTTATTGTTGTTGTTATAGGTTAATTTTTATATTCAGAATTATATGATCTGAGAATAATGGCAGTTTTACTTTTTTCTTTCCAATCTGTGTACCTTTACTTTCGTTTCTCCTCTTCTTCCTCTTCCTCTCCCTCTTCTTCTTCGTCTTCCTCCTCCCTCTCTTGTTCCCTCTCTTCCTCCTCCTGCTCTTCTTCTTCCTCCACTGGCTTGGACCTTCAGTACAGTGTTGACTAGAAGTGGTAAACATAGACTCTTGCCTTGTTTCTGATGTTAGGGGAAAAATACTCAGTCTTCCATAAAATGTGAGGTTGGCTGTGGTTTTTCTTGTAAGAGAGATATCCTTTATCAGAAGATTCTCTATGATTTATATAAGATAAAGAGATCTAATCTGGGCTATTTGAGAGGTTTTATCATGAGTGGGTATTGGATTTTGTCAAGTACATTCTTCCATGTCAAGGTAATCATGTGTTTTTTCCCTTCATTCTGTTAATGTGGTTTATTACATTAATTGATTTTCCAGTGTTAAACAGACATGTCATTTCTGGGATAAATTGTACTTGGTCATAGTATATAGTCCTTTTACATTTTCCCAGAATCGGTTTTATTTTCCCAGAATCAAAATATTAGCAAACTAATAAAATATAAATTCTTGTATATTTTCCCAGAATCAGAATATTAGTTTGCTAATATTTTGTTAATGATTTTTTTGTGTCTCTTTATAAGGACTATTGGTCTGTAGTTTTATAATTTCATTTTCTTGCTTTGTTATCCAGGTAATACTGGCCTCATATGATAGATTGAGAAATTCTCTGTTACCTGGAAGAGCTCATTTAGAATTGGAATTATTTTATCTTTAAATATTTGTTTCAATTTATCAGCAAAGCCATTTGGGCCTGGGCTTTTCTTTGTGGGAAGGTTTTAACTTACTGTATCAAATTCCTGTTATATGTTTATTTCTTTTTGAGTTAGCTCTGATATTTGTGTCTTCCTAGGTATTTGTCTTTCATCTAAGATGTCTACCTTGTTTGCATAAGGTTGTTCATCTTTTCCCCTTAGGATCCTTCTAATTTCTGCAAGATTAGTAGCAATGTTCTCTTTTTCATTGATTTTGGCAATTTGTGTTTTCTGTCTTTTTTCTTGGATGGTTAGCCTAAAAGTTTATCAGTTTGATATTTTTGAAGAAACAATTTCTTTGTTTCAATGATTTTTGTCTATTCTTTTTTTCTGTTCTATTTCATTGATTTTCATTTTGATCTTTGTATTTCTTCCTTCTACAGGTTGAGTGTCCCTTATCCAAAATGCCTGGGACCAGAAATGTTTGGTCCTTGTAGAAGGATTTTGGATTATTCACATATATTCATAATGTGATATCTTGTGGATGAGACCTAAATGTAAATATGAAATTTATTTATGTTTCATACATACCTTGTACAAATAGTGTGAGGGTAATTTTATACAATATTTTAAATAATTTGTGCATGAAACAAATTTTGTGTATATTGAGCCATCAGAAAGTAAACATGTCACTATCTCAGCCACCTGTGTGGACAGTCTGTGATTATTTGACATCACCATCATTTCTGACTCTGAATTTATATGGAGTGAGGCATTGTAGGGAACTTGCCATTGGCATGTTCAGCCTACACACATGCCATTTTATTACCTTTTGTATGTGTTCTTGTGTGGTGGAATATGGGTGTGCTCAGAAAAGATTGCTGCTGATGGGGATGGAGAACGTCTTTTTTTCCCGTGGGGACCCTGAATAAACTTGTTGTGTGCCTACATTTTGACTGTGACCCATCATGTGATGATACATGTAGAATTTTCCACTTGCGGCATAATGTCAGCATTCAAAAAGTTTTGGATTTTGGGACATTTCGGATTTCATGTTTTTGGATTAGGGATATTCAACCTGTACCTACTTTGCCTATGATTTACTCATCCTTTTTCAGCTTATCCTTTTTTTTTTGAGACAGGATCTTGCTCTGTCACCCAGGCTGGAGTACAGTAGCATGAACATGGCTGACTCAGCCTCTACATCCTAGGTTCAAGTGATTTTTTCACCTTAGCTTCCCAAGTAGCTGGGACCACAGGCATATGCCACCATGCCCAGCTAATTTTTTTATTTTTTGTAGAGATGGGGTTTTGCCATTTTGCTCAGGCTGGCAGCTTCTTGAGGTGGAAGCATAGATGATTGATTACAGATATTTTTTTCCTTTCTAATATAAACTTTTTATTAGCAATAATCATGCCTTGGATAAATCTCATTGGCTACGATACTACCAATGTGCAAAGCTTAATACAAGCTTTTAAAAGTGTAAATTTCCATCTTCCCCCTGACTTTGCCCTATTTCATAAATTTTGATGTTATTTTTGTTTCCATTAATTTTAAGATATTGTCCAATTTTTTTTGGTTTGATTTCCTCTTTGTGGGTTCTTTTGAAATATCTTATTTCCAAATATTTGGGGATTTCCTATATTTCTTTCTAAAGTTGATTCTAATTTAATTCTGTTGTTGTGAGAGAACATAATTTGTAAGATTTGAACTTTTTTATATTTATTGCAGCTTGTTTATGGCCTATCCTATGGTCTTGAGAGTGTTCCAAGTGCACTTGAAAAGATTGTGTACAGTTGACCTTTGAACAAGATGGGAGTTAGGGATGCTGTCTCCCCCATGTAATCGAAAATTCATGTATAACGTTTTTTTGTTCTGAGATGGAGTCTTACCCTGTCGCCAAGCCTGGAGTGCAGTGGTGTGATGTCAACTCACTGCACGCTCCGTCTCGCAGGTTCAAGTGATTCTCCTACCTTGGCCTCCTGAGTAGCTGGGACTACAGATGCGTGACACCATGTTCGGCTAATTTTTGTATTTTCGGTACATGTGGGGTTTCGCCGTGTTGCCCAGTCTTGTCTGGAACTCCTGACCTCAGGTGATCCACCTGCCTTGGCCTCCCAGAGTGCTGGGATTATAGGCATGAGCCACCGTGCCTAGCCACGTATAACTTTTGACTCCCCTGAAAACTTAACTAGTAATAACCTATTCTTGACTAGAAGTGTTACCAATAACATAAGCAGTCAATTAACACATATTTTGTTTGTTATATGTATTATATACTATATTCTTATAATAAAGTAAGCTAGAGAAAAGCAAATGTTAAGAAAACCATGAAAAAAGAAAATATATTTACTATTTTTTAAGTAGAAGTTCATCATAAAAGTCTATCATCATCTTCATGTTGAGCAGGCTGAGGAGGAAGAGAAAGAGAAGAGGTTGGTCTTGCTGTCTCAATGGTAGCAGAGGCAGAAGAAAATTCGTGTATAAATGGACCTATGCAGTTAAGGTCAACTGTATTTTGTTGTCATTGATTGAGTTATTCTGTATCAATCTGTTTCTGTCATTTAAGTTGGTAATGTTCAAGTCTTGTGCATTCTGATTGTATTCTTTTGGGAGAGTTGGTTGTTTTACTAATTACTAAGAGAAAGGTATTTAAATGTCTAATTATAATTATTGAATTATATCTTCTTTCATTTATATCAGGTTTTGCTTCATATAATCTGCTGGTTATCAATTTATTGCACCTAACCAAATTCAATCTTCTTTCCTGTTCTGTGGAAATTGACTTAAACCCTTAAATTTTTTTTTTCTCTACCTGGTACTGAAGCTTTGTATATTAGAGGACCCTGAAGAAATACTGCAGGGGAACAGATTTTGCTTTCAGGTACCAATGTATTCACTTGACTTTTTCCAGCACCAGGCTTCTCAAGGCTATGTAGCTTCTCAAGTGGCCAGGTATTGCAATACAGGGTGGTCTGCAGTGTTTTCCCCTAGTTGGCCTCTCTTTGGATGGTTCTACAGTGAAGCTTCTGGTGAAATATCTCCCTGTAAATAGCCTCCCTGGTATCCTAGAGGGAGAATTTCTGGCAAGTTCCACAGGGCAGATTTTCAGTATGTACCACTGGCACAGCACTAGAGTGACTTCTCTTTCAGTGAGCCCAGACTGTACCCTCTCCAACAAGGTCTGATCTCGACACTGGGGAAGAGGGCTTATGTAGTTTTTTTGTTGGTACTCTGAGCCGTAGGGGTAATGGCTACTTCTCTACCTGCTATTCCTATATTATTTTAAATTCTTTTTACATCTTCCTAGACAGTCTCTTACTCCTTGAATACCCTGTTATAGTTAACTGTTCTTTATATTAAACTTTTCCTATGTGGCTTCTCTCTCCTAATTGGACCTAGTGTGATGTATTTATTTTGAGGCTCTGTCTTAATTGCTTATACATTTATAAGTGTTATATTTTCTTGAATCTTAATCTCATGTATGGCAGCAAAATTTATAGCAGCAAAATTGCAGTGGTCTGAGGCCTCATATCTTCCCCACCATATCCTTAAGAATAAGTAAGAGTTCTGTGTTCCATACTTTTTTCATCAAGCTTTGAGGTTTATTATAACCAGAGTAGAAAGGGGGATGTAGTATGCTGTTGGCGTAGCCTATATACACATGTTCTGCCTTTCATTCAGGTGGTACATGTGTTAGCTTTTTAAGAACTACGTAGATCTGTAATGGAAGGGGAAAGGAGAGGAATAGATGCCCCGGCAGCACCTCATAGATGTTCCTACAATGTGTCTCCATAGTACTGAGCCTTTAAATTTAAACACAGAATGATAGCAGAAATGACAGAAATAACCCATTTAAATAAAATATAAAGTCAAGCCCAAATAACTTAATCAGTTTGGTTGTATGTCAGTGGAAGCATAGAGAAGAATTTCAAGTAAGGAAAATTATTGAACCAATGTAGAATCTTCTGGAATTTTCACCTACCTATTCTAGTACTGGAATTGAGTCATATATACATTTCCTATTGTCTAAAATACAAAACTAGTATGTGCTTATCTGTCTGCCTAAAATCAAAAATTTATTAATAAGAAATATGTTATTAAAAAACAAATTGAACATGCTCCAGATTCTCAAGGGGACCCTAGCACCCCTTTAACTGGATAGTCTATAAATGGTCAGATCCTTGAGTAACCTCAGATCAAATGATTCTGACAGTCCTTGTGTGTCTGGAGTTGGTTCCTTCCGGTGGGTTCTTGGTTTCGCTGACTTCAAGAATGAAGCTGCGGACCTCTGTGGTGAATGTTACAGCTCTTACAGGTGTCACAGACCCAAAGAGTGAGCAGCAGTAAGATTTATTGTGAAGAGTGAAAGAACAAAGCTTCCACAGCGTGGAAGGGGACCTGAGTAGGTCACCGCTGCTGGCTGGGGTGGCCAGCTTTTATTTCCTTATTCGTCCCCGCCCACGTCCTTCTCTGATTGGTCCATTTTACAGAGTACTGATTGGTCCGTTTTACAGAGTGCTGATTGGTGTGTTTATAAACCTTTAGCTAGACACACAGTGCTGATTGGTGCATTTACAATCCTTTAGCTAGACCCAGAGCGCTGATTGGTGCATTTTTACAGAGTGCTGATTGATACATTCACAATCCTTCAGCTAGACACAGAGTACCAATTGTTGCATTTTTACACAGTGCTGATTGGGGCATTTACAATCTTTTAAAGCTAGACACAGAGCACTGATTGGTGCGTTTTTACAGAGTGCTGATTGGTGCATTCACAATCCTTTAGCTAGACAGAGTGCTGATTGGTACGTTTTTACAGAGTGCTATTGGTGCATTTATAATCCTTTAGCTAGACACAGAGCACTGATTGGTGTGTTTTTACAGAGTGCTGATGGTTGCATTTACAATCCTCTAGCTAGACACAGAGGTTCTTCAGGTCCACACTCCACCCAGGAATTCCAGCTGGCTTCACCTCTCAATCACCCCTCTTAACAGGCTCCCAACTGCTGCTGGGAACTGGGCGATGACCACTCTAGCTACTTCCTGCTGGATGGGGCAAAAAGGGGCCCTGCAGTTGTAGTGTCCTCCAGAGGGGAACACTTTAGGCCATTCAAAGGGCCAGTGGGTTGGTCCAGGGGTCCTCGCTAGAAGTTGTTAATTGAGCTCATTTGGGGTTCCATTTGTAAGACCATCTGTAGCTTGATGGTGTCGATCCTAGAGGAAACAAATTTGACAAGGAGGTTAAAAATACAGGGCCCGAAGGTGAGTAATAGCAAGATGGCTGTCATGGGACCTAGAAAGGGGAGAAGTCATGTCACCCAACTCCAGAGGTTGTTATAAGCGTTTGAAAGGCATTGTCTTATTTCAGAAGCCTTTTCCTGTTAATGCTGGGTGGCATCTCATACTATCCCTGACTGGTTGGTGTAAAAGCAACACTCTTCCCATAAGAAGGTGCAAAGTCCTCCTTTCTCAGCAGTGAGGAAGTCTAGGCCTCAGTGGTTTTGGAGAGTCACTGCTGCCAAAGAGTCTATTTGGGATTGTAGTTACTATCTTTACTGGATAGATTTTGTTATTTCTTGCAAACTCTCTGAGAAATCCTTTGAGAGTGTGTGGTAGGAGGATAATGAAGTAGATAAACCTGCTTCTCTATTTCCTGTAGCAGTGGCCATTTCTAACCCTGTAAGTAGGGGTATTAGTTGCATGGCCCTGCGCTGACAGACTTGAGCTTTGAGGGGCACTGATAGGGTCTGATTTCCATAAGATTGGAAGTTAGGATAATACGTGTTACACTGTTAACTTTTACCATATTTTACTTTTGTTGAAAACCTTGTAAGTTTGGGATTTTAATTTTTCTTTGCTATTAATAAAACCTTGTTCAGTCCATATTAACTTAGAACTGGTATAGATGGCTGCTTCCTGTTTCTGTAAGTACTTTAAGGTTTGGCTGAGTGCAAACAAGTCGCAAGTTGGAGCAGACCAATTATTAGGCAGTTTTCTTAACTCTGCTTCCTTATCACTTACTGAATAACCATTGTGTCTTTTTTCCTTAATCGCCTGGGAGGAACCATCTATCTCCTGTCCTGAAGGGTGTTCCTTCTGGGTCTGGTCGGACCTTTGTATGGTAATTAGTTAAGATTTAGATTCCGTGTTAGGAAACCTCCTGGGTTAAGGATTTTTGATAGGAAGGCTATGGGTTGTCAGTGGCCTCAGTGCTTTCAGGCTACACCTTAGTTTACACTGATAACAAGGTGGTATTGGAGTGTTACAGGGTTGCAGAGAAGACCTTCAATTATCAATTATAGGTTTTAAATATACTCTGGCTTTTAAAGGAATAGGGTACACTTTTTTCTTTACTACTTCCATCTCTCTCTTTGACTTCTTTGTCGTTCTCTTTCTTTCTGACTCCCTCTTTGTCTGTCTCTTCCTTTCTTTCTTTGACTTTCTGTCTCTCTCTTTCTCTCTCTCTCTCTGACTCCCTCTTTGTCTCTGTCTCTTCTTCTCTCTCTCTCTCTCTCTCTTTGACTTTCTGTCTCTTTCCTTTCTGCTGGTCTTTCCCTGCCTCTGCCAGCCGCTTATGCTGCTGTTCTCCTCTCTCCTTCCCCTTTTTGGTGACTTCGGCAGTGTAAGACTGCCACCTCCTTGGGTTTTTGCACTGTGTGCAATAACTCCATGATTTCCTTGTGGTATTTAATGGGGGTTCCCTGAGTGGTTAGGAATTCCCTTTCTTTACATATTGCAGCATGGGCATATAGGATTAGATAAGGATACTTGCTATCTGTATACACATTTATTCTTTTTCCCTTTCCCAGTTCTAAAGCTCAGGTAAGTGCCACTAGTTCTGCTAACTGGGCACCGGTCCCTGACAGTACTTTCAAGTACTGTTACACCACTATGGCATAACCTGCCCTTTATATCCCATTCTCCACAAATGAACTTCCGTCGGTATATAGATTAAGGTCATGATTAGCTAAGGGGACTTCTAAGAGATCCTCTCAGGCGGCATAAGTCTGGACTGTAATTTGTTGGCAGTCATGCTCAATTGGTTCCCTATCCTCTGGGAGAAAAGTCACAGGGTTGAGGGCCGCACACGTGCATATTTGAAGCACTGGTCTCTCAAGGAGTAGTGCCTGGTATCTAAGCAGGCAGTTGTCTAATAGCCATAAACTTCCTATGGCACCTAGTATGCCATTTACATCATGAGTAATCCACATAGTAAGATCCTTTCCTTGTATTATTTTGATAGCCTCTGATCCTAAGATGGCCACCGCCGCAGCTACCCATAAACAGTGAGGCCAGCCTTTTACTACTATATCAGTTTCCTTACTTAGGTATGCCACTGGTTGTGGGGTTGTTCCATGAATCTGATTAAGGACCTCAAGAGCTATTCCTGCTCTCTCTGTGACATATAGAGAAGTTTTGTCCTGTGGGAAGGCTTAAGGCTGGAGCTTGAGTTTGTTCCTTCCAGTGCGCAGACTTCAGGGTTGATTCCTTCCTCAAGCAGGGGACAACAAATGGGTAACTTGTTCCCCATATTCGTGTAGCTAATAGCTCCAGCTTTGGCTAATATGTCCCTCCCTAATAAGGGTATGGGACTTTCAGGCATAACAAGAAAGGCGTGTGAAAAGAGCAAAGTCTCCCAGTTACAACTGAGGAGGTGGGAGAAATATCTGGTTATAGGCTGTCTCAGGATTCCTCAGATGGTAACGGGCCTTGAGGACAGCTGTCTGGGACGGGAGATTAACACTGAGAAAGCTGTGCCACTGTCCAGCAGGAAGTCAATTTCCTGGTCCTCAATGGTTAAACATACCTGGGGCTCAGTAAGGGTGATGACGTGAGTTGGCGCTTGCCTGCCCCGAGCACCCTCAGTCCTGTTGTTGGATCATCTGGTTGGGGGCTTCTGGCCCATAGAACCTTTGTCCTCTGGGTTAGTGCACCTTCCAGTAATTGCCTCGATGTAGTGGACATGGGCAGTGGGGCAGCTTGTTTCTTGTTGGACAGCCTTTTTTAAGGTGTCCTCGCAAACCGCACTGGTAACAAACCCTACCAGGTGATTGGCCTGCTCCATTTTCTGTCCTCTCTGAACTGCCAAGGTTTGTTTGTCTGAGGGCCATGACTAAGGCTGTGGCCTTTCTCTGATCTTGCTTTTCCTTTTTGGCCTATTCCTCTTGGTCCCTGTTATAGAACACTGAGGTTGCCAGGTTTAATAATGCCTCCAGATTTTTTTCAGAGCCCGGAGCTTGCTTTTGGAGCTTTCTCCTGATATTTATGACTGATTGGGTAATAAACTTACCTTTTAGGATCAGTTGATCCTTAAGTGAGTCAGGTGACAGGGGAGTATATTTTCTTAAGGCCTCCCTTAGCCACTCGAGGAAGGCAGAAGGATTTTCTTCCTTTCCCTGAGTTACAGTGGACATTATTGAAGAATTTATGGGCTTTTCCCTAGTTCTCCTTAGTCTTTCTAGAACACAGGTCAACAGATGTTTGTGACTCCAGTCCCGATGATCTGAGTCGAGGTCCCAGTGGGGATTCATACTGGGGATGGCTTGCTGACTGTTAGGGAATTTGTCCCTTTCTTCAGTTGTCATTCTGTCATTTACTTGACTAAGATACCAGGTATCTCCAAACTCTTGGACTGCAGCTAAAGCCGCATTCTTTTTGTTAAAGGCCAGGGTTTGATCTAACCATAGCATGACATCTCTCCAAGTGAGACAGGTTTGCCCTAGGCCCTGCAGGACATCTGTATACCTATCAGGATCATCTGAAAACTTCCCCAGGTCTACCTTAATCTGCTTTAAATCAGAGAGGGAGAAAGGGATATGTACCCGGATTGGGCCAAATTCCCCTACCCCTATAGCTTGAAGGGGACATAACCGATAGCCAGGGGGTTTTTATGGTCCCTTGGAGATTTCTTCGCTTGTTTCCTTCTGGGTGGGGGAGATTAGAGGAGGCTTATCATTAATAGGAAGGGGAGCTATAGGGAGGCTAGGACATGGGGGTAAGCTGAGAGGTCCTCTTGTGGGATGTAAATTGCAAGCTTTGCATAGTTGTGGATTCTCCTTCAATGAAAAGAAACCTTGGACATAAGATATTTCACTCCATTTGCCTTCCCTCTTAACAGAAAAGGTCAAGCTGCAGTATAGTATTATAATTTATACTTCCCTCAGGTGGCCATTTTTTCCCCATCAGAGAGAGAATACTAGGGCCAGGCCACAGTGCAGAAAAAAATAAGCTGCTGATTTTTCAGGGTTTGCAGGTCAAATTGGCCCCAATGGCGTATGATGCATTTCAAGGGTGAGCCTGTTAATGCCTGAGTGTTTGCCATCTGAAAGAAAAAACCGCCCGTGGTTTTGGTTTGTTTGTTTTCTCCCTCTTGCCCAAGAACCCACAACAGTCCCTGGACCCTGCTGATCGGAATAGTTGCACTGACCAATGCAGCATCAGAAACCCTTCTTGCCCAAGAACCCGCAATGGTCCCTGGACTCTGCTGATTGGACTAGTTGCACTCACTGATGCAGTGGCAGAAACCACTCTTGCCCAAGAACCTGCAATGGTCCCTGGACCCTGCTGATTGGAATAGTTGCACTCACCGATGCAGCAGCAGAAACTCCTCTTGCCCAAGAACCTGCAACGGTCCCTGGAACCTGCTGATTGGAATAGTTGCACTCAGTGACACCACAGCAGAAACATTAGTTTTCCTCCTAGACCATAAGGAGGACCGAGGAAGGTCGGATTTAGTGGCCCTTACCGACGCATTCTTGAAAACCTGCACCCTTTCCTGTCCTCCTAGACCACAAAGAGGACTGAGAAAAATTGGATTTAGTGGCCCTTACTGATGCATTCTCAGAAACCTGTTAGAGTCCTAAGCATTCTCCTATTAGTATTGGGACCTTTCCCCTGTCCTATAAAGATGTTATGCCCCAAAAATGAAGTGGAAGGCCATACCCTGAGGGAGGGAAGGGATCTCCAGGGTTGGAAGAATGATGCCTTTTGTCCTCACTTCTCATCATATGAATAGGAAGTATATAATTTCTGTGACTCCTCATATCCTACCTTCAGGAATAGCTTTTGTTAGGCCTGCTAGTCTGAGGAGGGATCCTAAAATTCCAGATAGTCCCCACCACCCAATGGGGCTTTGGGTAAAAATTATGTCTTTCTGATTGGTGAGCTCAGGTGCCTAAAGAAGGTAACAGAGTCCTGAAGTTTATACTATAAATCATTCTTATAGGAGAAACTAGAAAAGCACCAGAGACAGGGAGTGGTTTTTAGAAGCAGGACTAGCCTTGGAGAAGAGAAGCAAGAGAAAGTTTGTCTGACAGGCATTAGGACCCAGGAGGCAAGGGTTAGGATACATAGGATAGGTGGGCGAGTCTTGCTTGGGTGGTGTGACTTTGAGAGTTCCTCTCATGGCTACAGCGTCAACCAACTTTTTGTCAGGATCCTGGAGCTGAATGTCTCCTCTCTGTCGACCCTCGGCTCAGCCCGGAAGTACAGGAAAAGCGGAAACTGGTTCCAGGCAAACCAATGCTCCCAACTCCGAAGAGTCGGGGGTTGTTAGAGAGCTCTTTCCCAGAAAGCCTGACAACTGTGTCTTTAGTCCGGCGGCTGCACTAGTCGCTTTTAACTGGCCAACAGGTGCCCGGTATTTAGCCCCCAAATTCTAAGGAAAAATAGGACAGAATAGCAAGGGAAAGGGGTCCGATGGTACTCACTGCTTGGCGATGGTCCCTTCATGGTCGCCAAGATGTGTCCGGAGTTGGTTCCTTCTGGTGGATTCTCAGTCTCGCTGACTTCAAGAATGAAGCCACGGACCTTTGTGGTGAGTGTTACAGCTCTTAAAGGTGGCACAGACCCAAAGAGTGAGCAGCAGCAAGATTTATTGTGAAGAGTGAAAGAACAAAGCTGCCACAGCATGGAAGGGGATCTGAGCGGGTTGCTGCTGCTGGCTGGGGTAGCCAACTTTTATTTCCTTATTTGTCCCCGCCCACATCCTTCTGATTGGTCCATTTTACAGAGTGCTGATTGGTCCATTTTATGGAGTGCTGATTGGTGTGTTTACAATCCTTTAGCAAGACACAGAGCACTGATTGGTGCATTCTTACAGACTGCTGATTGGTGCATTTTTATAGAGTGCTGATTGGTACATTTAGAATCCTGTAGCTAGACCCAGAGCGCTGATTGGTGCATTTTTACAGAGTGCTAATTGGTGCATTTACAATCCTTTAGCTAGACAGAGTGCTGATTGATGTGTCTTTACAGAGTGCTGATGGGTGCATTTACAATCCTTTAACTAGACACAAAGTGCTGATTGGTGCGTTTTTACAGAGTGCTGATTGGTGCATTTACAATCTTTTAGACACAAAAGTTCTCCAAGTCCCCACTTGACTCAGGAAGTCCAGCTGGCTTCACCTCTCAGTTGAACATACTAATTACTTAAAATGTTCCTTGTTTATTATTATTAGTGATGTATTATTAGCGTCAGTACTATTAGTATTATTATAGAACTTTCCAATTCTATTTCATACCCTGTAAGCTCCTCTAAGGAATCTCCAGGGACCCAGAATCACCTCAGACTCTAGGGAGATATATATTGATTGTATGTATTATAATTTAATAAATTATATAGTTATATTACATAAATTAATACAATTATATTAAATGCCAATGATATTAAAAGCCACAATAGGGCAATTTTACATTCATAGAGAAGGTTTCCTCTTCAGGGAAATGGTTTTAATTCTAGAATCTACCAGAACAAAATAAGTTATGCCTAATGTATACCCTGGGAACCACTTTTAGGCAAGAAAGAGAATGAAAAAGTTTTCTGTTTCATAGATTTTTCTATTGAAACTGGATTTTCATCTTCTTTCACTGAAGGTTTGCAGATTTTCATCTACAGACACACACACACACACACACACTCGTAAGTGCACACAGATGTTCTCTCACTATATTGCTACAAATGTACTGCCTGAAAAGCTCTTCCTCCAAATGTGTATATGGCTTGCTCTCTCACTTACTTCCAGTCACTCCTCAGATTTATCATAATCAGAGAGGCCTTCTCTTAACAACATATATAGAACAGCATTCCTCTTTGGTCAATGTCTCAATTCTATTCTATTATCTTTAGATCTGTATCTTGTACACCAATATGTTTTGAGAGTAAAAGGGTAGGCTAATAATATTTTTGCCAAAGCAAAAGGTGTAAAAAGTACCACTCAGGGCAAAAGGAATGAATGGTTCTTCTGTTTTTCTTTCTAGCACTGACATATTTGACATATTATTTATTTTTGAATTTTTTATCTCACTAGAATAACAGTTTTATAAGAATAGAGATTTTTCCTGTTTTTTTTTTTTTTTCTTTCTTTCTTTCACTGCTGTATCTGTAGTGCATAGTACCTGGCACCTACTAGGTGTTTGATATCCAGAGAGTTAAGCAAAATATCATAAATGCATCATATAACTGCCTCTCGTTACCATTTTTATGACTGTTGGAACTGTCCTATTTAGAGACACCTGTTTGTAGTGTTACAATCTTATGATTAGGAAATGTAAATTGTATTTGAAAATGTATAATAGAATAGCTGTTTCAGTCTCCTTTTTCCACCCTTTGGATAAAGAGAAGATATGATCTTTATTTATATTGCAGTGTGTTACTAGGTGTTTCTGTTTATTTCTCTTGCCTACAGGGAGCTAAAGTAGCAGTTTTATTAGAGCTCCTCCTTCTCAGCTTCTAGGAATTAGTTCTTACCTGATATCTGGACTATCAGGTAAAGTGTTTTTTGAAACTGTTAAAATGCTTTCAGGTGAAGGTATGAGGCTAAGAATAAATTCCTCAAAGTCTGTGCATGAGAATATTTCTGACTCAGTCCTCAGGAGAGCTTGTAGGACTAAGGATTTATATAACAAATATATTCAAACTAATTTATCTTTATAGTTTGGGCAGGTAAATAGGTATTTAGAAGAAACTATTATAGCGGCTATTTGTGCTAGTATAGCGGCTATTTGTGCTAGTACATCGGTTTAACAGTAGTCTGGCACGTAAGGTATTTCCTATAGCCTTTTGATGTACTATTTTGCTGTAATATTTCTGGAGTATCGTAGTACATTTAATTCATAACTCACAGTAAAAGTACATGTGAAAATGAGAAGTTTTACAGAAGAAGGAGGAAAGTTATTTTTAGCTATAAGATAACAGACAGTTACAAAATAAGATTAATTGTATTGTATGTTCCAGTAGATGTAGTTTACATTAACTTAATATTTGTGTTCCAGCAGAATTAGTTCTCCATAAAGCTTTTCTTTATATAATTTAGTCTTTCTCCTTGAAGTAATTTTTATTACAGTAAAATATACATAATGAAATTTCCTATCTTAATCATTTTAAGTATACAGTTTAGTGGTATTAAATACATTTATAATGTTGTGAGTCCATAATGCATCATGCAGCTCCATAACTCTTTTCATCTTGTAAAACTGAAACTATACCCATTAAACAATAATTCCCATTTTCACCTCCCTGCAGTCTCTGGCAACCACCATTCTGTTTTCTACCTCTATGATTTTGAGTACTCTGAGTATCTCAGATAAGCACAATCATGTTGTATTTATGTTTTTTTCTTTTTAAACTGGCTTATTTTATGTAACATAATGTTTTCTAGGTTCATCCATGTTGTAACATGTGTTAGAATTTCCTTCCTTTTTAAGGATGAATGATAATCCATTGTATGCATACATCACATTTAGCCTATCACTTTATGTGTTGATGGACACTTTGGTTGCTTCCATGCTTTAGTTATTGTGACTAATGCTGCTACGAACATGGGAGTACAAATATCTGTTCGCAATCCTACTTTCCATGCTTTTGAATATATATTCAGATGTGGAATTGCTGGCTCATATGGTAATTCAACCTTTAATTTTTTTCAGAAATTGCCATACTGTTTTCCATTGTAGCTGTATCATTTTACATTTTCATCAACTGCACAAGGATTCCAATTTCTCCACATCCTCACCAACACTTGTTTTCTGTTGTTTTGATAGTCCGTTCAATGAGTGTGAGATGGTATCTCATTTTAGTTGTAATTTGCATTTTCTTAATTATTACTGAACTTGAACATCTTGTGCTTATTAGCCATTTATGTATCCTCTTTGGAGAAATGTGTCCATTTAAATATTTTACCCATTTTTGAATTTTTTTTGTTGTTGTTTTAGGAATTTTCTGTATATTCTAGATTGTAATTTTTTTATCAGGCATATTATTTGCAAATGTTATCTCCCATTATTTGGATTGCCTTTTTATGCATTGATACTGCCTTTTTATGCACAAAATTTTAAAGTTTTCATGGAGTCCTATTTGTGTATTTTTTAAATTGCTTTTGCCTTAGTTGTGTTATCCAAGAAATCATTGCTAAATCCAATGTCCTGAAGCCTTTGTTCTATATATTTTTAGGAGTTTTATGCTTTTCTAGGTCCTTAAGTTATAAAGTTAGTTTGTTGATTTGAGATCTTATTTATTTATTTATTTTTGAGACAAGGTCTGGCTCTGTTGCTTAGGCTGGAGTGCAGTGGTGTATTCTCAACTCACTGCAGCCTATGCCTCCCAGGCTCAAGCCATTCTCCTACCTCAGGCTCCCAAGTAGCTGGGACTACAGGCATGTGCCACCATGCCCAGCTAATTTTTGTATTTTTTGTAAAGACAGGGTTTCACTATGTTGCCCAGGCTGTCACGAGCTCATGAACTCAAGCAATCTACCCACCTTGGCCTCCCAAAGTGCTGGGATTACGTGCATGAGTCTCTACACCCTGCCCTTTCTTATTTTTTAATGTAAGCATTGATAGCTATAGATTTCTCTCTTAGGACTGCTTTCCCTGTATTCCATAAGTTTTGGTATTGTATTTTCATTTTTATTTAACTCTAATAAATAAATTTTTATTTATTTTCTAATTTCCCTCATGATTTCTTCTTTAATCCATTGATTATTTAAGAGTGTGTTGTTTTATTTCCATAAATTGGTGGATTTTCCAAGTTTACTTCTGTTGTTCTATCCTTATCCCATTGCAATTAGATAATATACTTTGTATATCTATAGTTCTAAATCTATTAAAATTTAATTTGTGGTCTACCATATGGTCTGTCCTAGAAAATGCCCCATATATACTTGAGAAAAATATGTATGTTGTTGTGGTTGGGTAGGGTGTTTGGTAAATGTATGTCTGTTAGAGCTATTTGGTTTGTTTGTTTGTTTATTTATTTATTTATTTATTTATTTTAGGTCCTCTGTTTTCTTTCTTAACTTCTGTGTGGTTGTTTTATCCATTATTTAGAGTGGTTATTGATGTCTCTTACTATTATTGTAGAACCGTTTGTTTCTGTCTTCAATTCTGTCAGTTTTTGTTTCATATATTTTTATGATCTGTTTATAGTCACAATTCTTAAATCTTTTTGCCACATTAAACCTTTTATTAATATGTAATTTAATCTTTTTGCCACATTGAACCTTTTATTAATATGTAATGCTCTTTTTCGCTTGTAATCTTTTTTGATTTTAAGTCTATTTTGTCTGATATTAATATAACCACCCCTGCTCTCTTTTAGTTACTTTTTGCGTGGAATATCTTTTCCCATCCTTTCACTTTTAAGATATGTGCATCTTTAGACCTAAAGTGAGTCCCTTGTAGACAGCGTGTCCCTAGGACATATGTTTTTATCCATTCTACCATTGTTTATCTTTTGCTGAGATGCTTTAATTCATTTACATTTAATGTAATTACTGATAGAGACTTATTTCATTTTGCTATTTGTTTTCTATATGCCTTACAACTTTTTTGTTACTTGTTTCCTGCATTACTGTCTTCTTTTGTGTTTAGCTGCTATTTTTGGTAATGAATTGTTCAAGTTTCTCATTTCCTTTTGTGTGTATTTTGTGTTTTCATTGTGATTACCATGAGGATTACATTTAACACACCAATGTTGTAACACTGATTACATGTTTATACTTTGTGTGTTCCAAAACATAAACTAATCATTGAAAAAATATACTAGTATTTGAAAATATGTTGCAAACAAAAATGTGGAGTTATTACCCATTGTTATAATAATACTAGCTTTTCTAACTTCCCACTTATTTACCTTTATTGTGATCTTTATTTCTTTGTATGACTTTGTGTTACTGTCTAGTGTCCTTTCATTTCACCCTTTAGGACTCTCTTAAACATTTCTTGCAGGACAGGTCTAATGGCAATAAACTTTGTCAGTTTTTATTTATCCGGGGACATCATAGCTTCTTCTTCAGTTTTGAAGGAGAGTTTTGCTTGATATAGAATTCTTGTTAGTTTTCTCTTTAAATATTTTGTGTATATGAGCCCACTGCCTTCTGACCTCCAGTTTCTGATGAGGTATCTGCTAATAATCTTTTTGAAGACCTTTTGTAAGTGATGTGTGGCTTGTCTTTTGTGCTATTTTCAAGATTCTCAACTTTGTCTTTTAGAAGTTTATAATGTGTCTTATTGTGGTACTTTTTATATTCATCTTTCCTGAAGTTTGTTGAGCTTCTTGAATGTTTATTTCATTCACCAAATTTGAGAAGTTTTCAGCCATTGTTTCTTTAAATATATTCTTTGCTTCTCTCTCTCTCCTCCTTCATGGACTTTCCAAGTGTGTCCATTGGTCCTTTGGATGGTGTCCTACACATTCCTTAGGCTGCTCACTTTTCTTCAATTATTTTTATTTCTGTTACTCAGACTCAATAATTTGTATTGTCCTATCTTCAGGTTCACTGATTTATTCTTCTCCCTGGGGAAATCCTGCTTTGAGTCCATCTAGTAAATTTTTCATTTTAGTTATTGTATGTTTCAGCTGCAACATTTTCTCTTGGTTCCTTTTAAATATTTTTATTGATGTTTCCATTTTGTTCATACATTGTTTCTCTAACCTTCTCTTCATCTTTCTTTTCTTTTTGAGCATCTCTATGACAGTGGTTTTAAAGTCTTCATCTAGTTTATCTGCCATAAAGTCTTTTCCACACATAGTTTCTGCTGATTTATTTTCTTCCTTTGACTGCAGCATATTTCTTGTTTCTTTTATCCCTTATGATTATTTTTTGTTGAAAACTGGGCATTTGATTCTAATAATGTGGTAACTCTGGAATCCAGATTTTTTCTCTTCTCTAATTTTTCCTGTTTCCCTAGTTTTTTATTATTGTTTTTGATTTTTTCATTGTTGTGTGCTGTCTTGGTGTTGAAGATCAGCCTAAAGTATAAATGTAATATCTCCTTAAGTATTTTCTGAGCCTTCCCCTGAGCATGTATAGTCACTTTATAATTTTCTCTGTATATGCAGTTGTTTTTCAATGTCCTATTCTTTAAGGCTCCCAAAAAGGGGGAAAAAAAATACAAGGGGGAAGAAGAATGCTGGTGCTGGTCCTTGGGAGGGGCTTGCAACAATGGGGTGAGCTGCAACAACATGGCCATAAGGCTCTTTATCTGCATCTCTGTTATTGGGGAGCAGAGTATAAATCTCCAATATTTGGAGGACAGGATCTTTTTTTTTTGCCCATCCTGGCAAACCTGTGTGCAGGTTGCTCCTAAAAAAGGTACATATCTGCCTGCAGTGGGTTGGGGTTTGAGGGTTGGGTAGCTGTTACTGTACTAAGAGCTGAAACTGACCGAAATTGATCACGGTTTATAATTGAAGCCTTCCCCTGGAAGTTGCAAACCTCTGATAGACTCTAGTCTTCCAAAATAGTTATATCAAATAGATCTATTAAATGGATCTCTCTCACACACACACACACACACACACACACACACGTGTGTATTATACATACATATGTATGTATAATAACTGTATCTATATAGTTGACCCTGAACAAAGTGAATGTGAACTATTTGGATCCATTTTCTTATGTTTCTGCCGTTCCTGAGATAGCAAGACCAACCCCCACTTCTTCCTCCTTTACCTCAGCCTGCTCAATGTGAAGACAAAGATGAAGAACTTCTTGATGAATATGTTCATGTTTATACATATTTCCACTTAATAAATAGTAAGCATATTTTCTCTCCATTATGATTTTCTTACTGTTTTTCTCTAGTTTATTATAATAATATAGTATATGTATAATGCACAAAACATGCTAATTGACTGTATTTTTATGTTGTTATTTTTCACTTATGTACATGTCTAAAATTTGATTTTTTTTTATACTTCAAGTTCTAGGGTACATGTGCACAATGTGCAGGTTTATTAAATATGGATACATGTGCCATGTTGGTGTGCTGCACCCATTAACTCGTCATTTACATTAGGTATATCTCCTAATGCTATCTCTCCCCCCTCCCCACACCCCACAACAGGCCCCGGTGTGTGATGTTCCCCTTTCTGTGTCCAAGTGTTCTCATTGTTCAATTCCCACCTATGAGTGAGAATGTGTGGTGTTTGGTTTTCTGTTCTTGGAATAGTTTGCTGAGAATGGTGGTTTCCAGCTGCATCCATGTCCCTACAAAGGACATGAACTCATCTTTTTTTATGGCTGCATAATACTCCATGGTGTATATGTGCCACATTTTCTTAATCCAATCTGTCATTGATGGACATTTCAGTTGGTTCCAAGTCTTTGCTATTGTGAATAGTGCCACAATAAACATACGTGTGCATGTGTCTTTATAGCGGCATGATTTATAATCCTTTGGGTTTATACCCAGTAATGGGATGGCTGGGTCAAATGGCATTTCTAGTTCTAGATCCTTGAGGAATCACCACACTGTTTTCCACAATGGTTGAACTAGTTTACAGTCCCGCCAACAGTGTAGAAGTGTTCCTACTTCTCCACATCCTCTCCAGCACCTGTTGTTTCCTGATTTTTTAATGATCACCATTCTAACTGGTGTGAGATGGTATCTTATTGTGGTTTTGATTTGCATTTCCTTGATGGCAAGTGATGATGAGCGTTTTTTCATGTGTCTGTTGGCTGTGTAAATGTCTTCTTTTGAGAAGTCTGTTCGTATCCTTCACCCACTTTTTGATGGGATTGTTTGCTTTTTTCTTGTAAATTTGTTTGAGTTCTTTGCAGGTTCTGGATATTAACCCTTTGTCAGATGAGTAGATTGCAAAAATATTCTCCCATTCTGTAGGTTGCCCGTTCACTCTGATGGTAGTTTCTTTTGCTGTGCAGAAGCTCTTTAGTTTAATTAGATCCCATTTGTCCATTTTGGCTTTTGTTGCCATTGCTTTTGGTGTTTTAGACATGAAGTCCTTGCCCATGCCTACGTCCTGAATGGTATTCCCTAGGTTTTCTTCTAGGGTTTTTATGGTTTTAGGTCTAACATTTAAGTCTCTAATCCATCTTGAATTAATTCTCGTATAAGGTGTAAGAAAGGGATCCAGTTTCAGCTTCCTACATATGGCTAGCCAGTTTTCCCAGCACCATTTGTTAAATAGGGAATTCTTTCTCCGTATCTTGTTTTTGTCAGACTTGTCAAAGATCAGATGGTTGTAGATGTGTGGCATTATTTCTGAGGGCTCTGTTCTGTTCCATTGGTCTATATCTCTGTTTTGGTACCAGTACCATGCTGTTTTGGTTACTGTAGCCTTGTAGTATAGTTTGATGTCAGGTAGCGTGATGCCTCCAGCTTTGTTCTTTTGGCTTAGGATTGTCTTGGCAATGCCGACTGTTTTTTGGTTCCACATGAACTTTAAAGTAGGTTTTTCCAATTCTGTGAAGAAAGTCATTGGTAGCTTAATGGGGATGGCACTGAATCTATAAATTACCTTGGGCAGTATGGCCATTTTCATGATATTGATTCTTCCTGTCCATGAGCATGGAATGTTCTTCCATTTGTTTGTGTCCTCTTTTATTTCACTGAGCAGTGGTTTGTAGTTCTCCTTGAAGTGGTCCTTCACATCCTTTGTAAGTTGGATTCTTAGTTGTTTCATTCTACTTGAAGCAGTTGTGAATGGGAGTTCACTCGTGATTTGGCCCTCTGTCTATTATTGGTATATAAGAATGCTTGTGATATTTGCACATTGATTTTGTATCCTGAGACTTTGCTGAAATTGCTTATCAGCTTAAGGAGATTTGGGGCTGAGATGATGGGGTTTTCTAAATATACAGTCATGTCATCTGCAAACAGGGACAATTTGACTTCCTCTTTTCCTAATTGAATACCCTTTATTTATTTCTCTTGCCTGATTGCCCTGGCCAGAGCTTCCAACACTATGTTGAATAAGAGTGGTGAGAGAAGGCATCCCTGTCTTGTGCCAGTTTTCAAAGGGAATGCTTCCAGTTTTTTCCCATTCAGTATGATATTGGCTGTGGGTTTGTCACAAATAGCTGTTATTATTTTGAGATACGTTCCATCAATACCGAATTTATTGAGAGTTTTCAGCATGAAGGGCTGTTGAATTTTGTCGAAGGTCTTTTCTGCATCTACTGAGAGAATCATGTGGTTTTTGTCTTTGATTCTGTTTATATGCTGGATTACATTTATTGATTTGCATATGTTGAACCAGCCTTGCATTCCAGGGATGAAGCCCACTTGATCATGGTGGATAAGCTTTTTGATGTGCTGCTGGATTTGGTTTACCAGTATTTTATTGAGGATTTTTGCATTGATGTTCATCAGGGATATTGGTCTAAAATTCTCTTTTTTGTGTGTGTGTCTGCCAGGCTTTGGTATCAGGATGATGTTGGCCTCATAAAATGAGTTATAGAGGATTCCCTCTTTTTCTATTGATTGGAATAGTTTCTGAAGGAATGGTGTCAGCTCTTCCTTGTACTTCTGGTACAATTCGTCTGTGAACCCGTTTGGTCCTGGACTTCTTTTGGTTGGTAGGCTATTATTGCCTCAATTTCAGAGCCTGTAATTGTTCTATTCAGGGATTCAACTTCTTCCTGGTTTAGTCTTGGGAGAGTGTATGTGCCCAGGAATTTATCCATTTTTTCTAGATTTTCTAGTGTATTTGTGTAGAGGTGTTTATAGTATTGTCTGATGGTAGTTTGTATTTCTGTGGGATTGGTGGTGATATCCCCTTTATCATTTTTTATTGCATCTATTTGATTCTTCTGTCTTTTCTTCTTTATTAGTCTTGCTAGCAGTCTACCAGTTTTGTTGATCTCTTCAAAAAAACCAGCTCCTGGATTCATTGATTTTTTTGAAGGGTTTTTTGTGTCTCGGTCTCCTTCAGTTCTGCTCTGATCTTAGTTATTTCTTGCCTTCTGCCAACTTTTGAATGTGTGTGCTGTTGCTTCTCTAGTTCTTTTAAGTGTGATGTTAGGTTGTCAATTTTAGGTCTTTCCTGCTTTCTCTTGTGGGCATTTAGTGCTATAAATTTCCCTCTACACACTGCTTTAAATGCATCCTAGAGATTCTGGTATGTTATATCTTTGTTCTCATTTGTTTCAAAGAACATCTTTATTTCTGCCTTCATTTCGTTATGTACCCAGTAGTCATTCAGGAGCAGGTTGTTCAGTTTCCTTGTAGTTGAGTGGTTTTAAGTGAGTTTCTTAATCCTAAATTCTAGTTTGATTGCACTGTGGTCTGAGAGACAGTTTATTATAATTTCTGTTCTTTTACGTTTGCTGAGGAGTGCTTTACTTCCAACTATGTGGTCAATTTTGGAATAAGTGTGATGTGGTACTGAGAAGAATGTATATTCTGTTGATTTGGGGTAGAGAGTTCTATAGATGTTTGGTAGGTCTGCTTGGTGCAGAGCTGAGTTCAATTCCTGGATATCCTTGTTAACTTTCTGTCTCGTTGTTCTGTCTAATGTTGACAGTGGGGTGTTAAAGTCTCCCATTATTATTGTGTGGGAGTCTAAGTCTCTTTGTAAGTCTCTGCGGACTTGCTTTATGAATCTGGGTGCTCCTGTATTGGGTGCATATATATTTAGGATAGTTAGCTCTTCTTGTTGAATTGATCCCTTTACCATTATGTAGTGGCCTTCTTTGTCTCTTTTGATCTTTGTTGGTTTAAAGTCTGTTTTATCAGAGACTAGGATTGCAACCCCTGCCTTTTTTTGTTTTCCATTTGCTTGGTGCATCTTCTTGCATCCCTTTATTTTGAGCTTATATGTGTCTCTGCCCGTGAGATGGGTCTCCTGAATACAGCACACTGGTGGGTCTTGACTGTTTATCCAGTTTGCCAGTCTATGTCTTTTAATTGGACCTTTTAGCCCATTTACATTTAAGGTTAATATTGTTATGTGTGAATCTGATCCCATCATTATGATGTTAGCTGGTTATTTTACTCATTAGTTGATGCAGTTTCTTCCTAGCATCAATGGTCTTTGCATTTTGGCATGTTTTTGGAGTGGCTGGTACTGGTTGTTCCTTTCCATGTTTAGTGCTTCCTTCAGGAGCTCTTGTAGGGCAGGCCTGGTGGTGACAAAATCTCTAAGCATTTGCTTGTCTGTAAAGGATTTTATTTCTCCTTCACTTATGAAGCTTAGTTTGGCTGGATATGAAATTCTGGGTTTAAAATTCTTTTCTTTAAGAATGTTGAATATTGGCCCTCACTCTCTTCTGGCTTGTAGAGTTTGTGTCGAGAGAGATCCGCTGTTAGTCTGATGGGCTTCCCTTTGTGGGTAACCCGACCTTTCTCTCCGGCTGCCCTTAACATTTTTTCTTTCATTGCAACCTTGGTGAATCTGACAACTATGTGTCTTGGAGTTGCTCTTCTCGAGGAGTATCTTTGTGGTGTTCTTTGTATTTCCTGAATTTGAATGTTGGCCTGCCTTGCTAGGTTGGGGAAGTTCTCCTGGATAATATCCTGCAGAGTGTTTTCCACCTTGGTTCCATTCTCCCCAACACTTTCAGTTACACCAATCTGACGTAGATTTGGTCTTTTCACGTAGTCCCATATTTCTTGGAGACTTTGTTGTTTGTTTTTACTCTTTTTTCTCTAAACTTCTCTTCTCGCTTCATTTCATCCATTTGATCTTCATTCACTGATACCCTTTCTTCCAGTTTGTCGAATCTGTTACTGAAGCTTGTGCATTTGTCACGTAGTTCTTGTGCCATGGTTTTCAGCTCCATCAGGTCATGTGGTTTTTGCTTATATCAAAATTATATCATTTTTAATTGGTTGTAAAATTAGGTTTTTTTCTTTAAATTAGATATATATATTCCATAAGGCTTATTATAGAAAACAGCAGTAATGTATCCATTTCAGCAAAGTTTCCTGAAGTGTATTATTTAGTATTTATTTTCTCTTTTTTTTTTTTTTTGCGCCTCAATTTTCTTTATTAGGAGCTACTATTATAGTATTTTGGATCATGTTGGCTGTTTAGTGTTTACTTTCTGTGCTATTTAATTTTTTTTGTTTCTTTTTGATTGTATATTCTCATTTTCTTCTATTTTAAGCATTATATCTGTTGTATTATTTCATTTGCTGTTTAGTTTAATTCATATTGAATTATGAAATAACTTCTGATTGAGTGTGGTGGCTCATAAACATAATCCCAGCACTTTGAGAAGCTTAGGCTAGAGAATTGCTTGAGGCTGGGAGTTGAAGATCAGCCTGGGCAATATAGTAAGACCCCATCTCTACAAAATATTAAAAACTAGTCAGATGTGGTGGTACATGCCTATAGTCCCAGCTACTCAGAAGACTCAGGTCGGTGGATCACTTGAGCCCAGGAGTTTGAGGGTACAGTGAACTATGATTATGCTACTGCATTGCAGCCTGGGTGACAGAGTGAGACCCCATTTCTTATAAGAGAAAAAGATTGAACTGACTTTCTCTATTTTTAGTTTTTTCCTGATTTATATCATCTTACATCTGTGTTTTTCTAATTTTGATTAATATAGTTCTTTAATATCTTGTATTACTTCCTTAATTTTTCAGTAGATTATAATTTTGCTCTATTTTGCTAGCATGTTTTTTGGCTGCCATCATTGTAGGAATTTTCTTCTTGTACTTATTATTATTTAAACAAGAACTTGGTAAAAGATTTGACCTTGATCCTTTTCTTTGCTCATTTTTAATTGAATTTAAATTAAAAGCATTTTTTTTTTCTTATGTCTTGGAAGATTGATTCAGGACAACATTTTAACTTCAAAGAGCTTCTATATGTAGTGTTCAAAGTGTGGTGGCTTGCTTTCTAGGGTATTCTGTCTCTGTTCCATTTCACTTTTGCTAGTCCATTGTTTTCCTGATATTTTTATTTTTAGTTTTGTCCTGCTCAAGTTTTATTCTATTATAGTTTTTTTCTAGTGTTTTGGGTTACATTCTGCACAGGAACCCTGAGTGGTCAGTTTCCATCTTCAGACTCTATTGTACAACTTTTGAACTTACCTGCTATTGAAATGAGCAAACCCCTTTCCAGTTTCTGCTGCGTTTTTTCAAATTGGTCTACTGTGCTTCCTAGTATGTGTGTATGAGCTGTTTAGGGATTATCTTTCTAGGTCCTTTAGATGCACTCTTCCTTCTCCTTGTAAAGTGCCTGTCTTTTGCCCATTTGTCCACTGGGTTGTTTGTTATCTTCTTATTAATTTGTAGGAATTCCCTACATTTTCTCATTACAAGCCCTTTGCCAGTTATATGTTGCAAGTATCTTGTCCCACTGTGTGGCTTACATTTTTAATCCATTAGCGATTTTTGGTTTTTTGATGAACAAGTTATTTTTAACATAATCTGACTTAGTAATGTTGTTTGATTTATTAATATTTTCCTTTGTGCCCAGTGCTTGTTTTTTTTTAATTTTAAAGAAATCTGCCTATACCAGTTATGAAAACATCCTTCTACATAATCTTTAAGAAGTATTATTTCTTTACCTTTTACATTTTGATTTATAGTCCACCAGGATTTAATTTTTATATATAGTATAAAGTCAGGATAAAATTTGTTTTATTCACATATAATCTCTAATTACAGAGTACCATTTGTTGAAAAGACTTATTCCCATTGCTTCATAGTGTTTATTTTGTCATAGATTAAGTGCCTGCTAGGGCATGTGTAGGCATGTGGAATTTTTTTCTAGCTTTTGCTCTGTTTCATGGGTCCGTTTGTCCATCCTTGCATAAATACTATACATTCTTAATTACTGTAGCTTAAGTTTTGCTGTCTGGTAGTTTAAACCCTCCAGGTTTATTCTTCATTTTGAATACTGCCTTAGCTAGTCTTTGTATACTAAAGCAAACTACACTCCTCTTATGAATACACTTCAATGACTATTGACATTTGTATGTAACCATATAACCACTACTCACTGAAATACAAAATACTTGTAGCATCTAAAAGGTTCCCTTCTGCAGACACATAGGCCAGTGGAACAGAATCAGAGAACCCAGAAGTAAATCCACACACCTGCAGTGAACTCATTTTTGACAGAGGTGTCAAAAACATACACTGGGGAAAAGATAGTCTCTTTAATAAATAATACTGGAAAAACTGGGTATCTATATGCAAAAGAATGAAACTACTTCCCTATCTCTCACCATATACAAAAATCAAACCAGAATGCATTGAAGACTTAAGTCTAAGACCTCAAACTATGAAAGTACTACAGGAAAACATTGGGGAAAGTCTCCAGTACATTCATTGGTCAGGGTAAAGACTTCTTGAGCAGTACCCCTCAAGCACAGGTAACCAAAGCAAATGTGGACAACTGGGATCACATCAAGTTAAAAAGCTTCTGCACAGCAAAGGATACAGTCAGCAAAGGGAAGAGACAGCCCACAGAATGGGAGAAAATGTTTACAAACTGCCCTTCTGACAAGGGATTAATAACCAGAATATAAGGAGCTCAAACAACTCTATAGGAAAATATCTAATAATCTGAACAAAGTATGGGCAAAAGATTGAATAGACATTTTTCAAAAGACTTACAAATGGCAAACTGGCATATGAAAATGTGCTCAACATCATTGATCATCAGAGAAATGCAGATCAAAACTACAATGTGATATCATCTTACCCTAGTTAAAATGGCTTTTATCCAAAAGACAGGCAATAACAAATGCTGGTGGGGATGTGGAGAAGAGGGAACCCTTGTACATTGTTTCTGGGAATGTAAATGAGTACAACCACTGTGGAGAAAAGTGTGGAGGTTCAGAAAACTAAAAATAGAGTTATCATATGATCCAACAATCCACCGCTGAGTATATACCCAAAAGAAAGGCCGGGCGCGGTGGCTCACGCCTGTAATCCCAGCACTTTGGGAGGCCGAGGCGGGCGGATCACAAGGTCAGGAGATCGAGACCATGGTGAAACCCCGTCTCTACAAAAAAAATAGAAAAAATTAGCCGGGCGCGGTGGCAGGCGCCTGTAGTCCCAGCTACTTGGGAGGCTGAGGCAGGAGAATGGCGTGAACCCGGGAGGCGGAGCTTGCAGTGAGCCGAGATTGCGCCACTGCACTCCAGCCTGGGTGACAGAGCTAGACTCCGTCTCAAAAAAAAAAAAAAAAAAAAAGAAAGGAAAACAGTATGTCAAAGAGATATCTGCATTGCTACGTTTGTTGCAGCACTGTTTACAATAGCTAAGACTTGGACCTAAATGTCCATCAACAGATGAATGAATAAAGTGTACATTTACTCAACAGAGTATTATTCAAATGTAAAAAAGAATAAGATCCAGTCATATGCAACAACATGGATGGAACTGTTCCACTTATGTTAAGTGAAATAAGCCAGGCACAGAAAGACAGACATCACATGTTCTCACTTACTTGTAGGATCTAAAAATCAAATCAGTTGAACTCATGGAGATAGAGTAGAAGGATGGCTCCCAGAGGCTCGGAAGGATAGTAACAGGTTTATGGGGAGGTGGGGATGGTTAATGGATACAAAAAATATAGAAAGAATTAATAAGACCTACTATTTGATAGCGCTATCGGGTGACTATAGTCAATAATACCTTAATTGTATATTTTAAAATAAAGAGTGTAATTGGATTGTTTGTAACTCAAAGAATAAATGCTTGAGGGGATGGATACCCCATTCTTCATGATGTGCTTATTTTACATTTCTGCCTGTATTAAAACATTTCATGTACCCCATAAATATATACATGTACTATGTATGTACCTACAAAATTTTAAAACAACAATTACAGCAGGATACAGTGGCTCATGCCTGTAATCCCAGCACTTTGGAAGGCTGAGGCAGGTGGATCACCTGAGGTCAGGATTTTGAGACCAGTCTGGTCAATATGGTGCAAACCCCATCCCTACTAAATACAAACATTAGCCGGGCGTGGTGGCAGATGCCTGTAATTCCAGTTACTCAGGAGGCTGAGACAGGAGAATCACTTGAATTTGGGAGGTGGAGGTTGCAGTGAGCTGACATTGTACCATTGCACTCCAGCCTGTGTGACAGGGCGAGACACTGTCTCAAAAAAAAAAAAAAAAAGAAAACATTGAAAGTTCCATTTCGCCCCTACCAGTCAATACCTCTCCCCAGGATAGTCATTTTTCTGACTTTTTTTTTTTTTTTTTTTTTTTCTTTTTGAGACGGAGTTTTGCTCTTGTTGCCCAGGCTGGGGTGCAATGGCCCAATCTCTGCTCACCGCAACCTCTGCCTCCTGGGTTAAAGCAATTATCCTGCCTCAGCTTCCCGAGTAGCTGGGATTATTGATATGCACCACCATGCCCGGTTAATTTTGTGTTTTTAGTAGAGATGGGGTTTCTCCATGTTGATCAGGCTGGTCTTGAACTCCTTACCTCAAGTGATCTGCCCGCCTCAGCCTCCCAAAGTGCTGGGATTACAGGTGTGAGCCACCATACCCGGCCGACTTTTCTGACTTTTTATCAGCATTGATTAATTTTATTCTTGGACTTCATATAAATGAAATCATGTAATATGTATTTATTTGAATATGTTATTTTAATTTTTTAACTAAACCTAGTGTCTGTTAGAATTATCTATGTTGTTATATCTCAGTAGTTCATTCTTCTTTAATGCTGTTTAGTATTACGTTATATGAATATACTATCATTCATTTTTCTATTGATGACAGTTGTTTTAAGTTTTGGATTAATATGAATAAAAGTACTATGAGCATTCTTATAAATATCTTTTGGTAAAGAGATATACTTAGTTCTTTTCGTATATTCTTACAGGTGAAATTTCTGAATCATAGGGTAGATGTATGCCTATTTTTAGTTGACACTGCTGAATACTTTCCAAAAATTAACTGTTCCATTCATGGTTAATTTTGAATATATGACATTGTATGTGAAAAATTGTAAAAATAGTTGAAGGCATAGTGTCTTGTTCTCTTTCTCCAGATAGGCTATGTTTGCTTTTTATTTGTTTATAGTAGGTTGCTAGTAATACTAGCAATCCTTGATGATATCAGTCCAATATCAGGCATTGAGATGATTTGAAGATGGATTTCAGTCCTTGTAAAGACCAGGTTCCTTTGAGTTAATCCTTATTCCTATGATCCTGTCTTTTAGGGGCCCTATCCGAATTGAAGAGACTTTATGAAGACTTCCTCTTCTTGGTAGACCCTGCACTCGTATTCTGCTTCTAGTCTGTGAGACCATAAAAATCTCAGCTCAGCTTTTCCAGTCTTTCAATTTCTTTTTTCCAGAATTAGCAGATTCTCTTAGGGAGAAAACAGCTCCAATGTCTGGTTCATCTCCCTGGCTTTGCCTTCTCCCAGGTCTTGGCTTTGTCGTTCGTCACTGCTTTGTTAGCTTCTATGTGCATACAGACAGATTTTAAAAAATAATCCAGATTTTCTTAATCCTTTTAGAATGATTGGTCTGCTTTGTGTAAATTGTCATTATAGAAGCAGAAATCTGTTTCTCGTTAATATATTTTCTGCTCTCATTCTTTTTCTCTATACTCTCCCATCCTCCTTTTCCCCCATTCTGCCTGTTTCATTATTCCAAATCTCTATTATTGGACTGATAATGCATAGTTAACCATTACAGCTTTCTATGATGTATATTCTTTCCATTTGATACACACATTCATATTCCTGCATATTTATTTTTCTAGATGAACTTTGAATCATTTTTGAAGGTCTAAGATAAATCTCTTTAAGCTTTAATTTTATTTTGGGAGAATTGCCATTTTTATATTTCCATTCTTCCTGTCCAGATATGTGACATATATTGATTTATTTAAACTTGTTTTCTTCCAGCCTGTTACTACTAATGTTTTGGGGACTGTGTGTATGTGTATGTGTATATTTGCTGTACATTTCTGACTACATTTATTTTTAACTATTATATTTTTCTTTCTGCTTTTGAGAATAAGAACCTTCACCCAATTTGTTTTCTTTTTTCTCTTTTCTTTTTTTAAGGGAAGGTGGAGTTGATATATAGTAAAGTGACAAAAATATGTTTATCTTATATTCAGTCATTCTACTGTACTTTCATATTGTGTCTTAAGTCTTTTCAGTGTATTTCAAATATTTATTTATGATTGGCTTAATGATCTTAATATTATTAGTTTGTAATATAACCATAACATGTGGCTTATAATACTACTGGTTCTTGGAATTTATTGACTTTTTCCCTGAGCATATAGGATAGAGATCAAATATAACATGGCTGCTTAAAAGGATTTGTTCTTTTTGTGTTGGTTACATTGAAACTTTCTTGTTTTTCAAGTTTTATTTTATTTTAAAATTGACATAATAATTGTGCATATATATAGGGCATCATATGAAATTTTAATACATTTATACATTGTGTAATGATCAAATTAGGGTAATTAGCATATCTAGCACCTCAAATATTTATTGTTTCTTTTTGCTAAGACTATTCAGAGTCCTCTCTTCTAGCTATTTTGAAATATACCATACATTGTTGATAACTATAGTCACCCTACTGTGCAATAGATCATCAGCATTAGTTCATCCTATCTAACTGTAACTTTGTACTCATCCATCAATCTTTCCTCATCCCCTCACCATCTTAACCTACCCAACCTCTGGTTATTACTATTCTGCTCTCTACTTCTATTATATCATAGTGTTTTTTTAGATTTCACCTATGAGTGAGATACTGCATCATTTTTTTCTTTCTGTGTTGTGCTTATTTTGCTTAACATAATGTCCTCTAGGTTTATGCATGTTATTGCAAATGATAAGATTTCATTCTTTTTTGTGGCTAAATAGTATTCTGCTATGAAACTTTCTTTATCTTATTTTACCTTATTTATTTCATTATATCAAATGTCACATCAAAGCTAACATGTAGTAGATTCTTAGTAAGTGTCTATTACTGGGTCAATGCTGCAACTTGCCTCTCTGGCTCTTACACTAGATTAGTTTGTTGTTGCTTATTATTTAGGAAAAAATCAAGCCATGTTTTTCTCTATTCTCTTTTACCACAACAATCATTAACATAGAAGACTTCTGTGACCAAAGTGGTAGGGGTTCTCCCCACCACTAAGCAAGCAATAAACTTCTTCAGCAGATACCAACTGGGTGTCCTCCAATTTAATTTTGACCCTTTCTACTTGGAGGTAGTGTCAGATCCCACAGATTGAGGGGTTTAGTCCCTCATATCCTGCAGCCCCTACAGACACCAGGCCCAAGTCCAGGCTGGAACTTCCTCCTGACCGGCTTGAAGCTTGGGGTTTCCACGACCCCCTCTTTGACTAATTTGCTAGAGCAGCTTACGAAGCTCAGAGGACTGCTTAAACCTATGTTTACCAGTTTATTATAAAGGCTATTACAAAGAATATGGATGAAGAGATATATAGCATGAGGTTTAGAAGAAGGGGCGCAGAGCTTCCATCCCTCCCTGGATGAGCCACCCTCCAGGAACATCCACATGTTAGCTATTCAGAAACTGTCTTCTTGGGTTTTTATAGAGGCATCATTACATAGGCATGATTGTTTAAACTATTGGCCATTGGTGATCAACTTGACCCTCCACCCCTCTCCCCTCCTGGAGTTTGTGGGGGGTGCTGCAAATCCCAACTCTAATCATGCTCTTGTCTTTCCAGTGACCAGCCCCATCCTGAAGCTGTCAGTCAACATTGGCATACAAAAAGACAGTATTTTGGAGGGGGATGAAGACCAAATATATGTTTCATAGTATCAAATTGATAGATTCTCATGACCTTCAAATCGGTACCATCATAAATTGCTTCTCGGTACTACCTTGGACTCCTTTCTTCTTGGAAAACTTTCTCTTTAATTTCTATCATTGATATTCTAAACATATTCATTTTTCTTATCAGGTGTCCCCTTGTTTTAAACTCTAGTATTCTTAAGATGAAGAGATGATTACTTCCCATTTCACTGACCAAAATTGAGGTAATAGTAGTGATGTGCCTAAGTTTATTGCACTCTGTCCTAAAAGTAACCTACACTCTTACCCGTACTTATCTTCGCCCAGTCTTACAGGATGAAGTTTTTCTGTTCTGTTCAAAGTTACTGTTACTCTGTTTACGTGTCTTCTTTATCTCCTCATGGTATCTCTAGGAGCTTGTTCATTAGATGTATCCTGTAATCCCCATTTCCTTAGTGTCTTCCTTGTTGCTGCTTTCTTACCCTATGTAAACATGTTGTACATTTCCACCCTAAAAAGAAATATTTCCTGTCTTCATCCTTGTCTCTCTCTAGCAACTGTCTTATTTCTTTATTCTACTCCTCATTCAGATACCACGTATATTTTGTAAATCACTATTTTCTAGTTCCAGTAGAGTTGTTAGTGAAAAGAAAACAGGTTTGAATACAGTAATACCTGAGCTCAGGAACTGTTATCTTTGATAACATTAGTCTTTAGTCTTTGTTTTTTATCTGTAAAATAGAGGTAGTAGTTACCTTGTTAGGGTTGTTTTAAGGATTTGTTTGAAGCTAATAGAAGCTTAGTCTTGACACACAGAAGATACTGTTTAAATGGTAGTAAACACTACTGTTTTGATTACTTGTAAGTTTTTTGTTTTTAAATTATTTTCTAGTTTGTAATCATGTTTTTCAAATAGTTGAGGTTGCAGAGTAATTGACCTCAGGAAAAATATAGTGTTAGTATATGTGGAAAATTAAGAAACTGAGCTTATCCTAAGATTATGTTTAACTCATTTGCTTTCTTCTTCCCTTCCCCTTCCGTTTTCTCTTTCTCCTTCCCTTCCCCTTCCCTTCCTTCTCTGTCCTTTTCCTTCCTTCCTCCCTCCCCTTCCCTTCCCCTCCCCCGCTCCCCTCCTCCCTCCCTCCCTCCCTCCCTCCCTCCCTCCCTCCCTCCCTCCCTTCCTTCCTTCCTTCCTTCCTTCCTTCCTTCCTTCCTTCCTTCCTTCCTTCCTCCCTTCCCTTCCTCCTTCCCTCCCTCCCTCCCTCCCTCCTCCCTCTCTTGCTCTCTTGCTCTCTTGCTTTCTTGCTTTTTTCCAGGTCTTGTTTTGTTGCCCAGGCTGGAGTGCAGTGGCAGTCTCAGCTCACTGTGACCTCTGCCTCCCGGGCTCAAGTGATCTACCTCAGCCTCCCAAGTATCTGGGACCACAGGCACATGCCACCAGGCAGCTAATTTTTTTTGTGTGTATGTATGTGTGTGTATATATATATATATATATATATATATTTTTTGTAGGGATGGGTTCTTGCCATGTTGCCCAGGCTGGTCTTGAACTCTTGGGCTCAAGCGACCCTCCCGGCTTGGCCTCCCAAAGTGCTGGGATTATAGGAGTGAGCTACCATGCCCAGAAATTCATTTGATTTCTGATGAAATTTTATCGTATGCTCAGATATTTTCTAGAAGACAGGATTTTGCTTTGTGCTTAATCATTATAATTATTGTAAGGTCAGTCAAGTTTCATAGAAGCCAAAATCATATTAGTACCACTTCAGCATTTTCTCTTTTTTGTTCTTCCATTTATTGATAATGAGATTAGAAGAAGCATGATGTATTCATAGGATATATTGTGTTATTTGAGGGGTGATAGAAAACTCTTTTTAAGCAAAAGTTGCTTATCCAGTGACCTATGATAATAACTAAGATTAGTTTAAATATTTTTAAATTACCTGTACAGACACAATTACTATAAGAGAATATAGAGGATTAAGAAATGCACAAAATACAGACCCTTTGTTTAAAAGAACATCAATTGCAGTAAAAGAAGAATCAGGTATGTAACTATATAATCAGAATCCTTCCATAGGTGTCCTGGCTTTGAGGAGGTCAGAGAACTATTGTATGAATCATTCACATGGATGTTGATGTTGCTTAAAATTATGACAAGTCTTAAGTTTGAGAGGAAGATTAGCCAGTTAGATCTTCGATGAAAAAGTGGCAGTGGCCATGAGTTTACAAGATTGCAGTGAGAAAGGATGAACAGTTGACAAAACCATGTGGCATGAGATTAGAAGGAGATGATTGATTTCATGGTAAGAGTCTATTGCTTCTACTTCTCTGTTTGTAAAACCTTTTTAAGAAATTTTAATGATAAAATTAGTATTGTTCAATGTATGAAAGGTAGGAAATATGAAGATATTCTGAAAAATTTAAACATTTATGTGATTAATATTTTGTGTGAGGAATTTGAACATTTTAGTACATCTTATGGAAAAATCAGCAAAGAACTTTAAAACAACAACAACAAAACAGTGTATTGAGAATTTTCATGGTGGTATGTTTAGAGCACACACACACACGTAACTTTGTCCAGTTGAAAACATTTTAAAAACCTTTGTATTAGAAAAATACTCATAAATACACAAAAGTAGACAAAAGAGAATAATGAAACCCCCCATGTACTCAAAACTTAGTTCCATAATTATCAACACATGGCTAATGTTGTTTTATCTGTATCTCCTTACTTCATCGCCTATTTTCAGATTATTTTGAAGCAAACTTCAGACATCATATCCTTTTATCTGTGGATATGGACAGCTAAACTATAGGAACAGTACTATATCACATCTAAAAATGAGCAATTTCTTATCAAATATCCACCCAGTTTACATTTCTCTGGTTTTTGTTTTGTTTTTTGTTTTTGAGATGGAGTCTCAGTCTGTCTGTTGCCCAGGCTGGAGTGCAATGGTGAGATCTCAGGTCACTGCAACCTCCACCTCCCAGGTTCAAGCAATTCTCCTGCTTCAACCTCCCAAGTAGCTGGGATTACAGGCATGCACCACCAAGCCTGGCTATTTTTTTTTTTTTTTTTTTTTTTTTGTATTTTTAGTAGAGACGGGGTTTCACCATATTGGCCAGGCTGGTCTCGAACTCCTGATCTTGTGATCTGCCCACCTCAGCCTCCCAAAGTGCTGGGATTATAGGTGTGAGCCACCTCATCCGGCCTCCCTGTTTTATAATTGTTAAAATAGTCTTGTGTTTGAATTGAGACTCAGATATCTAAGTTCCATACATTGTGATTGGTTGATATCTCTGAAATACATATTTTTTCTGTTAATTTTCAGCTTCTTTAATTATACATGATAATGTAGATACTTTTCTGTGTAGCAGTCTAAGCATCTTTCATTCAGTATTGTTCTAGGTATTTCACATTTAAAAAACAGATTATAACGTTGTTTCTAATTGTTGCTGTTACATAAAAATACATTTGACTTTGGCATATTATCTTTGTTTTAGCAACTTTGCTATATACATTAATTTAAAAGAAATGTGTCTTTAAATTACTTTGGACATTTTGTGTTTGCGTTGTCTTTAAATAACGAACATCATAGTTACTCTTTTCTTTTTTTTTTATTATTATACTTTAAGTTCTAGGGTACATGTGCATAACGTGCAGGTTTGTTACATATGTATACTTGTGCCATGTTGGCATGCTGCACCCATCAACTCGTCAGCACCCATCAGCTCGTCATTTACATCAGGTATAACTCCCAATGCAATCCCTTCCCCCTCCCTCCTCCCCATGATAGGCCCCAGTGTATGATGTTCCCCTTCCCGAGTCCAAGTGATCTCATTGTTCAGTTCCCACCTGTGAGTGAGAACATGCGGTGTTTGGTTTTCTGTTCTTGCGATAGTTTGCTGAGAATAAATGGTTTCCAGCTGCATCCATGTCCCTACAAAGGGCACAAACTCATCCCTTTTTATGGCTGCATAGTATTCCATGGTGTATATATGCCACATTTTCTTAATCCAGTCTGTCACTGATGGACATTTGGGTTGATTCCAAGTCTTTGCTATTGTGAATAGTGCTGCAATAAACATACGTGTGCATGTGTCTTTATAGCAGCATGATTTATAGTCCTTTGAGTATATACCCAGTAATGGGATGGCTGGGTCATAGGGTACTTCTAGTTTCTCTTTTCTTATTGTTAAACCTTTTAATTTATTTATTGCTTTATTCCAGTGGCTCAGAACTTCAGTAAAATGTTGAAGTAAATGACAGCCAAGAATGAAGTGTATGTCTTATTCTTGATCTCAGAGGGAAAGTTTCAGCTTTCACCACTTGGTATAATGTTTGCTGTAGGTTTTTGGTAGAAAGCCTTTATCATTAAAAAAGGTCCCTTCTAGTCTTGGTTTGCTGAGATTTTTTAAAAGCATAAATGGTGGTTAAATTTTATGAAACACCTTTTTTTTTTCTCTTTTATTCTGTTCATGTGGTGAATTATGCTGCATTATTTTTGAATATTAAACTATATTTGTGTATTAGTGGATTTGAGTTGATAATATTTTGTTTAGGATTTTTGCATCTCTGTTCACGAAATTGATTGCCTGTCCTTTTTCTTTTCTTGTAAGGTCCTTGTCGGGTTTTAGTATCAAGATTTTGCAGGGCTTATAAATAAGTTGAGAAGGATTCTTTCTTTTACTGTTTCCTAAGAGTATGCACATCGTTGGCATTTTGAAAATAAATTCACCAGTGCAGTCATCTGGCTTACTGTTTTATTTGTTGTAAGGTTTTAAATAAAATGTATGTATTTGTGTGTATTTATATGTGTGTACATGTAAACACATACATAAATATACACACACGCACACATACATATGTGAGTATTCACTTTTTCCTATATGTTATGTAAATGTTTTCTTTTTGTAGGAATTTGATTTTTTTCATACATCATTATTTTGAAGCGAATCTCATATATCCTTTTATCTATATATGTATGGATATTTCACTCTACTCTCTTCTTGCTTGAATGGTTTCTGAGGACAAGTCAGATGTATTTCTTATCTTTGCTTTTCTATAGGTTCAGTATTTTTTCCCTTTGGCGTCTTTCAGGATTTTTTATTTCTTTTCAGTTTTCTTTTTCTTTTTCTTTCTCTTTTCTTTCTTTCTTTTTTTTTTTTTTTTTGAGATAGAGTCTCGCTCCTTCAGCTAGGCTGGAGGGCAGGGATATGATTTTGGTTTACTGCCACCTCCACCTCCCTGGCTCAAGTGATCCTCCTACCTCAGCCTCCTGAGTAGCTGGGACTAGAGGTGCGTGCCACCATGCTCTGCTAATTTTTGTATTTTCTGTAGAGACAGAGTTTTGCTGTGTCGCCCAGGCTGGTTTTGAACTCCTGAACTCAAGCAATCCACATTCCTCAGACTCCCAAAGTGCTGGGATTACAGGTGTGAGCCACTGTGCCTGGTGCAAGAGTTTTCTTTTGTCTTTGGTTTTCTGAAGTTTGAATATGATGTACCTAGAGATATTTTGGGGGGACATTTATTCTGCTTGCTGTTCCCTGACCTTCTTGTATTTTGGTTTGGCATCTGACACTAATTTAAGGAAATTTGTTGTCATTATTGCTTCAGGCACTTTTGTGTGTGTGTGTGTGTGTGTGTGTGTGTGTGTTTTCCCAGTTCATCTCTTTCTGATATTCTCATCATGTGTATTTATACCTTTTGTTGTCATCTCAGAGGTCTTGTATATTTTTGTTGTGTTTTTTTTTTTTAGTCTTTTTTTTCTGTTTGCTTTTTAGTTTTGGAAATTTTTGTTGTGATATCTTTAAGTCTTAAGATTCTTTCTTCAGCCATGTCCCATCTAATAGTGAGTTCATCAAAGGCATTCTTTATTTCCATTACAGTGTTTTCAATCTATAGTATTTCTTTTTTATTTGTGAAAGTTGTCAGAATGAAAGTCAAGTCATCTGTGTTAAAAACAGAAACAAAAACAAAAAACACCAAAAAAACCCCTGACAAATAGAATGGGGAAAGGCTATGAGGGGAGGATTGTCACACTTGTATGCCTGATGACAAAACTGTCATAAAAGCTCTACAAAAATCTAAGTCTTACACAAAGGCCATCGCAACCTAACCCAAAAAATACTTGCATGAGCACATCTGCCCAGCAACTTCCTGTCCAACCTTGGACTGTCATCACCCTTGTTATTGATACTTGTAGCCAAGACTAATCATTTCAAAACAATTATGTAATTTTCCTCACATTCCCTTTAAAACCCTTTGTCTGCCTTTGCCTCCCTGGATGCACATATAGTTTACTATGGCACCTGTATTCCCATTTCAATGCCCTATTCCTGAATAAATATTATTTTCTTTAAAGAGCCTCTTGCTGTTTATTTAGGTTGGCAGGTTTTTTCTTAGAATTTCCATCTCTTTCTGCTTATATTATCCAGCTGTTCTTGCATGTTGTTTCCTTTTTCCATTAGATCCCATGGCATGTTATAGTTTTTCAAAATTCATGATATAGTAATTCCAACATTCTTGCCATATCTGACTCTGGGTCTGATGCTTGTTCAGTCTCTTCAAACTGTTTTTTGCTGTTTAGTATGCCTTATGTAAGTATTTGTACTTAGTATGTACTTATTTGCTGAAAGCTATACTGAGTGAATGAAACTGTGGTAAAGAGCTTTTAGTAGTGTATCGGTAAGGTGTGAGGAGAGGGAGGTGTTCTACAGTCTTATGATCAGGTCACAGTCTTTTGGTGAGCCTATGCCCCTAAACTGTGACCTTCACCGGTGCTTCTGATTTTCCCCTCTTAGTTTGGACAGGATGGCTGGAAGGAGGGGCAGTGAGTTTTTCCCTTCCCCTGTGTGGAATGTGGTTGGAGTTGGGTATTTCCCTTCTCCCACGTGGAAGGCTAGAGGGAGCTGGACTTGGGTTTTCTTCCCAGAAGTAGAACCCCAGAGCTGGCTGGAGTATTTGAGTATTTACTTTCTCTCAGATAGGTTAGGCTCTGATATGAGCCCAGTTGATTAGGCTGTAGAAAAAGAATCCTGAGGTCAGGACTTGTTAAGAATGGAATGCTCTGATATACTTCAAAATGGTTTCTTTTCTCTTCTCCCTGCTGGTGGAAATATGAGGGGATTTTTCTCCAGTATTTATAGTGAGGACCTAGTAGAACTCCAGGAAGTAAAACTTAACAAAAACTTGAGAGCCCAATGATTGGCTGTCTCAGGAGTTTTATCTCTCACACTTGTCCCTACTGAGCCTCCAGCAACTCTTCACTTAGAGTTCAGGCGACCCATGCAGAGTTTCACTAGTGATGCTGGAAGTGCGCTCAGGAAGCGGAGGAAAGTCATGACACTACAAGACAAAGTTGAATGGCTTGATATGTACCATACAGAGGGCTGCAGCTGTGGTTGCATTCCATTTCAGACAGACAATTTATCTTGTAAGCAGACAATATAAACTTATGGTATCAATAAATACGGTACCATAAATGTGTTTTCTCATCCTTAGGATTTTCTTAATAACATTTTCTTTTCTCTAGCTTACTTTATTGAAAGAATACAGTATATAATACATATAGCATAAAATATATGCTAATCAACTATGTTCCTAGTTACGCTTCTGGTTAACAGTAGGCTATGAAGATTTTGGGAAGGAAAAAATTATACATGGATTTTTGATGACACATGTGTTGGTGCCCCTAATGCTCAAGTTGTTCAAGAGTCAATGTACCTCACTGTACTCACCACTCTACTTAAGAAATAGACATAATTTATATTTATAAAAGTATACATTAGGCTGGGCACGGTGGCTCACGCCTGTAATCCCAGCACTTTGAAAGGCCGAGGCGGGTGGATCACAAGGTTAGGAGATTGAGACTATCCTGGCCAACATGGTGAAACCCCGTCTCTACTAAAATACAAAAAAAAAAAAAAAGGTAGCGGGGTGTGGTGGTGTGTGTCTGTAGTCCCAGCTACTCAGGAGGCTGAGGCAGGGGAATTGCTTGAGTCCGGGAGGCGGAGGTTGCAGTGAACCAAGATTGTGCCACTGTACTCCAGCCTGGTGACAGAGCGAGACACTGTCTCTAAAAGAAAGAAGTGTACATTATATACTAATATATAAGCATATATGTAGTCTACCTAGTGATTACTTTGGCTTTTAGACACTCCCGTGGTAAATTAAGTAATTTTTTGCTATTAATTTATTTAAGGAAATTTTTCTTTAAACTTTTAGATGATACAGCAGTATTCGAGTTGATACAGCTAGTTCCACCAGGTAATATATATTTATGTAATATATATAATATAATATATCATAAATTGATGTAATATATGATATAATGTATTACATATTGATTATACTCTATTATTTGATAAGGATATAATATAGTGTATTATATACTGATACAGTAAATTGACTTGGGAACTCATGTCAGTGACATGTTTTTTAACTTTAAAATCTCATCTTTCCAGGCCAGGCATGGTGGCTCATGCCTGTAATCCCAGCACTTTGGGAGGCTGAGGCAGGTGGATTACCTGAGGTCAGGAGTTTGAGACCAGCCTCACCAACATGGTGAAACCCCATCTCTACTAAAAATACAAAAATTATCTGGGTGTGGTGGTGGGCATCTGTAATCCCAACTACTCGGGAGGCTGAGACAGGAGAATCACTTGAACCTGGGAGGCAGAGGTTGCAGTGAGCCAGGATCATGCCATTGCACTCCAGCCTGGGTGACAGAGTGAGACTCTGTCTCAAAAAAAAAAAAAAAAAAAAAAAAAAAAAAATCTCATCTTTCCTGCTCTTCCCAAGTTAAGAACAGTGTAAAGTTTCTATTGTTGATCTACTACGTGTAAAATGTCACTAGACCAAAATAATATATACAGAAAGATTGTCATAAATGTCACTTTAATACATTGTTCTAAAATTGAATAGTAGTAATTGAAAATGGAAAATAACTTATCATTCTAAAATATTTTGTGACAGTCATAAAAATTGACTTTTAAGTTTTTGTGATTTTTCTAAAACTATATATTTTTATTGATAAAATAGTTAATTATCATTGTTTTTGTGTGTTGCCTATTATTAGGGAAGGGAAGTGAATAAAACCTTACTTATGTAGTAAATGTTACAGTTCCCTGGAGAAGGCAGAGTTAAAATATAGAGGATAGTTTCATTTCTGATATTGATTTCTGTGATTATAGATGACATCTATATTAATCAAATTTTTTTAATGTGAAAAATGGAGTGCTGGCTGGGTGCAGTGGCTCACGCTTGTAATCCCAGCACTTTGTGGGACCAAGGTGGGCAGATCACGAGGTCAGGAGATTGAGACCATCCTGGCCAACATGTTGAAACCCCGTCTCTACTAAAAATGCATAGCTGGGCGTGGTGGCGTGCACCTATATTCCTAGCTACTCGGGAGGCTGAGGCAGGAGAATCACTTGAACCCAGGGTGGGGTGGAGGTTGCAGTGAGCTGAGATGGCGCCATTGCACTCCAGCCTGGGCAAAAAGAGTGAAACTCTATCTCAAAATAAATAAATAAATAAATACAAACAAACAAACAAACCAATGTGGAGATGGTAACTGACATATAAATGTTGGACCAACTTCATATTTTTGTAGTATGTTTCTGAAAAAGGAAAATGTGTTAATATTTTTAACATATCTTTATTTTAATTTTCCTTTCATAGAAAATAAACATGACCCAAAACAGGTATTTCAATAAGGCATCAGGCAATAGATACATGATACTTGATGATTTTGCTTCTAAATAGAATATTTTGTTATAATTTGAATCATAGGATATCTTTCTTGTAGTGGGTGAAACACTGTCTACATATGACGAAAATACACGGGATTTCATGTTTCCGGGTCCAAACCAAATGTCTGGACATCATGATTCAAACCGCCAGGTTACCATGAGGAGGATTTCTGGCCTTCGAGTAAGTGCTTGCAATTTTCTGAATCAGTTTTTGATGGAAAATCATTGTCAGAAACCACCGCATAGCGCTTGCCATCTTAAATGTGAAGAACAAATTCAAAGTGTAATTTAGTTTACTTCTTGTTTTATAGTTTAAATCTTAATTGTTTTAGATTTCAATATGTTACTTAACCATATAAAGATACTTCTTTATAGCAATGTAAAAATGGACTAATACAGTAAATTGGTTACTTAAACATATTAAAATCTAAATGAAAATAATTTAATAAAAAAAGTGCCATTCAAAATTTTTAAAATTTTAATTGACATTCTTCAAATCTCTGTCATCCCCTTCTCTCCCCATCCCCATCCCATCTTTGTCTCTTTGTCTCTTTCTTCTCTTTATTTTTTTCTCTAAGGAATGATAACAAACATTTGAAAAAATACTCAAACTCATTAGTATTCAGAGAAATCTAAGTTAAAACAACCATATGATTTCATTTATATAGCTATAAGATTGGGAAAATTTAATAAATCTGATAAAAGTGAAAAAATTAGAATCTTTTATATGCTGCTATACCATGCGATATGGTTAGGCTCTGTGTCCCCACCCAAATCTCATATTGAATTTTAATCCCTGTAATTCTCTTGTGTCAAGGGTGGGACCTAGTGAGAGGTGATTGGATCATGGGGGTGGTTTCCCCCATGCTGTTCTCATGATAGCAAGTGAGTTCTCACGAAATCTGATGGTTTTGTAAGTGTTTGACATTTCCTGCTGCACATACATTTTCTCTCTCGCCTGCTGCCATGTAAGATGATGTGCCTCTTCCCCTTCCACCGTGATTGTAAGTTTCCTGAGGCCTTCCCAGTCCTGCAAAACTGTGAGTCAAACCTCTTTCCTTATAAATTACCCAGTCTCAGATATTTCTTGATAGCAATATGACAATGGATTAATAGAGTAGATTGGTACTGAGGTAGTGGGGCATTGCTATAAGATACCCGAGAATGTGGAAGTGAATTTGGAACTGGGTAATGGGCAGATGGAGGAACAGTTTGGAGGGCTCGGAAGACAGGTAGATGTGGGAAAGTTTGGAACTTCCTAGAGACTTGCTGAATGGCTTTGACCAAAATGCTGTTAGTGATATAGACAATGAAGTCTAGACAGGGGTTGTCTCAGATGAAGATGAGAAATTTGCTGGGAACTGGAATAAGGGTGACTCTTCCTATGCTTTAGCAAAGAGACCGGCAGCGTTTTGCCCCTGCTGTAGAGATCTGTGGAACTTTGAACTTGAGAGAGATGATTTAGGGTATCTGGTGGAAGAAATTTCTAAGCAGCAAAGCATTCAAGAGGTGACTTGTTAAAGGCATTCAGTTTCAAAAGGGAAATGGAACATAAATGTTTGGAAAATTTGCAGCCTGACAATGGGATAGAAAAGAAAATTCGATTTTCTAAGTAGAAATTCAAGCCAGCTATAGAAATTTGCACAAGTAACAAGGAGTTGAATGTTAATCACCAAGATAATGGGGAAAATGTCTCCAGGGCATGTCAGAGACCTTTGTGGCAGCTCTTCCCATCACAGGCCTTGAGACCTAGGAGGAAAAAGTGGTTTTGTGGGCCAGGCCCAGGGTCCCTGTGCTGTGTGCAGCCTAGGGACTTGGTGCCCTGTGTCTCAGCCATTCTAGCCATGGCTGAAAGGGGCTAACATAGAGCTTGGACTGTGGCTTTAGAGGGTGCAGGCCTCAACCTTGGCAGTTTCCATGTGGTGTTGAGCCTGTGAGTGCACAGAAATCAAGAATTGAGGTTTGGGAACTTCCACTTAGATTTCAGAAGATGTGTGGAAACACCTGGATGCCCAGGCAGAAATTTGCTGCAGGGGCGAGGTGCTCATGGAGAACCTCTGCTAGGGCAGCCTGGAAGGGAAATGTGGGGTCAGAGCCTCCACACAGAGTCCCTGGGCAGTGCCTAGAGGAGCTGTGAGAAGAGGGCCACCGTCCCCCAGATCCCAGAATCGTAGATGTACCGACAGCTTGCACCATGTGCCTGGAAAAGCTGCAGACACTCAGTGCCAACCAGTGAAGGCAGCCAGTAGAGAGGCTGTACCCTGCAAAGCCATGGGGCGGAGTGCCCAAAACCATGGGAACCTACCTCTTGTATCAGCGTGACCTGGATGTGAGATATGGAGTCAAAGGAGATCATTTTTGAACTTTAAGATTTGATTGCCCTGCTGGATTTTGGACTTGCATGGGGCCTGTAGCCCCTTTGTTTTGATCAATTTCTCCCATTCGGAATTGTTGTATTTAATCAATGCCTATACCCCCATTGTATCTAGGAAGTAACTAACTTGCTTTTGATTTTACAGGCTCATAAATGGGAGGGACTTGCCTTGTCTCGATGAAACTTTGGACTGTGGACTTTTGAGTTAATGCTGAAATGAGTTAAGACTTTGGGAGACTGTTGGGAAGGCATGATTGGTTTCAAAATGTGAAGATATGAGATTCGGGAGGGTCCAGGGACTGAATGATGTGGTGTGGTTCTGTGTCCCTACCCAGATCTCATCTTGCAGCTTCCATAATTTTCACGTGTTATGGGAGGGACCCAGTGGGAGATGATTGAATCATGGGGATGGGTTCTCATGATAGTGAATGGGTCTCGTGAGATCTCATGGTTTAACAAACGGGAATTTCTCTGCACAAGCTCTCTCTTTGCCTGCCACCATCCATATAAGGTGTGACTTGCTCCTCCCTGCATTCCACCATGTGGAAGTGTAAGTCCAGTAAACCTCTTTCTTTTGTAAGTTGCCCATTCTCAGGTATATCTTTATCAGTACCGTTAAAAATGAACGAATACAGTATCTATCTTAAAGATGTATTATCTCTGATATACTAAGAGCCTTCTTAAGAATGTTTACCTGTTTGTTCATAATAGTGAAAAATGGAAATAATTGATATGTTAGTAGGAATTTAGATAGATTAGTTGTAAAACATTTATGTAATGGAAGTACATATTCATATACCTAAAATTAAAAGCTGCATCAAGTGACAGCTTACTCTCTATCCTTTACTATAACTTCTTTCAAATTCTGTGGATGATTTGAAAATACTTTATTGCTGAAAGTTAAGTCTTCCATGCAGAGAAACTGAGAGAAGCCCATGCCATTTCAAAAGAGGAAAAGCAAAAATTGTCCAGCTTGAAATTATTTGGATAGACCTTTAAAACTAATTTTGTAAAATATTAGAGTAGTCTGAATAAGGAGAGTGTTGATATATGAACAAATATAGTGAACTAAGTAGTATCTCTTGTAGATTTATGATATGCCCTATTCCAAGAAAAAGCAGCTTCATCTTAATGAAAGTATAAAAGTTGACTAAGTAGCAAGTCTATAAAACTATACTTTATTTGGGGATATTTCAATGTCCATTAGCGAGCTTCTGTACTATGAAAGTCTTCAAAGAGTATTTCAAGATCTGTGTGGAAACATACGATGAACAAATAATCACATTTTAAAATTATGGTCTCTTTAATGTAATTTAAAATTCTGTAGTATACCAATATGGTAATGTAAACTCAAGAGTATGGAGCATTAACAGGGATTTACTTTTCATCATTTAATTTGAGTTACTTTTGCATTTATTTGGAAGATGATGGATTATTAAAACAAAAATATATAAAAATTAGGACTTTTAGGAATGGCAGTTTGAAGAGATTGAGAGTTCTTATAAAACTAGACAAAATTTTCACAAACAACAAATTCAGGATACTGGAAACTGACAAAGTAAGACAAATGAAGAAGTTTTCATGCTTGAAAAACTGCTAAAGCTTTGGGAAAAACTGGCGAGAGTACTAACATTCTTGCCTGGGGTGCTGTTATATTCTGTTTGGTAATTGAGAACTGGAGTTTATCTATTCTGGAGCTAGGTGCAAAAATCAGCAGCTTAGCTACCAGGGGGAACAGAATCACTTTTGGGCAGTGGCACAGATAGTATGTCTTTGCCAGCTAACTGTCGTGGATTCAGTTGGAGCAGATGAAGAAACCCCACAGCTTTGCTAGGCAGAGCTCTAACTGGGGCAAGGATTACCTGCCAGAAAGTTGACAGGGAGGTCCTGGGAGTAAGGTAACAATAAAGGGCTGAGATAAACTCTCCACCTATTCTTGGCTGACTGTGAAACTGCCTGTCAAGGGGAGACAGTGAAAGTCCAGCCAAAAGTGAAAGCCAAGGGAGACTGAAGTCCTGGCTGCAATTTTGAATGATTTCCTAATCTACACACAGGTCATCAGTAGAGGGTAGGACTCCTATGGGTTCATTGCATGACCACTTACCTATGCATATGCAGGTGAGATTCCTAGAAAGAATCAAAGAATAAAAATACATAGAACATATATAAACTGAACACCAAATTGGCAGTTCTAAATCTAGCCATATCTATCATTATATTTAAATACGAATAGGAAAAATGCTTCAATCAGTAGTTTGTTGCCCTGGCAGAAAACAATGCACTCCTTCTGGGAATTCTTGTGATTCTGCATAATCATCTGTAAGTCCCAGGCTATCCTCCTGAAGCCTTTACTATGGCAAGGATTCAGACAACTTTTGGGATTAAATTCTGACACTTTGATGGATGAACTGAGTAACCTTTGGCAAAGCACCATAACATGGAGATATCATGGGGTTTTTGGGTGGATTAGTGTAAACTTGTAAATGGTTATAGCAGTGTCTGGCAAGTAAACACTCAATAAATGTTAGTGTTAGGATGATAGCCATGAATATCACGATGGTGATGATGGAGTAGTGATGATGATAATATCTCCTGTTCTAGAATGTGAACTCTATAAAAACAGAATCTTTGACTTTCTCATCTTTGAATTTAACTCTTAACACAGTACCTTGCCTGGAGTAGGTACTTAATACATGTCTCTTGATTAAATGGAATGAATGAATTGCATTTTGTTGTAGACTTCATAGATGAACTGACATTTCAAATGGTGTGATGATTAATTTTATGTGTCAGTTTGGCTAGATTATGGTGCCCAGTTATTTGATCAAACACAAGTCTAGATGTTATTCTAAGAAGTATTTGATAGTTGTGATTAGTATTTACAATCACTTGACTTTAAATAAAGGAGATAACTTTCGAGATTACTTTGGCAATTTGAGTGGGCCTCATCTAATAAATTGAAGACCTGAGGAGGAAAAGCTGAGGTTTACTGATGAACAAGGGATTCTTTTGTTTTGTTTTGTTTTTGAGTCAGAGTCTTTCTTTGTCACCCAGGCTGGAGTGCAGTTGCAAGATCATGGCTTATTGCAGCCTTGACTTCCTGGGCTCAAACAGGAATGTCTATAGTGATTGTCCTGTCCCTGCTGCACATGTGCACCTTGGGCATGTGTGAGGCAGATAACTTTTCTCTTTAGGTCATATGTCTTCTGATTGTGAGAAACTGTATTTTAGGAGCTGTACATAAAGAACTACACCTCAGCAGCCTTATCTATACCAGGATTTTATTTAGATGCCAACATCCTGGATTTCAGTCTGAAGTTGTACAAGGATGAGATTTTAATTCCTTTCTTTCTTTCTTTCTTTTTTTTTTTTTTTTGGTAGAGCATGAATGTATTTTGCATGTGAGAGAAATGTAAGTTATTTGTGGTCAGAGAGCAGACTGGTGGTTTTAAATCTGTGCACAAAGTTTTTGCTACTCCTTCATTGAAAAGGTAGCATAACTACTCTGTCCTTGAGTTTGGATTATAGTTAGTGAGTCTAATGAATAGAATGTGGTAGGGGTGACAGTGTTAGATTCTGAGACTACATCATTGTGGCTTCCTTCTTGCTTTGCTCTTGGATCATCCACTTTGATTAATTAGAGCTGCATCATGAGGACACTCAGTAGCTCTTTGGAGAGGTTTATGAGTTGCTGAATGTTCTTGCCAAAAGCTAGAAAGGAACTGAGGCTTCCAGCCAACAGCCCTGTGAATGAACCTTCTTGAGAAGCAGATTCTCAAGCTCCAGTCAAGTTTTCAGTGGACTGCAGCCTAAATGACATCTTGACCACAATTTCATGAGAAATTTCAGCACAGAAACACATAGCTCAACCTATCTCAGATTTCTGACCCATAGAAATTACGTGAGATAATAAATGTATACTGATGCTTTAAACCACTAAGTTTCAAGGTAATTTGTTTTGTAGTACTAGGTAATTAACAAGTAGATATAGTGGATATCACTATTAAGATATGGTTGTAGAAGAACACACATTGAAAAATGTAGCCTAACTACTCTTCTTGAGTGTAGACTGTAGTGATTCTGATGAATAGAATGTGGTAAGAATGACAGTGTTAGATTTTTGAGACTACATCAGTTCAGTCAATTGTTAGGCAACTCCGATTTACCTTTTCTTTCAACATGTATGATGTTTTTAAACTTAGCTGGTCACAGACTTGATTTGTTGAGGCCAAATGTAGGTATTGAATCACAATTGCTTTTGCACCGACCTAATACTTTGGTCAGTGTCTGATTTTTACTGTATTAGAATGAAACTGCCCTGTCCATAGACTGTATTCTTTAATGTTTTGGTGAATGCATAATTGTGTGCTTCCAAATATTTTCACAGATACTTTGTGACTGTCCTTTCGAATTTTACCATTTATCTCTATTTATTTCAAACAGTGTTCAAGGTGGTGATTGAAATGTTAGAAATATAAGCCATGTTCATTTCTAGATATGAATGTAAGATACATTATGGGAAAAAATGTTGGCAGAATTAGTAGAGATTTATCTTTTCTATTTTCAAGAACTATATGCCCAGGAGCTGGGTTTTTTGTTTTTGTGTTTTTAAAATTTTAATGGACAGGCCAGACCCAGTGGCTCATGCCTGTAATTCCCATGCTTTGGGAGGCTGAGGCTGGAGGACTGCTTGAGGCCAGGAGTTTGACACCAGCCTGCATGACATAGTGAGATCCTGTATCTACAAAATAATGAAAAAATTAGCTGAATGTGGTGGTGTGTCCTGTAGTCCTAGCTGCTTGGAAGGCTGAGGGGAAAGGATCACTTAAGTCCAAGAGTTAGAGTCTGCAGTGAGCTGTGATGGCACCGCTATACTCCAGAGACCTTGTCTCTAAGAAAAAAAATTAATTGAGAAATATAAATTGTATATATTTATGATATACAACATGATGTTTGATGTATGTATACATGGTGCAATGGCTAAATCAAGCTAACATTTGTTTCTTGACTATATAGTTGAATATGTCTTAAGTTGTAAAAGTAAAAAGCTGAAATTTATTAAGTGTGTTTATATATTTATGACTATAATATGTCATAGTTTAAAAATTTAAAACAATTTGACAGGGAAATACTTAAAAATGAAAAAATAGACTAATTATTTTATAAAAGTAATATAATCACTCATAATGGAATCATCAGCAGAGACACTGTTACTTGCTAACATTTAGCCAGTACTATGTTGTCTTTATCTTTAATAAAAAGTTCAAACTAACAGTGAAACAGCTGAACTTTGACAGGTGTTTGTTACTTCAGGTCATATTCTTATCATTAATAATTATTTCTATTTAAATGGAAATGTCTAATAATACCCTCTTTTTTCTTCTCAGGGAAGTTCTCCAAAGCTGGAATTTTCTACAACTTCAGTGATTACTGAATGTCTGATAAGTTCAAGGAAATGCCGCACTCAGGTTAAAATGATTTATATAAAGTATTTAATGGTTTAATTTATTTGGTCATATTTGTGACCTTTTGGCAAGTGTTACTTATTTTGGCTGCAGCTCTTTTCACTTTTTGGGGCATCAATTTTTAGATGAAGTAAAACAATATAGGTATTTAACAGTTTGGTTACATCTTAGTAAATGTGAGAATGAAAAGCTTGGTATGTATGATAGAGGATGTTATCATGTGATTATTATTACTACTGTTTTTTTACTTCTTGGACCTTTTGATTTTAGTGCACAGAAATCAAGCTACCATAAAGATGTTAGGATCAAGTAACCTCACAGAGATCTAGGCTTCTTGAAATGTCATGGAAGTTACAGGTTACTGCCAAAGGTTCAAAGGATACCTTTTTTAGCAGATGTTACCAGAGTTATCAGACTGGGATACTGGTGTTTAGTGAGTATGGTTTCTTGACTGTCTCTGATTTCTTGAGGGACTGTTGCTCAGTTTGGTGGCCATACTGGTACTGCCAGATCAAGAGAATCTTGAACATTCCAGCCTAAGGATCATCTGTGTCTTTGAAAACACCCTTTAGTAAGCTGAGATATCTGGATCTAATACTCCATTTGTCTGACTTCTTGTTTTTCCTTTTTTTATATTTTTGAGACAGGGTCTCACTCTCTTGCCCAGGGTGGAGTGCAGTGGCATGCAGCTTTGATTTCCTGGGCTTAAGCGATCCTTCTGCATCAGTCCTGTTAGTAGCTGGGACTTTAGGTGCATGCCACCGTATGCGGCTAACTTTTGTATTTTTTTGAGATAGAATTTGCCATGCTGCCCAGGCTGGTCTTGAACTCCAGGGCTCAAGCAATCTGTCCACCTTGGCCTCCCAAAATGCTGGGATTACAGGTGTGCACTAATGTGCCTAGCCTAGTCTGAATTATTACTGAGTCACCAGGGTGGCTTACTTCCTTGTCCACAGATTATCTAATAATGTCCAGATATCACTCATGTACAGTTGCACTGTGATTGGGTAACAGTGACCTATCTATGATGAAGAGCCAATAATATGTATAGCCCACAGGGCTCAAAAAGGGCAGGACTGGGCTTATCATGGAAGGAGTGCATTGTTCATTTACTGCATTATCAGTATTCAAGTAAATTTGCTGAGGATGATAACTGTGACTTAAGCCAAGAAAGGTAAAATATAGAATTATTGAGGGGAACATTCTTATTTTATTTAGAAAGATATTTAATAATTCAGAGTGAGGCTGTAGTTATTTATCTTTTAGATGCAAGCTGAAACACAGCTTTTAGAGCTCTAAAAACCTATGGTTGCCAAATGCAGAGATATGTTATTGACTTGTTTTAGAGATGTGCACTGTGCACATTGTAAATGGTTAGAAATACTTTGCCTGGACTCAGATAGTTTTTTTTCATCACACTGGAGTATGTTCTTCCAATAGATGGATAGAGAAGTAATTTTTTCTTTTTAACATTTTGTTTGAAACATAGCATACACATAGAAAAGTACATACATTCTAAGGGTACAGCTTGGTGAAAGCCGTTTCTGAATGTAAAGCCATTACCCATTTGTAGTTTAATTGTACTTAGGAACTAACATTTCTATCTGGAAACTTTTGACAAGACTTTTCCATTTTATTTTTATTTTTATTTTTTTTGACTTGGGATCTTTATTGAACACAGATATGACAGAAAAGGCGTTGGTGTTATTATTTAAGGAAATATGTTTTCTTTAAATATTCTTTCCAGAAACAGTTTTGAATTCGAGTTCCTCATAAGGCTGCTGTAAAAATTAGGGAATATATGCAATATGTCTGGCATGTAACATTATTATTTAGAATATTGCAGCTGTTACTAATGATATATTTTTTAAAGAAATTAAGACGGGGAGATACAGAAGACAGTAGTTGAAATATGACATAGAAAAAATTACCTGGTAGGCACAATACAATATTCACTTTTACATTAAAATTCTGAATGTTAACACCCTTTGATTGTATTTAAGAAGATGATAAGTCTACTTTTTAAGGTGAATGTTCGTTACAATTAAAGTTTTAATAGCGGTAAAGCAGCATTTTTAGTTTCAAAGACAATAATACAAACTACTTTTGAGAGGAGTGAAACTGTAAAAACATGTTTAGGTTTACAAAAATACTTGTAATGATCTTTATTCCTTTTGGCACTTTATTTTCAAATTGGATGTTTTGTCACCAATTGAATGGACTGAAAAATTAAGCATATTACTATGAATTTTCTGGAATAAAACTAGTTTTCATTTCTACTCATTGTTTTTACCTACTGCAAAGTGGAATTCATTATTAAGTAGTTAAATATCAGTAGTAACTTTATGAATATAAATTTGTTAATCTGCTGTATCACATAGCTTTGGTTGTATTACAGACCTCACTAACTTAGTGGCTTAAAACAGCAAATGTTTCTCACAGTTCTGTGGATCTGCTGGTTGATTTTTTTAGTCTAGAATGGTTGGCTAGGGATGAATGGTTTAGGATGGCTTTACTCACATGTCTGACAGTGGCAGATGTTTTGCCCAGGGAAGGATCTTAAATTTCTGGTGTTGAACTTGATTTCAGCTGGGATGAGATAGTCCCATCATCTGTCAGGCTAAGAATTCCACCTCATCATGTGCAGGAAAGTTTTTAGGAATTTTCAAGTCTCTCTCCTTTTGCTACATGTGCTATTTTCCTGTTGTCCAAAGCAAGTCACATGGTCAATCCATTTTATAAATGGTATAACACAGTCACTTTTTAAAAGTTTTAATCGGCATGAACAGGATCCATTAAGGAATAACTAGGTTAGACAGCATGCATTTGTAGTAAATGCTACGTAATTTATAACTTTCTCTAGTAGTATGCAGTATTAAAAGCTTTAATAAAGAAGATGAGATTAATTAAGGTTTGATATAATCAGAGGTAAATATATAAGAAGGAACTTTACAGCATTGCTGAAATGGCTGATGATGAGTTTAGTTGGGTCTGGAGTTAAGAGATACTAAAAATGTGTAAAGAACTTGGGGGAAGAATTCTAGGGACTGAGGAGGTGAGAAGGGTAAGTAACAGATTCAGTGAGTAAGAAGTAGGTTGAAGAAAAGAGGTTTTGGTCAGCAAGGGATTTTAAGAATTGGGATGCAAGGGATCTACATATTTAGGAAATCCAAGATGGAGTAGAATTAGATAATTAAAGCTGAAAAACAGAAACTCATGATTCCAAGGTCTTAGAAAGATTCATTGCTTGAATCTTTTAGTAAACTCAAAGATCATTTTTATTGCTAACATTCCTTGCTTCTGTAAGTCTGTGATGTCATAGAGATGGGTGAAATGGATATAGTAGAAAAATTCTGAATTACTTTTTGAAATCATTGAACAAGGTGGAGAAGGTCCAGAAGCATACCACGAACTATAGAAGAAGGAAAGATGAAGTAATCTGATGCAACTGGTCTGCATGAAATGCATAGACCGTTGTCCCAGCTGAAACTTACTTTTCGAATTAGGAAAATTAATTTTCTTTCCTGTGTATCCACTTAAAAAATTTGACTCTTCTTCATCATATTCACATTTGTATTTTATTCACTTAGTTACCCTTAGCAAGTAGAGAGGTGTTGAGGAAGTAGAGCAGGAGGGAGGATTGGTGGCTTTTAAAAGTGATTAAAGTTAGGAAGACATTTAAAAATTCTCAGCAGTCCATTTTCTTGAATTAAAAAGCTTCTTATAACTCTGGATAGAGTATCAAATATTATATTACTTGCTTGGAATCCAACTATTAAGGCATTTATAAGGCAGAGATTATTTGAATAAGATGTTATTCTAACAGTAAAAAAGTTAGAATTATCAAATTTTAGCCTCAAAATTTTTAGACTGCTAACCAGTTTTATTAGAAAATAAAATATATTACTAAGTTGATAATGTTTTTTATGTTTCTAATTTTATAAAAATATGGGACCAGAATTAAGATGGTATGTTTATCTGTCATTGTGAGGTTACAGCTTGGAAGGGAGCTTAAAAGTATGTATTGCAATCCAAATAACACATTTCATTAAAATATGTATAGAGTTCTTTATATTTTTGTGTTATATATATATAATTATAGCAGAAGAGATGAAACTTATTTTTATAGTTTTATCTTTAAAGATTTTGTAATCAACTAATTTGGCTTGTATTTTTAACATTACTAAACATAGTTCTCTTATATAGCCAATTACATGAATATTTAAATATATTTGATAACCAATGTTTGCACTTTTTTAGTATACTGAAAAATAATTTTTTTGACTTTGTTTCTTAAAGTTTTCAAGTGATTAAGTATTGGGCTTTAATTTTTATAAAGTCCTTGTTAGTTGGACTTAAGGAAGTTTGAGACAATGTACTTTAATAACTACTGCAGAAAGAGTTATCTAGGAGAATGTGGATTTGACTTATCACAGGATCAGCACAGATAGGAAGGACTGATCCAGTTGGCTTTGATAGATTTCGTGTGTCTTATTTAAATTACTTTTTAAATTTTTTCCCACCAATAGGAATTTTAAAAATCCCCTTTGACCAAGTTAATTTTTATTTTTTATGTTTAGGATAAATTTATTTACCATTTGGCTCCAGTTGAAAAATCACATGGCAGACTACAAAACAGAACATCAAGATCACAAAAGAAAAAATCCAAGTCACCTGAGAGAAGTAAATACTGTATAAATGCAAAAAACTATGAACAGCCTACAATTTCTTCAAAATCACACTCTCCATCTCCGTACACAAAAAGACGCATGTGTGAGCTATCTGAAGACACCAGGCGGCGGCTGGCCCATTTAAATCTGGGACCCTATGAGTTCAAAAAAGAAACAGATAAACCTCCATTTGTGATTAGACATGTATGTGTTCTCTTAAGTATTTCTGTTTGAAACTGATCAGTTTTTCCCCCCCAAAAAAAGTTATTCTGAAATATCTTTCAACTTCTAGCTTATATTAATACTTTTCTTTCCTGACTGCTACCCTGGCAGTCTAAGATGGGAAATTAATTTAGAATGAAAGAACTTGCGTTTTTTTCAGTCTTCAGACCTGACAGAGATCAAGCTGTGTTATGAATGCCATGTTAAATCTCTCAGTACCGGTTTCCTTTCTTCTACAGTAGATATCATCATAACTCTACCAACTGAACTTGGTTGTAATTGACATTAGTACTGAAATGGCAGAGTAGGGCTTTAAAAGAGAACCAAATATTCTTTATGAAAAGGAAGACCCTCCTTTTTCAAGTTTTAAAATTAAAATGGAAAGTAAGTTTCCTTTCAAATTACATCCCTTGGGTAAGCTTTGTATAATGGATCTTCAAAGCAAATTGTTGTTTGATGGTTATGGGAAGGCCTTTGAAAATGCAAAAAGTTCATTTAAGGGTAACCTAGTTCTAATCTTTCTGTACTGAATTGTGCTGTTGATATAGTTGAAATTTAGAGTCTTGTGTTTATGTGATTATCAAATAGACTTTGGCTAAATTTAAGGGTTTGGAATCAGAATGTTTAGTAAAGGACTCCCTCAGAATCTTCATAGTTTTCTGAACTTTTATGAAGTATTTTTACCTTAAAAGCAGTTCTTCACTGAACGCTTTCAAACTAATAAAAATATGAATTAATATAATATATATATAATAATACTAAACTTCAAGATTTAAGTGCTGATAGAAGCAAAATAACTTTTTGGGATATCTATAAAAATATTTCTGACTAATTTCTTTAATTCATTTTTTCTAAATTTTAAAATGAATTCATCCAATATAAAAATATGCCCCTTCGGTGGTCTAATAACTTTTTGAACATACACAATCTGAAAGTTCAGATTTTCTTTATGATACCTTTTTAAAACAATTTAAATATTATCTTAAGCAACATTTCCTTCCACCTATATTTTGACTGAGTCATTTTTTTAACTCTTAAGTAAGAGATTGTTTCATTATAAATGAAAATTTATAGTATAATGGATGCTTTTAAGTGGCAGTATTTTATTGAGGTTATTGTGACTACTTTTCTCATTTCTACAGAATTTGATTTTAACTTTTGGTCACTTTTTTGTTGTTTGACCAATATTCAGATAATATTTTAGTTGCATATTTGGTGACAGTTTTAGAATGCCTTTAATTTTAAATCTTCCCATAATTACAAATTAAATTGAAAAGAAAGGATATACTATATTTTCATCCAAAGGAATAGTAACATTTTAATTAAAACGCTTATGCACAAAAATAAACTGAAATATTTTAGGGGTGAGCCACATTAAAATTGTTTGGAAAAATAACTGCTTTTTTTAAATGTTTGTTTTATTATTACTTTTTATGTCAGTGTTTAGAATGGAATAATTCTAATATTGCTTGATACAAACTTTGAAATTTGTATTTAAATGGTTTCCCTCCCTAGCTTTTCAATAAGCAGAAATGCCTACTCCTAAGTCTATACTTAAAAAATTGCTTACATTATTAAATAGGAAAGTGAATTTTCCAATTGTATTTATAAACATAGAGTTTTTTTTCTCCATATCCATTCATGGTTTTAGAAGCACTTAGCAAATTGGTAACAAACACAATTTTAACTTAATACATGCATATGCAAAAGGTAACACTTTTAGGAAAGACATTGTAGTGAATGTACATGGTAATCTACATTGTAAGATTACTTTTATGAAAAGTAATCTTAAAGAATAAGGAAACAGTCTTAAGAAATCAATTCACATGCTTCCAAGATTCTTTCATCTTAAAGATAAGGAAACAGTTTTAAGAAATCAATTAGCATGCTTCCGAAGAAACTGGTGCAATTATCCTAGAGGAGTAAAACAGCCTTTTTATTTTTCATTTACGCAGAATAAGATCTTTTCTTTTTCTACTGTGGTAAAATACACATAAATTTACCATTTCAGATTTAAACTGTACAATTCAGTTGTTTTAAGGATGTTCACAGTGTTACGTAGCTATCTGGTTCCAGAACTTCTTTGTCTCCTAAATGGAAACTCTGTACTCATTAAGTATTCACTCCCCATTCCTTCCTTCCCATAGTCTTGGCAACCACTAATCTGCTTTCTGTCTCTATGAATTTGCCTATAAATTGAATTATACAACATTTCATATAAATAGAATTATATAACATTTGGCCTTTTGTGTCTGGCTTTTTTCACTTAGCACAGTGTTTTTGAGGTTCATCCATGTTGCATATATCAGTACTTAATTCCTTTTTATGGCTTAATTATATCCTGTTGTAAGGCTATATACCACATTTTACCCATTGTGTGGGCTGTCTTTTTTTAAAAAATTGTTTTTTTAAATTGTGGTTATATATATTATAAAATTTACCGTTTTAACCATCTTTGAGTGTGTAGTTTAGAGACATTAAGTATATTCATGTTGTTATACAACCATGCTACATCTATATCTAGAACTTTTTTCATCTTACTAAACTGAAACTCTGTGCCCATTAAGCAATAACTGTACATTCCTGTCTCCCCCAACACGTGACAACCACTACCATTCTACAATTTCTATGAATTTGACTACTCTTGATACCTCATATAAGTGTGATTATATATCCTGTGTCCTACTTTGATTGGCTTATTTAACTTAGTATAATATTCATAAAGGTTCATCCATGTTATAGCATATGTGAGAATCTCCCTTTTACAGTTGAATAATATTTTCTTACATTTATATACTACATTTGTTTGTTCATTCTCCTCTTGATGGACACTTGGTTTGCTTCCATCTTTTGGATATTATGAGTAATGTTGCTGTGTCACAATGTGTACAGTGTGAATAATGCTGCTGTAAACATAGGTGTACAAATATATTTTTGAGGCCCTGCTTTCAAGTCTTTCGTGTATATACCTAGATGAAAAATTGCTGAGTCATATCGTAATTCTGTTTTAAATTGTTTGAGACCCTGACATAGTGTTTTTTATAGCAGGTGTACCATTTTGCACTGCACACCAACAAATTGCAAGTGTTCAGATTTAGTCACATCTTCTCCAACACTTTATTTTCATAGTAGCCATCCTAATGGGTACGTCACTATGATTTTGTGGTATCTCAAAATTACAGTGAAGTAGTATCTCACTATGATTTTGATTTCTGTCTCCTTAATGATTAGTGATGTTGAATTTTTTCTTTTCATGTTCTTATTGGCCATTTGTATAACTTCTTTGGATAAATGTCTATTCAAGTTCATTTTTAAATCTATTTGTTTTTGTTATTGAGTTGTAGGGGTTCTTTATTCTGGATAATAACCCCTTATCAGATAAATGATTTGTAAATATTGTCACTGATTCAATGGGTTGCCTTTTCATTCTGTTGATATTACTTTTTGATGCACAAAAATTTTAAATTTTGATGAATAGGAATTTTTTTTACACATTTGTATCATTATTTTTACTTTTTGTTAGGAAATATGGTTAACTATTATTATATTAAGCTATAGATCACTGAGCATGCTGGGCTCTGAAAGCAGCCAAGTAAAGACACTGTTTGAATTAAAAATGTGCATGCTAAGGAGATAAGCAAATGACTAGACTTTTAAAAATATGGCAAAGTATATTGCTCTTTTTTTAACCTTGTTAAAAAAAGCAAACTAGGCACTGGAGTAATAAACATTTCAATTCCAAGTCTGTTTATTTTAAAGTAAGCACATATATATAATTAAACATTTTTGAAGTTAAATTTCAATTTTATTTTGCAACGAACAACAAAATACTTGAATAAACTTTTTGGGACATGCCTGACTCTCATGGTCACCATCATATTTCCCTGATTATGTATGCTGTCTGTACCCTAGTAGTTTTTCTGGTGCCATGAGATTGAAAGTGTAGGAACGTTTCAACTCTCTTTTACATAAAAATCCTGCTTCCTCTAGGTTGATCCCCCAAGTCCCAGGGCTGATACTTTATTTGGATCTTCTGGCAGAGACTGTGAAAGAGATGGATGGTCAAGGGTGCACAATGGTAAGCTAGAAGTTTTCTTTATTCATTGCCGTAGTTGCCTGAGCTACAATCAAGCTTTTAATTTGGCATCAATTAACAAAAACAGAATCTTTGTTACATTATTGGATGATATTGTATAATGTAGCTTTTTACAACTTGTGGTGCACCCATATAGTTACTCTCTAAAATATTAGGATTTCTGTGCTACTATAAATCATTTCCTACCTTGAGATTTAGAATATATATATTAACATGTTTAAAAATGTGATATATTCTAGTAAAAAATGACTTGATTACTTTTACTCAACATTTTATAAACTTAACTGTGGAACCCTTTTCTCACCAAGTAATTTTAACTATGTTGATAAGAATGGTTTTTCATCTGTAGCCCTAGCAGTCCTATGGTTAGATAAGTTGCTTCTTAAGTTCAATATGAATATAATTTTTGTGAAGAAGGTTAAATAGTATTGTATAATTAAGGGTATTGAGTGTTAATATCTGTAGACATTGGCTAGTGAGTTCAATAAGTATTCCCTAGCAGCCTTTAAAGTTAATTTAGTACATACTAAGAAAGTCATAGAGGAAGAAAAAGGAGATTGAGCGAAAAAAAATAGAATCATTAATATAATCATTACATTGAGTGAGCTTCATCTCTATTTCTAACATGTTGTGTGTAATCTCTTATTTTTTTAGTGATGAAATTAAACATTGTTTTCTGAAAACATGCAGAGTTCGTGCTTGTTTTTGTTTTTTAGCACTAGCAGGGAGATAGATGTGATAATCAACAAGTCTTTTATATCCACAATAGCAGATTACGTGAAATTAGAAACAGATGTTACACACTGTTCTCTCTCTTGGAAGAAGCTTATGGACACAGAAAATGAACTTTAGGAACAAGCCAATGTAAAGTAACTTTAATGTAGATGTTTCTTTGGAAGATTTTTTGGGAACACTTAAGCATCTGATTTTTCTTGACAATTACATATTTGCCAGCAGAACTGTTGTAGTTTCTAATAACTTTTAATCAAAGCAGTCAGCTGCCTATGTAGAGGTATAATCAGAGAGGTCAATAATGAGTTGTTGTTTTCTTTTAACTTTTTATTTTGATTTTGACATAATTTCAGACTTACAGAAAAGTAATAGTAGTACAAAGAATTGCCATGTAGCTTTCACTCAGAATCCATAAACAATAATATTTGCTTTTTCTTTCTCTTTTTCTCTTTCCTCTGTCTGTGTATGAGTCTGTGTATAGATTTTTTTTGACAGGAATATTATTATGGACTGAATTTGTATGCCCTAAAAGTTCATATGTTGAAGGCCTAGCCCCTAATATGGTGGTTTGGAGATGGAGGCTTTGGGAGTGATTAGGTTTAGATGAGGTCCTGAGAATGGGGCCTTCATAATGACATTAGTGTCCTTACAAGCAAATACACCAGAGAACTTGTTCTCTCCTTCTCTTGCTGCCATTTGAGGACCCAACTAGAAGGCAGCCATCTACAAGAGAGGAAGAGAGAACTTACCAGAACCTGACCATGCTGATACTCTGATTTCTAATTTTCAGTCTTCAGAACTGTGAGAAATAAAATTCTGTTGTTTAAGCTACCCAGTCCATGATATTTTGTTATGGTAGCCTGAACAGATTAATTCAGACAATATTTTATATGATTAACACCAGTTAATTAACAATGTAGCAGATTAACAATGATATAATAATATTAACTGATCTATAAAGCTAAATCAGATTTTGCCAGTTGTCCTAATAATATCTTCATAGCAAAAGAAATATTGTCATATATACCATTCAGTTGCCATGTCTCTTTTGTTTTCCTTAATATGGATTAGTTCCTTAGTCTTTCATTGTGCTTAATGACATTGATAATTTTGAAGAGCATAAGCCAGCTATTTTGTAGAATGTTCCTCAATTTGGGTTTGTTTGATTTTTCCTCATGATTAGATTCAGATTATTTATTTTCCCCCAGAATACAACAGAAGTGATGTGTTACTCTCAGTGCATCACACCAGGAGGTATGTGGTGTTTCTGTACTACTGGGGATGTTCATTTTAGTCATTTGATTAAGATGGATGTGCTGGTTTTCTCCATCAAAAAGGTGCTATTTCTGTCTTTTGTAATTGTACAGAAATACTTTGAAATTATGTAATATCCTATTATACCTCAACTTTGACTCCTTTAGCATATATTGATGACTGTTGCCTGAAACAATTTCTTACTCTGATTTTTGCCAAATAGTGATGTTTTAAAAATTCGATTCCTCTTTGTACATTTAAGAGCTGGATTTCTAGAGCTTTTCCTTCTTGCGTTTCTGAACTTAATGTCCCCCCCCCCACCCTTTTTTTTAAAAACTACATTTTTTCTCCTGGCTGACAGCTGAGCAGTTCCTGAACTTTTGGGTTCTCATCAACCATTTAAATACATATGGGGATTTCTTATGGTAGGACCTCTTACACTTAATGAATTTTCACTTTTGATTTTACTGTAATAGAAATTCTTGTTGAACATTTTCTTGCAAATTATCTTGCCTAATATTTATTTTTTATAGGATGCCATTTTCACCAACATTACTGCTTTAGTTCTCAAAATAATCACATGAAGATGGATTTAATTATATTTGAGAAAAACGGCAGCGGTTTAGAGAAGTTATGTGACTTGATAGTTACAAATCTAGAATCCAGGTCTTCTAGCTTCTAGCTCCTTCTTTTCTACCAGTCTCATACTACTTTCTCTACTTTCATTAAGGTATATTTTTTAAAATAAAAATTTCAAGCACATTGTATCTGTTACTGCCATGTTATATAATTCTAATTGTAATTTGTGCAGTCCTTTTGAAGAAACTCAGTATCTCTTGTAATGTGATGCTTTTTGTAAGCTTTATCTAGTTATTTTTGTATTTGAAGAGGAAATCAAGGACATCCATCCTGGCCTCTTTTTACATTTTGCTTAGGAATTTAGGAAATATGTTAGACTCTCTCTTTCCTCTTAGAGGAACCTTCTTTTCTTCTCGTCTTTTGAAGATTCTTTTATGAGTCTCATTTCTATGTAAAATCGTAATATTTTATGAACTTCCATTAATCCCTTATCAGATGATTAACTGTCACAAAGTAAAATAGAAATAACATTTCAAATCCCAATATGTCATACGTTGAGTAGACAACAGTAACTGGTAATGTTTTAATATTTTCTGAATAAAATGGCATGTAGTCATCATGTACATCCTCATTAGTAAATATCTCATTAATTTCTGTTTGCTTTTAAACATGTCCCTCTTGTTTGAATTTCTTATGGATGAAGAAACCTGAGGTTTAAAGGATAGTAAGTTGCATGAAGTCATACACACAAGATTTGACCTATTTCTTTTTTTTTCTTCCTACTTTTCTAAATGATTATGTCCATCTCAAGTTTCTTTACCTTTAGGAAATTTTTCCTGATTGCCTTACCTTGAGAGATTACTCTCTGGTATAACTGTTTAATATTATAATTGTTATACCATTCTGACTTAGTTTGTTCTTTATACTGCTGTTGTTCAACTTTGGTTATAACTTAACCAAAACAGATTATAATTACTTCATAGCCATGGGCCCTGGTTTTCATCTCCTTTATTTCTTACATTTGAAATACAGTTTGTGACTAATTGGTGGTGAGGGTGATTAAATATGAACACTGGGAAACCTCAGATCAAAGTAATAGATTAATTTGTAGAAATAAAATTATAAACCTGTGCAAATCAGGGTAAGTTTATAAATGGTTTGTGGAATGCAGAAGCCATACAAGTGCTTTAACATACAGAAACTTTTAATATAATGCTAGCTTCCAGGAAATACATACTATTTCCAGAAATTATTACCTTAATTTTCAGAGTTAGCATATCCTTGTCCTTATTTTTTGAGACAGGGTCTTGCTTTGTCATTCGGGCTGGAGTGTGTGATGTAACATGGCTCACTGCAGCCTCGACCTCCCTGGTTCAAATGATCTTCCCACCTTAACTGTCTTAATAGCTGGGGGTACCGGCATGCATGCACCACCATGCCCAGCTAATTTTTTGGGGTTTTTTTGGCTGTAGAGTGTTGCCCAGGCTGGTCTTGAACTCCTAAACTCAGGAGATCCTCCTGCCTTAGTCTCCCAAAGTGCTGGGATTACAGGTGTGAGGCACCGTGTCCAGATGTCCTTCTCATTTTTTTTTCAGCTACTTGTGATCATGCTATATATTAGACTTGTACAGAAGAGAAGTTGGACTGTGAATTTATTCTTATTTTTAATTTTTGAAAAGCATTTGAAGTAAATCTAATCTTACATTATGTGGAGAAGTTGACATCGTGTAAAAGACATTAATATTTCAGCTGATTTCTGGTATGGCTCAGGGCACCTAGAAAATATCTTGTACCATAAAAAATTCTGAAGGATTTGCTGAATACAGACTACTATAGGTCTTTATTTTCTGGATAAGGTGGTTTGGGAAGGTAAAATATAGAACCATAGAATGCTTTTGAGTGATATGTGTGAGTGAGAGTAGAATTTTAGGGTTCTGATTTTCTGTTTTAAAAATTGATACATAACATTTTACATATTTATTGGGTACATGTGATATTTTGTTACGTTGTGTGGAATGTGTCATGATCAAGGAAGAGTGGTTAAATTGTCTGCCACTTTGTGTATTTGTCATTTCTTTATGTTGGGAACAATTTAAGTCCTCTTTTCCAGCTACTTTGAAATATATAATACATTGTTGTTAACAATAGTTACTATGCTCCCCTTTGAAAACAGAATATACCTATTTTCTAATCTTATGTTTGTACCTGTTAAGCTACTGCTCTTTGTCATCCCCCACTACCAACCTACCCTTCCCAGCCTCTAGTATTGATTATTCTACTTTCCATGAGAGAATATTTTTAGCTTCCTCATATGAGAACATGCAATATTTGGCTTTATTCCCTGATTTATTTCCCTTGAAACAGTGACCCCCCTAGTTCCATTCATGTTGCTGCAAATGACATGATACCATTAATTTTATGCCCTAATTACTTTATTATTCCATTGTGTATATATATACCTTTTCTTTATCCATTCATCTATTGATAAACAGTTAGGTTGATTCCATGTTTTGGCGACTGTGAATAGTGCTGCAATATCTCTTCAATATACTAATTTCCTTTCCTTTGGATGAATACCCAGTAGTGAGATTGCTGACTGTATGGTAGTTCTATTTTTAGTTTTACATTCAAGTTTATTATTGATATGTGTGGTTTTGTTCCTGCCATATTGTTATTTTCTGGTGGTTTTCTATATTCTTTTGTCCTTTCTTTTTCTTTTATTGTTTGTCATTGTGGTTTGGTGGTTGTCTGTGGTTGTACCATGAGTCCTTTCTCTTTCTCACTTGTGTGTTTGCTTTATCGTTGAGTTTTGTATTTTCATGTGTTTTCAAGATGGTAAAGGTCGTTCTTTTGCTTTCAGGTTTAGAGTTCCCTTGATCACATCTTGTAGGCTGGCTTACTGGTGATGAATTCCCTCAGCTTTTACTTACCTGGGAAATACTTTATTTTTCCTAAATTTATGAAAGATTTTTTTTTTGATATGTTAATAGTGAGTATCCTTGACTGGCAGATCTTTTTCTTTCAGCATTTTGAATTTATTATCCCATTCCTGGTCTGTAAGGTTTCTACTTAGAAATCTGCTGTTAGTCTAATGGGGGGTTCTTTATAGGTGATTAGTCACTTTTCTGTTATTCAGGATTCTTTTTTTTGTCATTGACTTTAGACATTTTGGCTATAATATTCCATGAGAAAGACTTTTTGTGTTGTGTCTGCTTAGGGATTACTGGTCCCCCTGCATCTGAATGTCTAGTCTCTTGATAGACTTCAGAAGTTTTTATTTATTATTTCATCAGGTTTTGGAACTCTTATATTCTCTTCCTTTGAGGGTACAGATGATTTGTATATTTGGTCGCTTTACGGTGTCCCATAGATCACAAAGGCTTTGTTTGTTTTTTGTTTCTTATTTTTGCCTGACTGGGTTATTTCAAAAGACCTGTCTCCAAGTTCTGACATCTGGTTCTTATGCTTGGTTTAGTCTATTGTTGATGCTTTCAAATGTATTTTGTAGGCCAGGCACGATGGCTTATACCTGTAATCCCAGCACTTTGGGAGGCCAAGGCAGGCGGATCACTTGAGGCCAGGAATTCGAGACCAGCCTGGCCAACATAGTGAAACCCCGTCTCTACTACAAATAGTTACTTGGGAGACTGAGGCAGGAGAGTTGCTTGAGTCCAGGAGACAGAGATTGCAGTGAGCAAAGATCACACTCCAGCCTGCACTCCAGCCTGGGCAACAAGAGCAAAACTCCGTCTCCAAAAAAAAAAGAAAATTAGTTGGGCGTGGTGGCACATGCCTGTAATCCTAACTACTCCAGAGACTGAGGCAGGAGAAGCACCTGAACCCAGTAGGCAGAGGTTGCATTGAGCCAAAATGTGCCACTGCACTCCAGCCTGGGTGGCAGATTGAGACCCTATCTCAAAAAAAAAAAAAAAAAAATCAAATGTATTTTGTAGTTCAGTCAGTTAATTCATCTCCAGAATTTCTGTTTGGTTCTTTTTTTGTGATATATATCTCCTTGGTAAAAGTTTCATTCATGCCCTGCATTGTTTTTCTGATTCCTTTATATTGTTTTTCAGAATGCCTTGTATCTCACCGAGTGTCTTTAGAATCAATGATTTAAATTCTTTTTCCGGGATTTCGTGACTTTCTTTTTGATTGGGATCTGTTTCTGGAGGATTATTTTGTTAGTTTGGAGGTGTCATATTTTCTTGCTTTTCATTTTTTCTTTGTCCTTATATTGATATCTGAACATCTGGTATATCAGTTGTTTGTTCCAGTTTTTTGAATTTGTATGGAGGGACTTTTTCCTGAAGATGAGTCATCATTACTGGTTGGGTAGGGCACTTTGGCCTTTTTCTGGGTGCATGCACTGGTGTAGTCTTTGTGTGATGTTGTTGTTGTTGTTGTTGTTGTTTATAAACAGCATCAGTGGTATCTGAGATTTGCTCATTGGCTTAGTGTGTAATTATTAGTGGAGGCTGTGTTCTAGTTTTGCTGAGGACTGGGACTCTAGGTAGTCTAGTCTTTGGATCGCAGTGATGGCAGTAGTGAGCTGACCATTCCTGTCCTTGGGCTCCAGAGTGGTGTGCACTGGCAGCAATTTTAGCTGGTCCTGGTGGACTGATTCATGGCCTCTAGTTGGCCTACTCAGATGCTGGTAGTAGCCATCATGGGCCAGGCAGATGGGCAGGTTCGCAAGCCCCTGGGTAGCCAGTGTGGCATGAGTGATGACTGTGACAGTGGCAGGATGACCCTCTGGGTCCCAAGCGGTGCACACTGTTTTTGGCAATGGCTGAGATCGTTTAGGTGTGCCAGTCTCCCGGCTTGAAGGTGGTGTATACATGCCAGCTCTGGTGGTAGTGGCTGTGAGTATAGGCCCAATCTCATTCCCTGGGGAGGAGCATTCAGGTGCCAATAGTGGTGGACTGGGCTGGGCAGTCTTCTGGCCCTCAAACTGTGTGCTCTGGCATGGGAGGAGGAGGGGCAGAGTCAGGCCTCTCTTGCTTGTCTCAGGCTCCCCGATGATGTGAACAAGTGCTGGCTGTAGTAGGTAGGGGCAGAGTGGTCTCCAGGCCACTAGTGGGATGCTTGGGTTGTGGAAGGTAGTATCTGTACTTCTGCCCTGCTACTTGGGGCTTGGGATGATGCTGCCATCTGTGATGGCACCCTAGCTGGCAGGTGGGGAGCATGTACACCACTCATACCTCAGCCCAGTGGCACTCATGCCTCAGTGCCAGTGCTGCTGGGCTTCAGGATAGTGCACAGTCTGTTGGGGGAATGGTTCCAGAATGGCATCTCGTTTGTGCTGCAGTCCCAAAGACTCAGTCATATCTCTGCCCTTGATATAGTTTGGCTGTGCCCCCATCCAAATCTCATCTTGAATTCCCATGTGTTGTGGGAGGGGCCTGGGAGGAGGCAATTGAATCATGGGGGCAAGTCTTTCCCATGCTGTTCTCATGATAGTGAATAAGTCTCATGAGATCTGATGATTTTAAAAAGAGGAGTTCCCCTGTACAAGCTCTCTCTCTTTGCCCGCTGCCATCCATGTAAGACGTGACTTGTCCTTCCTTGCCTTCTGCCATGATTGTGAGGCTCCCCCAGCCATGTGGATCTGTAAGTCCAATTAAACCTCTTTCTTTTGTAAATTGCCTGTTCTCAGGTATGTCTTTATCAGCAGTGTAAAAATGGATTAATACAGCCCTACATCCAGTAGCTTGTGACAGCTCGTTTCTAAGTCCTGGGGGCAGCAGCCTGTGTTTCTCTTGTATTTTAGCCCTGCTGCTGCTAGGCTCCAGAACAGCTCACAGTCTGTAGGGGAGGGAGTTCTAAAGTGATGTCTTGCCGTAGCTACTTAAGTCTCAGAGAACATGAGGGACCCAGGGGAAGCTTTCTCTCTTGGGCGGTGTGTGGTACAATCTCCCAGCAGCTCCTTATGTTAGTTTCAGGGCTCACGAGGGTTGAGGAGCTCTTTCAGTGGCCTGGTATTGTAGGGATCCATGGTGACAACCTGGACAGCTGACAGTCTCTCACTTACCCTTTCTCTATATTGAGAAGTATCTCTTGGGTGCCAGTCCTCGCTGAACAGGCCATCTTGCTTCCTTCTCCTTCCTTGCTTTAGGTGTTGTCTGTCAATTTCCTTTTGAATTCCAGTGTTCTCTGTTGGCTGATCTATTCAATGTATGATTATCTGTCTGCTCTTTGGTTTTTCTTAGTGGAGGAAGGGAGTACAAAATGCCCCTAGTCAACTGTCTTGAAGCTGCAAACTGATTGTCTCTGGTTCTTATTTTCTTTTCTGTCAATGTAACAGATATCATAAGTTGTTACAATAAAAGTTGATTCTTGAAAGCTTATTCCTTTAAGTAATGAGTAAAGCTCCAAATCTACATGTACAATGTAGTGGTTGTTATCTTATGGATAGATTTAGAATTAGTTTTAAAGTTCACTATGTGATAGATACTTTTCTGGGGATTTTCACAAAGTGTATCATGTTATCGTCACTCTGACTCTCTGATATAAGGTAGGCATTGTTTTCATACTCTTAAAATGAGGCATGAAACCCAGATCCATTGTCTTTATATAGTTGGACCAGAATACTATATTTAACAAGTGGCAGAATTTGAAATTGAACCCCTGCTTGTTTGAATTTACATTTGATGGTAATGATGTTGTTGATGATAGTATTAGTAATAATAGTTGATTTCTATTTTAGTGCCTTGCATGTAATATCTTATATAATCTTTAAAACAATATTATGAAAGAGGCACATCAGACATATTAGGAATCTGAGACTTAGAGAGATTAAGCTATGTGCCCAAGGTGCTTGGGCCTGGAATGTATAATGCAGATTTATTTGTCAACAAGATCTACAAACTACTGTATGCCACCACCGTCTAAAGCTGGTCCTGTTTCTTTACACCTGAATCTAGAATGGACTATAAGAATAGGAAACATATAGTTTGACAATATCTGTCAAATCTGTGAATACAAATTATATTTTATCATAAATTGATTATCAACTAAAAACTATTCATTTCATATAGACAAATTGGTTTATCAACTAAAAGCTACTCCTTTCTGTATTCAGATATTTCCTACTATTTTCAAATGAAAGTAGTATTTGTGAAATCATTTAATTGTTGAAGAACTAATACAAATTTTAACTAATTGGATTAGCGTCCTTTCTGATGTAACACTGTTGAAGGATTTTGAAGTATCTCTGAAATATTCTGAGTGAATCATAATTGTAGAAACAATGATAGTATTAAAAATCAAAGATGAAACCAAATATAAACTTTAATTGTTTTGTACTTCCTTTTTCAGATCATTCTCATCTTGGCTGCTGCCGACCCAAGGATTATAAGGTGTGTAGAATGAATTGTAGAATAATAATTGTTCTGACTTTCAGACAACAACATGAGTCTATTTCATATATGTATATCAGATAGGGATTATCAAATTCATTTGGTAAAATATGTAAAAACAATAATTGTCATATCATATAATGTTATTTTGGTTACTTTGTCAGACAGTACATTTAAGGTCTTTCTACAAGTATTTTGTGACTTTTGGTTATTCATTTGTATTAATTAATTATTTAATATGTTAGTGTATGTTTATGTGTGTGCATGAGAGAGAGAAATCGGTTGTTATATGCGGTAATACCTTGCGTGGTATTATTTCCAAATTTCAGTCATTCTCAGAGCACCCTCATAATTTTTGCAGGTATGTATGTATGTATACCTTTTGCAGCATTTGCATATATTTTATGATCTTTGTCTTAAATTCGCTTTCTTTCTGTTTGTTTACTCACCATGATAAATGAAAATCCAGTATCACATGCTTTACATGTATGACAGCCTTAAAAATACAGTGAAAATAAAGCAATGTTTCTAAAGTTTGGCTAGACACTGTTTTGCCCTAACATTTAACATTTATGCAAACACATACACATGTGCATTGGTATTTGTTATACACATGAACATAGTATGGCAAGGACCTATTGATCTTGCTTATTGATAATAATTGGTAGTACATAGCATATTGTCTGACATATAATAGGAATTCCTAACATATGCATATTATCTAAGTGGATTATTAAGAGAAAATAAGTAAACCAAATCTATATAGAATGAAGAGCAAGTACTAATCTTTATCCTAAGGCAGCTATAATTGTGCTGTAAATTGGCTGGTCCATTTAAAGACAGGTGTTAAGAGCCCTCTTTTCCAAATGAATTCCACCAAAAACTGCATTTCAACACCTTTAATTCCTTCCCACTCCCATCTCTGGATTCCTTAATATCAGGGCTTCCCTTGGGGGGCAGTAGATAGTAAGTTGACAGAATTATTCTTGTATTCAAGAGGCATATTTTCATATAAATATATCTGCAGCAAAATAAAAAGGATTATTTTCATACAGGTACATAGTAGTTAGTTAATAAATATTCAGGTAATAGAACACTATAGGACTTCTATACGGAAAAGAGCCATGAAGCTGGGAGTGCTTGCAGAACATGTTCTAGAAAAGTGGGACCTTGCATGAGTTCTTTGAATGAATGTACTTTGCATAGGCAAGAGAGTTCTTTCCTGAGCTTCTTACCTTTTCTTTTTTCTCCAGCTTTATTAAGGTATAATTGACAAAAATTTTATATACTTATGGTACAACATGATGTTTTCTGTCCCTAAGACAATATATGTATACATTGTGGAATGATTAAATTAAGCTACTTAACGTATCTATTACTTCACATACTTATTTGTTGTGGTGAGTTTTATTTTCACAGTTTTTTAAGGCTATCATACACGTAAAGCATATGATACTGAATTTTCATTTATCATGGTGAGTTTTATTTTCATTGTATTTTTTAAAGCTATCATGCATGTGAAGCATATGATACTGGATTTTCATTTATCATGTCACCATGATAAATAAATAAAGAAGAGAAAGTGACTTTAAGGAAAAGGGCATAAGATATATGCAAATACTGCAAAGATTATGAGGGTGCTCTGTGAATGACTGAAGTTTGGAAATACTACCATGTAAGGTGTTACTGAATGTAACAACTGATTTTCTCTGCTAAGACAAATCTGTCTTAGCAGTTTTCAAGTATGTGATATACTGTTAGTTATAGTCATCATGCTGTAAAATAGAGCTCCAGAATTTTTTCATCCTGTCTATCTGGAACTTTGTACCCTTTGACCAACATCTCTGCATTCTGCCCACCATACCCCCTGGCAACCACCATTCTGCTTTCTGCTTCTATGAGTTTGACTTTTTTAGATTCCCCGTGTGATATTGTTTGGCTCTGTGTCCCCACCCAAATCTCATCTCGAATTGTAATTCCCACATGTCAAGAGATGGACAATTCCCACCTGTAGAGAGAGAGAGAGGTGATTGGATCATGAAGGCAGTTTCCCCCTTGTTCTCGTGATAGTGAGTTCTCATGAGTTCTGATGGTTTTATAAGCAGTTTTCCCCACTGTTGCTTGCTCTCTTGCCTGCCACCATGTAAGATACGTCTGTTTCTCCTTCTGCCATGATTGTAAGTTTCCTGAGACCTCCCTAATAATGCAGAACTGTGAGTCAATTAAACCTCTTTTCTTTAAAAATTACCAGTCTTGGGTATGTCTTTATAGCAGTGTGAAAACAGACTAATATAACATGTAAGCATGATTATGTGACATTTGTCTTTCTGTGCCTATCTTATTTAACTTAACATTATGTCTTCCAGGTTCATGTTGTTGTATAATGAATGACAAGACTTTCTTCTTTTAAAAGCTGAATAGTATACCATTGTATGTGTATGTGTATGTGTATACTACATTTTCTTTATCCATTTATCAGTTGATAGGCAATTAGGTTGATTCTATATGAGCTTACCACTTTCTTGAAATCCCTTGTGATTTGGTTTGGCTCTGTCCCCACCCAAATCTCAACTTGAATTTCATCTCCCAGAATTCCCACGTGTTGTAGAAGATACCCGGGGGGAGATAATTGAATCATGGGGGTCGATCTTTCCCATGTTATTCTTGTGACAGTGAATAAGTCTCATGAGATCTGATGGGTTTATCAGGGCTTTCCGCTTTTGCTTTTTCCTCATTTTTCTCTTTCTGCCACCGTGTAAGAAATGCCTTTCACCTCCCACCATGATTCTGAGGCCTCCCTAGCCATGTGGAACTGTAAGTCCAATTAAACCCCTTTTTCTTCCCAGTCTCGTGTATGTCTTTATCAGAAGTGTGAAAACAGACTAATACACCTTGCTAAATACAAATAAAAACCAGCACAAAGTACTGTTCTTCCAATTTATTTCCCTAGAGATATAAGCTGGAAAACCATGTGATCTGCCTTTCAAGTTATTGTAAGCTATAGTTTTATTAAATATTTTGCCACTGTATTACAGGCATCTTAAATTTTCTATTCGAAAATAGCTGTTCCCCATGCTGCCTGCCCCCAGCTGGTAAGCCAATGCGTATATCGATTTCTGTTAAGGCTGGTACATTAAGATAACAATTTGTAAACTCATTGAGGTAATGCTATTTGATATACCAGTAAGCCTCCAACTGTTGGAAGCTTAATATAATAGAAATTTGGTTTTTAATTACACAACAGTTAAATTGTGGATACTTTTGATCTGTGTGCTATTTTCTCCATGTTGTGACCCATCTTATGGCTTTGGCTTACCCTGAGGCCTTGCTGTCTTCTTCACACGGTAGAAAATGATGGAAAATATGGAGAAGCCTTATCTGTTTCTTAAAAGCCTGGGCCTGGGATTGACACACCATTCTCACCTACATTCTATTGCCAATAACTAATCACATTCTGTCACCTAGATGCAAAGATTACTTCTTAGCAACAATTTTACTCTGGAGGAGGGAAAGCTGAATTGTGGTGGACAGCCAGCCATTTCTATCACATCTATAATATTCTGTTCCTTCCCGCTCCTAATATCTCTTTATCTCTTTAAAAAAGATGATGTGACTGACACTATTATGCTAGAAATATAAAATTAGCAAAACTAGAAATTGTCTCTGCCCTCATGGATATTTCATGGTAGTGAAGGAAGGAGACATACTAACAAAATCACAAACATTCATATGTACTTGGAACTGTGATACATATTATGGAGGATATACATATTGCTTTGATATTATATACTGAGATGGTGTGACCTGGTTGAGGAGAATGGAAAAGGTATTTTGAGGATGTTGAGCTTTGAAGATGAATAGGGGAGGGAAGAGCATGTGCAATAGAAAAGGTAAAATAGCATTTGTAAGGTTCAGTGTCTAAGCAACTAAAAGATTGGTGTTGCTGGAAGTAAAGACATGAATAGGTACGTGGTGTAAATTGAGCCTGTAGAAGCAAGTAGGGATTAAATCTTTTAGGCCATATTGGAGATTTTAGTAATTATACTAAGTACAATGGGAGCAAGTGAAATTATTTTAAACAGCAAAGTGACATGGCTAGATTTATACTTTGAAAATATCACTGTGAACTGCAGTATGGAAAATGAATTGCACTGGGAAAAGAGTGGATGCTAGTAGACAAGTTAGTAGGCTATTGAATAGTCAAGGTGAGAAGTGATAGATTCGATTGGGGTAGTAGTAATGGAGGGTGATAGCAGTAGAGATATTAGACAGATATTTAGAATTAATGTTGGAAAAGTAGACCTGAAAAATGGAAACGATGTGCTGTGTGACGATGTTTTGGTCAGCGATGGACCACAAATATGACAGTAGTTTTGATTATACTGTCTATATACAGTAGTTATAGATTATAATGTCTATTTTTAATGTACTTTTTCTGTGTTTAGGTCTGATACACAAATCCTTATCACTCTGTTGCAATTGCTTACAGCATTCGGTACAGTAACAAGTTGTACAGGTTTGTAGCCTAGATACAATAGGCTATACCATTATAGCCTAGGTGTGTTGTAGACTATACAGTCTAGATTTATGTAAGTACACTCTATGATGTTTGCATGGTGACAAAATCGCCCAATGATGCATTTCTCAGAAGGTATCCCTATTGTTAAGCAATGCATACTTATCAATGAGAACACATGACTGAATGTGTTCTCATAGAGAAAAATTTGATGTTTTGAAAATGTTCTCTACCTAGAGTAATTTAAAAATTAGGTAGATCCCAGTAAAAACACTTCTAGGCTTTTTTTTCTTTCTTTCTTTTTTTTTTTTAATTCCAGGAGCTAGGCAAAAATAGCCAGGAAGGCTTTGAAATCAGAGAGCATTAAAAGGAACTTAGCTCTGCAATGTTAAGAAAAATTATTAGATTTCTGATTTTCCCAACTGAACATTTGATGATACCATTTGTTGATACAGGAAAATGTACAAGGACTAGGCTGGAGTTCACAGAATTCTAAATTTTTCTGCAAATTTCTGTCTATCTTGTTTAGTCTTTGGAGAGTCTCTGTCAGTGCTTTTTAGCCCAGAAGCTTAAAAATCATAGACCAAGGCTTAAAAATCAACCACATGACACTTGTCCCATCCTGAAGGGGATTTACCTTTAAGAAGTTACTGAACTTTTGTTTCTAGCAGGTTAGATGGGAAGGAAAGCAGGCAAAAGGAAGGATAGAGGCCTGAGGGTGATGGAGGAACATAGCACAGGAGATAAGGAATAGTGGGATAAATGCTGTTTCCTTCAAATTAGAATGTGAAGGCATCTCAAAGGCAAATGGTTTTAACTTTTTATATTTTTAATTTGCCTTCACTGACAAATCTTTTAAGGAAGGAATTTTTAGAATCCAAATTAAAAAATAAATTTTATCATAGCAATTAGGAAATATAGACCACAGGATGTGTGAGATTTTGCTTCTTGCCATTCTAAGGTACCTTTCAGTTTTATTTATATAAAAAATTCTCCAAAGTTGCCATTGTAAGTCTAAAACATCCTTGGTGAAATCATGCTGTTTAGAAAAATAAGTGTATGAAGTTCTAGTATGAATACATGTAGGAAGCTTGAATGTAACTTGGAAGGGGTGTAGACCTAGACTGAAATAAATCCATGAGTCTGGCAGTATTGGTCAAATCTATTACTTGTGCACATTTTGTCTTTGTGCCTCATTTTAATAGTTGCTTATTTCAAATTGAAGACTGGACACATTTGCAATTCTAGAAACATGGAAGATTTGGAGGCAGTCTCTCCCAGAGGATTTCTCTCATGAAGAAAACAATTTTAAAAAAACAAAAAAACAGAGGAACGTTTTCATGGTATTTTGACAAGTGACCCAGGGCAAAGTTTTTACTATAAGGATGTTGGTACAATGAGAACAGCTGAACCTGTGAGTCTTTGGTCCTGGCTCAAAAATGGATTTAGTGGCTTTTGTCTGTTCACTTCTCTAGGAACTTTCTTTTAGAGACTCCTCTCAAAAGGCGACAGAGACAGAGAGATACATATTAGTATTTTTAGTAATGAGACAGATTTCTCCCTGGCATACGAATTTTCAAATATAATCAGATAATTAATAGGTTACTGAAAGTGTTCTGCATTTCTGAAAGACAGGGTAACTCAGTGATTGAGAGCTTAACCAAAGGAAATCGGAACTGAGACTCAGTACCAAGACCCACTTCACCATTATAGCCAGAGAGACACCTGAAGAGAGAGGCTAAAAGAAGTCACAGAGGAATTTGGTATTTCTAAGTTGAAGATCTTAGCTGTGGCAGCAAAAGGGCCTATTGGATCTTACTGGACTTCTAGGATTGTCAGCTGCCATCTGGTAAGAAGTCTATCGCAGTAACTGAATAATCTGTTGATACCTTGCGAAGCTGAGTTTATGACATAATACAGTATGGGAGAGCACCACCTTGACAGTCTTAGTGTTGTCTCTAAAAGACGAAGGTTAATGGCTGATATTTATATGATTTTGGGAACTGGGCTTGAGTGTTTTAAGAGAGCTTTCAATGTGAGAATCTAGTAGGCAAAGTTTGTGATATAAAAGTTTAGGATTAATGGAATAAAGGCCTGGGTCTTAAAGAAAGTCTTGATAAGTAAACACTATTTTGATAAGGAAGGGATTTGTTCAGTTGAGTGATCTGTTGTCCTGAGAAGAGAACTGTTTGCCAGGATTCAGAATCTGTTGTTTCGAGAAGGTAGCTGATTGATGATTGAGCAGTCTGTTGCTCAGGTAAATGATTTATGGGAAGGTCTTGAAGAAAATAACGAAGGTTTATAGCTTTATTTTCCTGGGTAAGAATTGAGGAACTCATGAGAATGTCGTGTTTTAGTAGGTAGGTCTTAGTTCTTTGTTATGATAGTTAAGCCATATGAATGCATATGGTCTCAGTTCTCATGTCTTCACTAAAGTTACATGTTTTCCCATTAGTGTGTTGTACATTGTTTATTAGACATATTCCTAGAAACCTTATGGCTTGTTCCTATTGTGAATGGCCTTTTTTTTTTTTTTTTTGGTAAAATTACATTTTTGTTGTTTTACTGATGTATAGGTTTAGAATTGATTTTTGTATGACAATCTTGTAATAGATATTCTTCGATTTTTTTATAGAGGTAAACTTCTACATATAAAGAATTTTATTTTTGCCTTTCATAATATTTGTCTCAGCTTACCAGGATCTTCAATACCACAAATAAAAGTGGCAATAGTGAATGTGGCAGAGACATTTCTTACTTATTGGCCATACACACACTTTCCCATACTTCTAAGCCCAATTGCCGGTAGATGGGGCCTAGTTCTAGCCAATAGACTGTGCATGGAAATTATGTGGGTCGGTTCCAGGGCAAAGCACAGAAGAATTAATATTAACATTGATATGTTTGGCTGTGTCCCCACCCAAATTTCTACTTGAATTGTATCTCCCAGAATTCCCCTGTGTTGTGGGAAGGACCCAGGGGGAAGTAATTAAATCATGGGGACTGGTCTTTCCGGTGCTGTTCTCCTAATAGTAAGTAAGTGTCAGGAGATCTGAGGGCTTTATCAGGGGTTTCTGCTTTTGCTTCTTCCTCATTCTCTCTTGCTGCCGCCATGTAAGAAGTGCCTTTTGCCCTCAGCCGTGAATGTGAAACCTCCCCAGCCTTGTGGAACTGTAAGTCAAACTTCCTTTTCTTCCCAGTCTTGTGTATGTCTTTATCAGCATTGTGAAAACAGACTGATACAATAAATTGGTACCAGTACAGTGGGGCGTTGCTGAAAAGATACCAGGAAATGTGGAAGCGACTTGGAACTGGGTAACAGGCAGAGGTTGGAACAGCTTGGAAGGCTCAGAAGAAGACAGGAAAGTGTGGGAAAGTTTGGAACTTCCTAGTGACTTGTTGAATGGCTTTGGCAAAAATTCTGATAGCGATATGGTCAATAAAATCCAGGCTGAGGTGGTCTCAGATGGAGATGAGAAGCTTTTTGGGAACTGGAGTAAAGGTGACTCTTGTAAAGACACTGGCAGCATTTTGCCCCTGCCCTAGAGATTTGTGGAACTTTGAACTTGAGAAAGATGATTTAGGGTATCTGGCAGAATAAATTTCTAAGCAGCAAAGCATTCAAGAGGTGACTTGGGTGCTATTAAAGGCATTCTGTTTTATAAGGGAAGCAGAGCATAAAAGTTTGCAAAATTTGCAGGTTGACTATGCGATAGAAAAGAGAAACCTGTTTTCTGGGGAGAAATTCAAGCCAGCTGCAGAAATTTGCATAAGTAGCAAGGAGCCTAATGTTAATCCCCAAGACCATGGGGAAAATGTCTCCAGGTCATGTCAGAGACCTTCACGGCAGCCCCTCCCAATCACAGGCCCAGAGCCCAGTAGGAAAAAAGTGGTTTCATGGACTGGGCCCAGGGTCCCTGTGCTGTGTGCAGCCTAGGGACTTGGTGCCCTGTGTCTCAGCCACTCAAGCCATGGCTAAAGGGGCCAATGTACAGCTTGGGCTGTGGCTTCAGAGTGTGGAAGCCCCAAGCATTGGCAGCGTCCATGTGGTGTTGAGCCTGTGAGTGCACAGAAGTAAAGAATTGAGGTTTGGGAACCTCTGCCTAGTTTTCAGAAGATGTATGGAAACTCCTGGATGCCCAGGCAGAAATTTGCTGCAGGGGCAGAGCCCTCATGGAGAACCTGTGCTCAGGCAGTGCAGAGGAGCCCCCATACAGAGTCCCTACTGGGGCATTGCCTAGTGGAGCGTGAAAAGAGGGCCACCATCCTCCAGGCCGCAGAATGGTAGATCTACTGACAGCTTGCACCATGCGCCTGGGCCACAGACACAATGCCAGCCTTTGAAAGCAGCAGGAGAGAGACTGTATCCTGCAAAACCACAGGGGTGGAGCTGCCCAAGACCGTGGGAACCCACATCTTGCATCAGTGTGAGCTGGATATGAGATATGGAGATCATTTTGGAGCTTTAAGATTTGACTACCCCAGTGGATTTTGGATTTGCATGGGTCCTGTAACCCCTTTGTTTTGGCCAGTTTCTCTCATTTGAAACAGCTGTATTTTCCCAGTACCTGTACCCCCATTGTGTCTAGGAAGTAACTAGCTTGTTCTTGGTTTTACAGGCTCATAGGCAGAAAGGACTTGCCTTGTCTCAGGTGAGACTTTGGGCTGTGGACTTTTGGGTTAATGCTAAAATGAGTTCAGACTTTGGGGGACTGTTGGGAAGGCATGGTTGGTTTTGAAGTGTGAGAACATGATATTTGGAGGTGCCAGGGATGGAATGATAAGGTTTGGCTGGGTTCCCATCCAAATCTCAACTTGAATTGTATCTCCCAGAATTCCCACGTGTTGTAGGAGGGATCCAGGGGAAGGAAATTGAATCATAGGGGCCTGTCTTTCTCATGCTATTCTCGTGATAGTAAATAAGTGTCATGAGATCTGATGGGTTTATCAGGGGTTTCTGCTTTTGCTTTTTCCTCATTCTGTCTTGCCACCACCCTGTAAGAAGTGCCTTTCACCCTCAGCCATGATTGCAAAACCTCCCCAGCTGTGTGGAACTGTAAGTCTAATTAAACCTCCTTTTCTTCCCAGTCCCGTGTGTGTCTTTATCAGCAGCATGAAAATGGACTAATGCGAACACTCTTATTATTACAGTGATAATGAAGCTTCAGGTTCTAGATGGTACAGTTATAATTTGCTTAGCATGTTTTATCAGCATAAGTCCTTGGGCAGTTTTATATAATTTCTCTTGCTAAACTGTATTACCATATAGTGGAGGAAAAATGAACCTTTATTATGTCAAGCCACTGATTTTCAAACTTAATTTGCTACTGCAGTATTACCTAACATGCTATAGTGTAGACTAATGTAGTGTGTATTATTGTCTTTGATAGGATCATCTATAAATTTCCACACATATAAATATTATTTGCAGTAAAGTCTTGTTAGCTATCCTTTAGCAAGTTAAGGAAGTTCCCTTGAAATGCCTTGTGTGAATAGAATATATATATTAATAATGAATGGATATTGAATATCATCAAATGCTTTTTCCAGCACCTGTTGAGATGACAATTTTTTTATGGTGAATTGATAAATGTTCTAATGATAATCCATCCTTGTATTATTTGAATAAAGTGCCTTGTCATGTTTTGTTCTTTTAGCTTATTATTTAGCATTCCTGAATTAAAATAATTTAGTTGTGATTTTTCCATATGTGGCCACAGCTGAGGGTGGCCTATAATTATCCTTTCTTGTACTGTCCTTGAATGGGTTGGTAGCATTGTTGTGATCACATTGTAACTTTAGCTGGGAATGTTTTCTTTCTTTCTCAGAAAGTTTGTCAGTTTGCTCTTTAGCTGTGTATATTGGATTATTGGTAAATTGTATTGTGAGCCCATCCTTTGTGGGACTTTCCTTGTAGAAATCCTGTTAGGCTTGGGCTATGAGAGTTTGCAACTTGTTCCTGCCATAGATCCCTCATATATAATTGGTCCGGAACCCCTACTGCTTAACAGCTGTTTGATTTTGCTTTTATTTTCTTACCAATAAAGTACAGGTAATAAAAATGTCTACCTCATTAGGTTGTTGTGAGGATTTAAAAAGTTATTTCTATGTAAGTGAATAGAACAGTGGTCTAAAAGGGGAGGAGTTCCCCTCAAGAACTGATATATTTGGGAATTATTTTCTTATTGTATTATTTTAGAATAGCTTTTAAATTCAGCTTCAGTGAAAAAAAGTACATCCTACTTAAACCAAATCAGATAGTGCACATACAAATGTTTAAATCAGATAAGATAGGAATTGATCATTTACTTGACGTAAGATTCACTAAGGAATGTTCTTGGCAAGATTGAGAAACTGATTTCAGTTACCCATATCTACTTTTCCCCTTTCAAAACCATACTTTCCTCTGGCCATCCTGCAAGTTGTTCCTGCACTATACTTCTGTCCTATGGTCCTTATTCTCAACTGCTTCTCAGCTAATTCCATTTGAATTGTTTGTATTTATTTCTGAACTCTTCTGCCCTATGACAGAAGAGAAACTTTAGAGAATAGTGTGTGATATAGGCACTATGTAGGCTTACAACAAGTATTTGTTGAGTAACTGAATTTTCTAGTTCCCATTATTTGTAGTAGTAAATTCTCACCCACACTCATTTGACCTTGAGGTTTTTGTAAATATAACATTTTTATGGCCATTAATATGATTTGTCAACTTACTGTGTAAGCAACTTTTCAGGAATCTTATTACGTAAGTGTGGTATAAAAACACTACATATCATAGATTTGAAGAGCATGTCATTAATCACAATGGATTTAGTGTATGAAATTTCCTTTTTTACCTGTACCAGTTTCAGATTAGTTTAAAAATATTAGTTATTTTTCCATCTTGATACATTTTAGCATTTGCCATATTGAAACTGTTGCATTTGTGGGTTCATAGAAAGTCATTTAAAAAACTCTTTTCATAAATGTTAGAAAAAGGCCTTTTTTATGCTGAAGTGTAAATGCCATACACAGAAGAAAATTATCTTTCATGAGCCAAGCTCTCCACTAGTGTTTTCACTTTTCTTTCATTTAATTTTTGTGTCAAATCTGTAAGATTATGTCTTCAGTTTATAGGTAACGAAACTAAACCCTCAATAGGGTAAATGACTTGCTCAGGGTCTCATAAACAGCAGGGATTTGAACTCAAGTTTTTGGATTCTAAGCCAGTATTATTGAAGATACACTCAAGAAATATAACCCTTCTGTGATGAACTAAAGAGATAATATTCCATTTAACTTTTGAAAGGAAATAATTTAAGGGAAACTCACAAGAGCTATAGAAACATTTTTTAAGCTAAGGCTGAAGGCTTTAAGTTTGAAGTGGATTCTTATTAAAGAGACCTGCCCTTTCGTTATACCTCCTAACCCCTTGTTTAGATATAAGACTTTCCAAAACATACACTCTAATTCCATGGAAGGAATACATTCTAGCTGTGTTCACATTGCACAATTACTTCATGTCTATTTAGCTGTAATTTCCTTTCTCATTACTTGTCCTTGATGTCTTATATTCTGTATTGTAACTTTTTTTGAGTTCTGTTATATTTATTTAATACCCGTGATTGTTGTTCCCTGCTTTGTTTGGTACTTTACATGCAGAAGATGCTTAATAAGTATTGAACACTATTGAGTTACAGCATTTAAGATTCTTGTACAATGTGCCCCTCCCACCTCTATAATATTCTTTATTACATTCATATAGAAATAGCCAAACTGTTGTTCATTTTTCACCTTTGCTTATCTTTTCTTGTGCCTTTTTCTTTTTCTGAATGGCTTTTCTCCTCCTTTCCTTTACTTATGGCTTTGATTTCAATTCTGCCTCCTCAGTGAGACCTCCACCATTAAGACCATTAGAAGTCTTTCATTCCTTTGAATATCTTTTTGCAGTTATTGTCATTGGAATGTGTTTGACACTTCAGCATATCTTATTGTCATTTATCCTTCTGTATATGCAACGTCTTATCTGGATTGTGAGTTTAAATTTTTGTATTTCTTTAGGTTTGAGTATTAGCTAACATGTTCAAGAGATTCTCAGTGAATATTCTGATAGAAATTCAGTGGTAGTTACCTATAAAAGGCTTTATATAAAGCATTGCTGACTGGTTTGGGGAGAAAATTTAGCAGATAAAAATGAAGTGGTCTGCCATCTAACATGTCTCAATTGACATTGAAATTGATAAAAAGAAAATAATCCAGGCCAAGTGGCTCATATTTGGATATATTCTAGAAACAACAGTGTGATACCTTCTCCCACTTTCTTTTTCTTTCTTGTCATGTCTTTTTTTTTTTTTTCCTTTTTCTTTGAGACAGAGTCTTGCTATGTCACCCAGGCTGGAGTGCAGTGGTGCAATCATAGCTCACTGCAACGTAGAACTCCCGAGCTCAAGTGTTCCTCCTGCCTCCGCCTCCTGAATAGTTGAGACTACAGGTGTGAGCTACCTATTCTGTGTCTCTTAACATATGCACTTACATTGTTGACCATGAACCTCCTTGATCTTGTTTTTAACATTTACTGTGTTTTTGTTTTGTCTCTGAATAGCTAAAAATGGAGCAATTTTATTTTCTTCTTCAATCTCGATCACATATTTCTTGTTGGTCAGTTATTGGGGACTGTAACTGACTCATTTGCACTATGTTCTATTAGGTGAAATTTTCATTAGAATGAAAGCATGATTCTCATTCTAATTTTCATTAGAATGAAAGCATGATTCTCTCAGCTGACCACTGACTTATTATTTGTTGTAATTTTGGAAAATAGTGAAAAGTATGGTAGTGTTGAAGCAAAACCTATGCTGGACTTAGCTTTTAATAACAAATGACATACATTTATTGGGCAACTAATTTATACATCTAGACATTCTGCAATATAGTTTAAGTAAATAATGGAAGATCTGTAAGCTAGCTGTTATTAACTTTATTTTTCATGTGAAGAAATGAGTCTGAGAAGAATTAGATAGCTGTCTAAAAGGTCAAATATTTAACAACTAGCACTGCTGTAACATAAACTCTTAAAAGCAGGGACTTTGTTTTGTTCACTATTGCAGTCTCAAAACTTAAGACATGACTGGGACTCAGATATTTGTTAAATGAATCCAGTTCCTCTCCTCTTATTCTCTCTTGAACTCAACTTCAGATTTTCACTCCTGTCACTCCATTAAAGCTATTTTTGTTGATGTTATCGATGACCTCACTGTTACTAACATCCAAATATCTTGTCTTTTCTAACTTGACCTCTCAAGTTATATTTACCCATTAGTTACTCCCCTTCCCTTGAAATTCATTGTTTACTGACTTCCAAAACAACACATTCTCTTGTTTCTTTCCTTTCTTCCCTGGCTACTCTTCAGTAATGTTTTCTTTTCATCTTTCATGCCTCTAAATATTGGAGTATTCTCAGGGCTAATTCTTCAGATGTTTTCTACTTTTGATTTACTTTTACTTCCTTGGCAATATCACCCAGTGCAATACCTTTAAATACCACTTAGATGCTAGTAATTACCAATTTATATTTTTGTCCTGGACTTTTCCCCAAACTCTGCTCTAATACATTGAATTATTAATAGATTAATAGATGTGAAACTTAATATGTCCAAAACTAGACTCCTAATATCTTAATTTTCTATGCTTACAGTTAGAAGAGCATATCTAATTCATACAAACCCAACCCTTCTAGTTGATTAGGACAGAAAACCTTCGTGTCATCTTTGACATCGAGACCAGTTTCGACCTGTTGGCTGTGTCTTCTAAATATATTCTGAATCTGATTACTTCTCACCTCCATTGCAATCTTTCTGGCCCAAGCCAGCATCCTTTTCCAGATTTTATTGTAATAGGTTCCTAGCTGATTTCCTGCCGGGACCCTTGGCCCCTCTGCAGACTATTCTCAATATAATAGCCTGGGGTGTCCTATTTATAGAAGGAAAAAGTCAGGACATGTTTTTCTCTCAGAATAAAAGACTAAATTCTTAAAACCTACCTTTTTGACCTCATTTCTTACTAGTCAGTCCAGCTCCACTGGCTCCCTCGCTAATATCAAGCATGTCCTCCTACTACTCCCAAGATCTCTGCATTTATTTTTCTCTCTTCTGGCATAGTCTTTCCACAGATAATCTTCGTGACAGGTCTTATGGTCTTTACTGAGGTCTTCAGGTCTGCGTGAGGTTCCTGCTGACTATCCCATTTAAAATTACAGTTCCTTTCCTGTATACCCTTTTCCATCCCACCCAGCAGCACTTAACCCCCCTTCTTCTCATGTTACTTAGTATCCTTTAACACACTCTATTCTACTTCTTTATCATGGTGTGTTTTTGTGTTTTACATTTATCTCTTCTTATTAGAATATATATTTTACCAGAATGTAAGTTCCATAGGAGCAGGAATATATTCATTTGTCTTTCCTTATTTGTTCATGTGTCCATTCCCAGAACAAATGAAGTAGTGAATGAGTATTAGACCTGAATTTGAATCTAGTTCTGTTTGACCTGATAGCTAAACTAGGCTACCATTTGGTTTATGTGTATATATTCTTTGTTTTAGATACACACACCCCTATGCAAACCCCACCACTACTCAAAAGCCTTTTGAAGTAATGTCTTATAAATTTTATATATAATGAACTATCTTGATATATTTAATATTTAATCTTACACTGACTAATTACTATATTCCAAATTTTATCTTTAAATATAGCTGTGGCATGCATTTGTTTTATTACTTTTATAAAATTAGTGTGTGTGCACACACATATTACTACTGTGCATACTGTATTACTATATTTTGTTATATACATGTATATCTGTATGTGTAGATCTATATATATAATTTTTAAAACAGGTTATCAGGACACCCCATGGGAGAGACTTCGATGACTCTTTAGAAAAGTGTGAAGAGTATTTGAGCCCAAGGTCGTGTAGTAAGCCCCAGCATTCAGCGAGGACCTTACTAGTCCATTCAGCACCCTCAACAATGCCAAAGCATTCTCCAAGCCCTGTGTTAAATAGAGCTTCTCTCAGGGAAAGGTAATTATGTGCGGTCTTCATTTCTGTACTCATCTTTGAATAATAAGTATTAGAAGGGAAAGCAGCAATTATGCATGTGAAATGAATATCTATAAAAGTGTAATTTGATTTTAAGAGGCTTAAATTGTTTTTGTTTAAAATATATTACATATTAGATAATGTTAGATATTTCTTCCTAGCACAGTTCTCTAGATGTGGGTTTATTCACCAGATATGGGTCACATTAACCCCAATTACAGATTATAGTTCTTAAAAGTGAAAAGTAATATATATGATTGTTTTTAGTAGATTCAGAGGAATTTAATTATTACAGGCTTGCCTTAAGTGTAAACACAACACAGATTATATTTTTTATTTAGTCATAATGGCTATCTATATATTGTTGGTAGATGGTATCTAGTTTTCTCAAACAGCCTTCTCCCAACTCCCTAAGAGCATCTTAATCATATAAAGATTCCAACTCTCCGTTTAAAAATGCTATGGCAGCCAGAGTCTGATCCTGTTATAATTTGAATGTGAAATAAATAGTTCCTTTTCATATATTTTAAAATTGAAATTGGAAATTCCTTGCCTCTGTCACAAATAGTAATATAGAAAACCATGTTTCTGTAATAAGTTGAAAAGAAGTCAATCCTGGTGAAAAAAATTATGTAAGTTTTTTTCTATATGTAAGAGAAACACTGTCAACAACGTGGAAATCGATGTATCTTTACAACTGGTGTCAGAAAGCGAAAGTAAGCACACCAAATTCCTGTAGTGTATTGGGGTCATCAGGCATAATTAACAAAGATTTAATTACCTGTAGAGAATATATTGAAAGTTTAACTCAAAACTGATGATTTGAACAACAGTGTGTTAGTTTGGATGCTGTATTAAAACAAATCTATTTTAAACATACAGGTTTATCTGTTTACTTATTAGCTTTGCAAGCATTCATAATGGATATATGGAGGCATGTTGTAGACCCCAATCCTGAGATACGTCATTTTGATTAAGGTTGCTTCTAGTTCATTAGAGTCAGGCCTGTGGCGGGGTTGGGAGGGTCATGGAATCGTTAACATAGGTGCACACACAAACAACGTCATCATTAAAAATTCAGGAGAAAAACTGGAAGAGAGGTTTTCCTGCTGAAGTTGATAACTTGCGTCTCAGTATCAGGGGACTTTCCTTGATTTCCTCATCTGCCCAGCTGTTTAGACACACAGTTGGTGCTCCTTTCTTTTTATCAACTTTTAGAAATCATCTCTAGTGATTTTATTGATTAGGTCCTTTATCATCTCTGTAAATTTTCCAGAATTTCTTAAATCTGTATTTCCTTGGATATGTTTTTATTTACTTTTATAATAAACTTTTATAAATACTTTTACAAATGAGTATTATTTACTTTTATAAATTTATGTTTTTATTTACTTTTATAAATACTTTTATTTTTCTACCTTTTCACATATTTTGTAGAACTCTCCAATTGTAAACCTACCACTCTAGTACAGTATTAATTTTAGTTCTGTGTTACTTTATCTTTGTATACAATTTTGTTCCGGCTTTTGACCTCAGTCTTTTCTGGATTGATAAATTTGTCATTGAGGCTATATTCAAAAATTCTTCATTGATGACAGTTAAAGTTAGCTGCCCCTTTATTCATATTTCAGTATGGGAAAGGGCTTAGAGTAGATAGCGGTGGCATTTACACATTATTTTCACTCAGGATGATAGATGTAGTAAGTTCTTGCTAGAAGAAAATGAGTGATTCTAATGTTAAACATTACCTATTTTAACTATAACTTGAGGAAGGTTAGGTAATTTTAAAATAATACAATGGCAATTTAGTTTTGAATTTCCCTATACAAATTAACATTTTATTGGTATACTCTCTGGGGCAGGCATGACAGATAAGGTTTTTTAACTTTCACTAAAGCAGAACACCTTTGATTTGAGTGTATTTTCTAAATATCTAGATTAGTCTCTAAAGGAAAATAAAATGTCTAAGGCATACTACTAGGAACAAAACATTTTATTCTTTTCAACACTCAGTATCGCATCTTTAAATATAAGACATTCTCTGAAATGGCTTTTTCTAGGTCACTAAGCAGTATACTTGTAGGGTGTTTATACAATCTATTGAAATCAATAAACAATTTAAACCGATATAAATGTTGATTGTATGTTCTAGGCAAAATTGGAAGTTTTGCGTGGGCGCTGTATGACAGAACATACAGTTATAGGAGTTTATCTGTGTAAATATTTATTGAAATTAAATAAGTTTTCTCTAAGACTGCAGTAAAATGCTGACTCCTTAATCGTGTATATAAACAGATTTTTAGAAACTTTCCCAATGGCTTTAATCAAATGAATTTCTTTATTTATAGTAAAGGTGGGTTTTGCTTTGTGCCCGTTTAAGAAATTCCTCCAGTGAAGTTAGCACAACATAAAATGGTTTCAATTTTGGTTATAAGTGTTATATTTCAGAAGTTGTTTCCTTCTCAATGTGTAAATATTAATAATTTAAAATTTGTGTGAAGTTTTGAGTTATTACTAAAATTAGACCAAGAAATACTAGCAAATCTACTGAAAAAGGAGCTGATACTCTTTTGAATCATGCCTAAAGTTTTGACTTTTATAAATGAAATTAGATTGGCAAGCAGGCATTCCTTATCCCACAGCACAGACTAGTGGATCCTCTAATAGTATCATTGAAGAGATCCAGTGGATCCTCACAGCTGAATAGTTGGATCTCAGATTTCCAAGATGTGCTATATATATCGCAAATAACAAAGTCTGCTAATTTATTTTTCATAGGTGCAATAGAACTTGCTTTTGCATATACAGGAGATTAAAATTTAGATAATTGATTATTCATTATTTATTGCATTTTTAAGTAGATTATATAAAACATTTATCCTGTTTAGTGGTTTATACTTTGTATAAACATATGATAATTTTAGCTTTTAAGAACAAACTGGACTCATGCCTATAATCCCAGCACTTTGGGAGGCCAAAGCGGGCGGATCACGAGATCAGGAGTTTGAAACCAGCCTGACCAACATGGTGAAACCTGTCTCTACTAAAAATACAAAAATTAGCCAGATGTAGTGGTGGGCAATCCCAGATACTCAGGAGGCTGAGGCAGGAGAATTGCTTGAACCTGGGAGGCGGAGGTTGCAGTGAGCCAAGATTGCGCCATTGCACTCCAGCATGGGTGACAGAGCAAGACTCCATCTCAAAAAAAAAAAAAAAAAGGACAAACTGGGAAGAAAAAAAGGCAAAGATTTAAGCAACATAGCAACATTTTACCTATTTCATTATTATATGAAATAAAGTCATTTATCTATACTAGTGTCAGTTGTGAATTTGAGAAGGGCATAGGAAAGAGAAAGGGATGCTTTATTTCTTCTTTCACATCTTTAATTTCAACCCCTAGACTCTAATAATAAAGTCATATTTTTCAGTTTTTTAGATGCATTTATTCATAGCTGAGACTAGAGAGATGATATCATCTGTGTTGAAAAGAAACCATTTAACTTCTATGTTGCTCTGCATTCTGAAAAAATAAGCATGATTAAATTGTAAATATTTTTATCTATTATATACATTTTGTTTCATTTCATAAAATTAGGTATTTTTTTCTCAACAGAAAGGAATTTTTTCACATAGCTTAAGGGTATGATTACTAGAGAATAGGAAGGATATGTAAAGGCATTGTACATAGAATTACTGTTTTAATATTAAAATCTGTATCTTTAATTAAAGCTCCAGATAATTACATGTGGAAATCATCAGATATGTAGGTATGTTCTCCCAAATGTATGCCAACCTTTATTCAGACTATTTGGTGAACATATGGTGAAAACTTGATAGTATAGCATAGAATCAGTAGCCTAGAATCAGTACCTGATTTTAGTAATAAAAATAAAACTTATTTTATGCCTACAGGTTTCATTCTGACTGGTGTTCACCTTCAAACTGCGATGAGATCCATGACCGGGTAAAAAATGTCTTGAAATCACATCAGGCTCATCAAAGACATTTATATGTTAGTTTCTAAAATTTTCTTTTGAAGGCTATTTATAATAGGTCAAGAAAACCACCAAAGATGCCTAAAGCTTATAAAATTTAGTCACCCGAAAGAAAAAAAGAAAGAAAGCTCAATTTGATGGAAATCAGTGGTTTTGCCCAAGGCAACATATCTAAATTCCTGCTTGACCTAAGTCATTATGCAAATGTTTGAAATAGACCATCTGAACTATGAAGAGTGTTAGTGATAATTATCTTATAAAGTTTCAGTACATAGTGACTTGATGATAATTATTTCACAGCCTTCAAAATATGAGAACTCTTGTTTCATGGTTCAGTATAAAGCAATTTCATCTGCTGCAGATATATTTAATTCTAAATGGTAGCATGAGGGGGTAGTGAGAGGTATGTATTTTGAACAGTTAATTTGTATGTTAATTGAATAAAAGAGGAAAAGAGCAGGTCAGGTTTGTCAGGTTTAATATTACAAAAAAATCTATATGAGGATATTTTCTGAGAAAAAGCAGATAAGCATTCATATAAATAACAGCTGGGAAATAATGACAGTACTTTTTTGTGTGTTTGATCTCTTGTTTCATTCACTAGTTTAAAAAGCAATCATTTATCATCAATGTGTGTTGGACACTAAGATTAGTCTTGGGGGATATAAGGGGTTTATATGACCTTGGGATCAGTTTTTACAGTTTTAAGTTTCTATATACATGCTGTTTTTAAAATTAAACTTCTTTTCAAAGTATAGAAAAGAACACATAGAAAATGTACAAATAGTAAGTAACAGCTTGATAAATTATAAAATTAACAGTCTCATGTAAACTACCTACCAGATCAAGAAATAAAGCAGTTCTGCAGAAGCCCCTCTTATTCCTGCTAGCTACTGCCATTCCAAGTGTAAACATTATTAAACTTCTAACAAAGTTATTTATCTTCTAGTAGCAAGATATAATATTGCATGTTTTGAACTTTATATAAATGATATCCTACGGTGTCTACTTTTTTATTCTTGTTTCTCTTTGGTTTTTCAATTCAAGCATTTTTGAAATTTAGACATCTTGTTTTACATGGCAGTGTTGCAGTAGTTCATTCTTGTTGCCATAAATAAAATGTAATCATACAATACATTTCATTGTATGAAAATGCTACCATTTATTCATTCCTCCATTGCTGGGCATTTAGTTTGTTTGGGGTTTGGGCTGTTACAGAGCTGCTGTAAGCAGTATGCACATGTCCTTGGGTGACACTGCACATGGTTTTAACAGTTACACTCCCACTACCAATGTGGGAGAGTTCTACTTGTTTCATATCCTCCCTACTCCTTTGATTGTGTGTGTGTGTGTGTGTGTGTGTCTGTGATTCTATGTGTTCTCATTTGGCATTTTGATAAGTGAAAAGTAATTTATCATATAATGATTTTAATTTTCTGTGTCCCATGACAAGTGAATATTCTTATTGGCCATTTGGATATCCTCTTTTGTGTTCACGTCGTTTGTTCATTTTTCTACTGGGTTGTCTGTCTTTCATTTTTAGGTAAGATTTCCATGTAGATGCTTCATATGAGTTCTTAGATATATGTTTTGCAATTTTCTTTTCCCACTCTGTGCCTTATCTTTTCACTCTTAATAGTATCTTTTGATTAAAATAGTTATTAATTCTAATGAATACAGTTTATCATTTTTCCTTTTTGATTAGCATCTTTATAGTTTTTGTCTACTTTAAGACTTTCTCGTATGTCTTCTAAAGGCCTTTTTTCTTTAACATTTAAATATATGAACCATTTCGAATTATTTTTTTCCACATAGTGGTAGCTAGGGGTCACATTTCAAGAAAGGTTCAAGTCTCGTTATTATAGATTTGTCTGTTTTACTTTCTGGTTCCCTTAATTTTGTTTTATATATTTTGAAACTATGTCATTGGATGAATTATGGAACTTTAATTATGAAATGTCCCTCTGTATCTCTAGTAATATTCCTTGTTTCACAGTGTATTTTATCTGATATTAGTATAGCTATAGCAGCTTTTTTGTCTAGTATATGCATGGTATATATTTTTCAAGTCTTTGGTTTATGTCATTATATGTAAAGGATGTATCTTGTAAGTACCGTGTGAATTTTTTTTTTCAAGAATGAAAATCGAGTATTTTTATGTAGGTTGTTTTGTCTTTTGTTTGGATTAATCAAAATTTTAAACAATTTATTTTCCTTTGTATTAACTCATGGTTCTTTGTAAACTATTTTGTTATTGTTTGCCTTATTTCAACATACATACATGACAAATTATTTTTTATGACTTTTCCAATAATATGGGAACATGAAAACATTTAACTGTTTTTAATCTGCTTTCTTTTTGCTTATCTGTTATCACGCATTTTAATTCTACATGTATAAAACACAAGAAATTATTTTTGTTCATCTAGTGACATTTATTTTAATCACATATTATTATTCATTCTTTCTTGCAATTCACTGTTTCCATTTGGGTTCTGGAATTGTTTTCCTTCTAACATGAAGAACTCTCTTTAATGCTTCTTTTTATGTCAGACTCCTGGATAAGAATTCTGATTTTTCTTGAAAACATCTTGGTTCTATTTATGCACCATAGTGTTTCTGGATGTAGAATTCTAGGTTGATAGTCTTTTTTTTTTTTTTTTGGCATTTAAAAGAAGCCAATCCATTGTCTTCTGGCTGCTTCTGTATCTGTTGAAAAGTCAGCTATTATTTGTTTGCAATAATATGGCTTTCCCCCTTCTGTTGCATGTGAGATGTGCTATTTGCATTGTGTTTAGTAGTTTTCCTATGATCTATCTAAATGTGGTTTTACTGAATTAATATCCATTCAGTATGCAGAACTCATGTCTTTCATCTGTTTTGGAAAACTCTTAGCCATTCTTTCTTTAAACATTGCTTCCATCCCAATATCTCTTTGCTATTTTTCTAGAACTTCAAATTACACTTACATAAAAATCTTTAAAATGTCTCATATGTATCTTATGCCTATATTCGTATTTTTCATTATTTTTTCTGTCCAGTTTGGATATTTACTTTTAAACTGTTCTTTGCTAATTCTGTATTCTGCCATATTTGCATTGATGTTAAAACTTTGGTGAAATTTTGATTTTGAAGTTTTGATGAAAGCTTTTCATGAGGTTTTGATGTTGAAACTTTGATCAATGAAATGGGCAAATCCTGGAGAAATGCAAATTACTATAACTGATATGGTATGGCTGTGTGCCCACCCAAATCTCATCTTGAATTCCCGTGTGTTGTGGGAGGGACCCTGTGGGAGGTAATTGAATCATGGGGGCAAATCTTTCCTATAGCTATTCTCGTGATAGTGAATAAGTCTTATGAGTAAAAGAGGAGTTCCTCTGCACAAGCTCTCTCTTTGCCTGCTGCCATCCATATAAGATGTGACTTGCTCCCTATTGCCTTTAACCATGATTGTGAGACTTCCCCAGCCATGTGGAACCGTAAGTCCAATTATACCTCTTTCTTTTGTAAATTGCCCATTCTCGGGTATGTCTTTATCGGCAACATGAAAATGGACTAATACAATAATTAACTGAAAATGAAATATTAGTGGTTGTACATCTATTAAATAAATTGAATTCGTAGTTAAGAACTTTTTCAAGGAGAGAGGCCTAGATGGTTTCTCTGGTTAATCCAAACAAAATTTGAGGAGAACACAATACCAGTCTTGCACATCCCTGAAAATAGAAGAAGGAAAACTCCCCAGGTCATTTTATGAAGTCAGTATTTACTGTAATGCTATAACCAGACAACAACATTGCAAGAAAAGAAAAATGCAGATCAATGGCCCTCATGAATATATATACAAAAATTCCCAAAAACATAGTAGCAAATTAAATCCATCTGTATGTAAAAATGAAAATACATCACAATTAAATGGACTTATTGCAGAAATGCAGTGTAAATTTATCCTATTAACTGATTAAGAAAAGCATATTTCTTATATGTAGTTTCAGCAGGCACAGAAAAAGCATTCAATAAAATTAAACACCATTCATGATAAAAACTCTTAGTAAAGTGGGGGTAGAAGTGAACTTCCTTTGAGCATCTATTGGAAACCTATAGCTAACATTATACTCACTGGTGAAAGACTGATTGCTTTTTCTCAAAGTTCAGAAAGAAAACATTGTTTTCTTTAGCATCATACTGAAAATCTTAGGCAATGTAATAAGGCAAGTAAAATAAAAGTCATAAAGACTAGAAAGGAAGAAACATAACTGTATTTGCAGAAGATATGATTATTTATAGTAAATAAATAAACAAACTCTAAAGGATCTACAGAAAAGCTCATAGAAATAGTGAATTGAGCATGGTCACAGAAAGAAGGAACGTCAGTTTTTTTCTATATACCAGCAATGAGCAATTGAAAGTTTAAGTTAGATCTATGCCATTTATAATAGCAGCAGTAATTTAAGTGCTTAGCTAAAATTCTAACAATATGTGTAGGATCTGTATGCTGAGAACTAGAAAACACTATTGAAAGAAATCAAGGAAGACAGAAATAAGTAGAGTTGACATAACATGTTCATGGATGGGAGGATTCAATATTTGAATCTCAATTTGATATCTAGATTTTATGCAATCTTAATCAAAATTCTGGCACATGTTTTTAGTAGATATTGACAAGCTTATTCAACAATTGTATGAAAGGCAGAGAAACTTAAAAAATCAAAACGGTCTCAAAACGAATGAAGCTGGAAGACTCACTGCCTAATTTTAAGATTTTTACAGTAAAGCACAGTAATGAAGATTGTGTTATATTGAGTAAATTATGGACACATATATCGAAGGAATAGAATAGAGATTCCAGAAATAGACCCATGTAAATACTGTCAACTGATTTTGACAAAAGTGTAAAGCCAATTAAATGATGACTTTGTTTTTGTTATCTTTTGAACAAATGGTTCTGGATTTTTTTTTTAAAGCCCCTTGGCATGTAATTCAAAATAGATCATAGACCTTGCATGTAAAACTATAAAACTTCTAGAGGAAAACATAATAGAAAATCTGTGTAATTTAAGTTTGGCAATGAGTTTTTATATAGATAGCAAGCACAACATCCATAAAGTTAAAAAAATTGACAAACTGGATTTAATTTGCTCTGTGAAAGTCACTATTAAGAGAAAAAAAAGGCCACAAGTTGGATGAAAATACTTTAAAATCACATATATGAGTTAGGACTTGTATCCAGAGTTAGGAAAAAAAGAAAGAAAAAAAAAAGAAAAGCACAAAACAACAATCCACACTTAACAAAAAGAAAATAACCAAATTAAATAATGGGCAAAAGATCTGAACAGGCATTTCACCAAAAGAACACATTAAAACATGCTGAAGTCATAATGGAAATGCAAATTAAAACCATAATGAGATACCACTATATACCTATTAGAATCATTAAATAAAAACAACAAGAAAATTATGCTGACAAGGATATGGAGCAACAGGAATTTCCATTTAATGCTGGTGGGAATACCAATGGTATAGCCACTATATAAGACAGTTTTAAATAAAATGAAACGTATACTTATCATATGACCTGGCAATCCTACTCCTAGGTCTTTATCCAAATGCACTGAAAATTTATATTCACCTGAAAATCTGTACACAAATATTTATAGAAACTTTATGGTTGCCAAAAACTGGAGGCAACAATTATTGGTGATGGTGAACAAACCTATGTATGTCTATCTTCAGTGGAATACTACTCAACAATAAAAAAGAATGATCTATTAATTCACAGAACATGATGAATCTTAAATACGGCTTGTTGAGTGAAAGAAGCCAGATCCCCAAAGCTACATGTATGATTTTATTTATATGACATTATTGAAGTAACAAAATTTGTAAGGAGGGAGACAGAAGATGTTGGCTACAAGGGAGACCAGCCTGACAGGGAAATCTTCAGATTTAAGGAACTGTTCCGATTGGTATGGGAGTGATCAATACATAACTTTAAGCATTTGTCAAAACTCATAGATATATACATCAGAGTTAACTTTACTATATGAAAATTAAAAGAAAAAAGCATGATGTTGTGTCATCCAAGGATGTAATGATTATCATAATTAATGAATATAACAATATTAAAATGTAAGACATGCTTAAATTAACTGACCTAAATAACTTTGGAATATGATGTTTTAAATGCATATATGGTAAGGCTAAGACAAAAAGCACAACATAGTCACTATATTCTAGGTCAGGGGTCAGCACACTTTTTCTGTAGACAGTAAGATGTTAAATACTTTTTACTTTTTGGGTCGTAGGATCCCTGTGACAACTACTCAGCTGTATGGTTGTAGCAAGAAAGCAATTGTATGCAGTATGTAAGCAAATGAGCATTTCCGTGTACCAAAAAACTATCATTGTGCACTAAAATGTGAATTCCATGTAATTTTCACATGAATTTTCATAAAATATTCTATTTTTATAGTCATTTACAAATGTAAATACAATTCTTAGCTCTTATATCATACTAAATAGTCAGTGCCAGTAGTTTGATAACCCCTGCTCTAGTAGATAAATGTGTTTCATACAGGATTAGCAATTCTGAAAATATTTTACACTTGTATTAGAGTTGAACCAATAAGTAAATAAACTGTAGATAAAGACGGTAGATTTCTCATTGTCCGAAAAATAATTTACAAAGAAACCAGGAGGATGAAGGCTAAAATGAACTCTGTGATGTTGGGTTAGAGTTTGAGATAAGTTTTAATTCATGTTTATTTTAAAATATATACAAATAGATTGATTCAGAAATAAATAAATAGATGTGAAAGTATACCTGAGTTAGTATACATACATATTTCCTAGCTCTGCCCTTCAGAAGGGCAGAAGCAGTGTCAATAGCAATGAGCACATCCAGATCCCAGATCTTAGTTTCTGAAAAACCTTTTTCCAATAAAAGTTGCTAGCACTCTTGTAACAGTGGCTAATTCTGGGGCTGGGGTAGGGAAAATACAGGATTAACATGGAGCATCTTGTAGTGCAGAAAGTGAAGAATTGCTCAAAAAAGGTGATGGAGAGGGAGAGGGAGAGGGAGAGGGAGAGGGGGCATGTCAACAGGACACAGAAGCCAATCTAAATGAACCTCTAGTGGTCAGTATTGGAATAATATTATACAAAGCAGTAGAATTGGATTATAATTCAAAGAATAAAATAAATATCCAAGAGTCTATACTGATGTAAGTGAAACAATGAATAACTGATAGGGGAAATGGATAAATCTCCATTACAGAATTCTAAATAAATGATTATGAATAATGTACCCCCTACAGGAAGTGGAGCTTACTTTCCCCTTGAGTGAGTACTGGAGTGACACTGGACTTAGTGACTTGCTTCTAATGAGTAATGCATGGAAAGGACAAATAGTAACTTAGGTGGAGAAATTGTAATAACCCAATAGGTTCTTGTTGCCCACTGCCTACAGAAGCTAGTACACTGAGAAAAACAGGAGTTGCAGTAGAGAAAGTATTTAATAACAGGGCCAGTCAAGTGAGGAGATGGGAGATATTTCCCACATCTGCCCCTCTGAGAATTCAGAGGCTCAGGTTTTTAAGATTGCTATGGTGGTTGGGGAGCTGGAGAACTGAGGCAATTGATTAGCTAGGGATGAAGTCACAAGAGTGTTGAGACTATCTTCCTGCAGCTGAGTTGGTTCCAGGGAGGAGTTGCAGGATGAATTGAGTCAGTTCCTCGGTGTGGATCACAAGTCCAGGTGGCATCTCTTGGTCTGCCAAAATGCTAAATCTGAAAAATACTTAAAAGTTCTTTAGGTTTCACAGTAGTGATGTTATGTACAAGAGCAGTTGGAAAAGTTATAAATTTTAAAACCTCCGGTTACATGACTCTGGGACAGTAAGCACTACAGAAAAGCAAGTTAAGCAAGCAATTACAGGTTATTGTTTAACCATGCTTATTTTTTTAGCAAAGTTCAGACCCACCCTACCATAATTATAACCTTTTGGCCTTTGCTTTACAAAGGGCGATTTCAGACCCCTAACAAGGATGGGGATTAGTTTCAGGAAGAGACTATTATCATCCTTACTTTAAATTTAAACTTTCAACTGAATTTAGTTGCTCCCATGATGAGCTTGCCCTATGTGTAGGGATGAACAAAGGCAGTCAGCTTGTGAGCTTAGAAGCAAAATGGAGTGAGTGATATTAGCTTTCTCTCACTGTTAAAATTTTGCAAAGATGGTTTTAAAATGTGGAAGACACTAACTTAAAGAAGTGATAAAGTTAACATCATCAGTGATTACTCAGGTTGATATCATATATCCTTTGATATCATGTGATGTGAGGGGTGTTTCTCTGTGATATTGTTCTGCCAAAGCCATAACTGTAGTCTAAATGTGAGAAAACTTCAGACAAAATCAAATTGAAGGACTTTCTTCAAAATACCTGATCAGTACCCTTCTACATTGTCAGTCACACGTAACAAGGAAGGACTATGAATGAAACTTGTCACAGGTAGGATGGAGGAGACTAAGGAGAAATGATGACTAAATGTAATAGAATATTCTCTATTGGATCCTGGAACAGAACAAGTACATTATTGGAAAGACTGGTGAAATCCAAATTAAGTTGTCACTTTATAGAATAGTACAGTACCAATGTTAATCTCTTAGTTTTGTCAGATGCACCATGGTTATATGTTACATTAAGAAAACCTCAGTGAAGGGTGAAGTTTCTGTGTGTAGGAACTCTCTATACTGTCTTTGCAACTTTTCTATAAAGATAAATATTCCAAAGTAAAACAGTTACAAAGTTATTGAGTTCTTAATTTCAGTCTTTTGTACCTTTAACTGATTTGGTGTGATTCTAGGTCCCTTCCCTCTCAGAGTTACTGTATGTAATTCTTACTTCTCCAGCAAGACAGATAAAACTCCTTTCTGCCTTTCAGAGGCTTTCTGCTTAGCTTTTTGTTCCCGTACTGCATAGTCTCAGACATTCTGCAACTGTCTTGAGGGAACATTCAACTCAGTTTTGCACCCATTGTGTCTCAATGAATTTTAGTCTCTCGAGTCATTAATTTTGTCCTAGCATAGTGAGACTGCCAGAAACCTGTTGGATTCTCTGGCCTGCAGCAGTGGACCTGTGGTTAAAAGAAGCATGGGTACTTGACATTTTGTTCTGTACTCAGAATCTACAAATGCCTCCAGGAAAAAAAAAAAATGAAACAAAACAAAAAAACTCAGATGCAAACCATTAGCTCACCTATCTGAAGGTACCTCCTCTCAGGAATCTTGGCACCACTAATAAATGTTGTTTAAGCAGCTTTCTAATGCCTTTACCACGAGAAAAATAATTTACATATGTAAGCAAACTACTTCCTATTCAGAAACACCACTTCGTTTTTATTTTATTTTTATTTTTTAAATTATACTTTATGTTCTAGGGTACATGTGCACAACGTGCAGGTTTGTTACATATGTATACATGTACCATGTTGGTGTGCTGCACCCATTAACTCGTCATTTACATTAGATATATCTTCTAATGCTATCCCTCCCCCCTCGCCCCACCCTGCAACAGGCCCTGGTGTGTGATGTTCCCCTTCCTGTCTCCAAGTGTTCCCATTGTTCAATTCCTACCTATCAGTGAGAACAAGTGATGTTTGGTTTTCTGTTCTTGTGATAGTTTCCTGAGAATGAAGGTTTCCAGCTGCATCCATGTCCCTACGAAGGACATAAACTCATCCTTCTTAATGTCTGCATAGTATTCCATGGTGTATATATGCCACATTTTCTTAATCCAGTCTATCATTGATGGACATCTGGGTTGGTTCCAAGTCTTTGCTATTGTGAATAATACCGCAATAAACATACATGATTTATATTATACATAGCAGCATGATTTATATTCCTTTGGGTATATACCCAGTAATGGGATGGCTGGGTCAAATGGTATTTCTAGTTCTAGATCCTTGAGAAATCTATACACTGTCTTCCACAATGGTTGAACTAGTTTACAGTCCCACCAACAGTGTAAAAGTGTTCCTATTTCTTCACATCCTCTCCAGCATCTGTTGTTTTGTGACTTTTTAATGATCGCCCTTCTAACTGGTGTGAGATGGTATCTCGTTGTGGTTTCGATTTGCATTTCTCTGATGGCGAGTGATGATGAACATTTTTTCATGTGTCTGTTGACTGCATAAATGTCTTCTTTTGAGAAGTGTCTGTTCATAGCCTTTGCCCACTTTTGATGGGGTCGTTTGTGTTTTTCTTGTAAATTTGATTGAGTTCTTTGTAGGTTCTGGATATTAGCCCTTTGTCAGATGAGTAGATTGCAAAAATTTTCTCCCATTCTGTAGGTTGCCTGTTCACTCTGATGGTAGTTTCTTTTGCTGTGCAGAAGCTCTTTAGTTTAATTAGATCCCATTTGTCCATTGTGGCTTTTGTTCCCATTGCTTTTGGTGTTTTAGACATGAAGTCCTTGCCCATGCGTATGTCCTGAATGGTATTGCCTAGGTTTTCTTCTAGGGTTTTTATGGTTTTAGGTCTCACATTTAAGTTTCTAATCCATCTTGAATTAATTTTTGTATAAGGTGTAAGGAAGGGATCCAGGTTTAGCTTTCTACTTATGGCTAGCCAGTTTTCCCAGCACCATTTATTAAATAGGGAATCCTTTTTTCATTCTTTGTTTTTGTCAGGTTTGTTAAAGATCACATGGTTGTAGATGTGTGGTATTATTTCTGAGGGCTCTGTTCTGTTCCATTGGTCTATATCTCTGTTTTGGTACCAGTACCATGCTGTTTTGGTTACTGTAGCCTTGTAGTATAGTTTGAAGTCTGGTACTGTGATGCCTCCAGCTTTGTTATTTTGACTTAGGATTGTCTTGGCAATGTGGGCTCTTTTTTTGGTTCCATATGAACTTTAAAGTAGTTTTTTCCAATTCTGTGAAGAAAGTCATTGGTAGCTTAATGGGGATGGCATTGAATCTAGGCATTGAATCATACCTTGGGCAGTATGGCCATTTTCACAGTATTTATTCCTCCTATCCATGAGCATGGAATGTTCTTCCATTTGTTTGTGTCCTCTTTTATTTCATTGAAGAGTGGTTTGTAGTTCTCCTTGAAGTGGTCCTTCACATCCCTTGTAAGTTGAATTCCTAGGTATTTTATTCTATTTGAAGCAATTGTGAATGGGAATTCACTCATGATTTGGCTCTCTGTTTGTCTATTATTGGTGTATAAGAATGGTCGTGATTTTTGCACATTGATTTTTTATCCTGAGACTTTGCTGAAGTTGCTTATCAGCTTAAGGAGATTTGGGGCTGAGACAGTGGGGTTTTCTAAATATACAATCATGTCATCTACAAACAGGGACAATTTGACTTCGTCTTTTCCTAATCGAATACCCTTTATTTCTTTCTCCTGCCTGATTGCCTTGGCCAGAACTCCAACACTATGTTGAATAGGAGTAGTGAGAGCAGGCATCCCTGTGTTGTGTCACTTTTCAAAGGGAATGCTTCCAGTTTTTGCCCATTCAGTATGATATTGGCTATGGGTTTGTCATAAGTAGCTCTTATTATTTTGAGATATGTTCCATAAATACCTAGTTTATTGAGAGTTTTTAGCATGAAGGGCTGTTGAATTTTGTCAAAGGCCTTTTCTGCATCTATTGAGATAATCATGTGGTTTTTGTCTTTGGTTCTATTTATGTGCTGGATTAAATTTATTGATTTGTGTATATTGAACCAGCCTTGCATCCCAGGGATGAAGCCCACTTGATCATGGTGGATGAGCTTTTTGATGTGCTGCTGGATTCGGTTTGCCAGTATTTTATTGAGGATTATTGCATCGATGTTCATCAGGGATATTGGTTTAAAATTCTCTTTCTTTGTTGTGTCTCTGACAGACTTTGGTATCAGAATGATGTTGGCCTCATAAAATGAGTTAGGGAGGATTCTCTCTTTTTCTATTGATTGGAATAGTTTCAGAAGGAATGGTACCAGCTCCTCCTTGTACTTCTGGTAGAATTTGGCTGTGTCTGATCCTGGACTTTTTTTAGTTGGTAGGCTATTAATTATTGCCTCAATTTCAGAGCCTGTAATTGTTCTATTCAGGGATTCAACTTCTTCCTGATTTAGTCTTGGGAGAGTGTATGTGTCCAGGAATTTATCCATTTCTTCTAAGTTTTCTAGTTTATTTGTGTAGAGGTGTTTATAGTATTCTCGGATGGTAGTTTGTATTTCTATGGGGTCGGTGGTGATATCCCCTTCATCATTTTTTATTGCGTCTATTTGATTCTTCTCTCTTTTCTTCTTTATTAGTCTTGCTAGCGGTCTATCATTTTTGTTGATCTTTTCAAAAAACCAGCTTCTGGATTCACTGATTCTTTGGAGGGTTTTTTGTGTCTCTATCTTCTTCAATTCTGCTCTGATCTTAGTTATTTTTTTGCCTTCTGCTAGCTTTTGAATGTGTTTGCTCTTGCTTCTCTTTTACTTGTGATGTTAGGGTGTCAATTTTAGATCTTTCCTGCTTTCTCTTGTGAGCATTTAGTGCTATAACTTTCCTTCTACACACTGCTTTGAATGTGTCCCAGAGATTCTGGTATGTTGTATCTTTGTTCTCATTAGTTTCAAAGAACATCTTTATTTATGCCTTCGTTTTGTTATGTACCCAGTAGTCATTCAGGAGCAGGTTGTTCAGTTTCCATGTAGTTGAGCAGTTTTGCTTGAGTTTCTTAATCCTGAGTTCTAGTTTGATTGCACTGTGGTCTGAGAGACAGTTTGTTATAATTTCTGTTCTTGTACATTTGCTGAGGAGTGCTTTACTTCCAACTATGTGGTCAATTTTGAAATAAGTGTCATGTGGTGCTGAGAAGAATGTATATTCTGTTGATTTGGGGTGGAGAGTTCTGTAGATGTCTATTAGGTCTGCTTGGTGGAGAGCTGAGTTCAATTCCTGGATATCCTTGTTAACTTTCTGTCTCGTTGATCTGTCTAATGTTGACAGTGGGATGTTAAAGTCTCCCTATTATTGTGTGGGTGTCTAAGTCTCTTTGTATGTCTCTAAGGACTTGCTTTATGAATCTGGGTGCTCCTGTATTGGGTGCATATATATTTAGGATAGTTAGCTCTTCTTGTTGAATTGATCCCTTTACCATTATGTAATGGCCTTCTTTGTCTCTTTTGATCTTTGTTGGTTTAAAGTCTGTTTTATCAGAGACTAGAATTGCAACCCCTGCCTTTTTTTGTTTTCCATTTGCTTGGTAGATCTTCCTGCATCACTTTATTTTGAGCCTATGTGTGTCTCTGCATGTGAGATGGGTCTCCTGAATATAGCACACTGATGGCTCTTGACTCTTTATCCAATTTGCCAGTCTGTGTCTTTTGTTTGGAGCATTTAGCCAATTTATATTTAAGGTTAATATTGTTATGTGTGAATTTGATCCCGTCATTATGATGTTAGCTCATTATTTTGCTCGTTAGTTGATGCGGTTTCTTCCTGGCATTGATGCTCTTTACATTTTGGCATGTTTTTGCAGTGGCTGGTACTGGTTGTTCCTTTCCATGATTAGTGCTTCCTTCAGGAGGTCTTGTAGGGCAGGCCTGGTGGTGACAAAATCTCTCAGCATTTGCTTATCTGTAAAGGATTTTATTTCTCCTTCACTTACGAAACTTAGTTTGGTTGGATAAGAAATTCTGGGTTGAAAATTTTCTTTAAGAATGTTGAATATTGGCCCCCACTCTCTTCTGGCTTGTAGAGTTTCTACTGAGAGATCCGCTGTTAGTCTGATGGGCTTCCCTTTGTGGGTAACCCGAGCTTTCTCTCTGGCTGCACTTAACATTTTTTCCTTCATTTTAACGTCGGTGAATCTGACAATTAGGTGTCTTGGGGTTGCTCTTCTCGAGGAGTATCTTTGTGGTGTTCTCTGTGTTTCCTGAATTTGAATGTTGGCCTACCTTGCTAGGTTGGGGAAGTTCTGCTGGATAATATCCTGCAGTGTTTTCAACCTTGGTTCCATTCTCCCCATCACTATCAGGTAGATCTCAGACTACTGTGCTAGTAATGAGTGAGGCTCCGTGGGCATGCAACCCTCCGAGCCAGGCACGGGATATAATTTCCTGGTGTGCCGTTTGCTAAGACCTTTGGTAAAGCACAGTATTTGGGTGGGAGTGACCCGATTTTCCAGGTGTTGTGTGTCATGGTTTCCCTTGGCTAGGAAAGGGAATTGCCTTCTCCCTTGTGCTTCCCCGGTGAGGCAATGCCTTGCCCTGCTTCGGCTCTCGCTTGGTGGGCTGCACCCACTGTCCTGCACCCACTGTCTGACATACCCCAGTGAGATGAACCTGGTACCTCAGTTGGAAATGCAGAAATCACTCGTCTTCTGTGTCACTCATGCTGGGAGCTGGAGGCTGGCGCTGTTCCTATTTGGCCATCTTGGAACTGCCCCAACACTACTTCTTTAATTACTTTAAGTTTTATGTTTCTGCTGGCTTGACTTTCTTGAATGGAAGATAGTAAACTTATTCATGTTGACTTACACTGGATACTAATGTCAGTGTTTTAAAATGTTTTATGTTAAAAGCAACCTGAGCACAAAACCTTATCTTTCTGACTATATTCATTCATATAGCATTTATTGAGAATTTTCACCCAGTATCTGCATGCTATGTACCTGGCACTGTTCAAAGCACTCAGGATATTTTCATGAAATCAGATTTTCTGCCCATAAGGATTTTTTTTTTTTTTTGAGCTTTTTTTTTAGGTTCGGGGGATCTATATGCAAGTTTGTTATATAGGTAAACTCCTATCAAGGGGATTTGTTATACAGATTATTTTGTGGCCTACATACTAGACCTAGTTCCCAATAGTTATTTTTTTCTGCCCTTCTCCCACTCTCCACCCCTAAGGTGGGTCCAATATAAGGAACTAACATAACCCAATGATTATTTAACAAGTAAATGAATATACAACAGTAAAAATGTGGTGCAATATATAATTAACAATAAGGAGCATAAGCAGGAATTGTTATTGTTTTTCCAGAGAAAAACTGCAGTTGATTACATAGGAATAATTATTTATTAAATGTTGCTATCAGCAGCTCACTGTGCATGTATTGCTCCATTTATCCCTTACTTTATCTTATAAAGTAAATACTGTTAAGAAGTAAGTACTGTTTTAAAGATAAGGAAACTGGGGCTCGGAAAAGTAAATGACCTGTATGAAGTCACACAGCTATTTTAGATGATTGTATCTAGGATTTGAATCCCCATTAGTACTCTTTGATCTTAACCATTCAGCTCTACAGAGATAAACACATGAAGTGCAACTTGATACACATAAGACCAATAACATGCCAAATATAAACATGTAAGCATATATAAACATGAGATCAATGGAAACAGATGTTCAGAAATAGATAGAAATCAATAAACCTAATATACCAGATATTGTGAGCTATATACTGAAATACGTGTCCTGGAGACAGGTTAGAACAAAGTCCACATTGGCCCTACTTGACAAATACAGATAAAGGTATGCCATGTAAGTATAAACAGGTCTGAATTTTTTCTTCTTTTACTTCACAAAGAATTTATTTAAATATCAGTCACTTCAAGAACATTTAAAAAGTATTTTATGAATCATTAAATATTTGACTTGTAAAACATAGTATGTCAGAAGTTTGATAACCATTAGAAAATGAAGAGAACCTATCTTAAACTAATGGAAGTCAGTGATCGGGGAAGAAAGATTCTGATGAAAATAAAACCCAAAGACAAATAAAGGAGCAAACACCCAACATATTGGTTTATACATTTATTCAAGAGAGTGTAAATCATGTAAAACCAGATCACTTTTAAACCCCAGGCTCTGGTACCTTAAGCAGAATTAAGAGTGTGTGTGACTTAATCCTATCAGCCTCCCTGTCTAGAAATGCATGTTTCTTTAAATAAAACTCATTGTGGACATTGTGAGGAACATCCACACAGTGTTTTCATTGAGCCAGTCATGGAGAACCAGGGTGAGAAGTTTAGACTTTATCCTGAAATCAAAAAGTCCTGACTTCAGTTGCATTCAAGGTTTGGGTAGATACTGAGTACTGTGGCTAATAGAGAATGTATACAGTTGTCTCTTGGTATCCATGGGGGATTGGTTCTGGGATCCCTCAATTTCCTTATTTAAATGGTATAGTACAATATAACTTCTCTGGAGGGCAGGGCCACTGCTCAGCTCTAATTGTTTTCTGTGTAGACTTTGAGGCACAGCGTTGGCAGGTTTTACTGATTTTTAGATAATTTGTTGTCAACTAATTCAAACTAAAAATACAAAACACTTTGTGTGCCAAACAAAGCACATATAGCAGAGGCTTTCCTTTAAAACATGGAGAGCCTCTGAGATGTTAAAGTGTTTCATTAGTGTTTTGAGAAAATTAATTTGGTAACATTAAGTGCTCAGCTTGGGGAAAGAGTAAGAATTTGAGATGAGATTTGCCAAAACAATATAATGGAAGAATACATCGGGAAGGGCATGCAATTTGCCAGAGTTTGTTATGGTTTATGTTTTAATATTTTGAAGTTGATTAATAAATTTAGCTAAAACTTATTGAATTGTGACTATATACTAGATACTGTAGTAAATGCTATTTTTTAAAGGCTCGGGAATCAATTATATGTGTGTATATATTTTTTTGTTCCCACTTAAGTTCAGGGGTACATGTGCAGGATGGTTTGTTACATAGGTAAACGTGTGCCATGGTGGTTTGCTGCACAGATCATCCCATCACCCAAGTATTAAGCCTAGTACCCATTAGTTATTCTTTCTGATCCTCTCCCTCCTCCCATCTACCACCTTCCAGCAGTCCTCAGTGTGTGTTGTTCCCCTCCACGTACCCATGTGTTTTCATCATTTAGCTCCCACTTAGTAAGTGAGAACATGTGGTATTTGATTTTTCTGTTCCTGCATTAGCCAAGGATAATGGCCTCCAGCTCCACCCACGTTCCTGCAAAGGACATGATCGCCTTCCTTTTTATGGCTGCATAGTATTATTCCATGGTGTATATATACCACTTTTTTTTTTTTTATCCAGCCTATCATTGATGGGCATTTAGGTTGTGGAATCAATTTCTGTACAAGTTTCTTACTACAGTTTTCTCATAGGTTTCTTGAGAGTACTATGGTTTTAGTATATGTAACATGCTTAGAATGATACTGTCATGAGGAGTGTTTAATAAATATTAGCTATTCAAAAAAAAAAACTTGTCTGTGATAGTAAAATAGAAATTTTTATAAGTGAACAATTTGTCAATTTTTGCTTTTGTTGGAATTGCTTTTGGTGTCTTCATCATGAAAATCTTTGCCCATATCTATGTTATGAATGGTATTGCCTAGGTTGTCTTCCAGAGTTTTTATATTTTTCAGTTTTACATTTAAGTCTTTAATTCTTGTTGAGTTACTTTTTGTTTATGGTGTAAGGAGGTGATCCATTTTCAGCCTTCTACATTTGGCTTGCCAGTCATCCCAGCACCATTTATTGAATAGCGAATCCCTTCCCCATTGCTTGTTTTTCTCAGGTGTGTCAAAAATCAGATAGTTGTAGGTGTGTGGCCTTATTTCTGGGTTCTCTGTTCTGTTCCATTGGTCTATGTGTCTGTTTTTGTACCAATACCATGCTATTTTGGTTAGTGTAGCCCTGTAATATAGTTTGAAGTTGTGTAGCATGTTGCCTCTGACTTTGTTCTTTTTGCTTAGGTTTGCCTTGGCTCTTCAGGCTCCTTTCTGGTTTAATATGAATTTTAAAAAACCTTTTTTTTCTATTTCTGTGAAGAATCTCAATAGTAGTTTAATAGGAATAGCATTGAATCTATAAATTGCTTTGGACAGTATGGCCATTTTAATGATATTGATTTTTCCTATCCATGAGCATGGGATGTTTTTCCATTTGTTGGTGTCTTTTCTGATTTCTCTGAGCAGTGTTTTATAGTTCTCCTTGTAGAGATCTTTCACCTCTCTGGTTAGCTGTATTCCTAGATATTTTATTCTTTTTGTGGCAGTTGTAAAGGGTATTATGTTCCTGACTTGGCCCTCTGGTTGACTATTGTTGGTGTATAGGAATGCTAGTGATTTTTGAACATTGATTTTGTATCCCCTGAGATTTTGCTCAAGTTATTTTTATATTTAAGAAGGTTTGGGCTGAGATTATCGGATTTTCTCAATATAATATCATATAATCTGCAAACAGGGTTGGTTTGACTTCCTCTCTTCTATTTGCATTTCTTTCTCTTGCCCGATTGCTCTGTCCAGGATTTCCAGTACTATGTTGAATAATACTGGTGAGAGAGGGCATCTTGTCTTGTGCTGTTTTCAAGGGAAATGCTTCTAGCTTTTGCCCATTCAGTATGATGTTGACTGTCGGTTTGTCATATATGGCTCTTATTATTTTGAGGTATGTTCCTTCAATGCTTAGTTTATTGAGAGTTTTAACAGGAAGAAATGTTGAATTCTATCAAAAGCCTTTTCTGCATCTATTGAGATAATCATGTGGTTTTTATCTTTAGTCCTGTCTATGTGATGAATCACATTTTTTTATTTGTGTAATGTTGAACCAACCTTGCACCTTAGGGATAAAGTCTATTTGAATGTGGTGGCTAAGCTTTTTGATGAGGTACTGGATTCAGTTTTCCAGTATTTTGTTGAGGATTTTTGCCTTGTTGTTCATCAAGCATTGGCCTGAAGTTTTCTTTTTTTGTTGTATCTCTTCCAGGTTTTGATATCAGGATGAGGCTGTGGCCTCATAAAATGAGTTAGAGAGTAGTTCCTCATCTTCAAGTTTGTGGAATAGTTTCAGTAGGAATAGTACCATCTCTTCTTTGCACATCTGGTAGAATTAAGCTGTGAATCCATCTGGCCTGAGGTTTTTGTTGTTGTTGTTAGTAGGCTATTTATTACTTCTTTAGTTTCAGAACATGTCATTGGTCTGTTTGGGGATTCAGTTTCTTCCTGTTCAGTCTTGGAAGGGTGTTTGTATCTAAGAATTTATCTATTCTTTATTTTCAAGTTTATGTGCATAGAGGTGTTCATAATGTCTGTGGTTGTTTTTATTTCTGCGGGGTCAGTGGTAATATCCCCTTTGTTGTTTCTAGGATTATGTTTATTTGATGTCTCTTCTTTATTAGTCTAGCTAGCAGTCTCTTTATTTTATTAATTTTTCAAAGAACCAGTTCCTGGATTTGTTAATCTTTTGAGTGGTTTTCCATGTCAATCACCTTCAGTTCAGCTCTGATTTTGGTTATTTCTTGTCTTCTGCCTGCTTTGGGAATTGCTTGTTCTCGGTTCTCTACTTCGTTTAGTTGTGATGTTACATTGTTTTTAAATTTGAGATCTTGCAAACTTTTTGATGTGGGCATCTAGTTCTATAAATTTACCTGTTAACCCAACTACCTTAGCTGTGTCCCAGTGATTCTGATATGTTGCATCTTTGTTCTCATTAGTTTAAAGAACTTCTTGATTTCTACTTTAATTTCATTGTTTACCCAAAAGTCATTCAGGAGCAGTTTGTTCAATTTCTATGTAATTGTATCTTTTTGAATGGGTTGTGCTGTGGTCTGAGAGATTGTTTTGATTTCTGTTCTTTTGCATTTGCTGATGAGTGTTTTACTTCTGTTTATGTGATCAATTTTAGAGTATGTGCTAGGTGGTGATGAGAAGAATGTATATTCTATTGTTTTTGGGTGTAGAGTTCTGTAGATATCTATCAGGTCCATTTGATCCAGAACTGAGTTCAGGTCCAGAATATCTTTGAGATTTTCTGTCTCTATCTAATATTGTCAGTGGGGGGGTCAAAGTCTCTTACTATTATTGTGTGGGAGTCTAAGTCTCTTTGAAGGCCTCTAAGAACTTGCTTTATAAATCTGGGTGCTCCTGTGTTGGGTGCATGTGTGTTTAGGATAGGTAGATCTTCTTGTTGAATTGGCCCCTTTACCATTATGTAATGCCCTTCTTTGTCTTTTTTTATCTTTGTTGCTTTAAAGTCTGTTTAGTTTGAAACTAGGATTGCAATCCTGATATCTGTTTTCCATTTGCTTTGTAGATTTTTCTCCATCCCTTTATTTTAAGCCTATGTGTGTCACTGCCTGTCTCTTGGGTCTCTTGAAGACAGCATACCAACAAGTCTTGGTTCTTTATCCAGCTTGCCAATCTGTGTTTTAATTGGGGCACTTAGCCCATTTAGATTTAAGTTTAGTGTTTATATGTGTGTATTTGATCCTGACATCATGATATTAGCTGCTTATTTTGCAGACTATGTGGTTCCTTTATAGAGTCACTGGTCTGTGTACTTCATTCAGTCTGTTTTTGTAATAGCTGGTAATTGTCTTTCCTTTCCATATTTAGTGCTTCCTCTAGGAGCTCTTGTAAGGCAGGTCTGGTAGTAATGAATACCCTCAGCACTTGCTTGTCTGAAAAATATGGAATGCTTCATAAATTTGTGTGTCATCCTTGTGCAGGGGCCATGCTAATCTTCCCTGTATCCTTCCAGTGTTAGTATATGTACTGCCAAAGTGAGCACTAAAATAGCTTTATGTGATTAGTGTTTTGCAAGGAAAATCTTCTTTCATACTAACACTTTTAACATTTTTGTTTATTTAATAGGGATTTTTCATAGCATATATTGACTTTTTTATACAATGTGGAAATCATGGTGTTTTAATTGTAGTAGTCAGTCTGTTCCTTTCTTATGTTCCTACTGATATATTTGGGTATAAATCTGTTTTCTATTTACACTACCTGTTCTATATTCTTTATTTCCTTTTATCCTCTTTTGGGTTGAGTTATGTTGTTTTTTAATTTTTCTACCATTATTAACTAGGGATTTTTTTTTCCTATTCATTTGATGGTAACTTCAAAGATTAAAACAAGTATTCTTATTAAAGTTTAATGTAAATGAACATGTTCATTTTATTTATTCCCCTTCTGACTTAACAATGTTTGCCAACCCCTGCTTTTGTATTTGTATTCTTGCAGAATTTTTCCATAAGATTTTGATGATACAACTGCTGTGGTATAAGCATGTTTCATTGTTATCTGCAGTATCTTCTCTAAATTGGTACTTTTAAATTGGGATCTAGAGGCTTAATCAAGTTCAGGTTTTTTATTTCAGAAGTCATATTGTGTCTTTCATTGGCAGGCACTTAATATCTGATTCATATTCTCTCCATCCTTACTTTCCTTCCCCCTCTCTCTCTGTGGCAAATCCAATACCAAGATACATTAAATAGAAGTTACAAAAGTATTCACTTTTCTTGTCAGTCCTCCTGCTCCCCATCCCACTTCATCTGTTTTGTTACTTAATGGCATTGTTCATTCATCCCTTTATTTTCTAGTGTGCATAATATTTTGTTCTTTAACATTCTCCAAAGGTGACCAGTTAGTTTTCCTTTTTTTTAGATCATTGTGAACTCATGGATTTGAACATATTTGATGTGATTTGTTGTATTTCAGTTACTATTGGTACCCAAATAAGCTCGACTTTGGCCAGTGGGAAACCCTTCATGTCTTTATGTCTTGCAAATCTTTTTATGTGGCCCTAATAGGCCACATCGATGAGTCCCAGACTCATCTTGTACATTTCATCAAACAAAAATAAAAAACCTCTCCCAATTTCTGTTGCTGTTCTTAAATTGACCCACTGATATTTTTGAGTGAGAATTTTTTTTTTTTTGTTATTTTGAAGTTATCAGGTTTATTAGATGCCTCCTGTTTTCCTCTGAGCTCTCCTCCACAGATGCAGATACCAATTTTACCTTATTACTACTGGTGGTTTGTTCTTCCTCATACATTGGGGTTCATAAAGATATCTTGTCATCTCATTTTGTCACAGATACTTTCCATGTATTGTTTGGAACTGCTATTCTAGGTCCTTTAAAAATTTTTATTTCAAAATAGTCTACATTTATTCTAAATTATATAGCACATTGAGTTTTCTTTTTTTTTAAATTTATTTATTATTATTATACTTTAAGTTGTAGGGTACATGTGCATAACGTGCAGGTTTGTTACATATGTATACTTGTGCCATGTTGGTGTGCTGCACCCATCAACTTGTCATTTACATCAGGTATAACTCCCAATGCAATCCCTCACCCCTCCCCCCTCCCCATGATAGGCCCCGGTGTGTGATGTTCCCCTTCCTGAGTCCAAGTGATCTCATTGTTCAGTTCCCACCTATGAGTGAGAACATGCGGTGTTTGGTTTTCTGTTCTTGTGATAGTTTGCTAAGAATGATGGTTTCCAGCTGCATCCATGTCCCTACAAAGGACACAAACTCATCCTTTTTTATGGCTGCATAGTATTCCATGGTGTATATGTGCCACATTTTCTTAATCCAATCTGTCACTGATGGACATTTGGGTTGATTCCAAGTCTTTGCTATTGTGAATAGTGCTGCGATAAACATACGTGTGCATGTGTCTTTATAGCAGCATAATTTATAATCCTTTGGGTATATACCCAGTAATGGGATGGCTGGGTCATATGGTACATCTAGTTCTAGGTCCTTGAGGAATCGCCATACTGTTTTCCATAATGGTTGAACTAGTTTACAATCCCACCAACAGTGTAAAAGTGTTCCTATTTCTCCACATCCTCTCCAGCACCTGTTGTTTCCTGACTTTTGAATGATCGCCATTCTAACTGGTGTGAGATGGTATCTCATTGTGGTTTTGATTTGCATTTCTCTGATGGCCAGTGATGATGAGCATTTTCTCATGTGTCTGTTGGCTGTATGAATGTCTTCTTTTGAGAAATGTCTGTTTATATCCTTTGCCCACTTTTTGATGGGGTTGTTTGTTTTTTTCTTGTAAATTTGTTTGAGTTCTTTGTAGGTTCTGGATATTAGCCCTTTGTCAGATGAGTAGATTGCAAAAATTTTCTCCCATTCTGTAGGTTGCCTGTTCACTCTGATGGTAGTTTCTTTTGCTGTGCAGAAGCTCTTTAGTTTAATGAGATCCCATTTGTCAATTTTGGCTTTTGCTGCCGTTGCTTTTGGTGTTTTAGACATGAAGTCTTTGCCCATGCCTATGTCCTGAATGGTAGTACCTAGGTTTTCCTCTAGGATTTTTATGGTATTAGGTCTAACATTTAAGTCTCTAATCCATCTTGAATTAATTTTCGTATAAGGAGTAAGGAAAGGATCCAGTTTCAGCTTTCTACTTATGGCTAGCCAATTTTCCCAGCACCATTTATTAAATAGGGAATCCTTTCCCCATTTCTTGTTTCTCTCAGGTTTGTCAAAGATCAGATGGCTGTAGATGTGTGGTATTATTTCTGAGGACTCTGTTCTGTTCCATTGGTCTATATCTCTGTTTTGGTACCAGTACCATGCTGTTTTGGTTACTGTAGCCTTGTAGTATAGTTTGAAGTCAGGTAACGTGATGCCTCCAGCTTTGTTCTTTTGACTTAGGATTGTCTTGGAGATGCGGGCTCTTTTTTGGCTCCATATGAACTTTAAAGCAGTTTTTTCCAATTCTGTGAAGAAGCTCATTGGTAGCTTGATGGGAATGGCATTGAATCTATAAATTACGTTGGGCAGTATGGCCATTTTCACGATATTGATTCTTCCTATCCATGAGCATGGTATGTTCTTCCATTTGTTTGTGTCCTCTTTGATTTCACTGAGCAGTGGTTTGTAGTTCTCCTTGAAGAGGTCCTTTACATCCCTTGTAAGTTGGATTCCTAGGTATTTTATTCTCTTTGAAGCAATTGTGAATGGAAGTTCATTCCTGATTTGGCTCTCTGTTTGTCTGTTACGGGTGTATAAGAATGCTTGTGATTTTTGCACATTAATTTTGTATCCTGAGACTTTGCTGAAGTTGCTTATCAGCTTAAGGAGATTTTGGGTTGAGACAATGGGGTTTTCTAAATAAACAATCATGTCATCTGCAAACAGGGACAATTTGACTACTTCTTTTCCTAACTGAATCCCCTTGATTTCTTTCTCTTGCCTGATTGCCCTAGCCAGAACTTCCAACACTATGTTGAATAGGAGTGGTGAGAGAGGGCATCCCTGTCTTGTGCCAGTTTTCAAAGGGAATTTTTCCAGTTTTTGCCCATTCAGTATGATATTGGCTGTGGGTTTGTCATAAATAGCTCTTATTATTTTGAGGTACGTTCCATCAATACCGAATTTATTGAGCGTTTTTAGCATGAAGGGCTGTTGAATTTTGTCAAAAGCCTTTTCTGCATCTATTGAGATAATGATGTGGTTCTTGTCTTTGGTTCTGTTTATATGCTGGATTATGTTTATTGATTTGCGAATGTTGAACCAGCCTTGCATCCCAGGGATGAAGCCCACTTGATCATGGTGGATAAGCTTTTGATGTGCTGCTGAATCCGGTTTGCCAGTATTTTATTGAGGATTTTTGCATCGATGTTCATCAGGAATATTGGTCTAAAATTCTCTTTTTTTGTTGTGTCTCTGCCAGGCTTTGGTATCAGGATGATGTTGGCCTCATAAAATGAGTTAGGGAGGATTCCCTCTTTTTCTATTGATTGGAATAGTTTCAGAAGGAATGGTACCAACTCCTCCTTGTACCTCTGGTAGAATTCAGCTGTGAATCCATCTGGTCCTGGACTTTTTTTGGTTGGTAGGCTATTAATTATTGCCTCAATTTCAGAGCCTGCTATTGGTCTATTCAGGGATTCAACTTCTTCCTGGTTTAGTCTTGGAAGAGTGTAAGTGTCCAGGAAATTATCCATTTCTTCTCGATTTTCCAGTTTATTTGCGTAGAGGTGTTTATAGTATTCTCTGATGGTAGTTTGTATTTCTGTGGGGTCGGTGGTGATATCCCCTTTATCATTTTTAATTGCGTCGATTTGATTCTTCTCTCTTTTCTTCTTTATTAGTCTTGCTAGTGGTCTGTCAATTTTGTTGATCTTTTCAAAAAACCAACTCCTGGATTCATTGATTTTTTTGGAGGGTTTTTTGTGTCTCTATCTCCTTCAGTTCTGCTCTGATCTTAGTTATTTCTTGCCTTCTGCTAGCTTTCGAATGTGTTTGCTCTTGCTTCTCTAGTTCTTTTAATTGCGATGTTAGAGTGTCAATTTTAGATCTTTCCTGCTTTCTCTTGTGGGCATTTAGTGCTATAAATTTCCCTCTACACACTGCTTTAAATGTGTCCCAGAGATTCTGGTATGTTGTATCTTTGTTCTCATTGGTTTCAAAGAACATCTTTATTTCTGCCTTCATTTTGTTATGTACCCAGTAGTCATTCAGGAGCAGGTTGTTCAGTTTCCATGTAGTTGAGCAGTTTTGCTTGAGTTTCTTAGTCCTGAGTTCTAGTTTGATTGCACTGTGGTCTGAGAGACAGTTTGTTATAATTTCTGTTCTGTACATTTGCTGAGGAGTGCTTTACTTCCAATTACGTGGTCAATTTTGGAGTAAGTACGATGTGGTGCTGAGAAGAATGTATATTCTGTTGATTTGGGGTGGAGAGTTCTATAGATGTCTATTAGGTCTGCTTGCTGCAGAGATGAGTTCAATTCCTGGATCTCCTTGTTAACTTTCTGTCTCGTTGATCTGTCTAATGTTGACAGTGGAGTGTTGAAGTCTCCCATTATTATTGTATGGGAGTCTAAGTCTCTTTGTAAGTCTCTAAGGACTTGCTTTATGAATCTGGGTGCTCCTGTATTGGGTGCATATATATTTAGGATAGTTAGCTCTTCCTGTTGAATTGATCCCTTTACCATTATATAATGGCCTTCTTTGTCTCTTTTGATCTTTGATGATTTAAAGTCTGTTTTATCAGAGACTAGTATTGCAACCCCCGCTTTTTTTTGTTCTCCATTTGCTTGGTAAATCTTCCTCCATCCCTTTATTTTGAGCCTATGTATGTCTCTACGCGTGAGATGGGTCTCCTGAATACAGCAGACTGATGGGTCTTGACTCTTTATCAAGCTTGCCAGTCTGTGTCTTTTAAGTGGAGCATTTAGTCCATTTACATTTAAGGTTAAGATTGTTATGTGTGAACTTGATCCTGCCATTATGATATTAACTGGTTATTTTGCTCGTTAGTTGATGCAGTTTCTTCCTAGCCTTGATAGTCTTTACATTTTGGCATGTTTTTGCAATGGCTGGTACCGGTTGTTCCTTTCCATGTTTAGTGCTTCCTTCAGGGTCTCTTGTAAGGCAGGCCTAGTGGTGACAAAATCTCTAAGCATTTGCTTATCTGTAAAGGATTTTATTTCTCCTTCACTTATGAAACTTAGTTTGGCTGGATATAAAATTCTGGGTTTAAAATTCTTTTCTTTAAGAATGTTGAATATTGGCCCCCACTCTCTTCTGGCTTGAAGAGTTTCTGCCGAGAGATCTGCTGTTAGTCTGATGGGCTTCCCTTTGTGGGTAACCTGACCTTTCTCTCTGGCTGTCCTTAAGATTTTTTCCTTCATTTCAACTTTGGTGAATCTGGCAATTATGTGTCTTGGAGTTGCTCTTCTCGAGGAGTATCTTTGTGGCGTTCTCTGTATTTCCTGGATTTGAATGTTGGCCTGCCCTACTAGGTTGGGGAAGTTCTCCTGGATGATATCCTGAAGAGTGTTTTCCAACTTGGTTCCATTTTCCCCCTCACTTTCAGGCACCCCAATCAGACGTAGATTTGGTCTTTTTACATAATCCCATACTTCTTGCAGGCTTTGTTCATTTCTTTTTCTTCTTTTTTCTTTTGGTTTCTCTTCTCGCTTCATTTCATTCTTTTGATCCTCAATCGCTGACATTCTTTCTTCCACTTGATCGAGTCGGTTACTGAAGCTTGTGCATTTGTCACGTATTTCTCGTGTCATGGTTTTCGTCTCTTTCATTTCATTTATGACCTTCTCTGCATTCATTACTCTAGCCATCAATTCTTCCACTTTTTTTTCAAGATTTTTAGTTTCTTTGCGCTGGGTACGTAATTCCTCCTTTTGTTCTGAGAAATTTGATGGACTGAAGCCTTCTTCTCTCATCTCTTCGAAGTCATTCTCCGTCCAGCTTTGATCCGTTGCTGGCGATGAGCTGCGCTCCTTTGCCGGGGGAGATGCGCTCTTATTTTTTGAATTTCCAGCTTTTCTGCCCTGCTTTTTCCCCATCTTTGTGATTTTATCTGCCTCTGGTCTTTGATGATGGTGATGTACTGATGGGGTTTTGGTGTAGGTGTCCTTCCTGTTTGATAGTTTTCCTTCTAACAGTCAGGACCCTCAGCTGTAGGTCTGTTTGAGATTGGTTGAGGTCCACTCCAGACCCTGTTTGCCTGGGTATCAGCAGCAGAGGCTGCAGAAGATAGAATATTTCTGAACAGCAAGTGTACCTGTCTGATTCTTGCTTTGGAAGCTTCCTCTCAGGGGTGTACTCCACCCTGTGAGGTGTGGGGTGTCAGACTGCCCCTAGTGGGGGATGTCTCCCAGTTATGCTACTCCGGGGTCAGGGACCCACTTGAGCAGGGAGTCTGTCCCTTCTCAGATCTCAACCTCCGTGTTGGGAGATCCACTGCTCTCTTCAAAGCTGTCAGACAGAGTCGTTTGCATCTGCAGAGCTTTCTGCTGCGTTTGTTATTGTTTACTGTGCCCTGTCCCCAGAGGTGGAGTCTACAGAGACAGGCATGTTTCCTTGAGCTGCTGTGAGCTCCACCCAGTTCTAGCTTCCCAGCAGCTTTGTTTACCTACTTAAGCCTCAGCAATGGCGGGCGCTCCTCCCCCAGCCTGGCTGCTGCCTTGCCGGTAGATCACAGACTGCTGTGCTAGCAATGAGGGAGGCTTCATGGGTGTGGGACCCTCCCGGCCAGGTGTGGGATATGATCTCCTGGTGTGCCTGTTTGCTTAAAGCGCAGTATTGGGGTGGGAGTTACCCGATTTTCCAGGTGTTGTGTGTCTCAGTTCCCCTGGCTAGGAAAAGGGATTCCCTTCCCCCTTGCGCTTCCCAGGTGAGGCAATGCCTCGCCCTGCTTCAGCTTTCGCTGGTCGGGCTGCAGCACCTGACCAGCACCTATCCTCCGGCACTCCCCAGTGAGATGAACCCAGTACCTCAGTTGAAAATGCAGAAATCACCGGTCTTCTGTGTCGCTCGCGCTGGGAGTTGGAGACTGGAGCTGTTCCTATTCGGCCATCTTGCTCCGCCCCCCCACATTGAGTTTTCACAAAGTGAACCCATGTGTGAACAGCATCCAGGTCATAGACATGACATTATCAGCACTCTAGAAATGTCTCTGGTGCCTCTTTTCAGTCACTACACTCTCTACTCTTCTAATATCTCACAAAATATAAATTAATTTTGTTTTTGAATGTTTTATAAATTGAATCATATTTATTTATTTATTTATTTATTTATTTATTTATTTATTTGAGACAGAGTCTTGTAGTATCGCCCAGGCTAGAGTGCAGTGGTGCGATCTTGGCTCACTGCAAGCTCTGCCTCCCAGGTTCACAAATTCTCCTGCCTTAGCCTCCCAAGTAGCTGGGACTACAGGCATCTGCCACCATGCCTGGCTAATTATTTTGTATTTTTAGGAGAGATGGAGTTTCACTGTGTTAGCCAGGATGGTCTCGATCTCCTGACCTTGAGATCTGCCTGCCTCAGCCTCTCAAAGTGATATTTATTCTTTTGTATCTGATTTCTTTTGGTTAATGTTTGTGACATGCATGTGCTTCATTTTCACTGCTGTATAGCTGCAGTCAACAAACTATGTCGCAGAGGCAAATTCTAGCTATTTTTTAAAAACAATTTTATTGCAGTATGAATATACTCATTTGTATACATGTTACCCATGACTGATCTTAAACTACAACAGCAGAGGTGAGAATTGTAACAGAGATCCCATAGTATACAAATCTGAACATATTTCCTACCTGGCTCTTCACAAGAAAAGTTTGCCAACCCCTTCTTTGGCATTTGTATTCTTCCAAAATAATACCATAATCAGTTTATTCTACTTTTAATTGTAGGCTAATACTAATAGTGCTACCATAGACAATATATTGTGTATATTCTTTGGTGAACATGTACACAGTAGTCCTCCTTATCTTTAGGGGATATGTTCCTAGACACCTTAGTGGATGCCTGAAACCACAGATGTACTGAACTTGCATTCTGTCGGTTAGAACATGTTTCCATCCATGGCTTCTGCCTACAAATTTAATGCCTTTCTCAACTTAACTAAGCACTTATCAAGCACCATGCCATAACTCTTTTTTTTTTTTTTTTTTTTTTTGAGATGGAGTGTCGCTCTGTCGCCCGGGCTGGAGTGCAGTGGCCGGATCTCAGCTCACTGCAAGCTCCGCCTCCCGGGTTCACGCCATTCTTCTGCCTCTGCCTCTGAAGTAGCTGGGACTACAGGCGCCCGCCACCTCGCCCGGCTAGTTTTTTGTATTTTTTTAGTAGAGACGGGGTTTCACCGTGTTAGCCAGGATGGTCTCAATCTCCTGACCTCGTGATCCGCCCGTCTCGGCCTCCCAAAGTGCTGGGATTACAGGCTTGAGCCACCGCGCCCAGCCTGCCATAACTTTTTATAGTTTGAAGTGTGACAGCAAAACTAGTATGAACTTTTTTTTTCCTTCTTTACAATCCCAGGAATAGAAGATTAGTTCTTACCATAGATTATATCTCTCTCAGAATACATGTTTTTTCTTTCCAAGTCAAGAACTTTCACTTTTTCACTTAAAGGAGCACTTTACTGCTTTGCTTTGGCATATCCAAATGACCAGCATCACTATTGTGCTTTGGCGCTATTGCTAAGTAAACTAAGAGTAACCTGAATGCAAGCATTACAATACTACCACAGTCAATCTAATAGCTGAGATGGCTGCTTAGTGACAAATAGGCAAGTAGTGTATACAGCATGGATATGCTGGACAAAAGGATGATTCATGTCCTGGGCAGATGGAGCAGGACAGCATAAGATTTTATCATGCTACTCAGAATGATGTGCAGTTTAAAACTAATGAATTATTTATTTCTGGAATTTTCCATTTAATATTTTTTAGGCTACTGTTGACCACAGATTATTGAAACCATGGGAAGTGGAACTGATGATTAGGGAGACTACTGTGTGTATTCTGGCTGGAAATATAACTAAAAGCGGATTGTCAAGTCATAAGGGAGGTGTCTCTTCATCTGTAGAAGATAATGCCAAAAAGATTTCAAAGTGTTCCAGTATCAGTGTTTGAGAATTCTAGTTTCTCCCCATCCTTGCTAGCACACTGTATTTATGTTTTGTTTTGTTTTCCCAATACCACTGTTCCAGAGGGTGTAAATTGATAATGTGTCGTGGTTATGCTTTGCACATTCTGAAAGTGTGTTATTGGATACATACAGATTTAGAAAGTGTTTTGTTCTTGTCTGTTGACCTATTTATTATTGTAAATGTCTTTGTTTCTGGGAAAGCTTCTTGTCTGCAAATATTGTTTATCTGACAATTTTATAGTCACACCAACTTTCTTTGGGGTAATGTTGCTTGGTATTTCTTTTTCATCCTTTTACTCTCACCCTACTTGTATCTTTATATTTAAGGTATGTTTCTTATATAAGAAGGTTTTATATTATTTAACTTTTCTTTCGATTTACTTACTGTAATCGTTTAATTACTTGATATTGTTGGATTTGTACCCTATCTGATAAATCTGTTTATATTTCTTTTTTATCTCCTTCATACTTTATTTGACATTAAGATAGTTTTGTTCTTTTTTTATTTTTGACTTATGGAGTGCTTATTTTTTAAATAGTTACCGAACAAATTATGTATGCTTTATTACAGTCTAATACAATTTTTTAACCAATGTTTTGATAATTCTAAATTAGAGTATTTGCATTCCATTTATATTCTTTCCTCTTTAAAGTTATTGATGTTATGCATTTAATTCTACATCTATTTTTGACTCCACAGTATATTGCTACTATTGTTTTGTATGGTAATATTGTTTTATATTTACTTACATACTTATCTTTTCTGGTGATCTTTGTTTTTGGATTCTGTTTCCATTTTAGATAATTTCTCATTTGCATGGAAAATTCTCTTTAGTGTTTTGTTTGTTTGTTTGTTTTTTAGTGCAGGCCTACTGTGGACAATTTTTGTCATCTTTAATTGTCTTAAGTATCTACTAAATTTGTGAGTAATTTTTTCTCCCTCGGTATAGATGTCTACTTTGGCAGCTGTTTTTCTTCCTACACTTTAAAGGCACTATTCTATTATCTGATATCTTCCATCATTTTGTTGAGAAGTGTGTTGTTAGTCTTATTCTTGTTCTTTTGAAAGTAATGTCGTTTATCTCTGGCTTCTTTTCTTTGCTCTTCAGAGATGTAGTTTTATGTATTAACCTGCTTGGCGTACTCAGACTTTCTTCACTCAATCTTAGCTAAAAGGATAAGGAGCAATTCAGAGCATCTTGAATCTGTAAATTCATGACTTATATTGCTTGGGACATTCTAGCTCATTATCTCTTCAAATCTGTCTTATTAACCATTATTTCTTACTCTTTGGGTGTTCAATTACATCTGTTAAATCTTTTGATTGTGTCCCGCAAGTTTCTTGCGCTCTTTCCTTTTTTTATCATTCTATTTGCTATTTTACTGTGGATAGAAGAGAACAGAATCCAGGACTATCTCCACATAAACACAGTGGAGGGGTAAAGAATGGCTTTTAAAGAAAGATGCCAGGTCATAATCATTTGACAAGCAACGCTTCTGATGCTTGTACAAGGGTGGAGTGACAAAACATGAGTTTTATGAGGCTTTAGATACATAGCCAGTTTCACTGGCTTATGAACCTTATAGTTCACTAATCTTGTCTTCTACTCATTCTGATCTGCTGTTAAATTCATCTATTATATTAGTTAATTTATTTTAGTAATTATATTTTTTAGATCTAAAATGTCTCCTTCGTTCATTTTTATAGACACCACTTTTTGCAAGTCTTAAATTTTTTCTGTTTTGCCCAACTTTTCACCTATTTTCTTGACCAAATTAATCCTAATTACTTTAAAGGTCTTCTAATACCTGGATTCTGTTTGTGATCTCGCTTACCAATAATATTGTCCTGACTCTTTGTATACTACTTATTATTTTAGAGCTAAATTCTAGACATTCTATGTCTATTCCTCTTCTAAGCAGGTAGCATCAAAGGCTAATAACCTTGATCCAAAAGGGACTGAACCAGGGTCAGTCTCTACTGATGATTTGGTGATTCTCAATTTGTCCTTAGTCAAAGTCCTGATAAATCGCAGTTGAGTCTTTTCAGGGCAGTAGCCTCCAGTGTTTTCAAATTATTAACCTTTTAGGTCCTTATCTTTTCAGTACCGAGAGACTGAGGCAATTTTTGTACTGCTAAAAGGTTTTAGGCTTAGTTTATTATATTTTCACACTAGCAAGCTTCAGAAATTGGTCATGTATTTCAGTCCCCTACTCTCTGGTTTTGTCACTGTATCTCTGCATAATTACCAGTTATGTTGAGCAGTATCAGCTCTATGGCAAAGACCAGTTTCTACTAATCTCAGAAATCAAGTGTCCTCAGGGTAAAAGGTACTTGCAAGTAGTCAAATGTCAACTCATCGGTTCTTTTCTAGGCTTTCAATTCTCAAATGTTGTTAAAGTCATTCTTTGTGATACATTTTAAGTAACATATGATTGTAAGACATGTTTTGTTTGCTTTTCAGAGACTTTGGATTAGCTTATTTTACCCCCAACCTGGCACAGCTTGAGAATTTAAACAATATCTTGACAAGGAACTTTTATATATTTGAGGCCTTTCCTGTTTTCAGTTTTACCTCTTAGCCTTGTGTGATTCTCACACTAAAAACATCTTGCCTATTTCTCCATTCTTAGAAATAGCCTTAGCATCTGTTGCCAAGATCCAATTTTTTATCCTAGGTAGTCCCAGATTTTCAACTATCTCCAGGTTAAAAACCTTTATAGTCTCAACAATCAACGTTTTGGTTCTTGTGTTTTCAGGGCCTGTGCCCTGGTAGATCCTTATCTTTTAAGTGTCATGAGACAGCAGGAAGATACATTTTGCTTTTCAGATGTGTTTGGTGTAGCTTTATACCCTCTGGTCCTAAGCAACTTCTTAAGTCAACAAATACAATAATTGTGAAACTGGCTATGTATCTAAAGCCTCATAAAACTCATGTTTTGTCACTCCACCCTTGTACAAGCATCAGAAGCATTGCTTGTCAAATGATTATGACCTGGCATCTTTCTTTAAAAGCCATTCTTTACCCCTCCACTGTGTTTATGTGGAGATAGTCCTGGATTCTGTTCTCTTCCATTGCGATTGTATATATGTGAGTCATTCTTGATTTTCTTCTATTTTATTGGTTTAATTATCTATTTTTGTACTAACGTAGTTTCTCAATTTACTATAGGTTTTATAGTAACTCTTTATATCTAATGACGTAACTCCTTCACCATTGTTCTTGCTTCAAAATTGCTTTTGTTATTCTTGGTTCTTTTAATTTCCATCTGTATGTCAAAATCATCAGCTTGCCAGAACCCACTGAGATTTTGATTGAGACTACATTGAATCTATACTTTGATTGGAGGAGAACTGGCATCTTAACAATATTCAGTTTTCCAGTGCATGACATTGTGTCTTTATTAATTTAGATCTTTAATTTCCACCAATAATTTGTGATAATTTTCATTTCATAGGTCTAGCATGTCTTTCTATATATTTAGCTCTAGATGTTTGATATTTTTATGCTATTATACATTATACCTTTTACAATTCTATCTTTTTTTTTTTTTTGGTATGATGAATGTCATTTACCTGTTTTCAGTGATCTGTAATCCACTGACCTACCTACATTCATTCATTAATGTTAATATACATTGTAGTTTTTGAATTTTTGAGCGTTCTAATATATAGTAATATAATCTGTAAATAATGCTAGTTTTAAATCTCCCACTTTAATCGTTATGCATTTTATTTATTTTTCTTGTTTTGTTATGTTATTTAGGGTTTCTAAAATAGTATCAAATAGAAGTGGTGATAGTTTCTTGTTCAACATGAAAGACGAAAAGTTTTTATAATTTGAAATTAAATATGATACTTTTTGTAGATTTCTTGTCGGTATTCTTTGTCAGATTACAGAAATTCCTTATTTTCTAATATTTTTTATTTTAAAAAATTACAAATATAAAGTTTTATTCCATTGTACCTACTGAGGTGATTATTCTGCTACCCCTCCTTATTTTAATATAGCAAATTACTTGATTTTCAAGTCTTAAACCATGGTCACATTCTTGAAACAAATCTCTTGGTCATGATTTTCTTAAAAACATTAGACCTAAAACCATAAAAACCCTAGAAGATAACCTAGGTCATACCATTCAGGACATAGGCATGGGCAAGGTCTTCATGTCTAAAACACCAAAAGCAATGGCAACAAAAGCCACAATGGACAAATGGGATCTAATTAAACTAAAGAGCTTCTGCACAGCAAAAGAAACTACCATCAGAGTGAACAGGCAACCTACAGAATGGGAGAAAATTTTTGCAATCTACTCATCTGACAAAGGGCTTATATCCAGAACCTACAAAGAACTCAATCAAATTTACAAGAAAAACACAAACGACCCCATCAAAAGTGGGCAAAGGCTATGAACAGACACTTCTCAAAAGAAGATATTTATGCAGTCAACAGACACATGAAAAAATGTTCATCATCACTCGCCATCAGAGAAATGCAAATCGAAACCACAACGAGATACCATCTCACACCAGTTAGAAGGGCGATCATTAAAAAGTCACAAAACAACAGATGCTGGAGAGGATGTGAAGAAATAGAAATACTTTTACACTGTTGGTGGGACTGTAAACTAGTTCAACCATTGTGGAAGACAGTGTGTAGATTTCTCAAGGATCTAGAACTAGAAATACCATTTGACCCAGCCATCTCATTACTGGGTATATACCCAAAGGAATATAAATCGTGCTGCTATAAAGACACATGCACACGTATGTTTATTGCGGCATTATTCACAATAGCAAAGACTTGGAATCAACCCAAATGTCCATCAGTGACAGATTGGATTAAGAAAATGTGGCACGGCCAGGCGCGGTGGCTCACGCTTGTAATCCCAGCACTTTGGGAGGCCGAGGTGGGCGGATCACGAGGTCAGGAGATCGAGACCACAGTGAAACCCTGTCTCTACTAAAAATACAAAAAATTAGCCGGGCGTGGTGGTGTGCACCTGTAGTCCCAGCTACTCAGGAGGCTGAGGCAAGAGAATGGCGTGAACCCAGGAGGCGGAGCTTGCAGTGAGCCGAGGTCCAGATCACGCCACTGCACTCCAGCCTGGGCTACAGAGCGAGACTCTGTCTCAAAAAAAAAAAAAAAAAAAAAAAAAAAGAAAAAAAAAAAAAGAAAATGTGGCACATCTACACCATGGAATACTATGCAGCCATAAAAAAGGATCAGTTCGTGTCCTTTGTAGGGACATGGATGCAGCTGGAAATCATCATTCTCAGCAAAATATTGCAAGAACAGAAAACCAAACATCACATGTTCTCAATCATAGATGGGAATTGAATAATGAGATCACTTGGACACAGGAAGGGGAACATCACACACTGGAACCTATTGTGGGGGGGGGGAGGGATAGCATTAGGAGATATACCTAATGTAAATGATGAGTTAATGGGTGTAGCACACCAACATGGCACATGTATACATATGTAACAAACCTGCACATTTTGCACATGTACCCTAGAACTTTAAGTATAATAATAATTAAAAAAGACATATCCTAGCAGATGAAAACATAGAATAATTAAACTAATCAATAAACAAACTGATTTATATAAAAAATATAATCACTGGTTTCAATTTGCTAATACTATACCTAAGATTTTTGCATCCAAGTTAATGACAGTGATTGGTCTGCAAGTTTCCTTTCTTGTAATATTCTCCTCAGATTTTGGCTGACCTCATAAAAAGGAAATATTGATTGGAAAATATTCCCAGCCTTTCTCAGGCAGCATCTATGCGAGATTATTTCCTTCTTAAAATGTTTCAAACAAGCCTGTTTTTGTGGGATAGTTTTCAGTAATGGATATAATTTCTTTAATATCAACAGTTATTTGGGTTTTCTATAACTTGGTCAGTTTTATTAGGAATTTTCCTGTTTCATTTATATTATCAAACTGAATGATATAAAGATTTTCATGATATCTTCCTATGCTATTTTTTCTTAAATATTTTTACTTTTATTTTAGGTTCAGGGGTACATGTACAGATTTGTTATATAGGTAAACTCATGACTCATGACTTTGTTCTACAGAATATTTCCTCACAGGGGTACTAAGCATAGTAGTTGACTTTTTTTTTTCTTGAACTTCTCTCTCCTCTTCTCCTCCTCCCTTGAGGAGGCTCCATGGTCTGTTGTTGCCCTCTTTTTGTCCATGTGTTCTCATTAATTAGCTCTCACTTATAGGTGAGAACATGTGGTATTTGATTTTATGTTCCTGCAATACTTTGCTAAGGATAATGGCCTCCAGCTCCATCCATGTTCCTGCAAAGGATGTGATCTCTTTCTTTTTAATGGTTGCATAGTATTCCATGGTATATATGTACCACATTCTCTTTATCCAGTCTACTGTTGATGGGCAGTTAGACTGATTACATGTCTTTGCTATTGTGAATGGTGCTGCAGTGAATGTACACATGCATGTATCTTTGTGGCAGAATAGTTTATATTCATTTGAATATATACCCAGGCATGGGATCACTGGGTTGAATGGTAGTTCTGTCTTAGGTTCTGTCTTAGGTTTTTGAGGAATCACCATACTGTCTTTCACAATGGTTGAACTAATTTACACTCCAACCAACAGTGTATAAACATTCCTTTTGTCTGCAGTCTTACCAACATCTGTTATTTTTTGACTTTTTAATGACTGCCATTCTGACTGATGTGCGATGCTATCTTATTGTTGTTTTTATTTGAATTTCTCTGATGATTAGTGATATTGTACAGTTTTTCATATACTTGTTGGTGCATTATATGCCTTCTTTTGAAAAGTGTTCATGTCCTTTGCCCAATTTTTAATGGGATTGTTCATTTTTTGCTTATGTGTTTATTTAAGTTCCCTGTAGATTCTAGATGTTAGATGTTTGTCAGATGTATCGTTTACAAATATTTTCTTCCTTTCTGTAAGTTGTCTGTTTACTCTGTTAATAGTTTCTTTTGCTGTGCAAAACCTCTTTCATTGAATTAGGCCTCATTTGTCATTTTTGCTTTTGTTGCAATTGCTTTGGACATTTTCTATCATGAAATCTTTGCCTGTTCCTATGTCAAAAATGGTATTGCCTAGGTTATCTTCCAGAGTTTTTACAGGTATAGGGTTTACATTTAGGTCTTTAATCAATCTTGAGTTGATTTTTGCATATGGTCTAAGAAAGTGGTCCAGTTTCAATCTTCAGCTATCCAGTTATTCTAGCACCATTTTTTGAGTAGGGAATCCTTTCCCCATTGCTTGTTTTTGTCAGCTTTGTCAAAGATCAGATGGCTGTAGGTGAGTGGCTTTATTTCTTTTTTTTTTTTTTTTTTTTTTTTTTTTTTTGAGACGGAGTCTCGCTGTGTCACCCAGGCTGGAGTGCAGTGGCGCGATCTCGGCTCACTGTAAGCTCCGCCTCCCGGGTTTACGCCATTCTCCTGCCTCAGCCTCCGAGTAGCTGGGACTACAGACGCCCACCACCACGCCGGGCTAGTTTTTTGTATTTTTTAGTAGAGACGGGGTTTCACCATGTTAGCCAGGATGGTCTCAATCTCCTGACCTCGTGATCCACCCGCTTCGGCCTCCCAAAGTGCTGGGATTACAGGCTTGAGCCACCGCGCCCGGCCGTGGCTTTATTTCTTGACTCTCTCTTCTGTTCTATTGGCCTGTGTGTCTACTTTTGTACCAGTACCATGGTGTTTTGGTTACTCTAGCCTTGTAGTATGGTTTGAGGTCGGGCAGTGTGATTCTTCCAGGTTTTTTTTTTTTTTTTTGCCCAGAATTGCCTTGGCTTTTCAGGCTCTTTTTTGTTCCATATGAATTTTAGAATAGTTTTTTGCTAATTATTTGAAGAATGTCATTGGTAGTTTGATAGGAATAGCATTGAATTTGTAAATTGCATTGAACAGTATGGTAATTTTTTAATGATATTTATTCTTCCTATCCATGAGCAGGGGATTTTCTGCCATTTTTTGGTGTCAATTCTGATTTTTTTTAGCAGTTTTATAATTCTCATTGTAGAGATCTTTCACCTCCCTCGTTAGCTGTACGTCTTGGTATTTTATTCTTTTTGTGGCAGTTGTGAATGGTATTGCGTTCCTGATTTGGCTCTTGGCTTGGGTGCTGGTAGTGAATAGGAATGCTACTGATTTTTGTACATTGATTTTGTATCCCAGAACTTTACCCAAGTTGCTTATCAGCTCAAGGAGCTTTGGGGCCAAGATCATGGGGTTTTTAAAATACAAAATAATGTCATATACACACAGGGATCGTTTTACTTCTTCTTTTCCTATTTGGATGCCTTTTGTTTCTTTCTCTTGCCTGATTGCTGTGGCCAGGACTTAAAATATTATGTTGAATAGGAGTGGTGAGAGAGGGCATCCTTGTGCCGATTTTCAAGCGGAATGCTTCCAGCTTTTTCCCATTCAGTGTGATGTTAGTTGTGGGTTTGTCATTGATGGCTCTTACTGTTTTGAAGTATATTCTTTCAATGCCAAGCTTCTTTAGGGTTTTTAACATGAAAGATTGTTGAATTTTGTCAAAAGCCTTTTCTGTATTCATTGATATAATCATATGGTTTTTGTCTTTAGTTCTGTTTATGCAATGAGTCACATTTATTGATTTGCATATGTTGAACTAACCTTGCATCCCAGGGATTAAAGTCTACTTGATTATGGTGGCTAAGCTTTTTGATGTGCTACTGGATTCAGTTTGCTGGTATTTGGTTGAGGATTTTTGCTTCTATGTTCATCAAGGGTACTGGGGGGAAGTTTTCTTTTTTGTTGTGTCTCTTCCAGGTTTTGGTATCAGGATGGTACTGGCCTCATTGAATGAGTTGAGGAGGAGTACCTCCTCCTGAATTTTGGGGAATAGTTTTAGTAGGAATGGTACCAGCTCTTCTTTGAACATCTGGTAGAATTTGGCTGTGAATCTATCTGATTCTTGGCTCTTTTTGGTTGGTAGGCTATCGATTACTGAATCAGTTTCAAAGCTTGTTATTGGTCTGTTCACAGATTCTATTTCTTCCATGTTTAGTCTTGGGAGGATATGTATGTCCAGGAGTTTATCCATTTCTTCTAGATTTTCTAGTCTGTGTGTATAGAGGTATTCATAGTAATCTCTGATGGTTATTGGTATTTCTGTGGAACAGTAGTAATATTCCCTTTGTCATTTCTTATAGTGTTTATCTGGATATGCTCTCTTTTCTTGTTCATTTGTCTAGCTGGCTGTCTTATTAATTTTTTAAAGAAACCAATTCCTAGATTTGTTTATCTTTTGTATGTTTTCTTATATCTCTGTTTCCATCAGTTCAGCTCTGATTTTGGTTATTCCTTGTCTTCTGCTACCTTTAGAGTTTGTTTGCTCTTGTTTCTCTATCTCTTCTAGTTGTGATGTTATGTTGTTTGTTTGAGATCTTTCTAACTTTTTGATGCAGGTATTCAGTGCTATAAATTTCCCTCTTAACACTGCCTCACCTGTGTCCCAGAGATTCTGATGTGCTGTGTCTTTGTTCTCATTAATTTCAAAGAACTTCTTAATTCCTGACTATATTAGTCAGGGTTCTCTAGAGAGACAGAACTAATAGTATATACGTATACATGAAAGAGAGTTTATTAAGGAGAGTTGACTCACATGATCACAAAGGTATCCCATGATGGGCTCTCTGCAAGTTGTGGAGCAAGGAAACCAGTAGTGGCTCATTCTGAGTCCCAAAATCTCAAAAGTAGGGAAGCTGACAGTGCAGCCTTCAGTCTGTTGCCATGGCAAACCACTGGTGTATATCCAAGAGTCCAAAATCCAAAGAACTTGGAGTCTGATGTTTGAGGGCAGGAAGCATCCAGCATGGGAGAAAGATTGAAGGCTGAAAGACTCAGCAAATCAGTTTCTTCCACCTTAATCTGTCTGGTTTTCCTAGCCATGCTGGTAGCTGATTGGATGGTGCTCACCCATATTGTTGGTGACTCTTCCTGAGGATGGGTCTTCTTCTCACAGTTCACCTACTCAAATGTTAATCTCTTCTGGTAACACCCAGATACACCCAGACACAATACTCTGCATCCTTCAGTCCAATCAAGTTGGCACTTAACATTAACCATCACACTGCCTTAATTTGATAATTAACCCGAGTTATTCTGGAGCAGGTTGTTTAATTTCCATGTAGTTGTATGGTTTTGAGAGATTCTCTTGACCTTGATTTCTATTTTTATTGTACTGTGGTCCAAGAGTGTGGTTGGTATGGTTTTGCTGTTTTTGAATTTGTTGAGGATTGTCGTACATCTGATTGCATGGCTGATCTTACAGTATGTACCATGTGGCGATGAAAAGAATGTATATTCTGTTGCTTTTGGGTGGAAAGTTATGTAGCTATCTATTAGATCCTTTTGGTCAAGTGTTGAGTTCAGGTCCTGAATCTCTTGGTTAATTTTCTGTCTCAGGGATCTGTCTAATACATCAGCGGGGTATTGAAGTCTCCACTATTATTCTGTGGGAGTCTGAGACTCTTTGAAGTTCTCTAAGAATTTGCTTTATGAATCTGGGTGCACTTGTAGGGGGTACACATTAATTTAGGTCTTCTTGTTGAATTAAACCCTTTACCCATTATGTAATGCCCTTCTTTGTCTTCTTTGATGTTTGTTGGTTTAAACTCTCTTGTTTGAAATTAGGATGGCATACTCTGCTTTTTTCAGTTTTCCATTTGTTTGGTAGATTTTTCTTCATCCCTTTATTTTAAGCCTATTGATGACATTGCATATGAGCTGGGTCGCTTGAAGATAGCATACTATTGGGTCCTGTTTCTTTATCCAGTTGGCAGCCACTCTGTGCCTTTTAATTGGGGCACCTAACCCATTTACATTCAAGTTTCTTATTGATATATATGGATTTGATCCTGCTCTCATTTTGTTAACCGGTTGTTATGCAGACTTGTTTGTGTGGTGGCTTTATAAGTGTCACTGGTGTGTGTACTTACATGTGTTTTTGTAGTACCTGGTAATGGTCTTTCCTTTCCATATTTCATACTTCTTTCATGACCTCTTGTAAGGCAGGTCTGGTGTTAACAAATTCCCTTAGCATTTGTATAGGCTCAAATTGAAAAGGATCATATTTCTCCTTCATTTATGATGCTTAGTTTGACTGGATATGAAATTCATGGTTGGAATTTTTTTCTTTATGAATGTTGAATACAGGTCCCCAGTCTCTTCTGGTTTGTAGGGTTTATGTTGAGAGGTCCTCTGTCAGTCTGATAGGGTTCCCCTAGTAAGTGATCTCCCGTTTATTCTCTAGCTGCCTTTATCATTTTTTCTTTCATTTCAACCTTGGAGTATCAGATGGTTATGTCTTGGGATGATCTTTTTGTGAAGTATCTTGCAGGAATTCTTCTCATTTCCTGAATTTGAATATCAGCCTCTCTAGCTAGGATGGGGAAGTTCTCATGGATGATACTGTGAAATATGTTTTCCAAGTTACTTCCTTTGTCCTTATGTCTTTCAGGGATGCCAGTGACTTGCAGATTGGGCATCTTTACATAATACCGTATTTCCAGGAGGTTTTGTTCATTCCTTTTCAATTCTTTTTTTTATTCTTGTCTGACTGTTGTATTTGAGAAAGCGAGTCTTCAAGCCCTTAGATTCTTTTATCACTTGGTCTGCTGTTAATACTTGTGATAGTATTATGAAATTTTTGTAGTTTTTTTTTTTTTTTTTTTTTTTTTTGCTGTATCAGGTTGGTTATGTTCTTCTCTATACTGGCTATTTTTTCTGTCAGCTCCTGTGATTACGTGATTATTAGCTTCTTTGCATTGGGTTTCAACAGTCTCCTGAATCTTGACGATCTTCATTCCTATTCATATTCTGAATTCTATTTCTGTCATTTTGGCCATCTCAGCCCAGTTAAGAACCCTTGCTGGAGAGTTAGTGTGGTTGTTTGGAGAAAAGAAGGCACTCTGACTTTTTGGGTTGTCAGAGTTCTTCTGTTGTTTCTTTCTTATCTTTGTGGTCTTACGTTCTTTCAGTCTTTGAATTTGCTGTCCTTTGAATGGATTGTTTTGCTTTTTTTCTTCTTTAATGCCCTTGTTGGGGGTTTGATTATGGTATAAAGTGGGTTTGGTTGACTGCCTTCTATTCTAGTCTACTCCTGGGTCTTGGAGGAGCCCCCTCTGCAATTACTGTCTTCCTGTCTGTATTTCTTTTGTTGGGGGTTGTAGTCCATGGGGCTCCCTCAGGCTGGGCCATCAGTTGGCCAGCTAACTGTGTCCTTGCCCATAGTCTGCTGTTTATGTGCTTCCTAGGAGAAAGATAGGGTTGTGTCTACTCACAGAGTTCAGGTGGAAGTGGGACTTTTGGGTTGGAAACTCTTCCTGGGTATTGCCTGCCTTACTATGGATGGCTGGGGATTGGTGGGGTTGCCAGTCCTGCCTTTCAGGTTTTTTCAGGGCAACAAGAGGCTGTGCCCCTCAACATATTCGGGCAAACGTAGGGCCACTGGGCTGGAAAACCTAGCAGGTGTTGCCTGCCTGGCTATGATTGGAAGGGGTTGTAGGGTCATGCACCCTGCCATTCAGGCATTTCCCAGAACAACAGGAGGCTGCACCCTCCAGCCAGGCTCACACAGAAGCAAGGCAGCTGGGCTAGAAGTTCTAGAAGGTGTTGCCCACCTGGATACTAGTGGTGGTGGTAGGTGGGGTCTCTTGCTCTGCCATCCAGATGTTTCCTGTGACAACTGGAAGCTGCACCCTCCAGCTGATCTTACACAGCAGTGGAGCCACTGGGCCAGAGGCTCTAACAGATGTCACCTGCCTGGCTACCAGTGACTGGGGCTGTTGGGGTCTCATGCTCTGTGGTCTGGATGTTTTATGTGACAACAGGAGGCTACACGTTCCAGCTGAGTTCACACAAAAGTGGGACCTCTGAGCTGGACACTCTAGCAAGCATTGTAGAGTGTCCTACCAGTGGTGGGGGTGGGAGGATTGACTGACCGAGTTTGAACCAAAGTACAACTGCTGGGCCAGAAGTTGCCACTGAGGCCTGGCTGGCACACAATGGTGGAGCAATGTTACTGCTCCCTGGCACCGCAGCTGACTGGACCCTCTATTGGGTTTGTGGCACTGGTGCTTGTCTGCTCCAGGGCCCAAGGCTCACGGCAGTCCTCTTGGACTCAGAAGTTGCCCCTGCAAAATTTCCGGGTGGCTCTCTGCCTCAGTCTAGAAGTACTGTGGAGGAAGGTGCAGGGCGGGTGACAGGGTGATTCTCCTGTTCCCAGTCTTGCACAGGTCCCTGTGGAGAGTGTAAATTTCCCTGTGGACTGTCACTCACCCTTTCCAGTGTTGGAGGGGTCCTCCTGGCTCTGCGCTGAGCCCAGATGGGCTGGTGCCCAGCTTTACTCCTTTGTGTTCTCTGTGTTCCTCTGCCCTGGTGGATCCCAACGTGGTTTCTCATATGCCTGCAGCAACCGTGTTCATCAGCCCTTTTGTTCCCTCTGCCTGACAGTGACACAAATAAGCTGCTTCTAGTCTGCCATACTGGCCCTGCTGACTTTTAAACACAACTATAGAATTTATAAGCATATGAGTATCTCCCTTTTCAATCATGATAATAGTAATTTGAGTTTAATTTGTCCCCCTGTATTTTAAGAATTTGTTCATGTTATTATTCTTTTTAAATAACAGTTTGTGTCGCTTTTTACTTGTCTGGGACAAGTTTTTTCTGTTCCATTAACTTATGCTAAAAGTTTTATGTTCTACTTTTTCTTTTAGTCTAAAGTGGAGGCTTATGTTGTTGATTTTAAGTCTTTTCTAATCTATACATTTAAGAATGTAATTTTCCCTCTACGCCACTGCTTTGGATGCCTCTAATAATTTTTATGTTGTATTTGTATTATTCACTTCAAAATATATTCTAATTTCTATTGTGATTTCTTCATTGACTCTGTGGTAATTTAGAAATGTATTTCTTAATTTTATCTTAGTTGGTTATTCTCTCACCTTTGGTTATTGACAGCTACTTTAATTTCTTCTCAGCTAGAGAATATACTTTGAATTATTTGAAATGTATTAGTATTTCATCAAGACCTGACATACAGTCACTTGTTAAGAGTATGTACTCTTAACAAGTGTACAATATAGAGGGAAGCATTCTGTGTACGGTATTTCATGTTTATTATGGTGTTCAGATCTTTTCTATACTTACAGCAAACTGTACAAAATTAATGAATTATTTACCCTCTTTTATCTGTAAAATAAATGTATCTACTTGAGATAATGAAAGCTAATAATGTCACTTATTATTCAATTCTAAAGGCTTTTTATTTTTTTAAAAAAAAAGCTTTATTAAGATATAATTCACATACTATACAATTCATACATTTTAAGTACACAGTTCAATGGCTTTTACTATATTCAAAAAAGTCACATCTAATTTCAAAATATTTCATCACCCCACAGAGAAGATATTTTGTAACCACTGGGAGTCAGGTACCATTCTCCCCTTTCCTCATTTCTCCCCTACTCCTAAGCAGCAACCAATCCAATTCCTGTAGATGCCAATTCTGCACATTTCATATAAATTGAATCATACAATATATGGTCTTTGTGACTGCTTCTTATACTTAATATATTAAAGCCTTGTCCGTGTTGTAGTATATGTCACTTTATTCTTTTTTATATGGCTGGATGGTATTCCATTGCATAGATAATGACACATTTTTTTTATCCATTCATCAGTTGATGGATGGATCATTTAGTTTGGTTCGTTGCCACTTTTTGGCTGTTAAAAAATAATACTGTCAACATTTATGTGATAAATCTATTTTGACCATTTTGAGGAATTGCCAAACTATTATTTATAATGGCTTACCATTTTGCCTTTTCACCTGGCATCTTTGCTGAACTTTGTTATTAGCTATCTTTTCTGATTATAGCCACCCTAGTGTGCATGAAGTGGTGTCTTATTGGGGTTTTGATGTACATTTCCCTTCTGACTAATGATGTTGAGCATCATTTCATGTACTTATTGGTAATTTGTATATCTTCTTTGGAGAAATATATATTCAAATTATTTTCTGATTTTAAAATGTGGGTATCTTTTTATTGAGTTTTTTAAAAACTTCTTAAAATTTTAGACTTAGAAGGTACATTGTATGTTTGTTACATGGATATATTGTGTAATGTGGAAATCAGGGTTCTAGTGTAATCATCACCCACATCACCCAAATATTGAGCATTGTGCCCAATAGGTAATGTTTCAGCCCATATTCGCCCTCTTCTCCCCACCATTTTTAGAGTCCCCAGTGTCTATTCTTTTCATCTTTATGTCCAGTGTGCCTATTGTTTATCTTCCACTTATAAATGAGAACATGCAGTATTTGATTTTATGTTTCTGAGTTAGTTCATTTAGGACATTGGCCTCCAGCTCTATCTGTGTTGCTGCAAAGGACATGATTTCATTCTTTTTATGGCTGTATAGTGTTCCATGGTGTGTGTGTGTGTGTGTGTATATATATATTTATATATATCTCGCATTTTCTTTGCCCAAGTGTCATGACTTGGTTATTATCAACAGTGCTGCAATGAATATATGAGTGCAGATGCCTTTTTAATGTAATTATTTATTTTCCTTTGGGTAAATACCTACTAGTGGGATTATTGGCTCAAATTGTAATTCTATTTTTAGGTCTTTGACAGTCACCATACTGTTTTCCAAAGAGGTTGAATTAATTTTCATTTCCAAGAACTGTGTGTAAGCGTTCCCTTTTCTCCACATTCATGCCAGCATCTGTTGTTTTTTTACTTTTTCATAGTTGCCATTCTGATGCATGTGAGATGATATCTCATTGTGGTTTTAATTTGCATTTCTCTGATGATTAGTGATGTTGAACATTTTTTTGTGTGTTTGTTAGCCACTTTTATTCTTTTGAGGAATATCTGTTCAGGTCCTTTGCCTGTTTTTTGTTTTTTGTTTTTTGTTTAATTGGTTTATCTTTTTTTAGTGTATGTGGGAGTTGTTTGAGTTACTTGTGGATTCTGGATGTTAGTCCTTTGTCAAAGGCATAGTTTGCAAATATTTTCTCCTACTATGTAAGTTGTCTGTTTGCTATGTTGATTATATATTTTGTTCTACAGAACCTTTATAGTTTAAGTCCTATTTGTCTATTTTTGTTTTTGTTGCATTTGCTTTTGGGGTTTTTGTTATAAGTTATTTGTCTAGAAAAACTAGAGTTTTTCCCTAGGTTTTCTTCCAGGCTTTTTATAGTTTCAGGTCTTGCATTTAAGTCTTTAACATATCATGAATTAATTACTGTATATGGTGAGAGATAAGGGTCCAAGTTTAATTCTGCATATGGCTAGCTAATTTTCCCAGCACTATTCATTGAATAAGATGTTCTTTCCCCATTTTGTTTTTGTCAACATTAGTTAATTGTGGGTATGTGGCTTTATTTCTGGATTATCTATTCTATTCCATTGATAATGTGTCTGTTTTTCTTCTAGTACCATGCTGTTTTAGTTACTATAGTTTTGTAATATAAGTTAAAGCTATCTAATGTGATGCTTCCAGATTTGTCCTTTTTACTTAGGATTGCTTTAGCTATTCAGAATTTTTTTTTTTTTTTTTTGTTTCATATGAACTTTAGGATTATTTTTTCTAATTCTTTGCGAAATGATGTTGGTAATTTGATAGGAATTGTGTTGAATCTGCAGATTGCTTTGGGTACTATGGTCATTTTAGCATTACTGATCCTAACACACCATGAGCATGGGATGTTTTTCCATTTGTTTGTGTCACTTACAATTTCAATAGTGTTTTGTAGTTCTTCTTGTAGAATTCTTTCACCTCCTTAGTTAAATGTATTCTTAGGTATATTTTTGTGTGTGTGGTTGTTGAAAATGGGATTGAATTCTTAATTTGGCTCTCTGAAGGTTATTGGTTAATAGAAATGTAACTAATTTTTGTACACTAATTTTTAATTTTTTGCTTTGGGCCCACCAAATGGGAGGGGGAGATGCAAGATGGTGGCAGTTGCAAACTCTGGCTCCAGCCTCACGCTGCTCCACTGCCCAACCTGGGCGGGTAAGCCCCCTCCTGGTCGACATCTGGATGCAGTCAAATGAGACAAACTAATTGAGAAACTGATTATTGGTGAAAGTAAGTATTACTTATTTGGGAGAAACCTTGATTTATGTGACTTTACCACTGAACACCAGTCTTGCACTTGGGTCCATGCTGCATTTGTCTACCACAAGCATCTGAGGAGAGTTTTCCTAATAGATCTCAACAGTACACACAGCACTTTCTTGGGTCACATTCAGTTGGAACCTCACAAGCCTCAGCAAATTCCTATCAATTCCAGGGTCTCATTGACGCATCTACAAGGGCATACACTCTGTGTGAGACACTTCAGCCATTGCCATTGGCTGTGAAAGGAGTTGAGAAGGTGGGTGAAGAGGATGATGAACTCAAGGGCTTACTGGGGCTTCCAGAGGAGGAAACTAAGCTTGATAACCTGACATAGTTCAACACTGCCCACAACAAGTGGATTTCTACCCTTACCATTGAGGAGGGAAATCTAGGCATTCCAAGACCAAAGAGGAAGAGGAAGAACTCATGGGTGACATTCAGTGAGGATGATGAGATCATCAACTCAGAGGATGTGGATCCCTCAGTTGGTCGATTCAAGAACTTAGTGCAAACTGCAGGGGTCTCAGTTGAGAAGAAGCAGGGGAGGGCCCTGGCTCCTTGGGCCTGGAGGAATCAGGGAGAAGGCGCATGCAGAACTTTGCCTTCAACAGAGGACATCCCCCACACACAGTGAAGCAGACTCCCAGCTTCCATGAGACAGCACTCATTGGTGGCTTGTTTATGCCATACCCAAACCTTGCCTCTGATGTGGACTTGACTCCCGTTGTGCCAGCAGCAGTGAACACGAACCCTGCACCAAACCTTGCCGATCATAACCCTGAAACTGTAAATGAACCCAAGAAGAAGAAGTACGCAAAAGAGACTTGGCCAGGCAAGAATCCCACATCTTCCTTACTGATTTGATATTTTTGGTCATGGAGAAATGTGGGATTGGGTGGGAATAGGGTGGAAGGGTGATGGGGAGCTAGTGAACTAGGGAGAAAAACTTTCCATGTGTGCAGTATCAGTTTTGTTTTTTGGTGGAGTCCTTAGGTTTTTTCCAAATATAAAATTATGTCATCTACAAGGAAGGATAATTTGACTTGTTTGTTTCCAGTGAAGTTGGATGCCCTTTATTTCTTTCTGGTCTGATTGCTCCACATAGGATTTCCAGTTCTATATTGAGTAACAGTGGTGAAAGTGAGCATCCTTGTCATGTTACAGATCTTAGGGGAAGGGCTTTCAGTTATTACCCACTCAGTATGATACTAGCGGTGGGTCTGTTGTATATGGCTTTTATTGTGTTGAGGTATGTTCTTTATATACTCAGTTTTTTGAGGGTTTTTATTATGAAAGGATGTTGAATTTTATAACATGCTTTTTTAGTATTAATTGAAATGATTACTTGATTTTTGTCCTTCATTCTGTTGATATGATGTATCACATTGATTGATTTGTATATGTTGAACCATCCTTGCATCCCTGAAATAAATCTCACTTGGTCATGATAAACAATCTTTCTAACGTATTATCAAATGCAATTTGCTAGTATTTTGTTGAGAGTTTTTATATCAATGTTCATCAGGGTTATTGATCTGTAGTTTTCTTTCTTTGATGTGTCTTTGTCTGGTTTTGGTATCAGGATAGTATTTGACCATAGAATGAGTTTGGAAGTACTCCCTCCTCTATTGTTTGGAATAGTGTGTTTAGGATTGGTATTAGTTCTACTTCGAATGTTTGGGTTGCAAGGCATGATGGCTCATCCCTGTAATCCCAGCACTTTGGGAGGCCAAGGCAGGAGGATCTCTTGAACCCAGGAGTTTGATACCAACTTGGACAACATGGTGAGACCTTGTCTCTACAAATAATAATAATAATAGAGTAAATAGGCATGATGGCATGCATCTGTTGTCCTAGCTACTTGAGAGGCTAAGATGGGATAATTGCTTGAGTCCTGGCGGTCGAAGCTGCAGTGAGCTGTGATCACACCACTGTCCTCCAGCCTGGGCAACAGAGCGAGATCCCATCTCAAAAATAAAATAAAATAAAAATAAAGTAATAAAATAACAAAAATAAATGTTTGATAAAATTAGTGAATCCATCGAGCCCTGTGCTTTTCTTTGCTAGGAGACTTTTTATTACAGTTTTGATCTTATTATGTATTAGTCTGTTCAAGTTTTGGATTTCCTCATGGTAATCCAGGTTTTACGTGTTTAGGAATTTGTTTTACATGTTTAGGAATTTGTACATTTTTTTCTAGGTTTTTCAATTTATGGAATACATACCACTGCTTATAGTAGCCTCTAATGATCCTTTGAAATTCTGCCACATCTGTTGTAATGCCTTCTGTTTCATCTCTGTTTTTATTTATTTGGGTCTTCTCTTTTTTTTTCTTAGTGTGGCTAAAGATTTGTCAATTTTGTTTATCTTTTCTTTTTTTATTATACTTTAAGTTCTGGGGTACATGTGCACAAGATGCAGGTTTGTTACATAGGTATACATGTGCCATGTTGGTTTGCTGCACCCATCAACTCATCATTTACATTAGGTATTTCTCCTAATGCTGTCCCTCCCCCAGCCCTTCACTCCCCGACAGGCCCTGGTATGTGATGTTCCCCTCCCTGTGTCCATGTGTTCTCATTGTTCAACTCCCACTTATGAGTGAGAACACGCAGTGTTTGGTTTTTCTCTTCTTATGTTACTTTACTAAGAATGATGGTTTCCAGTTTCATTCATGTCCCTTCAAAGGACATGAACTCATCCTTTTTTATGGCTGCATAGTATTCCATGGTGTAGCGGCACATTTTCTTTATCCAGTCTGTCATTGATGGGCATTTGGGTTGATTTCAAGACTTTCCTCTTGTGAACAGTGCTGCAGTAAACATATGTGTGCGTGTGTCTTTAGAGTAGAATGATTTATAATCCTTTGGGTATATTCATAGTAATGGGACTGCTAGGTCAAATGGTATTTCTGGTTCTAGATCCTTGAGGAATTGCCACACTGTCTTCCACAGTGGTTGAAGTAATTTACACTCCTGCCAAAAGTATAAAAGTGTTCCTATTCCTCTGCATCCTTTCCAGCATCTGTTATTTCCTGACTTTTTAATGATCACCATTCTAACTGGCATTAGATGGTATCTCATTGTGGTTTTGATTTGCATTTCTCTAATGACCAGTGATGATGAGCATTTTTTCATGTTTGTTGGCTGCATAAATGTCTTCTTTTGAAAAGTGTCTGTTCATATCCTTTGCCCATTTTTTGGTGGGGTTGTTTGTCTTTTTTTTCTTGTAAATTTTTTTAAGTTCTTTGTAGATTCTGAGTATTAGCCCTTTTTCAGATGGATAGATTGCAAAAATTTTCTCCCCATCTGTAGGTTGCCTGTTCACTCTGATGATAGTTTCTTTTGCTGTGTAGAAGCTCTTTAGTTTAATTAGATCCAATTTGTCTATTTTGGCTTTTGTTGCCATTGCTTTTGGTGTTTTAGTCATGAAGACTTTTCCCATGCCTATGTCCTGAATGGTATTGCCTAGGTTTTCCTCTAGGGTTTTTATGGTTTTAGGTCTTACATTTAAATCTTTAATCCATCTTGAGCTAATTTTTATATAAGGTGTAAGGAGGGATCCAGTTTCAGCTTTCTACATATGGCTAGCCAGTTTTCCCAGCACCATTTATTATATAGGGAATCATTTCCCCATTGCTTGTTTTTGTCAGGTTTGTCAAAGATCAGATGGTTGTAGATGTTTGGTGTTATTTCTGAGGCCTCTGTTCTGTTTTGTTCATCTTTTGAATTGTTTTATTCAATTCAACTTTATTTATTTCTTTAGTATTTCTTTACTGCTACTAATTTTGGCTTTGGTTTATTCTTGCCTTTCTAGTTCTTTAAGACACATCATTAGGTTGTTCATTTGAAGTATTTTATCTTTTCTTTTTTCCACCTACTTGTCGTCTTTTTAAATGTAGGCACTTACTGCTGTAAGCTTTCCTCTTAGTACTGCTTTTGCTGTATCCCATAGGTTTTGGTATGTTGTATTTTCATTTACATTTACTTTAATAAATTTTAAAATTTTCTTCTTAATATATTTATTGACCCACTGGTTATCCAGGAGCATGCTGTTTAATTTCCATCTCTTGGTATAGTGTCCAAAATTTCTCTTGTTATTGATTTCCAGTTTTATTCCATTGTGGTCAGAGAAGACACATGATATAATTTCAACTTTTTAAGACTTGTTTTGTGGCCTGACATATGATTCACCCTTGAGAATGATCCATGTGCTGAGAATAATCTATATTCTGCACCCTTAGATGAACTGTTCTGTAAATATATATTAGGTTTATTTAGTCTATAGTGCAGATTAAGTATGGTATTTCTTTGCTGATTTTATGTCTGGATGTCTGTCCGGTACTGAAAGTGGAGTGTTGAAGTCCCCATCTATTACTGTATTGGGATCTATCTCTTTATCTCTAATAATATTTGCTTTATGTATCTGGGTGCTCCAATGTTGGGTGATGTATATTTATAATTGTTATAGCCTCTTGCTGAATTGATTGCTTTATCATTATATAGTGAACTTGTCTCTTTTCATAATTTTTGTCTTGAAATCTGTTTCATCTGATATAAGTTTAGCTACTTCTGCTCTTTTTTGATTTCCATTTGCATGAAATCTTTTCCCATATCAGTCTATGTGTGTCCTTATGGATGCAGTATGTTTCTTGTAGGTAAGAAATTGTTGACTTTTTTTTTTTTTTTAATTTATTTAACCACTCCATGTCTTTTAAGCGGACAAGTCAGTCCATTTTCATTCAGTATTGTTATTGATAAATAAAGACTTACTTCTCCATTTTTGTTATTTGTTTCCTGGTTGTTTTGTGGTCTTCCTTCTTTTCTTCCTGTCTTCCTGTTAGTGAAGGCGATTTTCTCTGACAGTGTGTTTTAATTTTTTGCTCTCTATTTTTTGTATTATGTTGTATGTTTTTAGATTTGAAGTTAACATGAGGCTTGCAAATATGTCATAACCCTTTGTTTTAAATTGATGACAACTTAACACTGATTGTTTAAACAAACAAGCAAAAAGAAAATAAATAAAAACTCTACACTTTAATTTCATCTCCCCACTTTTTAATTTTTTGTTGTTTCTATGTTTATCTTACTTTACTGTCTATGTCTTGAAAAGTTGTCATCTTTATTATTTCTGATAGGTTCATCTTTTAGTATTTCTACTGAAGATATGAGTAGTTTATATACCACAGTTAGTGTTATAATATTCTATGTTTTTCTGTGTTTACTATTACCAGTAAGTTTTATACCTTTAGATGATTTGTTATTGCTCATTAACATCCTTTTGTTTCATATTGAAGAACTCCCTTTTGCATTTCTCATAGGACAGGTCTGCTGTTGATGAAGTCCCTCGGCTCTTGTTTGTCTGGGAAAATCTTTATTTCTCCTTAATGTTCAAAAGATCTTTTTGCCAGATATACTATTCTACAATAAAAGGTTTTCCTTCAGCACTTCAAATATATGTTGCTACCCTCTCCTGGCCTGTAAGGTTTCCACTGAGAAGTCAGCTTGCTGCCAGATATTTTTGGAGCTCATTTCATTTCTCTTGCTGCTTTTTGGATCTTTTCTTTATCTTTGGTATTCGGCAGTTGGATTATAAAATGTCTTGAGGTAGTCTTATTTGGGTTAAATCTGCTTGGTGTGCTATAACCCTCTTGTACTTGAATACCAATATCTTTATCCAGGTTTTGGAAGTTCTCTGTTATTATCCCTTTGAATAAATGTTCTATCCCTATCTCTTTTTCTACCTTCTCTTTAAGGCCAATATCTCTTAGATTTGTCCTTTTGAGACTATTTGAGCAGTGGTGGTGACCGTTGTAGGAGACAAAGGACTCATCAACAGCCTCTGGGGACTGGGCTTTCAGAGAAATGCTGAGCTTCAGTGGTAGACCACAGGCGGGGAAGGGTGGCTGCACTTGGGGGCATGACACTAAGGCAGGGGTGCCTTTTTCTGCAGTGAGCAGTGGAAGTGGGAAGTTGTGCGGTGCATTGTTTGCCCTCTTCTCCATGCTGTGAATGTGGTATCTGTCTTTGGGGCATGTGAAAGTGCCTGGCCTTCCTTCTTGGCGGGGTGCAGCATTTGGCACCAGGATGCTCAAGGATCACAAGCCTGTGGGATTCTACATGGGCTTGAGCAGTGCCTGTACACAATCCCCAGGCATGTTAGTCTGGAGGTGCTGGAGCAGGGGTGCAGGGTCAACAGGGCTCTGCAGTGAATAGGATTACAAAGTTCTGTGATGGAAGGGTAGAATACTGAGGATCTCTTATTTAGCCATCCCTTCCCTGCTTTAGGGAACCTTTCCTAGCTCTGCGCCAGTCCTGCTTGGAGGGCTGCCTGACTGTCTTCTTTCCTTGATTTTCATGGCTTCTCTGGTGAATTTCACTGTGCTCTCTTAGACAATCTACTTGAAGTGTTAGTATTTCCTTGCTATTTTGATTGCTCTCCATGAGAGAGGCGCTCACTAGCTGCTTATAGTTATCTGCCTTATTATTGAATTTTGAGAGCTCTTTATATATTCTGGGTACAAGTCGCATCTTAGATAATGTTTGCAAATATATTCTTCCATTCGTGGTTTGTCTTCCACCTTCTAATACTGTGTTTTGAAGCATAAATGCTTTTTTAAATTTTGATGAAATCCAACTTTTCTATGTTTCCTTTGGTTGCTTTTGCTTAGGATATCTCAGAAATTGTTGCTTAGTCTAGGGACATAAACATTTATGCCTATGTTTTCTAAGAGTTTTGCAGTATTGGCCATTACATTTAGGTCATTGATCAATTTTGAGTTGATTTTTGTATTTTGTGTGAGATAGGGAGTCAAAGTTAATTCTTTTTCATGTGGAAATCTGGTTGTCCCAGCACCATTTGTTAAAAAGATCATTCCCCCACTGAATTGTCTTGGCATCTTTATAAAAAAATCAATTGACTATAAATGTATGGGTTTATTTCTGGATTCTCAATTCTGTTTCATTGATCTATATGTCTATCCTTATGCTATTATCATACTATTTTGATTGCAATGGCTTTGGTAGTAAATGTTGATATCAGGAATTGTTAGTCTTCCAACTTTTCTTCTTTTTCAAGAATAACTATTCTAGGTCCTTTGCATTTCTGTATGAATTTTAGGACCAGCTTTTCAATTTTTGCATGAAAACTGTGGCCGGAATGGTATAGGAATTGTGTTGGCTCTCTAGATCATTTTGGAGAATATTGCTTTCTTAATAATAATTGTTTAAATATCTTTTGATCTGTGAAGATAGCACTTTAAAAATTTGTTTAGGTCATCTTTTATCAAATATGTTTTGTAGTTCAGTATTCATTTTAAGCTTTTTAAAAATCAAGTTTACTCCTAAGTATTTTGTTATTTTTGATCCTATTGTACATGATATTGTTTCCTTAATTTTATTTTCAGATTGTTTATTGATAGTGTTTAGGAATGCAGTGCATTTTCATGTGTTAATTCCACATGGGATTGAGCAGTACCTGTACACAATCCCCAGGTATGTTAGTCTGGAGGTGCTGGAGCAGGCGTGCAGGGTCAACAGGGCTCTGCAGTGAATAGGATTACAAAGTTCTGTGATGGAAGGTGTCCTGCAATCTTGCTGAACTTATTTTATTAGCTTTAATAGTTATTTTGTGTATATATGTGGAATTCTTAAAATACAGAATCATCTGCAAATAGAAATGTTTTTATTTCCTTTCTGATCTTGATTTCTTTTATATCATATTCTTGGCTAATTGTCCTGGATAGTACCTCCAATATATTGCTGAATAGAAGTGGGGAGAGTGCCCATACTTGTTTTATTCCTGATCTTAAGGGGAAGATTTCACTCCTTTACAAATAAGTATGCTATTAGCTATATGTTTTTTACAGATGGTGTTTATCATCTTGAGGAAGTTCCTTCTATTCTTAGTTTTTTGAGTGTTGTTGGTATTTGTCACATACTTTCCCTGCATCTATTGAGATGATCCTATCATTTTGGATAGGATCCAATATGACTTATTAATAATATTAACATTATTAATATTATTAATAATATGACTTATTACGTTGATTGAATTTTATATGAGTCAACCTTGCATTGTTTGGATAATTCCCACGTGGTTATGGTGTATAATCCTTTTTACCTCTTGCTGGATTTGGCTTGCAAGTATTTTACTAAGAAATTCTGCATCCATATTCATAAAATTTATTGGTATTCAGGGTTTTTTTGTGTGTGTTATCTTTGCTTTTGGCATCAAAGGAATAATGACCTTATAGAATGAGTTCGTGAGTTCTTCTTCCTCTTAAATTCTTGGGAAGAAGTTGTAAAGATTTGGTGTTCATTCTTCTTACATATATATTGCCGTGAAACCATGTGGTTTTGAGCTCTTCTTTGTGTTTTTTTAATTACTTTAAGTTTTTTTGATTACTAATTATCTCTTTCTTTGTTATAGGTACATTCAGATTTCCTGTTTCTTCTTGGGTCTGCTTAAATAGCTTTTATCTTTCTAGTAATTTGTTCTTTTCATTATAGATACCATTGTAGACAATTCTATAATTATTTTGGTTTACATTTATTTCACATATTTCCTTATTATCCTTTTTGTTTCTGTAAGACCTCTAGTAATGTCCCATTTTTCATTACTGATTTTAGTAATTAGAGTCTTGTTGGTCTAATTAAAACATTGCCAAATATTTTATGATTTCAAAGAAGCAACTTTGGTTTTCTTTGGTTTTATCCGGTTTTCTATTCTTGATCTCATTTATTTCCATTCTAATGTTTGTATTTTACTTGTTTTGGATTTGGTTTGATGTTCTTTTTGTAGTTTTTGAAGGGAAAGCTTTGGGTTACTGATTTGAGGTCTTCTTTTTTCATGTAGGTGTTTAAAGCCATGTTTCTCTAGAAGTACTGCCTCATTTTCATTATTAAGTTTTATATGTTTTGTCATAATTTAAATTTCTCTTGAAGTATTTTCTAGTGTCCTTTGTGATGTTTTATTTAACCCATTGATCATTTAGTAATATATTGTTTGATTTCTACATATTTATTAATTACCCAAATTTTTTTCTGCTATTATTATCTAGTTTCATTTTATTGTGGCCAGGTAACATATTTTATATGATTTCAGTTCTTTCAAATTTATTGAAACTTGTTTTATAGCCTAACATATGGTCTCTCCTGGAGCATTTTTCATATGCACTTGAAAAGAGTATGTATTTTGCTATCATTGGGTGGAATGTTCTATAGATGTTGCTAGGTCTAGTTGATTTACATTGTTGTTTAGGTCTTCCATTTACTGGTTGATCTTCTGCCTGATTCTTCTGTTCATTGTTGAAAAGTGAAGTATCGGTGTCTTCGAACTGTACACATATCCTGTCAGTTCTGTTTTCTCTAGAGAATCCTGACTAATACAGCAGGAGAGTAAAAAACTCATTGGGGCCAGAGTCTTAGGGGGCTCTCACAAGTTTATATGCTTTGTCTCTAGAAGCTAAAGCAAATGCTTCAGCATGAAAAACAGCTGAATATTGGTAGGGTCAGTAAGTTTTATGGCATTTTAACTTGACCTAGTCCCATCGCCTGCTCTCTAGCTGCATATTAGTCTTGATAACCAACATGCCACAATCTCAGTGAAAACCAAAATTTTGGCAGACACTGTCAGAGGTAAAATAAAGTTAAGAGTTTCTTCAAAGACCATTCCAGAGAATTGTCATTATGTGACTTGTCTGGAGATTGCCTGGAAGACCCCACTTTGAGTGAGAGCTTTGCCAGTGCAAAATCTTTGCTGTGGAGGGCATTTTTAAAAGAAATAATTATAGGCAATTGTTAAACCTCACTGCAAACTGAAATGGTGAATAGCAGTTGAGTTAAACAATAGACCAATCAAAAACCTTCAAAGAAAAAGCTGAGTGTGTCTATAGGGGGCTTTGAAAAGATACCACATATTCCTGGGATTTTAGAAGACCACTCATATTTGTAGGACTGTGCATATGTCTAAGGCTATGTACTTGATTAGAAAAGACAAGAAGGTCCAAAGCTTTCAGTTCCAACCTACCTTAAGACTCTGCATAAACAAGAAGTTAAGGCTTAGGCTAAGTGTTGAAAGTGTACTCCCGACATACAGAGCTGCTCAGCAAACACTGGGAGACTTAATGGTTCTAAGCATTTATAGAAATGTCTGTCCAATGACTTGATGACTCAGCTAACAGAATAGAGATATCAGTTATCAACCACAGAAAGGAATGTTGACTTTGCAGAACTAAGTCAGAAAATCACTAAACTAAGAACTAGAATAAACAACAACAATAAACAGCGGAAATGGAGGAAAAAAGCAATGAATAGAAACTGTCCTTGAGGATTCTACACATTGAACTCACTAGACAAAGACCATAAATCAGTTACGTTAAATATATTTATTCAAAGAACCAAAAGAAAGCATTCATAAAGAAATAAAGTGTTAGAATTATGTCTCATAAAATATAAAATTTCAATCAAGAGTTATAAACTATTTTTTAAATAACCAAATAAAAATTCTGAAGTTGACAAGTTCATATTCAGAAATGAAAAATTTATTAGAAGGACTCATTAGCACCCTACGAGCAGGCAGAAGAAAATATTATTGGACTTGAAAACAAGTCAAATGAGATAATTCAGTGTGAGGAACAGAATGAAGAATAAAAATAATGAACACATATGGATTTGTGGGATACCATTAAGCATGCCAACATACCTGTAATAAGAATTCCAGAAAAAGAGGGAGAAAGGAAGGGATAGAAGGAATATTTGGAAAAATAATGGTCCTTGCCAAATTGAAGAAAATTATTATCTAAGGAGCTCAATAAACTCTTAAGGAAGATAAACTCAAATAGATCCACACTTGAGGCTCATTATAAACCATGTCTGAAGCCAAAGATAAGCCGGACATCATGGCAAATACCTGTAATCCCTAGTACTCAGAAGGTTGAAACGGGAGAGTCACTTGAGCCCAAGAGTTCAAGGCTACAGTGAGCTATGATTTCGCCACTGCATTTCAGCCTGGTGACAGAGTTAGACTCTGTATCTAGAAAAAAAAGTGTTTTGAAAAAAAGTGTTTTGAAAAAAGCCAAAGACAGAAAGAGAATCTTAAAAACAGCAAGGGAGAAGGGATTCATCACATAAACTAGTTTAAATCAGAAACTATGAAGTCCAAAAGGCAGTGTAATGATATATTCAATGTACTGAAAAGAACTATCAACCATGAATATCCAGCAAAACTGTCTTTCAAAAATATAAAATAAATTAACATTCTCAAATAACACCAGGTTTATCACTAGCAGATTTGCACTACAAGAAATACTAAAAGGAGCCCTTCAGGATGAAGTGAAAGGACACTAGACAATAGTATAGATTCACATGAAGAAATAAAGAGCGATGATAATGGTAACTAGGTAAATATAAAAGATAGGCGAAATACAGTTTTTGCCAGTAACTCTTTAGTTCTTCTATCTGATTTAAGAGATGACCTCACAAAACAATAATTATAAATATATGTTGGTGGGAGCATATTATATACAGATGTAATTTGTGTAAAAATAGCAATTAAAAGAAAAGGGGAGAGATTGTAAATAAGTAAGAGCAAAGTTTCCATATCCCATTGAAATTAAGTTCCTATCATCTAAACTTAGATTCTTCTGTATTAAGATGTTATTTGTAATCATCATGGAAACTACTAAGAAAATGTCTCAAAAATACAGTGTATAGGAAATTAAATCAACCCTGGAAAATATCAAACACAAAAGAAGGCAACAATGGAGAAGTGAAAAAAGACATAGAAAATAGCAAAATGGCAAATGTAAATCTTATAGGTATGTAAACATACCTATAGGTAGTTCATGATATTTTAAAAATTAAACACTCCTATTAAGAGGTAGAATTTTGGAGACTGGATAAAAATCATGGTTCAACTATACTCTGTCTACAAGAGATGCACTTTAGATTCAAAGGCACAAATAAGTTGAATGTAAAAGGAAACAAAAGCATACCATTCAACAGCGTAAGAGAATTGCAGTGGCTACACAAATATTGGACAAATAGACTTTAAGAGAATTTTTTCTTACTAAATTTCATACTAAAGACAAATAAAAATATTTTATAATGGCAACAGGGCCAAACCATCAGGAAGATATGACCATTACAAATATATATGCACCTAAAAGAGATCCCAAAAATATAAGGAAAAACTTATAGAATAGAAAGAAGAAATAGATATGCAATTTAATAGAGACCTCAGTATCCCACATTCACCAGTGGACAGGACAGACAGAAGATAAATAAGGAAATATTCATTCCAGATATGTCACAACATATTACTTAAAATTTCCAGATGTCAACATAAAATTACAAGATATGCAACAAAGCAAGAAAGATCAAAACATAGTTATTAGCTTATAGATCCTTGTATAGATGATTTTTTCAAAGGGCAAGTTATTCAAACATAAGGAGGCAATAAGGATCATACCTTTTTTTAAGCTATTAACTATGTATTTATATATATTATATATAATTGTATTTATATATAATTATATATTTATAAAATATCACAAAATATAGTCTGAAAATTTGAAAGGAATAACTTTTAAGCTAATCTATTCCTTTTTGTTACTCAGGTCTGAATTCCCCTATATGATATCCTTGATCTAGATAGGCATCAACACTCTACAGGAATAGTTTTAGTAGTTGTATTTTTACTCCTTTAAGACAGTTATCCTTTTTATTTCATTTCTTTGCCAAGTCTTTCACACTCACTACAGGCAATTACATTTTCTTTGATAATAGACTAAATGCTCCACTTCATTGACTTCTCAGAATAGGTAAAAATAAGGAATATCCAATAATATGCCATTCAAGAAAAAGATCTAATAATAAAGAGTGGCTGAAAATAAAAGGACACATATATATCATTAAAGCGCTAACTAAAAGAAAGTGGTTGTCTCTATATGAATAGTAGACCAAAAGAAGTTAAGGGAAAAAAAAGTAGTTGTAGAAATAAAGGTTACTTCATAATGATAAAACCAAGAAACTATAACAATTCTAAATTCGTATGCATATTTTCTGTGATTTTTAAACAAGCTCTATTATTTATTGCACACATGTTTACACATAATGCTGTCTTCCTAGTTTCATGCCATCAGCAAATTTTTAAAATCATTTTTCTTCACAATGTACATTCAGCTGATTTCTTACATCAAGTGAATGAACCCCTTACTAATACTAATCCTTATTTGTGCTTACTAGTTTACTTTGTTATCAGTTCTGTTTGTTTCTCTTCTTGTTTGACTAAGGAACACAAGGATATTCACTAGTATTTGAGAAAGGCATTTGGTATTAAATTATATACCATTACCACACATGAACTTAACTGTGAATGTTATAGTTAACAAAGCCATCTCTTCAGAATACTATTTCTTATGTCCTTATATGTGTCTATTAGAAATTAAGAACAGGCTGCCCGTACAAGGTGGGGGTAACCATATATTTTCATTCCAGTTACCTTGCCTTTCATTTTTGCCTTTTCTGGATTGTTACTGCATTTTGGCTTTTGATTAATAAGTCTAAGCCATTTCCTTTGTAAGTCATAGGTGCATGTTAGAATGCTTGTATCTACGTAATTTTCTCAAATACTTATTCCTCAGAATGCAGGTACAATCTCTTGAGTTTGTATAACAATGTATAAGATAATATTAATTTACATATCATGACACAGGAGTCATTCCTTTATTTTTATGGATTCAAGAGGTATCTACTTGATACCTAATCTTTGATAAGCAATATTAGCAAAAACTATAATAAAACTGTATAGTTTTAGTGAAAAGGATAGTAAATCCTCACTTAACATTTTTTTTCCCCAAAGAAACACTAGCTTTTAATTCCGTTTCTTATAAATTAAAATTTATAAGGGGAGGGGAATAACATTTTCTGAAGAAACATAAGCATCATTTTGAGGACAATGAGACAATGAGTTAATGGAAATCTTTAAAATTTTTCAGGATGAGAGAGACCAGAGAGACCTGGAGAAAGATGATGAACTGGAACTGAAAAGAAGTCTTTTATATAGAGACTCTGCCTATGACAGTGACCCCGAGTATAGGTATGAATGAAACATATGTATATCCTTCTCATAGTTCCTATAAAAATAACTGTTTTATAATCTGCTGAATTTGTGGGAAATTTAGACTCAAAAGGATAATTAGTATTTATTTGTAACTGTAAATTCCTATTAAAATTTTAATATGTTTGCATTACTGGAACTTATGTGTAAAAACAAATATAGTCAATTATTGGTGATGCCTTTCATCCTACTTAAGATTTGTCTGCCCTGAAAACTCACATACTTCAGAATGTATTTATTCTACTATAAAAAACAGTTCTTATAATTTTAGACCATGAGCCAACCTTTTTTAATAATTTGAGATCAAATTCTATAAGAGCAAATTCTGTTCTCATCTAAAATTTGAGAAATGTTAATAATAACATTTGTACAAGTTTATAAGAGCAAGTTTCATCAAGATATTTGACAGCTGTGTCAACTGACATAAATTTAATGCAGTATTAAAAACCGTAAATTTTGGATTTATACAGCCAAAGGTTCTTTGAATTCTTGGATGCTATACCACTAGTTACTGTAATATATAGCTTTCACCTTCCTGAGATTCCTGAGGAACAAACAAAACTTCAAAGAATGGAATATTTTTTTAATTGCTAACTTGGGTTTTGCATTCAAATCTCTGATCTTTACTCTGGTAAGCTAAGCTAGACCATCTATGAACATGTGAGGATTCCTTATGCCCCTTACACAGAGTATAAGTGGGAGTGTGACTTCCTTTCTCAGAGTTATTGCCTCCCAAGCAAGGAGCAACCTGGGCCTCTCTTTAAAGTAAATAGTTTATTATAGGTAAATTTGAAGGTGAAGCAATCCAAAGAGGAAAAGAAAGATTCAGAGGGTACACACCCTGAGGAAGAGTATTTTTTACCCTTTGTTATTCTTCATTAAAGGCATATTCCCTAAATTGTTATATGGATTAGCATCCCAATTTTGGGTGCTTAACCCATATAATTAATTCTAATTTGGGCAAGAAGTGAGAAGAGTTGATACAGGAAAGAGCCTCATTTTCAAATTATCTAAGTTGTTTGTTAAAAATATAGATTTCCACTTTTTACCCCCATAGATGCTGGTTCTTATATATAAGTAACACATGGAAATCTGTATTTTAAGAGAGATCATAGGGTCAGGTGCAATGGCTCACGCCTGTAATTCCAGTGCTTTGGGGGGCCCCCGTGGGAGAATCACTTGAGGCCAAGAGTTTGAGAATAACCTGGGCAACAGAGCAAGACCCTGTCTACAAAATAAATACAATAAAATTAAAAATGGGATGTCATGGGTAATTCTAACATAGGTAGATAAATACTACATTTTCAAAAGTGCTGCTATCAATTTAAAGTTTGCCATAAACCCCAATATTGGTTCTTTTTTCAGCTCACCAAGCAGTGTTATTGATTAAGCTTTTGATCACCCTGAACAATTTGGTACCTCTCAAATGAGAGTTAAGCAGAGTGTCAGAAAAGTTTTGCTTACACATTTTTGAGGTTACTTTATAATCGTTGCTGCTTCTCTTATATATACACTTGAATCAATCTGATGAAGTGGTCAGTCCTTCAAGACTTTTAGAAAAGTATCTTTGATATTAGCTCCAGAAGCTATTGAAATGATTAGGATATTATTTTAGTTTTATCCTCAAGTAATATTATGTACTAGGCCAAGAAGTTCCCCCGTTCTGCTTTCCATCACAAAGATTAGAGGAACTACACTCAAAGTAATCACCTCCTTGCCAGCCTTGAGGTTTCTGTCAGCAGAAGTCAAGAAAGAGTTTGCAGTCTTGACTTACTATCAACCCTCTACAGATGCCGTTTGACACAGGCATCATGAAGAAGTTTGCATGAATCTCTGGAATGACTGAGCGAGGAGCTCAGCAAATCCTTTTCCCCCAAAGAAACAAACTGAACAGAACTGTCAAAAACAATTTAAGAACTCCTGGAATTGACCAAAAGCATATAACAAATTGAGAAGCATTTATCAAGAAAATCTTCTGGTTATACTACCTCTAAAAGAAAGAAAATCAGCATATTGAAGGAGTATCAGCACTCCCATATTTATTGTAGCATTATTCACAATAACAAAGCTATGAAATCAACCTAAGTGCCCATCAGTGGATGAATGGGTAAAGCAAATGTGGGAAATAGACACAATGGAATATTATTCAGCTATTTAAAAAAATGAAATCTTTTCATTAGCAGCAACATGGGTGGAACTGGAGTACATCGTGTTAAGTGAAATAAGCCAGGCACAGACAAATATTGCATGTTCTCACTCATATGTGGCAGCTGAAAAAGATGATCTCATGGAGGTGGAGAGTAGAATAGTGATTACCAGGGACTGGGAAGGGGAGGAGGAAGTAGAGGGTGAAGAGAGGTTAGTTAATGAGTAGAAAAAATACAGTTATGAAGAAGGGATAAGTTCTAGAGTTTGATAGCCCAGTAGGGTGACCATAGTTAACAGAAATTTGTTGTATATTTCAAAATAGCTAGAAGAAAGATTTGGAATGTTTCCAGTACAAAGAAGGGATACATGTTTGAGGTGATATTCCAATTACCATGATTTGATTCACTACATATTGTATGCATGCATCAAAATATCATACATACCTTAGGAATATGTACAAATATTATGTATCAATTTCAAAGTTAACTTAAAAAATTTACTGAGTATCAGAACAGTTAGAGCCTGTGACATTATAACCTGGAGGTTCCATCCCCATCTACCACTCCCCAGCTCCATGTCACAAAAGTTCTACTAGGGAAGTCATGTTGAAATACTGGCAGCTCTGCTCCCAGAAATAACTAACTATATGGAGCAGATCATGGAAAATTCCATTAACAGAAACAATAATGGTTTGTTGGCAAACAAGGAAGGGAGGACTGAAGTTTGAGTACTACTTGGCAAACAAGCAGAGGAGGCCTGAAGTTTTAATACTGGTTGGGGAAGACAGTAAAGATCCGAGAGAAGATAGCCACAGTTGGCTGACCTTGATATCAAGTTCTACGTATTCCTGGTTGGCTAGATTATGTTTATGCATAAGGCTATACATATGCACGAGAGACATTGGTGAAGGCCCTAATAAGCCACTAATTTATGATTGAATGTGAAGCCTTGTGAAGGCAGAAAGTAAAATGCAGGGCAGACTTGTAAACTAGATAAATTTTGAATATACTACCAAAGCCACATATAGATCCATTGGCAAAATATGGAAGCCCTATAGGTTTACTGGCTCTTACTAGTCATTTGCTGACCACTAAGCTATGCTAACTCCAGGGTAGCCCCTGAGAAGCCAAGACAAGTACCGCATGTTCTCATTGCAAATAGGAGCTAAACAATGGGTACACAAGGACATACAGAGAGGTATAATAAACACTGGAGATTCTAAAAGGTAGGGTGGGGTTGAAAAAATACCTGTTGGTTAGCGTTTACTGTTGAACCATGAGTACACTAAAAGCTAAAAGCCCTGATTTGCCATTGTGTAATATATCCGTGTAACAAAACTGTCCTTGCACCCCGTAAACCTATAAAATAAAATAGCAACAATTAAAAAAATAAAGAAACAGACACAAGGAGCTGGGCAGTGTGAAGAAACAGTTCACAGTATCAGTCCAGGCAAATCATTGAACAAAGAATCGAAAAGAATCCAGAGTTTCTGCAGTCTCAACTAGATCTAAAACATTGTTTTCTACAAAAACTTTGAGACATGTAAAGAAAGAAGAAAGTATGACCCATATGTGTGAACAATGAATTACTGGAAACTGTCTCTGAGGAATTCGAGATGTTAGATTCAGCACACTTCAAAGCAGCTACATTCAAAGCTAAAGGAAAACATGTTAAAAAATTGAAGTATGACAATGAATCATCAAATAGAGAACATTAATAAAGAGATATAAGTTATTTCTTTGTGTTTTTCCTCAAGAAAAATTATGCTCGTCACTCAATACTTTTTTTAAAGTCCATATACACACTGAGGTTTTCAGCCATGAGGTCTAGCAGGTATTCAGTGTTTTTCTACAGGAATTGCAGAGTGGGAAAATATAATTTGCTATGTTATCTTCCAGGTATCAGCTTATCTATGATAGTTGTCTCACGTCTTCTATCACCTTTAAGTTGAAACTCATTTGAAAGAAATCTCTTATCAAGAACTGAATAAATGACCCCTTATTTCCAACATCTTTGGTTTGGGGAGCTGAGTAGGGAAGGAATCAACTACCCATAAGATTTCTTTCTTGCTTTTATATTATGTGGCTTCTAATACATTTTAGACGTTTGTTATGATAGCCCTGCCAATTCCCAGGGCCCTAGAGGATGCTGCTGCTTCCTTTAGTACCTTCTACATTTATTTCAAATTTCTTCTGTTTTCAGGAGATTTAAAATTCTCTGTATGGTTGTGTGTTTCTCACATCACTATTGTATTTCAGCATTAGCCCAAATTTTAATGACCAGGCCTGAAGTGATGGTTCATGTAAATGGGAGTTGGCAACAAAATAAGAAAAATAAAGATAAAAATAATTTTAAATTTGTGTTTAGAATATTATCTCTTCTATTATGGCTGTTATGTGGAATTTTTAACACTGTTCTTTTATAAAACTAGCTATTGATAAAAACTTTTCTATTTATGCATAATTTTAAGGATATTGACAGTAAGGATATGCTCGACAAAAATGTTTCAATCATGAAATTATTTGTAACAGTTTCAATTTGAGTAATTTAAATTTTCCGTTTTTTCCCCAATAAATTGGTACATCATAATTGTACATATTCCTAATGTACATATAATATTTTGATGCATGCATACAATGTGTAGTAAATCAAATCATGATAATTGGGATATTGCCTCAAACATGTATCAATTCTTTATATTGGGAACATTCCAAATCTTTCTTCTACCTATTTTGAAATATACAAAATTTCTGTTAACTATGGTCACCCTACTGAGCTATCAAACTCTAGAACTTATCCCTTCTTCATAACTGTATTTTTCTACTCATTAACCAACCTCTCTTCACCCTCTATTTCCTCCTCCCCTTCCCAGTCCCTGGTAATCACCATTCTATTCTCCACATTCGTGAGGTCAACTTTTTTAGCCTCCACAGATCAGTGAGAACATGCGATATTTGTTTTTCTTTGCCTGGCTTATTTCACTTAACATGATGTCCTCTAGTTCCACCCATGTTGTTGCTAATGAAAAGATTTCATTTTTTAAATAGCTGAGTAATATTCCATTGTGTCTATTTCCCACATTTGCTTTACCCATTCATCCACTGATGGGCACTTAGGTTGATTTCATAGCTTTGTTATTGTGAATAATGCTGCAATAAATATGGGAGTGCTGACGTCTCTTCAATATGCTTTTATTTCCTTTGGATATATACCCAGCAGTAGGATTACTGGATCAAAAGGTAGTTCTATTTTTTTTTTTTTTTTTTTTTTTTTGAGAAACCTTCATACTGTTTTTCCTAGTGGACTATACTAATTTACATTCTCACCAACAGTATATGAGCAGTCCCCTTTCTCCGTATCCTCAGCAGCGTGCATTATATTTTGTCTTTTTTAATAAAAACCATTTTAACTGGATTGAAATGATTTCTTATTGTGGTTTTGATTTGATTAGTGACATTGAGCATTTAAGAAATATATCTTTTGGCCATTTTTTTTTCTTCTTTTGAGAAATATCTATTCAGATCTTTCACCCATTTTAAAATCAGAAATCAGATTATTTGGTTTTTTGTTGTTGTTGTTGTTGTTTTGTTTTGTTTTGTTTTTTGCTGCTCAGTTTCTTATATATTCTGGTTATTAATCCCTTCTCAGATGAGTAGTTTGCAAACATTTTCTCCCATTATGTATTGTGTCTCTTTACTTTGTTTATTGTTTTCTTTGCTGTGCAGAAGCTGTTTAGCTTGATGTGATCCCATTTGTTTATTTTTACTTTGGTTGCCTATGCTTTTAAAATGTTACTCAAGTAATCTTTGCCCAGATCAATATCCTAAAGCATTTCCCCAATATTTTCTTCAGTAGTTGCATCCTTTCAGGTCTCACATTTAAGTATTTAATCCATTTTAGTTCGATTTTTGTATATGGTGACAGATAGGCATTATTTTTATTTTTTTGCCTATGAATATCCGGTATTTCCAGCACCATTTATTGAAAAGACTGTCCTTTCCTCAATGTATGTGGTTGGTGCCTTTGTCAAAAATGAGTTTACTATAAATGTGTGGATTTATTTCTTCATTCTGTATTCTATTCCATTAGTCTATTCATCTGTTTTTATTCCAGAACTATGCTGTTTTGGTTACTATAGCATCACAGTTTAATTTGAAGTCAGGTTATGTGATGCCTCCAACTTCGTTCTTTTTGCTCAGGATTGCTTTGGCTATTCTAGTCTTTTTTTTTTTTTTTTTTTTTTTTTTTTTTTTTTTTGTGGTCCCAAATAAATTTTAGGATTGTTTTGTTATGGTTGCTGTGTAGAATGTCATTAGTGTTTTGATAGAGATTGCATTGACTCTAGATTGCTTCAGGTAGTATAGGCATTTTAACAATATTGATTCTTTCAATCTATGAACATGGATATCTTTCCATTTTCTTGTGTTCTCTTCAGTTTCTTTCATCAGCGTTTTATAGTTTTTGTCATAGCAATCTCACTTTTCTGGCTGAATTTTTTTTTCTTTTTTAGTATTGGAAATGGGATTGCTTTCTTCATCTCTTTTGCAGATTGTTTACTCTTGGCATATAGAAATGCTGATTATTGCATGTTAATTTTTTATTTTGCAACCTTACTAAATGTGTTTATTCATTTTAATTTTTTTGGTAGAGTCTTTATGTTTTTAAAATACAAGATCATGTTTTCTATAGAAGGGAATAATGTGACTTATTCTTTTTCAATTTGGATCCCCTTTATTTCTTTCACTTGCCTAATTGCTCTGGCTAGGACTTCCATTACTATGTTGAATATAAGTGGCAAAAGTGGGCATCTTTGTCCTATTTCAGATCTTAGTGGAAAGGCTTTTCATTTTTTCCAATTCAGTATAATATTAGCTGTAAGTTTATTACATATGGCCTTTATCATTTTGAGGTATGTTCCTTCTATGCCCTGTTTGTGGAGGGGTTTTATTATGAGTGGATGTTGAATTGTATTGAATGCTTTTTCAGCACCCATTGAAATGATTATACATTTTTTTTTGTTTTTGATTCCGTTGATATTATGTATCACATTTATTGATTTGCCCATAATGAACCATCCTTGCATCCCTGGAATGAATACCATTTGCTCATGGTGAATGATCTTTTTCATGTGTTTTTGAATTCAATTTTCTAATCTTCTGTTGAGGATTTTTGCATATGTTCATCAGGAATATTAGCCTGTAGTTTCTTTTTGTTGTTTTTGTCTGGTTTTGGTACCTGGGTAATGCTAGCCTTGTAAAATGGGTTTTCTCATGTCTTCAATTTTTTGTGATATTTTGAGTAGACTTCTTGTTAGTTCTTCTTTAAATATTTGGTAGAATTCAGCAGTGAAGCCAGAGATCCAGGGCTTTTCTTTTATGGCAGACTTTTTATTACTGCTTCAATATTGTTATTTATTATTGGTCTATTCAGGTTTTGTATTTGTTCATAGTGTAATCTTGGTTTGTAGGTTGCGTGTGTCCGGGAAGAAACTTTACAATCTAACAGGCCTGGGAGGTAATCTATAAAAAGTATTTCATTGACCTTGAAGAAGGTCAATTATTTATATAAGAAAATAAACTCAACATTTTATCTATAAAAAAATGTAATTCCAGAATTTAATGTTTATGTTAGTAAAATTATAACACTGATAACATGAAGAGTGCTATTAATCCTTAAGAAAGAGTTACCTTTTCTTTTGTGTCTTCATCACAGCCAGCCCAGTCTTAGTCTATTTCATTAGCTTCCTATGGGATTGCTCTCACTTACATGTGTGCGCTCTCACACACGCTCACTCACTCTCTCTCTCCCCCACCTTCTTTTTTCCTTAAGACCCTCAAAACTACAGTTGATCTTTTCACTTCAAACTCTTCTGCCTTGTTTCCATTTTCCACAAATGTTCATATTTAGCCTAATTTTCTACTCCTTGATAGCAGCATGGCATAGTAGAAAGCGTCTTAGAGCACACACGTTGTCTCTTTTATTTTGCCACTTACTAGCTGAGTAGTCTTAGGCAAGTCACTTAACTTCACTGAGTCTTAATTTCTATGTCTACCAACTTCTAAAGGTTGTAAGATGTATTCATAAATAGATATAAAGTACCAGTTTAGTGTTTCTTATTTAATAACTTCTATGTTCAAATTTTAAAACAATCCTGTAAAACTAAAGTTAAGGAAGCTGAGACTCTGGATAGTTAAATAAATTGCCCAGGGTCTCACAGCTTATAAAGGACTGAGCTGGAATTCAGTTTCAGGTGTGCCTGACTTTTAGCAACTATGCATTCTTTTTTTTTTGAGACGGCGTTTTGCTGTTGTTGTCCAGTCTGGGGTGCAATGGTGCGATCTCAACTCACTGCAACCTCCGCCTCCTGGGTTCAAGTGATTCTCCTGCCTCAGCCTCCTGAGTAACTGGGGTTATAGACAAGTGCCACCACGCCCAGCTAATTTTGTATTTTTTAGTAGATACGGGGTTTCTCCGTGTAGGTCAAGCTGGTCTCGATCTCCTGACCTCAGGTGATCTGCCCGTCTTGGCCTCCCAAAGTACTGGGATTACAGGCATGAGCCACTACACCCAAGCTGTGCATTCTTATACTGGCCATACCAGGCCACCTGTGTTCTGCTTTTATTAGGCTATACCTGTGTCTGTTCTCTGAATTCCTTTTTCACTCTAACACAAAATTTTCATTTTACTGTTTTATAACAGTTTTACACAGATACTTCTGCTTCCCCTTTTAAAATGTCCCTCTTTGAAAGCACAGGCCTTACTGTGTTTTATTTTTCACAGCCCCAGCAGAGTATTAAATAGCCGTAGAGTACTCAATAAATATTTGATTTACATAGTACCATCTCTAATTTTGTTTCATTATTATTTTGAACCTTTTATATCCCTTTTTATAGCTCATGTCAGCAGCCACGTGGCACTTTCCATTTGGATGATGGTGAATACTGGTCCAACAGGGCAGCCTCTTATAAGGGAAAATCCCACCGACCCATCTTTGAGAACAGCATGGACAAAATGTACAGAAACTTATACAAAAAGGCCTGTAGTTCTGCTTCACATACACAAGAAAGCTTCTGAGACCATCCACGATAAAACGCATGAGTGTCCGTGTCAACCTCTCAATGAAAATGTTTGATGTGATCAATATCTGTATTCCTTTTTTTTAAAAAAAAAACAAATGGGATTATAACTAGGTACAATAGTTATACTTGAATAAGTTCATTACTTCAAATGGTAAATTATCATAGGCAAGCCTTTTAAAATAATTATTACAGAAGAGTCTGCTGTGTTGCAAATATTAGAGCTCTGTCACACAATATATGACAAGGATATTCTGTTACATGTACATCTCATCTGCAAATCCAAGAATAGTTCCTTTCTAGAAATTTTTTTTTTTTTTGCCTTACTCACCTTGCAGTTTTCTTTTCATCTGCTTAACTGGTTATCTTGCCTGTGTAAGATTTAATTAATATTGACTATCTTTTCTTGGTGATGAACAAAATGATATCCTATACAAAAGTGAATTTCCTAAGGGTTTAAACCCTGTTTTCACTAACATTTTCTACTTTTTCCTTTTTTAGAACAGACTATTATATTTCTTAGCTCATAGGTTTTCTTTTTAAAGACTATATGATCATTCACTCCTTTTTCTCTGGAAGAACCACCTAAGTTGCTTAGAATGCATAGCAGTTAGTTAGAAATATCAGTGGCCATGGATGATCGATAATTTGAATAGCTAATTTTTAAAGATAAAATTCTTTGCATGATTTTTTTTCTAGGGCCATACCTTTTGGTGCAACCAGAATCAGAAAATTGCCTCTGTTAGTAAGCTTATAGAAACTCAAAAATAATAATGGAATTATATTGTAATTTGACTCCTTGGAATTTGTGTAAATACCATATGGCCCAAGACAGTATTATAGTATCCTAACTTTAAAAAAACACTTGGAACCACAATGCGAGTAAAATATTATAGCAGAACACTTTGTGGTAGACACTGAAAATGTTGATTGATGGATAGAATTAACTTCTTCTCCCCAACCCCAACACACACCTGTAGAGCCAATGGTACTATGAAGATACAAAGAAATCAACTACTTTATATTTACTAGAGAGTGAGGGGAGGGAAAGAAGAGAGTAGGAATAAGTGAACTGGGCTTATAGTCTTGAAGAGTTGACTAAAAGATAGTATTAGAGTTGACTAAAAGATAGTGTTTTCTCATTGACTCTGTTTTTGATTAATTTTACAGTTATGATTGAAAAAGAACAAAATGAACTTCCTTTAAAATGAAATTAAAATGTGAAACTTGGTGACTTATTTTTGTCGTAAAACTTGTTAACATCATGTTAAGGGTGCTTTAGTATCACAGTCTGTGATACATCAGAAAGGGCATTAGAGCCATCTCTATGAGCCAGGAGTCCTAGGCTTTAGTGTCCCGTGTCTGCCATTTTCTAGCTGAGTCTATTTAATGCTCAGATCCTTTGTTTCCTCAGCTATCAAATGATGAGAATGTAGTAGACCCCAAACTATGTTCCGTGGACCCAGACCACTGTTTTAGGAGACGATTATAGGAATGTGGATATAAGTGTGTAATTGGTCTTCTAAGTTTAGGAAAATCTGTTTGCTACACACACACACACACACACACACACACACACCTCTTAGAGAGTCATATGTAGGATTATAGAAGTAAAAAGAGATGATCTTAATGCTGGAATAGTGCCTGTAAACTGGGGTTGTCTACAGCAAACTAGGATGTATAGTCACCATGCTCATTTGTGAACACTAGCCTGTTAGAGGCTTTAAGAAAATTCTGGTATAAACCTGTTTTGCTCTGCATCTAGTAGAGAGCCTGGCCTGTAACTGATGTTCCTTAAATATTTATTGAATTAACCCAGAATTTTCTAAACTAAATTTAGCATGTAACACTATTTGTTATTCTGGCCACCATCCCCCATTCCCCTAGCTCCTCACACTACCTGCCAATGTCATCCTCAGGTACATGTGGATACCTAGGTTGTGGAAATGCTGGACTACACAATTGCTGAGTTACCCTCTGGCTGTAGATTATATGATGAGGTATTTTACAATCAGCTTTTGAGGGTCAACACTGAATAATGCTCTTTTTGAAAAAATTGTATTCTCAATGATTTTCTTTGGGAAAATGAAAATTCTTTCATTTAAGAGTTGCTATTTGGTGAAAAGAACAAACATGACTTTCAAAGAAAATGTTTTACTATCACCAAAATCTCCTGAGTGAATAAGTACCACAGAAATTACTTATTGCAATTGTATCTGCCATTGGCTGTGACAAAGGCTGCAAAAAGTAGGGCTGAAAGGGAAACTTTATAAACTAATATTCTGAAAGATGTTTTCCTATGGATTAAGGTTAGTGTCTTTCTGAAAGTTGGGGGCAAATTTCCGGATACTAATAACATCTTTGCTAAGTGTCTGATAATCTTCTGTTCCCTAGGAGGAAAGAGGGGTCCATGTTGCTCTAACTATTACTATGAGTGCTTATGCTGTATTGTTTTTAAAGAGTAAAACCTTTAAGTACTAATAGTTGTCTTTTCTCATTCACAGGAGCAGAAAGGTGCGGTTGTTTATTCTCTTACCCTTTTTTTCTGTATTTCCCACAAATCTAGAAATAATTATTGGAGTTAATATAAAAGATAAATAGGCTTTTCTTTTTACTTTTTAATTTTTTCTTTAAATTATAAAAAACCTAGGGATTTAGGAAAATGTCAAAATCAACAAATAAATAAAGATGAATCATTGGAATGAGACTCTTCCTTGGTTCTACTGGCTAGTTATATAACCTTATGTAAGTCATTTATGCTTCTTGGAGCTCAGTTTTCTCACCAATAAGATGATAAAAGGGTTAATTTAGAATGATCCTTTGACGTTTCATAATTGTACAATTAATATGTATGATCAGGAAGTTCTAGGCAGGCAGGGTTGTTTTCTGACTTCCAAAGATTAAGCCCCTGATTAAAAATCTGGAACAAGTAGAGAATTTTCATTATTGTGTTCATTTACTAGTAATAGCTTTATTGAGATATAATTCACTCTGAAAAAGTATACAATTAAGTGGTTTTTACTATATTCTCAGAGTTGTGCAACAATAACCACTCACTAATTATAGAATATTTTATAATTCCCAAAAGAAATCCTGTAACTATTAGTGATCACTTCCCACTACCTCCTCCCCAGAACTCCTGGAAACCACTATATGCTTTTTGTCTCCATGCCTATTCTGGATATTTCATATAAATGGAGTCATATAACATGTGACCTATTGTATCTGGCTTCTTTCACTTAGCAAAACATTTTGAGAGTTCATGCATGTTGTAACATATATTTCATTCATTTTTATTACTAAATAATAATGCATCATATGAATATACTACATTTTGTTTATCCATTCAATTGATAAGATATTTTCGTTGTTTCCACTTTTTAGGTATTCTGAAATGCTGCTCTGAACACTTGTATACAAGTTTTTTGTGTGGACATATGATTTTATTTCCCCTGAGTACACATCTAGGAGTTGACTTGCTGGGTCCTATGGAAACTATGTTCAACATTTTGAAGAACTACCAAATTGTTTTTCAAAGTGAACGTACCATTTTACAATTACTGTGTTGATCTTTATCTTCCCTTAGGATCTTAGGCAAGTTATATATTCAAGCCTCATCTATATATTCATCACATATATGTTAAGAATTATGTTAGAAATAGAGGGTATATAATTTAAAAATGTATCTTTAAAAGTGTGAAAACAAAAACAGTGTATTTAAACATTTGCAGTGGTTTGGTGACTTTTGTGGTATGAAAATGCAAGAATGGGGATAAAGGCATTCTAGCTTGATGAAACAACATGCAGAGGCATGAAAATGGGAGGGAGCATGATTGTTTTAGAAACTCCTCCAAGTGCTTTAGCTAGAAGTGGTGTGCAAGGTTGCAAATACTGTGGTAGAAGATGACTAATGCAGTAAGAGAACTACAAAGAAGTCTAGAGCAGCATTAGAAGAGGTGACCATTGAACTGAATGTTGAAAGATTGAGGGACTTTTGAGAATAGGAAAACAAGGTGGTGGAATAAAGTAAATATTGATCAGATTTTACAGGGGTGGAGGTGGAGTTTAAAATATCCAGTCAGTTAAGAATAAATATCTAGAACTTGGGAGAACTCAAGAATACAAAACACATTTTGAAGTCAGATAAAAATAATGAAGTCAGATAAAAATAAATGAAACTCTGCTTTTTGTTTTTGTACTACTTTATATGTGACCATAATAGGCACCCTGAGAGTGCTGGACCTCAAGTAATTGAATGTTTTGCTAATTAAGGAGGCTCTGGTGGTAGTGAGATAGTTTGAGGGCAGCCCTTTTAAAAATAAGATAGACAGCCGGGAGCAGTGGCTCACGCCTGTAATCCCAGCACTTTGGGTGGCCGAGGTGGACAGATCACCTGAGGTCAGGTATTTGAGACCAGCCTGGCCAATATGGTGAAACCCTGTCTCTACTAAAAATACAAAAATCAGCCAGGCGTAGTGGCATGTGCCTGTAGTCCCAGCTACTCGGGAGGATGAGGTAGGAAAATCACTTAAATTTGGGAGGTGGAGGCTGCAGTGAGCCAAGATTGTGCCACTGCATTCCAGCCTGGGTGACAGAGCTCAAAATAATAATAATTAAGAAAGAAATCCTCCTCCTCCTAACTAGCTACAATTTCAATGTACAAAATGAAGAGGTAAGAGAGAAAATCCAACATTTTGTTAATGTGTTTATTATCACTGAATGATATACTTTGAGTTTATATGATGTTTCCTCAGATAATCAGTACTTGTGACTGTTCGCCTATTCACAAAATATTCCAGGCAATCTGCAAGACATTGAATGATAACCAGAGATAAACAAAAATACAGTTCCCAATCAGAGTGTGTATATATGGGGGTCGGGGAGAGACTGGCATTTACTTGAGGGATAATAATTGAAATTAGTTGATATCCTTTCTAACTGTCTTGGATAACATAAGCCTTAGAAAATCCACTTACTAAGGTTTGTGAAGAAAGAAGGAAATAAGCTAACACTGAACAGATATCAGCTGATATACTGTTCTCTAAAAGTTAATAAAGTTACTTAACATTAACATTAACTTAACATTACTTAACAGTAACTTAACATTACTCTCATTACCAAATTACTTCTGCTTTTGAGGGGAAAAACATATAAGACAATTCAAGAAGGGAGTGTTATCAATAAGATAGTAGAGTAGGAGACCCTGGCCCTCAACCCCACAAACAGCAATATGATAGACATCCAGGAATGGAAATAGCTGTGGGAGGGCTTTGGAGTCCAGATAAGAAGCTGCGGCAGCATAGTAGAGCAAAAAAGCAAAGCAAAACCAAACCAAAACAACAACAACAAAAACAAGAATAACCACACAGAATGGGTATGAAGAAGTCTCATTTTATCTTTATCATATCATCCGTCAGGCTGGCACAGCTCATTACCAAGTGTTACCCTCACAGGTGAAAATGAGAACAGGGTGTGTCCAGCTTCTTCACACTTTGTGAGTACTACCCAAAAGATCCACATTGGTTTTATCCCACTCAAATTCCTGGTAAGACTGGCATAGCTGCTAGCAGGCTAACTGGAAGCAGCTAGGAATAAAGAAGAAGGACAGAGGGCATTGTGTCAGCCATGTGGCAGGGGATACCATGGTTCACCTGGTGTTCAGATGACCCCAGCACCCTTCTCCACTGAAGACCTCCAAGTTGGCTCGGAATTTCCATGGCTTTCTCCTTTATGGACCCCAGATGACTAGGCTATTTTTACCTCCAGTAGAGCTGCCCCAACCAGCGCCTCTGTGGGCACTGGGAATCAGTGCAGTCACTGCATGCATGGCTGCAGTTGGCACCTACCCACTAGCCCCAGTTTTAACCACCACATTCATCTGTGACCAACTCTCTTGGGCATGTGCATGCACACAACTGGCCCTGGCTGTTAACCACAGTGCATGGAAGCACTGCTTATTTGCACTACTCCGTGCATGCCCTTACCCAGCTCTCACGACCGCACATATGCCTGCTATTGGCTTTGGCTGTTGCAGCCACATATGCACAGGTGGTCTGCACTGCTTGCTGCACATATGCCTGCCCATGGCCACCTCTTGCCACCACATATACACCTGCTGCTGGTCTTGGTTGTCAGTGCCACAGGCACACATGCCAGCAACTCTCCTATTGTGTGCACCCCTAGCTCTCCCCAGTCTTCACTGCCAACTTTGGCATTATCTATGCAGGTGCACTTGCTGCTATACCCAGTGGCACCACTAAGGACCCCAGCAGCCCTCATGGGCACCACAAAACCCCCACAACATTCACAGCTGAGGACTACATAGTTGCCAAATGTTGTGGACGCTGGCTACTTCAGCTCCTGTGCCACTGCTCCTGTCCCTCCTGGACACAGAGCTGTTATAGGTTACTGCAATTGGCACTTCACATGCCACTAGACTCAGTGTCACAGCATATTTCTGCTCCCCCTCTCAGTGAAGAACTTTTCTTACCAAAGATGGTCTGGAAGAGGTAAGTGCTGCTTCAGATGCACTGACACCAATGCAAAGATAAAAGAAGTATGAAAATTCAGAAAACTATGACACCACCAAAGGAACACAAACTTATAGTAACTGACCCCAAAGAAATGGGCATTCATGAGTTATCTGCTAAATAATTTAAAATAATTGTCCTTTAGAAGTTTGGTGAGCTACAAGACAACACAGGTAAACAATATAACAAAATTAGGAAAACGGTGACAAAATGACAACTTCAACAAAGAGATTTGAAAAAACCGTAAACATAAAAAAAGAAGCAACAGGGGAAAATGGTGACTAGGAGGCAGGACTAACTTGGAGCTTCCACTCTGATGGATACAGCAGTGTGTGGAGAGCCACAGCATGAACTCTTGCTCTTAGAACTACTGCAGGAACATACTAGGAAAGCCTAGAGAATCCACAGACCCTTTGAAGGAAGTGGACTGCCACTGCAGGCTCCCTGGGACAGCCAAGGAACTGTGGTGAGTCTGCTTGCTTTCTCAGCTGGGAAGCTTGTAGCCTGAGGCAAGTTCTCAGCCCTGCTCACCGGCTGCCTGGAAATAAACTATTGGGTGAGGGGGGCAGGTGGGCACAGTGGGAGTGAGACTAGCCTTTTGGTCTGCGAGCTGTGTGGAAGCTGGTTGAGGCCGGTGGCTGCCGACTTTCCCCCACTTCCCTGGTGACCTGTGTGATGTAGCAGAGATAGCCATATTCCCCCTGGGAACATAACTGGCCTGGGAACCATACCCCCATCCCCCACAACAGCTGCAGCAAGCCCAGCCCAAGGAGAGTCTGAGCTCAGACATGCCTAACCCTGGCCACACCTGATGATCTTTCTCTACCTGCCCTGGTAGCCAAAGGCAGGGGACATAATCTCCTGGGAGCTCTACGGCCCTGCCTACCACATGATCCTCCCCATACAACCACAGCTGATACGCTTTTGAAAGTGCCACCTCCTGGCTGGAGGCCAACACAAAACCAGTGAACCTAACAAAAATACAACCAAAGACCCTCATGGCGTCTACTTCACTCCCCTGCTGCCTCCACTGGAGTAGCTGCTGGTATCCATGGCTGAGAGACCTGAAGATGGATCACATCACAGGACTCTATGCAGACACTCAACAGTACCACCCTGGAGCCTGGTAGCTCTGCTGGGTGGTTAGATCCAGAAGAGAAGTAACAATAACTATAGTTATGTTCTCAGGAAGCACCATCCGTAGGGGAAAGGGGAGAGCATCACATAAAAGGAGCACCCCGTGGGACAGAAGAATCTGAATAGCAGCCCTTGAGTCCCAGATCTTCCCTCTGACATAGACTACCCAAATGAGAAGGAACCAGAAAAACAATTCTGGAAATATGACAAAACAAGTTTCTCTAACACCCCCAAAAGATCACACTAGCTCACCATGGATGGTTCCAAAGCAAGACAAAACCTCTAAATTGCCAGAAGAATAATTCAGGGCCGGGCATGGTGGCTCACGCCTGTAATCCCAGCACTTCGGGAGGCTGAGGCAGGCGGATCACGAAATCAGGAGATCGAGAGCATCCTGGCTAACATGGTGAAACCCTGTGTCTACTAAAAATAAAAAATAAAAAAATTAGCTGAGTATGGTGGTGGGCGCCTGTAGTCCTAGCTACTAGGGAGGCTGAGGCAGGAGAATGGCGTGAACCCGGAAGGCAGAACTTGCAGTGAGCCGAGATAACGCCACCGCACTCCAGCCTGGGCAACAGAGCAAGACTCTGTCTAAAAAGAAGAAAAAGATTTCAGAAGGTCAACTGTTAAGCCAGTCAAGACAAGAGAAATGGGAAGTCCAACTTACAGAAAAAAAAATCTGATATAAGATACAAATGGAAAAATCTCCAATGAAATAGATAACATAAACTAAAAACAGTCACAATTTCTGGAAATCAAGGACACACTTAGAGAAATGCAAAATACACTGGAAAGTCTTAGCAATAGAATCGAACAAATAGAAGAAAGAACTTTAGAGCTCGTAGACAAGACTTTCAGATTATCCCAATCTGACAAATACAAAGAAAAAAGATTTTTTAAAAAATGAACAAAGCCTCCAAGAAGTTTGGGATTATGTTAAATGACCAAACCTAAGAATATTTGGTTTTCCTGAGGAAGAAGATAAATCTAAATGTTTGGAAAACATGTTTGAGGGAAAAATTGAGGAAAACTCCCCCAGCCTTGTTAGAGATCTAGGAATTCAAATACAAGAAGCTCCGAGAACACCTGGCAAATGAATTACAGAAAGCTCATTGCCTAGGCATATACTCATCAGGTTATCTAAAGGCAAAACTAAGCTGTGAGCTGTGAGGCAAATGCATCAGGTAACCTATAAAGTAAACCTATTGGATTAATAACAGATTTCTTGGGAGAAACCCTACAAGCTAGAAGGGATTGGGGTCCTCTCTTTAACCTCCTGAAACAAAACAATTATCAGCCAAGAATTTTGTATCCAGTGCAACTAAGCTTCATAAAGGAAGGAAAAATACGACTATTTTTCATTTTCATACAAGAAAATGCTGAGAGAATTTGCCACTACCAAGCCAGGACTACAAGAACTGATAAAAGGAGCTCTAAATCTTGAAAGAAATCCTTGCAATGCACCAAAATATAATATCCTTAAAGCATAAATCTCACAGGATCTATAAAACAATAACACAATTAAAAACAACAACATAATATTCAGGCAAGAAATATCATGATGACTAGAATAACACCTCACTTCTCAATACTACCATTAAATGTAAATGGCCTAAATGCTCGACTGAAAAGATACAGAATGGTAGAATGGATAAGAACTCACCAACCAGTATATGCTGTCCTCAAGAGACTCACATAAACTTAAGGTAAAGGGGTGGAAAAACATATTTCATGCAAATGGACACCAAAAGTGAGCAGGAGTAGCTACTCTTATATCAGACAAACTTTAAAGCAACAGTAAAGACAAAGAAGGACAAAGCAAGCCAAAACATAAAGTGGGGAAAGGACACCCTATTCAACAAATGATGCTGGGATACTTGGCAAGCCACATGTAGAAGAATGGAACTGGATCCTCATCTCTTACCTTATAGAAAAATAAACTCAAGATTGATCAAAGACTTAAATCTAAGACCTGAAACCATAAAAATTCTAGAAGATAGCATTGGAAAACCACTTCTAGACATTGGCTTAGTCAAAGACTTCATGACCAAGAACCCAAAAACAAATGCAACAAAAACAAAGATAAATAGATGGGACTTAATCAAACTAAAAAGCTTCTGCACAGCAAAAGAAATACTCAGCGGAGTAAACAGACAACCCACAGAGTGGGAGAAAATTTTCACAATCTGTACATCCAACAAAGGACTAATATCCAGAATTTATAAGAAACTCAATCAAATCAGCAAGAACAAAACAATCCCATCAGAAAGTGGGCTAGGGACATGAATAGACAATTCTCAAAAGAAAATATACAAACAGCCAACAAACATGAAAAAATGCTCAACATCACTAATTATCAGGGAAATGCAAATCAAAACCACAATGCAATACCACATAATTCCTGCAAGAATGACCATAATAATAATAAAAAAATAGATGTTGACATGGATGTGGTGAAAAGGGAACACTTGAACACTGTTGGTGGGAATGTAAACTAGTACAACCACTATGGAAAACAGTGTGGAAATTTCTTAAAGAATTAAAAATAGATCTGCCATTTGATCCAGCAATCTCACTTATGGGTATCTACCCAGAGGAAAAGAAGTAATAATATGAAAAAGGTACCTGCACACACATGTTTAAAGCAGCACAATTTGCAATTGCAATAATATGGAACCAGCCCAAATGCCCTTAATCAACAAGAGGATAAAGAAAATGTGGTATGTGTATATGGAATACTACACAGTCATAAGAAAGATACAAGGGACTGGGATTCAGGGAAAATGTTGGGGTCAGAGGATGAGGGACAAAAGACTATACATTGGGTACAGTGTACACTGCTTGGATGACAGGTACCCCAAAATCTCAGAAATCACCACTAAAGAACTTATTCATGTAACCAAACACCACCCATTTCCCCAAAAACCTATTGAAATACAAAAGAAACAATTTCTGGAGCTGAAGAATTTAACAATTGAGCTGAAAACATTAGAAAGTTTCAACATGAGACTCAAGCAGAAGAAAAGTGTGTGCTCAAGGACAGGTTATTTGAAACTACCCAGTTGCAAGAGAAAAAAGAGAAAGGAATGAAAAAGAGTGAAGAAAGCAGAGGAGATTTTTGTAACACATTATCAAGTAAATCAGTATATACATAATGAGAATTCCCAAGGGGGGAATGAAAACAAGGAGAGAAGCTTATTTAAAGATATAATAACTGAAAATTTTGAAAATCTGGGAAAAGAAACAGACATCCAGACTCAAGACACCCATAAAGCCCTGAATAGGTTGAACATAAAAGAAATCTACACTGAGAGACATTATAATTAAACTATCAAAAATCAGAGACAAAGAATGTTAAAAACATTATGAGAAAAACAATTTGTCATATACAAGGGAACCTCTGTATTACTGTCAGTTCATTTCTCAACAAACCTTGCAGGCCAGGAGAATAGGTTTATATAAGCAAAGCACTGAAAGGAAAAAAGAAAACAACAACAACAACAATAAAAGCTATCCGCTGCAAAACTGTCCTTTAAACATGAAGAGAAATAAAGTATTTCCCAGATAAAATCCGAAGGAGTTGGTCACCCGTAACCCTCCATTACAAGAAATGCTTTTAAAAGATTTTCCAACAGAATAGAATATTTTCTATTTCCAATGGAATAGAAAACATGCTAAATAGAAACATAATAGCATATGAATGCATAAATCTTACTGATAAATGTAAGTGTATATATAATAGATTATATAATTAAATGTAAATGTATATATAATATATTAGTGTGTGTGTATATATATAGAGAGAGAGAGAGTGTCAAATACAGGATAACATAACACTGTAATGATGGTGTGCAGATTACCCATAATCCTAAAAGCCAAAAAGACAAAAGCATTAAGAATAATTATAACCACAAAAATTAGATAACATATTCACCATATAAAAAGCAGTAAACTCTGACTTCAAGAACACAAGTTGACCAGGCATGATGGCTCACGTCTGTAATCCCAGCACATTGGGAGGCCAAGGCAGGAAGATTGCTTGAGCTCAGGAGTTTGAGACGAGCCTGGGCAACATTGTGAAACCTGCTCTCCCAAAAAATACAAAAATTTTTCAGGCATGGTGGCGTGCACCTGTGGTCCCAGCTATTTGGGTGGCTGAGGTGGAAGGATAGCTTGAGCCCTGAAGGTTGAGGCTACAGTGAGCTGTGATTGCACCACTGCATTCCAGCCTGGGTTACAGAGCAATACTGTATTAAAAAAAAAAAAAAAATTACGTGTGGGTAGGTGTAAAAGTGTAAACATTTTGTATGCAATTGAGCTTAAATTGTTACTAAAATAAATGTTTATAAACACAAAAATTTATTCAAGCCTCATGGAAACCTCAGAGGAAAAGAACCTAAAGTAGATACATAAAAGATAAAGAAAAAATAACCAAACTAAATCACTACAAAAAATAAGTAACAGAAGACAGGAAGAAACGAACAAAAGAACCACAACACTGACAAAAAACAGCAAAACAGACAAAAAAAATGAGGGAAGTTTATAGTGTTAAATGCCTACACTAAAGAAGAAATATTTCAAATAACCTAACATTACAACTCAAGGAATAGAAAAAGAACAAATTAAACACAAATTTAGCAGAAGGAAATAGTAGAGATTAAAGCAGAAATAAACAAAATAGAGGATAGAAAAACAATACAAAATATTCAGCAAAACAAAGAATTGGTTTTTTGAAAAGATAAATCAGCAGACTAAGAAAAAGAATACTCAAAAATTAAGTCAGAAATTAGAGGAGACATTACAACAGATAACAAATTAAAAGACTCATAAAGTACTATTATGAATAATTAAACATCAATAAATTAGATAACCTATAATAAATGGATAAATTCCTAAAAACTTACAACATAACAAAACTGAATCAAGAAGAAAGGAGCCTAAACAGACCAATAACAAATAAGGAGACAGAATCACTAATTAGAAACCTTCCAACAAGGCCCAGGACTAAATGGGTTCATGGGTAAATTATACCAAACATTTAAAGGAGAACTAATACTAATGCTTCTTAAACTTTCAATAATTAGAAAAGGGAAAACACTCCCAAACTCACTTTATGAGGCTAGCATCATTGTGACCCAATTCCAAAGACACTTCAAGAAAACAGCCAGTATCTCTGATTAACATAGATGTGGAAGTCCTCAATAAAATAGTGGCAAACTGAATTCAATGGCATATTACAAGGATCATACACCACAACCAAGTGATATTTATCCCTGGGATGCAAGGATGGTTCAGCATACTAAAATAAATAAATGTGATACAGATTAACAGAATGAGAGACAAAAAACCTACGATCATCTCAATATACGCAGAAAAAGCGCTTGACAAAATTCAACAAACTTTTATGATAAAAACTTCAAACAAAATAGATATACAAGAAACTTATTTCAACACAATAAAGGCTATATATAAAAAACCCACCACTAACATTATAATCAACTGGATAAAGCTTAAAACTTTTCCTCACGTTCATTCTCCGTCCTCGCGCCCGTTTTCCTACACTTTCCTCTTCTCCCCGACCAGAGGAGCCGCTCTTTCCGCGCGGTGCATTCTGGGGACCGAGGTCGAGCCCGCCGCTGCCGCCGTAGCCTGAGGGAAGCGAGAAGAAGCCGCCACCGGGGAGAAAACGCGGAGTCGCCACTGGAGAGAGGTCGACTCCCTAGCAGCAGCAGCCGCCAGAGAGGCCCGCCCACCCGTTCGCCCGTCCCCCTGCCCCGTTCACAATGCAGCCTGCTTCTGCAAAGTGGTACGATCGAAGGGAGTATGTCTTCATTGAATTTTGTGTTGAAGACAGTAAGGATGTTAATGTAAATTTTGAAAAATCCAAACTTACATTCAGTTGTCTCGGAGGAAGTGATAATTTTAAGCATTTAAATGAAATTGATCTTTTTCACTGTATTGATCCAAATGATTCCAAGCATGAAAGAACGGACAGATAAATTTTATGTTGTTTACGAAAAGGAGAATCTGGCCAGTCATGGCCAAGGTTAACAAAAGAAAGGGCAAAGCTTAATTGGCTTAGTGTCGACTTCAATAATTGGAAAGACTGGGAAGATGATTCAGATGAAGACATGTCTAATTTTGATCGTTTCTCTGAGATGATGAACAACATGGGTGGTGATGAGGATGTAGATTTACCAGAAGTAGATGGAGCAGATGATGATTCACAAGACAGTGATGATGAAAAAAATGCCAGATCTGGAGTAAGGAGTATTGTCATCACTTGGATTTTGAGAAAGAAAAATAACTTCTCTGCAAGATTTCATAATTGAGAGAATTCCTGAGTTGATAGCTCTAAAGGCAGATGCTGTATTTGCCTACTTTAACCCATTTTTCAACCTGTTTGTTTTTTAAAAGGCTTCACTAAGGGTTGATATGTACCATTGTATGGGGCAATTTTAAGTCAGCTAAGGCAATAACCTTATGCATGAACATTTCCCAGACTTTCATGAAGCTGTTGAGGTCCTAAGCAATTGATGCAGCTGTTGTGATAAATAGAAACATCTCACCTAAGTCTCCTTTTCTTCATAACATAGATACTGACATGATAGGAAGCTCTCAGCTTAGGGAAAGATAACTAAATTTTAGATTATGGAACATGGATTCGAAAGTGGCTGGAACAAATTGGCTGACACCTTACTGGTAACCTGCTGTTCTCCTGGTGTTCCTTCAGGATTGTTCCACTAAAATTTATTTTTCAAAAAATTTACTTCACATTATTCTATGTAAGTGATCACTTGTCAGTGTTCCAGGTGTATCTTAGCTAAAACTAGAGAATGCCCTAACTTAGATGGTTTTTGAAGCCTATACATTTGGTATTGTTTGACCCTTAAGCTTTTACATCTCTTAGCATGGAGGACGAAGAAAGCTGTACATTGTTGCTTGAGAGTCTGTACATTTAGACCAGATTTTTATTTGCACTGTCAAATATGGCAAATGAGTTAAAAATGTTTAATACACTATTGGATTTTTTATTTCTTTTTTTGATTCAGCTTATACCAGGGCTGAAAACCTCAATTTATGTTCATGACAGTGGGGATTTTTTTAAATGTCTACATTCTTTCTAATAAACTGTTGGAAGACTTAAAAAAAAAAAAAAAAAAAAAAACTTTTCCTCTAAGATTAGGAACAAGGTAAAGATGCTCACTCCCTCCACTGCTATTCAGCATTCTACTGGAAGTTCCAGTGTGTTAGTTTGTTTTTGAATTGCTATAAAGGAACACCTGAGATTGGGTAATTTATTAAGAGAAGTTTAATTGGCCCATGGTTCTGCAGGCTGTACAAGCATGGCTTCAGCATCTTCTTCTAGTGGGAACCTCAGGAAGCTCATAATCATGGCAGAAAGCGAAGGGAGAGCCGGCAGTGCCACATGGCAAGAAAGGGAGCAAGAGAGAGAGAGATGGGGGAGGCCCCAGACACTTTTAAACAGTCAGGTCTCATGTGAACTACCTGAGCAAGAACTCACTTATCACCAAGGGGATGGTGCTAAATCATACATGAAGGATATGCCCCTATGATCCAATTACTTGTTACCAAGCCCCACCTCCAACACTGGGAATCACATTTCAACGTGAGGCTTGGAGGGGACAAACATGAAAACCTAATATAGTTTGGATGTGTGTCGTCACACAAATCTTATATTGAAATGTAACCCCCAGTGTTGGAAGTGGGGCCTGGTGGGAGGTGATTTGATCATGGAGGCTGATTTCTCATGAATGGTTTAGCACCATCCCTCATGGTACTGTCTCTGTGATAGTGAGTTCTCATGAGATCTGGTCATTTAAAAGTGTGCAGCACCTCCCTGCCCATGCTTTTGACATGTGACATGCCTGCTCCCCCTTTGATTCTGGCATGATTGGAAGCTTCCTGAGCCCTCCCCAGAAGCAGATGCCACTATCCTTCCCTTACAGCCTGCAAAACAGTGAGCCAAGTAAACCTCTTTTTTTTTTTTTTTTTTTTTTGGAGACAGAGTCTCACTTTGTCACCCAGGCAGGAGTGCAGTGGCATGATCTTGACTCACTGCAATTTCCACCTCCTGGGCTCAAGTGATTCTCTTGCCTCAGTCTCCCAAGTAGCTGGGGCTACAGGTGCCCACCACTGCACCCAGCTAATTTTTTTTGTACTTTAATAGAGACAGGGCTTCGCCATGTTGGCCAGGCTGGTCTGGAACTCCTGGCTTCAAGTGGTCTGCCTGCCTTGGCCTCCCCAAAGTGCTGGGATTACAGGCGTGAGCCACTGTGCCTGGCCAAACTCTCATTTTTTAAATAAATTACCCAGTCTCAGGTATTACTTTATATCAATGTAAGAAGTGACTAATACAAAACCATATCACCTAGCCAGAATAATCTGGCAAAATTTTAAAAAGGCATCTAAAATTGGAAGGACAATATAAAATTATCTCTATTTACATTTGGCATGATCATATGTATAGAAAGCCCTAAAGACTCTACAAAAAAGCTGATAGAACTAATAAATTCAATAAAGTTACAGGATACAAAATCAACACATAAAAAAATCATTACTTCTATACCCTAACAACTATCTGAAAGGGAAATATAAAAAGCAATCCCATTTACATTAACAACAAAAAGAGTAAAATACTTAGGAATTAACCAAAGAGATGAAAGACTTTAACGCTGAGAATTATAAAACATTGATGAAAGAAATTTAAAAAGACACAAATAGAAAGACATCCTATATTTATGGATTAAAAGACTTAATATTTTTAAAATGTCTGTACTACCCAAAGCAATCTCCATATTTAATGCAGTTCTTATCAAAATCCCAATGGCAATTTTTTTTTTTTTTTTTTTTACAGAAAAAGAAAAATCAATCCTAAAATTCATACGAAACTTAAAAAGTCCCCAAATAGCCAAAGCAAGGAAAAGGAAGCTGGAGGTATCACATGTCCGGACTTCAGATTTTATTACAAAGCTATAATAAAACAGTATAATACTGGCATAAAAGCAGACACATAGACCAATGGAACAGAATAGGGAGCCCTGAAATAAACTCATGCATATATGATCAACTAATGTTCAACAATGGTGTCATGAATACAAAATGTGGAGAGGATAGTCTCCTCAAAAATGATGTTGGGGGATGGCTGGCAAGATGGCTGAATAGGAACAGCACCAGTCTGTAGCTCCCTGCAAGAACAATGTAGAAGGCAGGTGATTTCTGCATTTCCAATTGAGGTACCTGGCTCATACCACTGGGACTGGTTAGATAGTGGGTGCAGCCTGCCCAAGGAAAGCTGAAGCAGGGTGGGGCATCAGCTCACCCAGGAAGTGCAAGTGGTCAGGAACTCCCTCCCATAGACAAGGGAAGCTGTGAGGGACTGTGTCATGAGGAACGGTGCATTCGGCCCAGATACTCTTTTACCATGATCTTCGCAACCCGCAGACCACAAGATTCCCTTGGGTGCCTATGCCACCAGGGCTGTGGGTTTCACACTCAAAACTGAGCAGCCATTTGGGCAGACACTGAACTAGCTGCAGGAGTCTTTTTGTTTGTTTTTGTTTTTTTCATACCCCAGTGGCACCTGGAATGTCAGCAAGACACAACCATTCACTTCCCTGGAAAGAGGGCTGAAGCCAGGGAGCCAAGTGGTCTAGCTCAGCAGATCCCACTCCCACATAGCCCAGCAAGCTGAGATCCACTGGCTTGAAATTCAGTGTGCTGGCAGCCAGCACAGCAGTCTGAAGTCAACCTGGGACACTCGAGCTTAGTGGTGGGAGGGGCATCTACTATTACTGCAGCTTGAGTAGGCAGTTTTCTCCTCACAGTGTAAACAAAGCTGCCCGGAAGTTCGAACTGGGAGGAGCCCACCGCAGCTAGGCAAAGCTGCTGTAGCCAGAGTGCCTCTCCAGATTCCTCCTCACTGGGCAGGGCATCTCTGAAAGAAAGGCAGCAGCCACAAACAGGGGCTTATAGACAAAATTCCCATCTCCCTGGGACAGAGCACCTGGGGGAAGGGGCGGCTGTGGGTGCAGCTTCAGCAGACTTAAACGTTCCTACCTGCTGGCTCTGAAGAGAGCAGCAGATCTCTCAGCACAGCGCTTGAGCTTTGCTAAGGGTCAGTCTGCCTCCTCGAGTGGGTCCCTGACCCCTGTGTCTCCTGACTGGAGACACCTGCTAGCAGGGGTCAACAGACACCTCATACAGGAGAGCTCCGGCTGGCATCTGGTGGATGCCCCTCTGAGACAAAGATTCTAGAGGAAAGAACAGGCAGCAGTCTTTGCTGTTCTGCAGCCTGTGCTGGTGATAACCAGGCAAACAGAGGTCTGAAGTGGACCTCTAGCAAACTCCAGCACCGACAGCAGAGGGGTCTGACTGTCAGAAGGAAAAACTAACAAACAGAAAGGAATAGCATCAACATCAACAAAAAGGATGTCCACACAGAAACCCTATCCGAAAGTCACCAGCATCAAAGACCAAAGGTAGATAAATCCACAAAGGTGAGGAAAATACAGGTCAAATAGGCTCAAAATTCCAAAATCCAGAATGCCTCTTATCCTCCAAATGATCACAACTCCTCCCCAGCAAAGGAACAAAACTGGAAGGAGAATGAGTTTGATGAATTAACAGAAGTAGGTTTCAGAAGGTGGGTAATAACAAACTCCTTCAAGTTAAAGGAGCATGTTCTAACTCAATGCAAGGAAGCCAAGAACCTTGAAAAAAGGTTAGAGAAACTGCTAACTAGAATAACCAGTTTAAAGAAGAACACAAATGACCTGATGGAGCTGAAAAACACATGAGAACGTCCTGAAACATACACAAGTATCAATAGCCACATTGATCAAGTGGAAGAAAGGATATCAGAGACTGAAGATCAACTTAATGAAGTAAAACGTGAAGACAAGATTAGAGAAAAAAGAATGAAAAGGAATGAACAAAGCTGCCAAGAAATATGGGATTATGTGAAAAGACCAAACCTACATTTGGTGTACCTGAAAGTGACAGGGCGAATGGAACCAAGTTGGAAAACATTCTTCAGGATATTATCAGGAGAACTTCCCCAACCTAGCAAGACAGGCCAACATTCAAATATAGGAAATACGGAGAACACCACAAAGATAATCCTCAAGAAGAGAAACCCCAAGACACATAATTGTCAGATTCAGCATGGTTGAAATGAAGGAAAAAAATGTTAAGGGCAGTCAAAGAGAAAGGTCAGGTTATCCACAAAGGGAAGCCCATCAGAATAATAGCAGCTTTCTCTGCAGAAACCCTAAATGCCAAAAGAGAGTGGAGACCAATATTCAGTATTCTTCAAGAAAATAATTTTCTTTCTTTTTTTTTTTTTTTTTTTTTTTTGTGACCTGGAGTCTCACTCTGTTGCCGGGCTGGAGTGCACCAGTGTGATCTTGGCTCACTGCAATGTCTGACTCCCTGGTTCAAGCCATTCTGCCTCTGCCTCCCGAGTAACTGGGATTACAAGCACTTGCCACCATGTCCAGCTAATTTTTGTATTTTTAGTAGAGACGAGGGTTCACCATGTTGGCCAGGATGGTCTCAATCTCCTGACCTCATGATCTGCCTGCTTTGGCCTCCTAAAGTGCTGGGATTATAGGCATGAGCCACAGCACCCAGCCAGGAAAAGAATTTTCAATTCAGAATTTCATATCCAGCCAAACTAAGTTTCAAAAGTAAAGGAGAAACCCCATCTGTACTAAAAAATACAAAATATTAGCTGGGCGTTGTGATAGGCGCCTGTAGTCCCAGCTACTCTGGAGGCTGAGGCAGGAAAATGATGTGAATCTGGGAGACAGAGCTTGCAGTGAGCCGAGATCGCACCACTGCATTCCAGCCTGGGTGACAGATCGAGACTTGGTCTCAAATAAAATAAAATTAAAATTAAATTTAAAAAGTGAAGGAAAAATAAAATCATTTACAGATAACAAATACTGAGAGATTTTGTCACCACCAGGCCTGCCTTACAAGAGCTCCCAAAGGAAGCCCTAAATATGGAAAGGAAAAACCGGTACCAGACACTGCAATAGCATACCAAATTGTATAGACCATCCACACTATGAAGAAACTGCATTAACTAACAGGCAAAATAACTATCTAGCATCATAATGACAAGATCAAATTCACACATAACAATATTAACCTTAAATGTAAATGGCTAAATGCCACAATTAAAAGACACAGACTGGCAAATTGGATAGAGTCAAGACCCATTGGTGTGCTGTATTCAGGAGACCCATCTCACATGCAAAGACACACATAGGCTCAAAATAAAGGGATGGAGGAAGATTTACCAAACAAATGGAAAGCAAAAAAAAAGCAAGGGTTGTAATCCTAGTCTCTGATAAAACAGACTTTAAACCAACAGAGATCAAAAAAGACAAAGAACGGCATTGCATAATGGTAAAAGGATCAATGCAATAGGAAGAATTGGCTATCTTAAATATATATGCACCCAATACAGGAGCACTGAGATTCATAAAGCAAGTTCTTAGAGACCTACAAAGAGAATTAGACTCCCATGCAATAATAGTGGAAGACTTTAACACCCCACTGTCAATATTAGTCAGATCAATGAGACACAAAACTAACAAGGATATTCAGGACTTGAATTCAGCTCTGAACCAAGCAGACCTAATATACATCTACACAATTTTCCACCCAAATCAACATAATATACATTCTTCTCAGCACCACATCGCACTTATTCTAAAATTGACCACATAATTGGAAGTAAAACACTCCTCAGCAAATGCAAAATAATGGAAATAATAAGAAACATTCTCTGAGACCACAGTGCAATTAAATTAGAACTCAGGATTAAGAAACTCACTCAAAACTGCACAACTACATGGAAACTGAAAAACCTGCTCCTGAATGAGTACTGGGTAAATAAGGAAATAAAGGCAGAAATAATAAGTTCTTTAAAACCAATAAGAGCAAAGACACAACGAACCAGAATCTCTGGGACACAGCTAAAGCAGTGTTTACAGGGAAATGTATAGCACTAAATATCCACAGGAGAAAGTAGGAAAGATCTAAAATTGACACCCTAACATCGCAATTAAAAGAACTAGAGAAGCAAGAGCAAACAAATTCAAAAGCTAGCAGAAGACAAGAAATAAGATCAGAGCAGAACTGAATGAGAGAGAGACATGAAAAACCCTTCAAAAAATCAATGAATCCAGGAGCTGGATTATTGAAAAGATCAGCAAAATAGACAGAAGGCTGACCAGACTAATAAAGAAGAAAAGAGAGAAGAATCAAAAAGACACAATAAAAAATGATAAAGTGGATCTCACAGAAATACAAACTACCATCAGAGAATACTATAAGCACCTCTATGCAAATAAACTAGAAAATCTAGAAGAAATGGATAAATTTCTGAACACATACAGCCTCCCAAGACTAAATGAGAAAGAAGTCAAATCCCTGAATAGACCAATAACAAGTTCTGAAATTAAGGCAGCAATTCATAGCCTACCAACCAAAAAAAAAGCCTGGGACCAGACTGATTCACAGCCGAATTCTACCAGAGGTACAAAGAGGAGCTGGTACCATTCCCTCTGAAACTATTCCAAACAATAGAAAAAGAGGGAATCCTCCATAACTAATTTTATGAGTCCAGCATCATCCTGATACCAAAACCTGGCAGAGAGACAACAAAAAAAAAGAAAATGTCAGGCCAATATCCAAAATAAACTGGTAAATCGAATCGAGCGGCACATTAAAAAGCTTATCCACCACGATCAAGTCACCTTCATTCCTGGGATGCAAGGCTGGTTCAACATGTGCAAATCAATAAACGTAATCCATCACAGAAACAGAAACAATGACAAAAACCACGATTATCTCAATAGATACAGAAAAGGCCTTCAATAAAATTCAGCACCCCTTCTTACTAAAAACTCTCAATAAACTAGTTATTGATAGAATGTATCTCAAAATAATAAGAGCTATTTATGACAAACCCACAGTCAATATCACACTGAATGGGCAAAAGCCGGAAGCATTCTCTTTGAAAACCAGCACAAGACAAGGATGCCCTCTCTCACCACTCCTATTCAACATAGTGTTGGAAATTCTGGCCAGGGCAATCAGGCAAGAGAAATAAATAAAGGGTATTCAAATAGGAAGCAAGGAAGTCAAATTGTCTCTGTTTGCAGATGACATGGTTGTATATTTAGAAAACGCCATCGTATATTTAGAAAAGCCCCAAATCTCCTTAAGCTGATAAGCAACTTCAGCACAGTCTTGGGATACAAAATCAATGTGCAAAAATCACAAGCATTCCTATGCACCAGTAACAGACAGAGAGCCAAATCATGAGTGAACTCCCATTCACAATTGCTACAAAGAGAATCAAATACCTAGGAATACAACTTACAAGAAATGTGAAGGACCTCTTTAAGAAGAACTACAAACCACTGCTCAGGGAAATAAGAGAGGACATAAACAAATGGAAAAACATTCTATGCTCATGGATAGGAAGAATCAATATAGTAAAAATTAGTTTACTGTCCAAAGTAATTTATAGATTCAATGCTATCCCCATCAAGCTACCATTGACTTTCTTCACAGTATTAGAAAAAACTACTTTAAATTTCATATGGAACCAAAAGGAGCCTGCATAGCCAAGAGAATACTAAGCAAAAAGAACAAAGCTGCAGGGATCCTGCTACCTGACTTCAAACTATACTACAAGGCTACAGTGACAAAAACAGCATGGTGCTGGTACCAAAACAGATATATAGACCAATGGAACAGAACAGAGGCCTCAGAAATAATGCCACACATTCTACAACCATCTGATCTTTGACAAACCTAACAAAAACAATAAATGGGGAAAGGATTCCCTATTTAATAAATGGTGTTGGAAAAACTGCTAACCATATGCAGAAAATTGAAACTGGACCCCTTCCTTACACCTTATACAAAAATTAACTCAAGATAGATTAAAGACTTAAATGTAAGACCTAAAACCATAAAAACCCTAGAAGAAAACCTAGGCAATACCATTCAGGACATAGGCATGGGCAAGGACTTCATGTCTAAAACCCGAAAAGCAATGGCAACAAAAGTCAAAATATACAATGGGATCTAATTAAACTAAAGAACTTCTGCACAGTAAAAGAAACTATCATCAGAGTGAACAGGCAACCTACAGAATGGGAGAAAACTTTTGCAATCTATCCATCTTACAAAAGGCTAATATCCAGAATCTACAAGGAACTTAAACAAAATTACAAGAAAAAAAAAAACGCATCAACAAGTGGGTGAAGGATATGAACAGATACTTCTCAAAAGAAGACATTTATGTGGCCAACAAACATACGAAAAAAAACTCATGATCACACAGATGATTAGAGAAATGCAAATCAAAACCACAATGAGATACTATCTCATGCCAGTTAGAATGGTGATCATTCCACAATGAGATACTATCTCATGCCAGTTAGAATGGTGATCATTAAAAAGTGAGGAAACAACAGATGCTGGAGAGGATGTAGAGAAATAGGAACGCTTTTACACTGTTGGTGGGAGTGTAAATTAGTTCAACCATTGTGTAAGACAGTGTGGAGATTCCTCAAGGATCTAGAACTAGAAATCCCATTTGACCCAGCCATCCCATTACTAGGTATATACCCAAAGGATTATAAATCATGCTGCTATAAAGACACATGCACACATATGTTTATTGTGGCACTACTCACAATAGCAAAGACTTGGAACCAACCAACATGTCCATCAATGACAGACTGGATTAAGAAAATGTGGCACATATACACCATGGAATACTATGCAGCCATAAAAAAGGATGAGCTCATGTCCTTTGTAGGGACATGGATGCAGTTGGAAACCATCATTCTCAGCAAACTATTGCAAGAACAGAAAACCAAACACTGCATGTTCTCACTCATAGGTGGGAATTGAACAATGAGATCACTTGGACACAGGAAGGGGAACATCACACACCGGGGCCTGTTGTGGGGGCTGGGGGGGGGGGTTGGTAGCATTAGTAGATATGCCTAATGTAAATGACAAATTAATGGGTGCAGCACATCAACATGGCACATGTATACATATGCAACAAACCTGCACACGTTGTGTGCATGTACCCTAGAACATAAAGTATAATAAAAAAATAAAAATAGATAAAAAGAAAAGAAATAGGATAATAAACATTGTCCTCCATTCTTCAGATAAATGTTATGATTAAATGGGAAAATATATATGGACATTCTTTGTCATATATTAGATCTTATCATAATACCTTGCTTTTACGAATGATCTGGAAAAGAGTATTTGTAGTTTGAAAAATATTCCATTTGGCATAATGGTGGTACTGTTGGTTCTACAGTTGAGCAGACCCTGGATTTCATTCTCTAAATTTTTCACCTCTGTATTCTTTAACTCTTATGAAAACATGCTTTCTCACTGGTAAAATGGAAGATATTTTCATAGGATTGTTGTAATTGTTTAAAGAGCTAATGTATTTTGATATGGCTCTTAAATTTACTAGTTACTTAATTTATATAGGCTGTGTGAGATAATAAAAACAGCACTATATATGCAGGTTTAGAATCTGTAATGTGGAGATACCTAGAGATCTCAAACCTTAATTTTACTATCCATGGAATGGGAATAATACCCACCTAGGATGGTTACTATGAAGACTGTATGAGGTAAAAGATGCAAAGTGACTAGACTGTACCTGACAAATAGTAGATGCATAAAGATAATTTTGTACCTTTTTCCCTGTCATTAGTTTCATTGTTTTGTGCACAAATCCATCCAGGCATAGACAGATGCCTTAGTGTCATTATTTCAGTTTTTAAAAACATTCTATTAAACTTTTACACCTTGTGCATGTTGGTAAGGAAGTTCTATGTAGATTTTACATGTGAAGCTAAACACATGAGTTCAGTTAGAGGATATTATCCGTTTAAATGTTACACAGTTAAGGTATTATTTTTTAAAACAAAAATAAATTTAGTTTGAGAGTATGTCCTCTAAAACCAGTTTCAATCCTAGGAAGTTTTTTCTGGATTTTTTTTTTAATTTAGCACACCTATGTTTTACAAAATTAACCGTGTTGTTCCAATTTGGAGAATGTTAGAGGTAGAAGTTAATCACCCTAGTTCAGCAGAAGTGACCCTAAAGGAGCTCAGCCAGATAAACGTTTGCACAGCTCTTAGGAAGGGTCAATGTGATTTCACCTTTTTCAGAAGATTATAACATATGATTACGTATGCACGCACAGATACACACACACACACACATATTTTTATTTTTAAGTAGACTCATCTCAAGTGCTTAAAAGAATGCATAGCACATGGTAATGATATGGGATGGGGGCACAGAAGTGCTAGGTAGAGAAAGGCGGGGTCCCTGGCAAGGGCTCCATCCTTGGGCCTGCGCCCACTTACCTAGGTGAGGACAGGCACTCCTGTTTTTGCGCCTAAATGTTGCATTTTCCAAGACTACCCCAGCCCCACACGTTCCCCATTCTGTGCCTATAAAAACCCCGAGACACTAGCAGTCACAGACTCAAGCCCTGGACGTGGAGAGGCACACACTGGCAGAAGAACACACACAGGCGGCTGGATATCAAGAAGAGCAGAGTAGCGGAAGTACACAGTGATTGGAAGGAGCAGACGCCTGTGGGCCAGGTGGGACAACGCAGAATTCGGCCAGCTGTGGTTGGAGGAGAGGCCAGCTGCTGGGTGGCCGACTTCAGGAGAAGATCACCTTCCCACTCCATCCCTCTTCTAGCTCACCATCCATCTGCTGAGAGCTACCTCCACCGTTCAATAAAATCTTGCACTCATTCTCCAAGCCCACGTATGATTCAATTTTTCCAGTACACTAAGACAAGAGCCCGGGATACAGAAAGCCCTCTGTCCTTGCCATAAGGCAGAGAGTCTTATTGAGCTGACTAATGCAAGCCACCGGCCGATGGCGAAACTGAAAGAGTGCACTGTAAGGCATGCCCACTGGGGCTTCGGGAGCTGTAAACACTCAACCCTAGATGCTGCCATGGGGTCGGTGCTCACCTCACGACCTGCTGGTGTGCATACTTCCCCTAGAGATATGAGCAGGGGAAGCGAAGAAGTGAACCTCATTCCCATCGCACGCCCTGAGATTGGGATAAGGAACTTTTCTCATTTCAGTAAGGGCTCTATAAATAATATTTATTATTATTATTATTTAACTCACTATCTATTGGACTCATCTAAAATATTTATTTTCAGAAATAATTACTTAGCACAGCTCATTCTTTCTGTTTCTAATATTCTGTGGTTAAATAAAATGTTATATTGAAAACAAATCTATCACTTAACAAGGACATTTTGAAAATATTTTGACTATTCCCAACGGATAGAAAAAAATATGCTATCCCAATTTCCCTTTGTGACCCAGTAGTGGCTCACATATAATACATTCCTACAACTGTGCTGCATAAAGAATGTGTTTTGGCATAGAAGCACCATAATTTGGAGAGGTTTCTGTTGAGACTCTTAAACAAAAACAGTCAAAATAATTTCACTTCCACTAGAAACCTGGAGGGGAATTGTTTTTGCCAAATGAGAGAAAAGATGGTAGTTTTTGAATTAGGAAGTATTTTCAAGTTTTGGGGAAATGGAAAAAAAGAACATTTGACTTTAGTGAATTTTTGTCTACCAAACATTGAAAACCTTGGAAAAAATATTTCTAATAAGCTTTTATAATCAATAATAGCTTGCATTTTATATAATCCATTATCCTTTTCAAGCATTTTACTTATTTCACTGTATCCTTCCATAACACGTTTGTGACTTAGGTAGAACAGGGATCATAATTTACATTTTTTACAAACAAGAAAACTCAAGTTTGGGTTAAGTGTCTCCTGTGGGTCACACAGTGGGAGTGTTAGTGTCTGAACTAGGACTTACATTCAAATGTTAGTATTTTTTCATAAATAGTCTATAGAACTTTTCCCTACTATTGTTTGATTTTCCTTAGATATTGAGTTTAATGTTGGATTTTAAGAGGTGATATTTGATTTTCAGCGATTGATCCATTGCTATATTGGAGGAAGCTAGTTTTCCATTATTTAAAAATTTTTTAAATGTTTGTGAATAGCTCCAAACATTTGTTTTCTCTGCTCTTACTCCATCCCTGTTGGTTAGTTCACCTACTTATTAACTTACCTCTGCTACATTGAAGAGGAAAGGAAATTATTCAACTTGTAATTTGTTAGCCGCTCTACTAGAAATGTTTAGTAATGAAGAGTGCATGGGATTTTTAAAATACAGTAATGTAATTTAAATGTAATTATTCACCACACATAATTGGAAATTGTCATAATTTGTAAAGAACTTTTCCTAGGGATAGGATTCAGAACTAGAATATCTGAGACATATCTAATATTAATCTATTTAGGGAGATATGCATGACTATGTAACAACATCCAGGTCTAAAGCCGGTGAGGCTTTTGATTATTTATGTTCAAGGTCAGTGGTTCCAAATCCTAACTGATTAGAATCACTCAGGAAGCCTGTTAAAAATCCCAACCTCTGGAGATCCTGAAGCAGTAAATTTAACATCTGTAAGTTTTTAGTCTCTCTGGGTGATTATAATGCTTACCCAGGTTTGAGAACCATGGATCTAGCACCTATTCACAGCTTCCTCTGTGGGAAGGAGCATGTGGGACTTTTTTTTCTGATTTTAATTTTTCCCTCTTTTAAAATATTTTCATTGTGTTAGCCTCTTCACCATCTGGATTGATTTTATTTTTATGTTTTATAAAAACACGCAAAAAATACCTTGAGCTCCAAGGACCATAATGCTTGGCTCTTGATTCCATGTGAATTATATACCTTTTCGTTTATCCATGACTAACCTTTAAATCCCAGGATTTTCTTTTTCTCCTTTAATATAAGCAGTTAGCAAGAGCATTCATTAAGCAATTATTGATATTTGCTTACAATGAAGCTGATAATACAGATATTATCAGTAGCACTAGGAAAATATAAAATAAAGATAAAATAAAATAAATAAGACGTATTCTGATCTCTCACAAATACATTACAGTGTGTTATAAAATGTTGTATTATGGATATGTACAATATAAGTAAATATATGAAGGAAATATTTAGGTGGGTACTTAAGGAGCATGAAAGAGGAAGCAACCACTTCCTTAACAAATGAAGAAAGATATGACAAAGGATTCAGCCTTTCATCTTGATCTTAAAGGATGATTTTGTCAGAAGAGGAGAGGTAGGCCATTAGAGCTTGCATGGAGGCATGAAGAAGCACAGCACATTCAGGGAACTTTAGTTCAACCATTGTGGAAGACAGTGTGGCAATTCCTCAAGGATCTAGAACTAGAAATACCATTTGACCCAGCAATCCCATTACTGGATATATACCCAAAGGATTATAAATTATTCTACTATAAAGACACATGCACATGTATGTTTATTGCAGCACTGTTCACAAGAGCAAAGACTTGGAACCAACCGAAATGCCCATCGATAGACTGGATAAAGAAAATGTGGTACAAACACACCATGGAATACTATGCAACCATAAAAAAGGATGAGTTCCTGTCCTTTGCAGGGACATGGATGAAACTGGAAACCATCATCCTCAGCAAACTAACACAGGAACAGAAAACCAAACACCGCATGTTCTCACTCATAAGTGGGAGTTGAACAATGAGAAAACATGGACAAAGGGAGGGGAACATCACACAGTGGGGCCTGTCGGGGTGGGGGCACTAGGGGAGGGATAGTGTTAGGAGAAATACCTAATGTAGATGACAGGTTCATGGGTGCAGCAAACCACCATGGTACGTGTATACCTATGTAACAAACCTGCATGTTCTGCACATGTATCCCAGAACTTAAAGTATAGTAAAAAAAAAAAAAAAAAGAAGTTTAATATGATTAGAGTATAAGGATATATGGTGAAATTGAGATCCAAGATAAGGTGGAAATGTGTGTTGAAATCACATCAAGATCTTTTGTGTGTCTTATAATAGAATTTATATTTTGTCTTCTTCCCCCAAAAATCTCTGGGTACTCAAATAATGGCTTTTCATTTTCATAATATGATTAAGCAGATATATCTAACATCCCAAAGGTTACATTGAAGCCAAGGGTAAGAGTTCTGTAGTCAGTGTTTCTCCAGCCATTTCTCATCTTTCAGCATATTTATTGAGCACTTGTGAACTACACACTTGGTGACATAAAGAAAAAATACTAGCCTGGGCAACATAGCAAGACTTAGCTTCTAAAAATAAAAATACAAAAATTAGTTGGGCATGGTAGTATGTGCCTGTAGCCCTAGCTACTTGGGAGGCTGAGGTGGGAGTGATCACCTGAGCACAGGAGTACAAGGATGGAGTGAGCCATGATTCCACCACTGCACTCCAGCGTGGGCAACAGAGTGAGACCTTGTCTCAAAAAAAAAAAAAAACAAAAAAACAAAAAAAAACAACTGACTTCTTAAATATTCTCACAGAACTTTTCAATGTAGTTTAGCAGATGAAATAAATACTTGAAAATATCATAGTAAGAGATATTACAAAGGAATTCATATTTGCCAAGGAGTCAATGAGTAGTATGAGTTCAAAGGATGGAGAGAACTAAAGTTACTTATCTGAAAAGGCTTTATGAGTAGAGTAGGGACATGACTTCAGTCTGAAGGACAGGTTGAATTGCAATAGGTAGGAAAGGAAAAAATTGCTGTGAGAAAAATTGAGCAGTGGCATAAAGGTATGGAAACAAGGGTTAATTAAGTGTGTTTGGGAGCAATTTTTTCTTTTCTTGAGCTAGAGTTTCGTGTAGGGGCGCACGTCGGTAGGTATTGACAATAAATAAATATGGCTTCTAAATGAAATGAAACCTTCAAAAAACCTTGTAAAGAAAGCTATTTCTGAATATACTTTTGATCCATCTTAAAGATCTCATAAAAAACTCCAATTTCAGTTGAACTTTTAAAAATAAATATTTTGCAATATAAAAATATTTCCTGGCGTTAAGATACTCTCAAATACCAAACTCACTGCCAAGAAATTTTCCAGCTTAAACCCATGCTTTTTAGATGTGTTGTAAAGAGCTTTAGATATCATTTTGTGTTTGCTTTAAACTTTTTATCAAGGAAAACATAGAAAAGTATATCCATTGGCCCTGTATGCTTCTTATACATTATTGTCAGATCTTCATCTGCTAGGTGCCTGGGTTTTTAGTGTCGAGATTATCTGTCATTCTTTGTTTGCCTGTAGCCAGTGAACTTCAGGAATAATTCTTTCTTGTCTTGAAACAAAAATGAAGCTATATAGATAATGGTCACCATTATTTAGACATCAAATATTAATATGAAAATATTTTCTGATAAACTTAGAACACTTTTTGTTTCATATCAGGTTTTCTAGGTAAATATTTCAACTTTAATTAGACTTTTCAAATGTCCATTATTTTCTGATTTTAAAAAGCAGTGATACATAAAAACTATTAATGGAAGAGTCAGAGAAGTCGTTATATGAAAGTAAAAAGTTGGAGGTAACTTGCTAATATTTTTGTATATTTTATTGCAATAGTCTTGCATTTTTAAAGTTGGTTTGTTTTTACAAATTTTGTATCCTACTATTTTGACATGAATACATGTACATTTCTTCATTTTTCTAAAATGAGGCATAAGTGTATTTCTTAACGGCCAATATTGCATTGATATAAAGTAATTTAACCATTCCTCTATTGGACATTTAGATTGTTCCCTAATTACGTGTGTCTATTATATATTTAAACTGGAGAGAGATGTGTTTGCACCAAAGGTAGGTTGTATGATCTACTTACGCAATGTACAAGTGGAGAACGGATGGCAGAAGGATTGTTCTTCCTTCCTTGTTTGTTTGTACCAGAACTCTTCATTGTGTACACACATTTTAGCCTCGGTGCCATTTTCAGAAGCTTTATTTGTCTCACTTACTTTTTTGGTTTGGATAAGGCTTAAATATAAAATCCATCTGTGAAGCATATTGTATATTCACATTGAAGGCTAAAAACCCTTTTTTAATTAAAACTTTATTCAGCACTCATAGTTCACTTTGTCCTGTTTTTATTATGAAACACTTCAGTCTTCTTCCTAAAAACACATATGTCTTGAACATTTCAAGATGTTTCTTGTTGCTCATGCAGAACTAGTTTCTTTATGCTGTCAGCTCACTGCCATATGTTCTAGCTGTTCATTTGCTTCCCTTTCTGGCATCTATGTAGGCAACATCTTGTATGTAATGTAAGTTAGTTTTATTCCCTTCTCCTTTATAAAACTTGTCAGAAGGTAAAATAACACACTGGAAACAGTGAATAGTACTCTGGTAAGTTAGGGTTTTCATGATTCTAAAGGATGTAGCCTTTCTTGTGTTCTTAATGTTTGTCAGGTATGAAGAGAAAATGTGTCTGGTGACACCAGAAGTCTTGCCAGATGTGAATAATTACAGTTAAGGTGCTATGGATATTATTTGGTAACAACACATATTATAGAAATTGCAATTCTTTGTATTGATTTGCAATCAAATGTGAAGATTGGGGAAACCTGGAGAGGAAAAATAATAATCATATCATCCCTTTTATTTTCAGGAATGCACCATATGTCCTCATCTGGAAGTCTCTGCAGGATTGTCTGACTCACGCGAGTGGTTTTAAGATAAGTTATATTACACCTCAAGTTAAGTAAAGTCAAGAGATGAACTAACTTAAAAAGTAGTGACGTTTACATAGAATCTACATTGGAAAAGACAATAATATCGGCATTAGAAAGTTTGCCTTTAAGTAAAGAAAATTATTAGCCATTATAGGTTTTACATTATTCTTAACAGAATGTCCTAAAGCAATAAAACCTCCACTATGTGAACTCTAAGTTCTGAACATTGGAATTTTTCAAATAGTCCTGAGTTTTATTTAATTTATTCTTTATTGACTAGAACACTTCCTAATTCATCACATCTTTTTTAACCTCCTCAAACATACTGAATATATTTTTTCCAGGATTATTGAGGTATAATTGACAAAACTTGTATATGAAAGGTGTACAATGTGATGTTTTGATATGTGAATACATTTGATGATTCTGGCTTCCCAATATGAAGATCACTTATTGTGTCAGCCAGCATAAAACGCAGGACTGTTGAGGTAGAGTAGAGCCATTTATGTCTGCAATGACTGCCTCCATGCTAATATGTCTCAATTGTGTTTTGTTTTTAGAATTTATATTTTCACATTTGCTGCTTATGATGTAGAGTAGGCTTGGGGACCAGGTTACCAATTTGCTGTGATTGCATAAAACAAGAATGAAAATGTTCTGTGTTGGGGACTTTTAAGTATTGGTGTTATATTATCAATTTTGACTATTATAAGAATTTTGTGCTTGCTTCCTGCTCTGTTTAGATGAATGAACTTGGTGCATTTAAAGAGTATGTTAGTGTAAATGCTAACAGTCTATCTCCCCAAATCCAATTTAACATGTAAGGATAAAATTACATTGATTTAATGTTCCAATTTTATATACATTTTAATATAAGAGAAACATAAAAGCATTTAGACTACATTTAGATTTCTTTATATGATGATTTACTGTATCATATAACGTCCACCCCAGATAGATTAGAATGCACATCTTTAACTATAGTATTGTACAATTTATGATGCAAAAGTTATCATTGTACCAATACAGACCTTACGGTACATTGTATTTAAGTTCATGGTGTTTTCTTTCTGAAAGGAAACTTTTCTTTTCACAACACAAATGAAAGAGCTAAAATAGGGGCCGGGCACGGTGGCTCACGCCTGTAATCCCAGCACTTTGCGAGGCTAAGGCGGGCAGATCACGAGGTCAGGAGATCGAGAACATCCCAGCTAACACGGTGAAACCCCATCTCTATCAAAAATAAAAAAAATTAGCCGGGCGTGGTGGCGGGCGCCTGTGGTCCCAGCTACTCTGGAGGCTGAGGCAGGAGAATGGCATGAACCCAGGAGGCGGAGCTTGCAGTGAGCCGAGATCATGCCACTGCACTCCAGCCTGGGCGACAGGGTGAGACTCTGCCGGAAGGAAGGGAGGGAGGGAAGGAGGAAGGAAGGGAGGGAGGGAGGGAGGAAGGAAGGGGAAAATTTTTGTAAAAAGGAATAAAGTGAGGAGTGGTGGGTAGTGGGAAGAGAAAAATGCTTCATCCTGTTTCAAAGAATAAAAGAAATATATCTCGTTGACTCAATGTTATGAATACTGGAGTTGCAGTCATGAAACATTTTTGAATGCTGTTACTATCCCATCTTGAAAAAACACAAAACATCCAGGCACAGAATATTGTTAGGTCGAAGGGAGGATATGATTAATTTTGCTAGGGAAAGGAATGGTCCAGGGAAAATTTTACAGATACTTGAGGTGAGCCTTAAAGGATCCATGTGATTTCAGCAGGCAGAGATGTGCAAAGGAATGGTGAAGGCCAAGGGAACAGCTAGAATAAAGGTCAAGGAAGGCATGGTAATCAGGATGACACTCTCCTGCCACAATTAGTTGTTATGCCTTATGACAGAGTAACTGGTACTCTGTAATGTAGTAAGAACCATGGACATGGCCAAATGAGCTTGGTTTGAGACCTGTCAGTATTATGCACCAACTGCGTGAGTTGGTGGCAAGGTGCTGAATCATTCTGTGCCTCCATTTCTTTATCTGAGAAAGAGAAAATGATGCCTAACCCGAGGGCTACCATGCTGTGCAACTGTAGGAGGCATCATTCACGTTGTACAGAGGCCCTGGCTATCTCAGGTGGGCTGGGAGGATTAAATGCGACAGTACATATAAAATATTTAACAGAGTGACTGGCACATAGTAAGTGCTCAATAAACATTCACTACTGTTAATCAGGCAACTATCATTTTAAAAAATTGATTCACTTGAAATCCCTTTCATTTGTAAAGGTTTATATATCTCTGCCCTTGGAAAACAATCTGTGTGTTCCTGAGATTAATTTGAGTAGAATACAAGATATATTTTGCTTCATTTACTGGGCTTCAGAATTTGTTGTCCAGGAAATGCAGAAAGATAAAAACATATGAAAGAAAAACAAAACAACAAATAAATTAAATCCCCCTAAATCATTTTGAATGAATATTTTTTCCAATGATGGTTCATTTTATTCATGCCACTGCATAGAAGTCCCAAATGTATTTATTTTTATTTGTAAAACACTCCTTCTGTGACCATCTGATGTTTCCACAAGGAACATTTTCCAACACAATTTTATGTCCCTGAAACTTAAAGACGTTTATTTTTTCTTCCCCCTTTGTATCCAGAAGCAAAGCTATTTAGAATGGATTAGTTGATTAGGACATCTGACTCAGAAAATGAGACAGCCATGAATTTGGCTGAGAATTCAGTAACATGGATAGGGGACATTGATTATTACCAGGCTTCAAATGTCAGCAAAGACTTCAGGGTTGCAGGAGGGAGAAAATGAAACACATAAAGTTCGATGGCTTTGGCTATGGGAGTCTTTGGGGCAGTTGGATGGAGTTATTTGCTGAACACATGATAGTCTTTTTGTTACTTGTCCAACTGGATTCATTGAAGCCTGTTTTCACTCTATCTTGTAAAACAGAAAATAGCCATTAGCTACTCACCGGTATATATGGAAAATGCAGAGGGCTGTGCTTCAGTTAGGGTCTGTCTGCAGCAATCAAGTCTGCATAGCATGGGATTATAGCAAGTACTACAAATAGGCAAAATCAAAGGAGCTTGCTTAGCCATTTAACCCCTACCATGGACTCTTAAACTGGAGTTTGAATTGCAGGAATTTTTAATGTTGTGACCTTGGATCTATACCAGTGGGAGGGAAGGATTGGGCAAAGGGGATAATTTTAGCTGCAATGCAGGCCTGATAGCAACCTTGGTCAAACCCACAGGAAGCTCTGGAGCTAAAGTGGCCCGTTGGAATGAACTCATGTTATTCTGAAATGGCCACGTTTTTATACTTATTATTCACTGGATGTGGACTGCTCTTGGAAGGGTGGGACCTCTGGCAAGGTGGATCTGCAGGTAAAGAAATTCCTGATTATGCTGACAATTGAGGGCTGCCTCCCCGCAGAACTACCAACAGCAGGGGCAACTGGCCTTTTCTTGAAGAGGAATCTGGTGACGCATCACCTTGTCTTTGCCTCCCCAAGTTCTGTTATAACATATATGATCCAAACCAGTTTGCAGAAACATGGCTGGACAAAGAAAGTCTCCACCCTCTCGCTCTCCCAGTTTCTGACACAAAATAAAGTCTCAAGTAGCTCACTGTTCCAAAAGTGACTTATACCACTGGGCATCACCACCATTCCCAACACAAAACCATAGATCTAATACTAGGCCTATGAATAGTTAGTGTTCGTCCCAAGCAGTAGTTATAAGGAAGGTGTACAGCCCTAACCTCTTTATCAAGCTCCAGATTCACAGATATAAAAACTATTTGGCAATGCCAGTGGGATGTCCAACAGGTACCTCGAAGTCAGTGTGCTCAGATCTGAACTCTCTTCTTCTCTCAAGACCAAACCTGCTTTCCACATCTCAATACATTACAGTACCTACTCTTTAATCTAAAGCCTAGGAATTATTCTTAATTCTCTCCATTCCCCCAGAGTCAGTAAGTCCTGCGGATTTAACTTCATGAATGCGTTTTAGCAGCCTTCTCCCCTCCTACAGTCCTCTCCCCTTCTTCACTGCTACTGTCCTAATTCAGGCCCTCTTTCAAAGGAGGGTATCTTTTTGTAATTGTACTAACTTTTAAAAGTTAAAATAGTATGTTGTTGTGAATAGTGTAGTACAGCTTATGATATTCTCTCTTCTTACCCCGTACCTGCAGGTACCCAGGGATGACCTTCTGTGAATGGTCTGCCTGGGTGTTCTGGTGGATTCCTCCACAACTGCATGTAGATGTAATACCTTTTATCCTGACCTCAACAAGCTAAGAGCAATCTCTACTCTGAAAGATGAAAATTTAACATTGGCTACCTTTCCTTCCTTCTCCTAGTATTTGATATTTATGTTATTATTAGTTATTTTATTGATTACATATGTAATTTTCAGTAACAGACTTAAACCTCTATTTCTTGCTCCACCTACTTTCAGCAATCTGTTGACTACCTACTTTGTAAGAAGACAGATATTAACACGTCTATCTTTGCCCTCTCAATTCTATCTTTTGTCAACTACATGTTTATGTTGTCAAAGTTGTAACATTTACATTCTGTTCTTTAGTCAAATTAATCTTTCATGCTCTTCTTTCCATAACTTTTTTATTCTACAATTAACATTTTGATGTGTTTGCTTTAGTACAGTATTAATCTATCAATCCTTTTTTAAACAGTGGTAAAATGACATAGCATAATATTTATAATTTTAACCATTGTAAAATATATAAATTTTAACCATTTATAATTTTAACCAAATGTGCACTCAGTTGTACAATTGAGTGACATTAAATGCATTCATAATGCTGTATACCTATCACCACTATCTACACCCAAAATTTTTCATCATCCTCAACATAAACTCTGTACCCACTAAACAATTTCTCCCCCTTGCCTACTCTTCCCCTGCCCTCTATTCTGCTATCTATCTCTCTGAATTTGCCTATTCTGGGGACCTCACGTAAGTGGAATCATTCAATATCTGCTTTTCTCTGTCTGGTTTGTTTCACTAAATGTGATGTTTTCAAGGTCCATTCATGTTATAGTATATATCAAAATTCATTCCTTTTTTAAAAAACTTGTATTTGAGGTTCAGGGATACATGTGCAACTTTGTTACACAGGTAAACTGGTGTCACAAATGTTTGTTATACAGATTATTTTATCATGCAGGTAGTAAGTCTAGTGCCCAATTGTTATTTTTTCTGATCGTCTCCGTCCTCCCGCTCTCCACTCTCAAGTAGGCCCCGGTGTCTATTGTTCCCCTCTTTGTGTCCATGAGATATCATCATTTAGCTGTCCTTTTTATATGGTTGAATAGTATTCTAGGAGTATATATAAGATTTTGTTTATCCCTTTATCTATTGATGGATTTTTCCTTTCTTTTTTTCTAGTGATACTGCAACAACCTCAAAAATTGCCATCCCTTCGCAGCCTCTGGCTCTATCATTTATTCTCTTACTGTTGCTGGAATGATCTTTCTAAAGATAAGATGCTCTTTGGATATATTAGTTGCCCTTACCCTCCCTGACTCTGTCCCATTCTTGGCTATACCATGGCACCCAGTGTCCCTAGGCTCACCTTACTTCTTCTCCAATGTCATCTGTGTTACACTCTCACACACCCTGTGCTTCAGCCACAAAAGGTACCTCACTCTTCCTTAAAGATGTCATGGCCTTTTACCTACTTGTCTTGCTTTGTGCAGTTTCTTCTGTCGCTCATATAATCATGTGGTCTCTCTACACCGAAGTCTCTACACTCCAAGTAGAGCTAAATGTCTAAATCTAAGTTAAACATTATTTCCCATAAAGGTTTCCCCATTTCCACCAGGTAATTTGTTACTCCTTTCTCTGTTTTTCCAAAGTATTTTGTTTCCACCTAGAATTTCAGTCCTTAATTGCTCTGCAATAATTTGCTGACTTGCCTGCCTTTTTTATTCGACTGACCTTCGTGTAGATTGCAGCTGTTTTCTGTATTTATGTCATGAGCCTGGAAGCTAGTAACATTCATGAAGAATGCTGCGTAAGTGAGTAGTACAATGAGGGTAGGGTTGAATGTGGGGTCAGAAATCTGGGCTTAAGGACCAATTCAGCCATATCACCTCACCTCTCTGAGTTTGTTTCTTCATTTGTAATAATTCAGCATCCTAGACTGGTGTTGAGAACTAAATGAGGTGGTTAATGTGGGAGCACTCTTTATAAAATAATTGCAAGGATTTAAAAAATTGTCAGTCTTATTAGTTTTCACGTACTTCTCATCCCAGATAAATTTACTATTCTGTAGGAAATTCCCAGTTTGTGAATCATTCCTTTAAGAAGAAATCGTAAATAGTAGAAATATAATTTTGGAATACATGTTTGGTTTGTTTGTTCAAGTGGTTAGAAATTTCAGGGATGCAGAATTTAGCTAGTAAAAGGAAGTACTTTCTAACTGACAGTGTGGTCCAGTAATGAATGCTCTCAGGAGGTCATCATTGCTCCATCTCTGGACCGCCCTGCCAATTCACAAGTTCTAGTAGAGGGCTGGCTAAGCTTACCTGTCAGGGAGACTTCAGAGAAATTCTGACCTGGACTGAAGAGGGAGGAGAGCTGCACTAGCTGCCTCTGAGGTTCCTTCTCATTCTGAATGCATATAATCCTAAAATTTACATACAAGGCATACTGAGAGATAGACCAATGCTGCTTTTGTAGTCTATTCAGGAGATAAGGTATAAAGGTTGGGTTTTATTTTTTCCTCTCTAAGTGAAAGTTGTAGATTTTATATAAGACCATGGTAAAAAGTCTGACATTTCTACTTTGTGAGTCTGGGCTGAAGCTGAAATTTGATTTTGAAATATGAAAGTAAACTGTAACTACCTTAATTTGAGCCTATAGGATTTATGTTTATATATAACCTTTAAATTTCTCCCAAATTTTTACCCTGGAGAAAAGAAGAAATTACAGTAATCTTACTTAAGGCTAGAAATCTAGAGAGACACTCGTTCTAGGTTAATGGATAACTGACACTGCTTTGCCTGGGCTTCTAGCAGTTTCTGTCCCCTCTGACTGATGTGAACTCTCACACCCAAGGACATGGTTACGAGTCTCTCATGTTAAATTGAGTGCTTTGTGGTCCAAACTCAATAACAAAAACACTTTAGAAAACATTTTCTTCATGATATTTTTAAGAGTGCTATTTTTTTAAAACACCGTCCTTTCACAGTTCAAAGCTGCTTCTTAAAGTTATTGCTCATGGTAAACCCATTTCGATTCTCTGAAAGCTACTTTGCAATGTTTTTCTATTTGTGCTGTTGCCTCTCAAGCTGGCATATGACTTTCCCTGTACACCCTCCACTACCACCAACCAACCCATCCACTTTCTGCCCCAAGGAGACAAATGTAGAATCGAATCAGAAGCACACAACGTCAACATAAGAAGCGTCCTTAGATTTCATCTAATCTAATTCAAGCCTTTTCACTTCTCCTCTTTTAAGGAAGAAGCAACTGAGGGATGGCTAGGGAGGGTCATAAAGCAAGTAATGACAAAATTAAGCTAGGATACAAATCTTCTACCCACTCATCTAGTATTTTTACCACTGCCCCATGCACCAACTGGAGGTGAGTTGGGGTAGGGGCCCTGAAAGGTTTCAGAGAGGTGGTTACAGCTCTCACTGTGGTGGCTGACAACTGACCCAATGGACAGGCAGGTTCCTTTTAAGTGACTTGGTAGAAGGCCTGACATCATCTTGCAACTGAAAGGGGGGCTAAGAACCCTGCTGAAATATATACATATATTGTGAGCCAGGTGACATCTCATATGTACATATGGGCAGGTAGAGATGGAGAGATCAACCTGAGAACAAGACCCTGCTGGAATGGGAGAGCATGGCAAAGATGAGAGGTTTGGAAAGGGGCCATGGGAGCATTAGAGTCAATGAGGCTGAAGGTTCACATTAGACTGGAACAACTGAGGCACAAATGGTGAATGCTACCCTCTGAGATTCCTCAAATACACGGGACCTTCTGAATGTGAAGGGGGTTGTTGGAACTTGGAGACAAAAAAGGCTGCTTTGCTTTTTAACTTTTAGAGGCTGTCCTGAAGTTCACATTTGGGTGTTGACCGGCCTTTCTGAAAAGGAGATATTTGTCTACCTACCTCTAGGAGTTGTAGGAATTTAATGAGACCTCACCCGTGGCAGGACTTTGTAACTCCAAAGTCTATACAGATTGTACAGATATTGTTTATTATTCTTTCTCTTGGTTGTGGCTAAGAACTAAGGAATCCAGGGCCACAATATGATGGATTGAACATGTGGCCACAAATTGAACATGCATTCATTCACTCATTCATTGAACATTTATGAAGAGCTTACTAAATGTCCTAAAACAATGCAACCCCTAGATGAACACCACGCCTACTTTCAAAGAGCACCAGTCTATGGCAAAGAAGAAATGAAAATAATTATAACACTTGCATGAAACTTGCTATGGTAGAAACACAGGGGCCTGTGGAGGCTCAGAGGAAGGACACAAAACCAACTTGGGTGAGTGGAGGAGGCAGCATGAAAAGTTAGTAGGAAATGCTTCCTGAGGTGAGTAGGAGATAGGCAGAAGGTAGATAGGAGATAGGTAGAAGGTCAAGGGTAAGTGTTCCAGGCAAAGGAAGCCGTATGAACAATGGCATGGGATATGGGAAGTAGGGCTGAATGAGAGGACCTTGGAGGCCCCTTCAAATGGTGAGTGTGACAGACACATTAATGAAAATGTAAATGTGTGTGTGACGTGTGTGCCTTCAGTAGACCTGCCCAGGGCTTGGTGGTAATATAGGCCTCAACATGCCTTTTTCTCCAGCCCCTCCTATATCAATCTTGGCTTGCCCACTACCCCTGAAACACTTTTCGTCTTGAAGGGCCTGGATGATTGTTGCTGAATCCTTGCATGGCCTTAAGCAAGTCCCATCCCTTCTAGAATTCTCCAGTGTCTCTTTCTGTGAAATGTGAGGGTCTGATTAGCTGGTCACTGAGAGCCCTTTTAGAACTGACCCTGACCTGTGAGCTTCCTGCACTGCAGCGATTCACTATTTGCCTCTGACTCTCCCCGACACCCTGGGAATGGAGCTTAGGTCTCCTGACTTTCAGCTTAGGGTCCTTTTCTTTCCACCGCTTTGGCTGCTTTACTGCATTATAAGAGTTAAAGGAGAAACATCCTGGTCCTCAGAGAACTGAGTCTGAGAACTAAGAAGGTGCCAAAGCTTGAACACCATGGTACCCCTAGTGCCTGGAACAAGGTGCGGCCCATGACATTATAGGTAGCGTTTAGTGCCAAAATGAAAGAAATCTTGATTGTAAAACTTCAAAACTGGAGATAAACTCATAGATCTCCTTGTATGGGTTGTTCCCTCTGCCTGAAAGCCTTCCCTTCAGCACCCACTTCCTGTGGCCAGCAGCAAGGCTAAGACTCGATACTATACAGGAGAGCTTCTCTCCCTGTGGGTAAGACTTCATGGCCAAAATCCTCCAGACTTTACCCTTTTCCCATTCCACAAAGCCCAACTTCAAAGCCTGATTTCCTGTTAAAAAACTGTCTTTGTTTGGTTTCCCAGAAGCAGCACGTGAGACCAGGTGCCAGCGGTTTATTTCAGAGGAGATCCCAGGAAACACCACCCAGGAAATGGGGAGATGAGACAGGGAAGGGAAGGGAGCTATGCAGGGTGTGTTAATGGACATATTAACATGGTGGGCAGCTGTGCCTCATTGTCCCTGAGAACCTCTGAAAGATATTTTAGAGCAAGGCTCCAAGTTGTCCCACTTCAGGGCAAGGAACTGACAGTGCTTATCCTCAAACTCTTTTTCGTCGCTGGTTCAAGGCTGCTCCCAGGTGCGTCAACTCCCAACACTTCTAGCTTGTTGTATGCAGGGACTGAACATTTCTCTACAGTCAGAGAAAGCCCTCAGCAGAGCGGTGAAGGGACTTTCAGCAGGAAGTCACAGCAAACAGGACTGCTGAGACCTAGTGGATATGGGCAAGGACACCGACAGCCTCTGCCCCAGTGGTGCAATGCCCATTCTCTTCAGTCCCTGGTCAGTAATCTTCACAGCTCTGCCTTAGAGGCAAGAGGCTAAATACAGACAGGGTTTATAAGGGGAAATTAAATATGCAGGGTTGACATTTACAAATGAATAAATAGTATCCCTATTTTATGAGAATTCATTGTGCACTTTTGTACCTTAACCCTTTTGCACGTGGTGCCTCACTACCTTGTATGACTTTTTCTAGAAAACTCCCATTCATTCATCCTTCAAACTCCAGCTCTGTTATGCACTTTTATGTTCTGCCCTTTCCTGATTTCCCCGGTAGAACTAATTCTTCCCTGCTCTTTTCTCTGACAGCATTTTGTGCTAGATCTAAAATAACATTGCTACGTAATGTCATGCCTCCTTATGTGTTCATCTTGCCTGCTACTAATAGCAGTAATAATGTGGGACGTTTTCCTTAGTTCAGCTAACAGCCAGGTCCTTATCACATGGCCATGAAAAATTAGGCTCACAGACGATTTGAAGGGTGAGAATAACAGGATTTATTGGGCAAAAAGGAAAAAAAGGGGTAACAGGGACTCTCTGCAAGGCCAGAGTTCCTGCTAGTGTAGGAATCCCACCTCACAGATTGAATTCCAGGTTCCACCCAAGAAGAGGAGGGGCCAGGCTCCTCCCTGCTGCAAATGGCACGAATGTCTGTGGCTCCATCCCAGTGTGCACTCCTCTCAGTGCATAGGCCGCGTTGGAGTTTTGCCAGGGAGCCCGTCCCACCTTGCTGTCTCAATAATAGCTAACATTTATTAAGTACTTTAGTTATATGCCAGGCACTATTTTAAATACTTTATTTGAATTAACTAATTTAATCTTCTCATCAACCCAGTGAAGTAGCTGCTATTACTGTCTCCATTTTGTGGATGAGAAAAGATAGAGAAGTTAAGCAACTTTTCCAATATCTTGTCATTAGAAAATGACAGAATGAGGATTTGGTTCCAGAGGGTCAGTCTTTCAAGCCCCTGCAGGCTTCTTAACCACTGCACATAACAGCCTCTCTTTGGCTGTAGTACAGAAGGGGGCACAAGGACAAAACCCTGGGATATATTTCTAGCAATTTTCATAGGATCTCACACCAAGCTGGAAAACACCATCTGTGGAGAGTCTTAAATAGATAGAACAATATTTGCATTTTAGAAAAATCATTCTTGCTATAGTGCATAGGATGAATTGCAAGAAAAGAGACTGGGAAGAGAGAGAAGAATCAAGGGGCTGTAGAAATGATCCAGAAAAGAGATGAAGTCCTAAAGTTTAGCATGGAACCTCCTTCCTGAGCTATCACCTGCTTACCTCCCAGTCACTGCACCACCCATTCCCCAACATGCAGGCCTACTACTCATGCATGTGCAGGTGGTGCCCTGCACAAATACACCTGGCCAATAGGGGCATGTGGGAGCTGAAGTGAGCATGGGCTCTGGCTGCCACCTGTCACCCTATAGTGAGGATCTGTATCTGCCAAGAAGAAAGGCATCTTTTGCTCAGTTTCACAATGAAGCATAAGGACTAGCAGCGGTCCTGTCCGCGTGTATCTTCCACTCCCGACATTTCATACTAGTTTTGTCCCTATTTATGTATGATTTTTCCCACCTTTGTGTTTTTAATCTTTGGTTTCCTCTGCTAGGGGCGCCCTTTCACTCACTCATTTCATTCATTTATTCTTTCACTTACTCATATAACACAGAATTTTGTACCCACCATATGCCAGGTACCTATCTAGGTGAAGGGGATTCAGTAGGGAACTCACAATCTAGGGAAAGATGCCTATTAATGAAAGAATCACACAAATATAGTAGTATACACTGACATATGCTTTGAAGGCAAAGTTGGGGGATCATGAGACTGTATCTTGGGTGTTAGGGGTTCATGTTTGGGATGTAGGTGTCTGTGCTAAGATCATTACTAGGACTGTGTGACTTTACTTAGGATGTGACTTTTGAGCTGAGATGTGAAGAACAAGTAGGAATTAATCAGGAAAAATGGTAGGGAAGAGGAGTGGCCACCCTTCTGCAGTCCTGCTGTATTCAACAGCATGTCTTGTCTTTGGGTCAGAAGAGATACGTCCGGAGTTCAGTAGAGGCTCAGGACAATAAAGGAGGAGGAGGGCCAACATTGGAGGAATGGAGAAACATCTCTCAAATCTACAGAGGGGGAGGGGACAAAGAGCCAGGCAGAAGGCAGGAAGTTGGAGACTAAGGAAGAGACCTCTGAGAAATTCTGGGAGCAGGCTCCTGAGGAACATCTAAAAATAAGATATTCAGTATCCAATTTTAGATTGTGCTTCTGTAGTTTAGAATTCTTCTCCCCAAACCTTCAGTATAATATGTCACACACAAATACTAGTGTGAAAGGTTTTGGGAGCAATCAGAGGAAAACTGAGTTCTCAGTAAGGATTAACGGGAAACAACGGAGAGGGCAGAGCCAACTAAAGTGAGAAGCAAGGTCACAAGGTCAATGGAAACAAAAATTTGGAGGCTGCAGCGACAGGAGGTATTTATGGAATCTGCTGTGTCTACACCTCAAAGAAATAGAATTGTATTTTTATCCAGTTGTAATTACTGGTCAGTGTAAATGGATGAGAGTAGGGGCAGCCTCAACTGGGAGATAGGAGAAGAAAGGCACGCCCTCACCTGGCGTCTATCAGTAAACTGGGGCTGTGATCTCACTCTAGGTGTCTGAGACTCAGTTACTTAAACTCCAAGTCAAGGAGACTCATCCCTAACAGCTAACACCCCAAGTTACTACCCAGCCAGCCGCAGCACAAAGCCTACCAGGACCATGGAGAACTAATTAATTCAATACACACTTATTGAACAGCTGTTATTTTCTGGGTACAAAGTCACTTGGGACATGGCCCTTGGTCCTTGCCCCCTGGAGTCTTCCATCTCGGTGTGATCAGTGCTGTGACAGAAGCAGGTCCAGGGCTATGGGAGCAGGCGTGGGACCTTGACCCAGGTTTGGACATTGCGGCAGCTGCCTGGCGAAGGGACACTTAACTGGGGTCACAGTGTATTCCAAGGTATGCAGATACATGGCAAGCAAAGGGAGAAGGACAGAGAGGCACAGGCCCAGTGGCTCCCAGGCTGTTTGTGCTGCCCGCTGTGGGGCTTATCCTTAAATACAGAGTAACATGTCTTGATTCCTCGTGGTTTTCACAAGTCATGTCTCTCTGTTTCTCAAGGCCATAGAGATTTTGTGCATATTTGGGCTAGAGAGTAGGAAGAGGCAGAATTTAAATAGTTCTTTGGATAGTCCCTTGTCCAAGAGCTTTCTGCCCAAAACACCATCTGTCACCATGCTTAAAGTCCACCCTTGACTCCCCACTCCTTCGGGTCTGACAGCCACCACTGTGGAGCCACCAATGGAAATATAGGACCCTCCTGGGTAAATTCATACTACAAATAGATTATTGGTAAGAATAGAAAGATAGAGAGGTAGGGGAACCAGAAAGGGGAAGAGGAAGGAGGATAACGGCGAGCAAAAGTGCTCTTGGATTTTTGCAAATTTCTTGCTGCTCCTTTTCTTGTATCCTCCACTTTTCTAACCTCAAGACACACATTCAGTAAAGCTACTGAGCACATTCAACAAGAGGATGGAAACAGTGTGTTTGAGGTAGGTCTGTAAGGCAAAGTATCAGAAAGAGTGGGAAAACCCCATGTGACTCCTGCTGGTTGGCCCGGAACAAACCCAGTGCTCTCTCTGGGCTTCTGTTTCTCCACTCGTCAAGTATGCAGGTTGAGTTGGATTCTCCTCAGGGGATCTTGCAGTCTTGACTTCTGTGGTCTCCAGTTTAGACAGCAAAGTAAGAGGAGAGCCTGTTTCTGTGGCTGACAGACTTGAGCTTTGTTAGTCTGTCTACACTGAAGCCAGGTCTGGGGAATCATGCAAAATAGCCCCAGAGGAAGATGTTGATGGCCAGCAAGAGGACAGCATTGATGTTGCAGACATGTCTCCAGAGTGGCTCCTCCTCAATGCTCGTCAGCTTCTGTTCTAGCGCAGCCTTCTCTGCTGGGCTCAGGGCCTGCTCCGGTGCTCCAGAGAGCCCACAGAACCAGCTCCAGAGCAACTTTCCCCAGGACCTGCTTGGGGCTGGAGGGACAAAGCCAGAAGAGGAAGAAGAGCAGGAGGGAAGAGGCAAATAAGATTGGAGAAAGGAAAGTGATAGGAGAGTAGGGGAGGGAGAGAGATGGTGAGAAACTGAAGGAAAGTATGGGGGGTGCACAGGAAATGGGGAGGGGTGAAGCTATTGACTTGTACTTCCTGCAAACTACAGACCAAGGGCTGAGCTGGTACTCTAGACTAAGTTCTGACCTTGGCCACAGCACCCAAACACTCATGTAGTGGAAGCACTACTTTCTTGGAGAGGGGATGGTGTATAAAGTGGCAGGATAATGCAGTTCATCCCAATTCATAACACAAGTCCTGAATAAGGGCAGAAGGAAGGAGCATTATCTCACCCAGGAAGAAGGAAGCATTTGAACCAGGCAGACTGCCACAACTGCAATTGGAAAGGGCACTGGGCTGCAAGCCAGAAACCTGGTTCCAGGGCCAGCTCCGCCATTAGCTGACTGTGAGGCCATATGCAAATCACTCAGCTTCTCTGAGCTGGAGGTTCTTTCTGTCTCAGATGTATCAATGACATATACCCCATTCTTCTCTGGGTTGTTCTGACTACCAAATGAGGATGGAAATTGGACAGCACTTTAAAAAGTTACCAGTGCTGGAGCAGTGGGAGAGGTTCTGGTGCATATGATATTCTAAATGTACATGAGACTGAACCCATGGCGACACGGGCTTCCTTGGGGTGAGAAAGGGGCCTGCTCTGAGGTTAAAATATAGCACAATTCACTAAAAACTAAATTCAAAAGAATTAATAAGGTAAATATTTTTAAGTGTTTTTAAATCAACAGATATTATATCACAAATAAAATTAATATAAAAATCCTTTCACTGAGATTGAAAAGAATGCACTGGGAATGAATGCTTTATTATTTTAATGTGTTTAGAGTGTGGTAGCTGGTAAGTTCAATAAAACCACAGGGTGTCAGAGATGCAAGAACCTTGGATGCCATCTGGTCTGGCTCCCTGATTGCACAGAGACGAAAAAAGTCTCGGAAAGGGAAGAGATTTATTTAAGGTCACATAGCAACAGAACTGCACTAATGGTAATATGAATTCAGCATTTCATTTGTACTAGGCTTTATCATTTTCCAAGCTGATTGAAACATTCTCTCTTTTGATTCCCTTGGCAAACTTCTGAGACAGAGGATGCACAGAGCTTCATATTTAAATTCCTATGCCCAGAGAGCCTATGTCACTAAAGGAGTTATTAAGTGGTGTGCCATAACTCAATAAATTCATATCTGAAACCTGGGATGTACATATTTCTTTCAGATCTACTCTGCTGTCCTTTAAATATATACATTTAATATTTAAAAAATATTTTCTATACATATTTTATATTTTTAAAAAATATATATTTTTATATATATATAAATATATATATTTTTTGAGACAGGGTCTCACTCTGTTGCCCAGGCTGGAGTACAGTGGCACATTCATGGCTCACTGTAGCCTCAACCTTCTGGACTCAAGCAATCTTCCCATCTCACCCTCCTGAGTAGCTGTGACCACAGGTGTGCACCACCACACCCTGCTAATTTTTGCATTTTTTGTAGATACGGGGTTTTGCCATGTTGCCCAGGATGGTCTTGACTCCTGAGTTCAAGCAATCCCCCTGTCTTGGCCTCCCAAAGTGCCGGGATGACAGGCATGAGCCACTGTGCCAGCCTCCTTTAAATATTTTTCACTTTCCTTTTCAGGACTCAACATTATACTGCCTGGCTTATGCCTACCTGCAGGTTTTTTGAGAGAGGGTGCCTTTTCCCTATTTCTGATGTTTGTTTCTCTGGGCAGGGAAGGAGCTTTAGTGTATAATAGCACCAGCCTTTCCCTACCCTTCTACTTCCTCATGGTGGTGGTCTGTGAAGGGGGGTGAGCTTCTTTCATTGGACTTCTTGGCTGACTTGGTGCCTCCTTTTTCTTGCTTGGGAGCAAGGCATCCACAGGGAGCAGGCATTCCTCTCAGCTTCTCCAGGGACAACTCTGTTCCTTGGCCTGGGGACCAGCCAGGGAGTAGGTTCATTTGTGTGACTCTGTGTAAGTCTGTCTAGTTCTGGGGTTCAGCAGTGGGAAAGTACAAGCTGTCTCCTTCCTCTTTCTCTTTAGGAGCTTCTTTGCAGCTTTGCCCCTTCTTCCTTCCTCCTTCTCTTGGCAGTTGCCTCATCTACAAAAGCTCATGCTCTCAGATTGCTTTCTTGAATACCATAAGTTTTACAAGGCCCAGGACCCAGTCTTTGCAATGATGATGGGGGAGCAGTTTAAAATATATATATATATATATATTTGCAAAGCAAAATATCATGAAGTAATAGGGGCAACTGATAAGACCAGGCAGGGTGATGTTGATCTTTGGTAGTATCTTCTGAAGTGAGCCTATGTGGGTTTTAACCATGAAAGTTTGGAAAAAATTATATCCATCGTTATGAATAGCTTTTTATACTGGATTATTGGCTTTTAACTGCCATAGCTTGGGAAGAAGCTTTGAGCCTTAGACCTTGGTGGGATTCTGGGGGTTGTGATGTCATTAACGTTAGGCAAGTGGCTGTTTCTCTAGAATCAAGGCCTTAAGCAAAGGTGAAGGGCCTCAAGAAAGGTGGGATCCTTCGCAGGTCTGGAGGAAAGTATAGGGTGGCAAAGGCACGAGAACTGAGTGGCATGGCATTGCCAACCATGCTGGTGCAGCAAGTGATGCTTTGCTAATCCTGTCTATGCTGTTAGCTCACTAGAAATATTTAAAGTTTGGCCCAGAGAGGCTGGTATAAAACTAGAGCTACGGCCAATCCAATGAGAGAAAGTAGCTGCAGTTGCTGAGGGAACCCTAACTCCATCCAGGCACTGAGACCTGTTTTTTAAAAAAACTTAATGATTTTACTGTTTTTTCACATGAAGATGCATTTTATTTCTCTGCCTGGATGTTATAAACAATGACATACCATTGTGTTTAAAAGCCCAATATTACTACATTATTGACATTTTTATCCATTTTAGTGTAAACTCTACATCTTTGCACTACCTGTTTGCCTCCAAGAGATTCTCACCTCCTTGGGGACAGAGACTATGTCTTATTCATCTACTTGTATTGAGACCTTCTTTCACTGAGGCAGAAAATAGATCTAAGAATTAAATTTCTTTGAATTTTTAATTCACAAAGGCAAGAGAGATTGATTTCGGACTTTAATTTGCAAACTTATTTAACTTTTTGGATTTTATTTATTTTCCTGGGACACTTTTTTTTTTCTGTTACCTTTATTTTAGTTTCAGGGATACATGTGCAGGTTTGTTATATAAGTAAATTGCATGTCACTGGGATTTGGCGTATAGATTATTTTGTCACCCAGGTAGAGCTTTATAGAGTTTAACATTTTCCTTGGGATTTTTTAAATTGAAAAAAAATCTTTATAATGTTTTCACTCTATCATTAGAATGTTTTAATATTGTTATTTCGTTTAACTCAGGAAGGTGATAGCTGCATTGTGTCTAACACAGGTACCTCAAGTCATGTCTTAAAATAATTTTCAACTGTAGATACTGTGTGGCCTTCGAGTAGATTTAGCTGACATACTCTTCTAACACATGTAGGAACCCCCAGGGATGCACTTCATATGTCACATGGCTCATCAGCAGCTCGAGGAGACACCCGGAGGTGTGAGAGGGTGTTCTGGAGGAACCTCAGGAAAACAGAAACAACTGTATGGAGGCATGGCTGCTCTCATCCCACGAGGGACAACCACGCTTCTGTATGACTGTAGGCAGACTTGTTGAGCCCCGGGGGAGATAAATAAATAATAAAGGAAAGTGGTGGTGGGGACACGGGTGAGGGGTTTCTTTGTCATGCCTCATGTTTCCTTCCATGTGGAGGGAACCCCGTGGGTGTAACATTCTTTGATTTTCTGCCCTTGTACTCATTCAACCTAGGGAAGAAGGGACTTCCGTGTTGGTGGATTTGGGAAGGATAAAGAGGACATGCTTAGCTCAGCCCTGCCCTTCTTTACAGGGAGGACAGGGCTGAGCCAAGCATGCCCTCTTTATTCTGTGCCCCGATCAGATCTGCTGGTGACTGGATGGGTACCTCCGTGGAATATGGGGATTCAGTATTAGGAAGTGGATCTCCCCACAGATATAAACCAACTCTTTCCACTTATACTTGATCAGTAATGAGGGCACTGTTTTGGCTCCCATCTACCTAACTCATTTATCTTATTTTTCTAATAGTTCAATAGCCACGTGGGAAGGGAGTTAGGGTGATATTTATTGGCCTTCCTCAGAGGCCCCATCCCAAAGGCCGCCCACGACATAAGTCTGTGCCCATTTGTTCCTCTGTGATGAGTATCCCCCGGCCTGCCGCAGCGTACCTTCAGGCTGCTCCTGGCCCAGGCTCGAGTTCTCCGCTGCTCCACCTCCTGCGGGGCACTGCCCGACTGGTCTCTCGGATATCTCTGGTGTACTCTCGTGGGCCTCCTTCTCTAGCTCAGAGGGGGGGCAGTTCCGAGTCCACCATGTCAGGCGTGTGAGCTGGAGGGAAAGAAGACACTGGAGTCAGTTGCCTTGGAGAGAAGTCATGCTGTAGAAAAACAGAGGCCCATTTGTGGAAGGCCATCTGAAAAATAGCAAAGAGTACAATGAACAAGGCCAGGACTGGGAGTCAAGTTTTATCTTAGACTTGCCCAAGGCTTGGATCTTAGCCCTGACTTCCTCTTACTTCAAATATGAACACTCCCTGCTCTACATCAAGTGCTCTACCCCAGGCTTGTGCCAGGTGCTAGAATACAGACCTGAAACACACCTGGGTCCTGTCCTCATGGATTTTACAGACTGAGGGAAACGAGGCTGGACAGGGAGGCAGGCACTTGAGAATGAGGCTTCAAAGGTCAGACTGAGGAGTTGTAGCTTAAAGAACAAAAACCCTGTAGGCAATGGAGAGTCACTGCAGACTTTAAGAAGAAGATAGAGACTGTAAGTGCCGGAATCTTCAAAGACCTCTTGGAGTGAATTGAAAGGGGTCCAGATTGGAGGATAATGCAAAAATGAAGCCAAAAATAATGGACACCTGAGGAAATGGATAAAGGAGGTGAAATCAGAACAGTGTGACTGACTGAAAGAGCCAGGTGAGGGACATGGGAGAGGCTAATACAGCTCCAGGGTTCCTGCCTTGGGTGACCAGACATGTAGTGGTGCCTCTCCCAGGAATAAAGAACACAGGACAAGGAGTGGGTATTAGTGCTGGTGAGAGAAAGAAGAGAGATAGAGATAGATAGAGACAGAGACAGAGAGAGAGAGAACATGTGCACACACAAATATGATGATGTGCTTCAGGAGTCTGCAGGTCGTCCTAGTGGAGATGTTCAGGTGAGGAGAAATAAAACTTACTTCCTTGGATGGCCCTGATGGCTTTCTCTCTTCTCCTTTTTGGTGACTGAGCAAAATAAAACACAGCAGTTCTCTGCCTCATATCGGTGGTGTGGGACTTACCACTGCCTGAGCTCTGAGGCAGCTTTCTGTTGCATGTAGAGCTGGGTATCCCCTATCCTGCTCCCAGCTTCTTACTTTCCGCTATGCTGGGCCCAGGCATGCATCTCTCTGGGATCATGAGAGCCTGGGAAGCTTCCTTGCTTATAAGTATCTCTCAATAAACCTTACCTAATACTTCTACTGGGTGTCACCAGTAGCATATGGACTATGTCTCTGTATGTCATCAGGGGACAGTTGGATTTTTGGTTTGAATCTTGGGAGAAGGGTTTTGGCTGTAGATAGAGAATTGAGCATCAACTTTACATAGAAAGTGGTGAATTGATAGCCCAGGAGTGTTGTAGGGTGAGAGAGGTTATAGGCCACAGATGGGTTCCTAAGGAACACTGATATTTCAGAGCAGACAGAGAAGCCTGTGAAGAAGTCAAAAGAGTGATTGGAAGGGTAGTCAAAACAAACAAACAACAAAAATGCAAAACCTAGGGGAGAAATATTTCATGGAAGGGAACAGAAGAGAGGTCTTCGGGGTGCAGGAAGTGGTCAGTAGTGTCCAGTTCTCTTGGGAATTCATTTAAGATAAAGACAGGAACATGACCTTTGATTTTAGCAATAAGATGTTATCAGTGACTTCAGTGAGAGCAATGTCAGCGGAATGTTGGGGACAACAGCCAGACAGCAGCAGCTGAGAAACAGACAAGAGGTGGGAAGCGGAGGCTGGGAAAGGAAACCATTCTTTGCAAAAGTCTGCTGTTGAAGGGAGGAGAGGGAGGCAGCAGGAACTAGAGGATAACAGGATTCAGGGAAGGATTTTCAATTGGGGAAGACTTCAGGATGAAGAGTGAGGAAACAGGCAATGGAGAAGAGGTTGAAGATTCAGCGGGAGGAGGGGCTCATTTCTGGTGTGGGCCACTGGAGAAGTCAGCCTGGGAAGGCCCTGCTTTTTTGTAGGAATCAGTGAAACCAAGGGTATAAAGTCATCTTGCAAACTCTAAAGCACCATCCATCAAAAGAGTATTATCCCTGATATCCACTCCGTGTTTCAGGGACTGACTTCCAGCATGGGCTCTGTTATGGGCTGAGTTGTGTCTTTCCAAAATTTCTATGTCAAAGTCCTAACCGCCAGTACCTCAGAATGTGACTGTATTTGGAGATGGGGTCTTTACAGACAATTAAGGTTAAATGAGGTCACCAGCATGGGCCATAATCCATTATGACTGAAAAGAAGAGGAGATTCAGTCACAGGCAGGCACAAGGGAAGACCATGTAAAGACAAAGAGGAGAAGGCAGTTTTTTACAAGCCACAGAGAAAGGTCCTGGATGAAACCAGCGCTGCAGACACCTTGATCTCAGCCTTCCTGCTACTGGAACTGTGAAACCATACATTTCTGTTGCTTAAGTCACCCAATCGGTGGTCTTTTATTTCAGCAGCCTTAGCTCTAGGCTGTAAGGAAAAAAGGCCACAGAAGACCAAGCATCAGTGTTCAAGGGCTGTTGCTTGTGAGAGGTGAGGATTTCAATTTGAGTTCTTCACTTAATAAGCTCTCTGTTTCTTTTCTCTTGTATTTGTTTCTTGGCCACTTAAAATTCTCTATTCATTCTTCAAGGTCTAATTCAAAGTGTCCTCGTCAGTGTGCCCTCCCTGGGCCCCCAGGAGGTGACTGCCTCTCCCTCTGTGCTTGGCCCCTCCGGTTGAGCTTGGCCCTTCTGCACTTTCTCTTTGTATAGTGGCAACTTGTGTCAGCTCTGTTTCCCCCTGAGGATAAACTCTGGCAGGGACCATTCATCTTTGTAAGCCCAGCACAGTTGCCTAGCACATAGTAAGTACTCACTGAGTAATTTTTGAGTGGAATGAATTACTTTTCATTGGGGAATTCATAGCCCAAGCAACTTTCCCTCCCAAGGACATCTGTGTGGCCAGAGGGGAGACCATAACCCAACAAAGTAAAAGTCAGCAGTGGAATTCCAGGCTATGGGGGAAGGGAGAGCATTTCTGGAGGGCCTCAGTATGAGTATAACACTTGCCTGTTCCTCAGGGATGGGAGTGGTACAGAGGCTGACGATGATGACGACGATGGCAGTGAGCCCGCAGAGGAGGAGTGCAAAGTACAGGTAGTGGAAGTCCTTCAGCACTGCTGGTCTCCGGTCTACCTCCCCACAGGCTGGTGCTGGATATGAGAACTCCAGGATCATGCGCAGAAGCCCCACTCCCAGGCCAGACATGAGGCCCCAGAAAGCTCCCTGTGAAAGAGGGCAGACATGAGCTGAGGTGCGATCCAGGTGGGAGACCCTAGGAAGGTAAAACTACTCTGTCCCCAAATCTGTCTCCCACTGGTTTATTACCATGCTGGGAAAATCCATCTACTAATGGGGAAATGAGTTCCCCATTAGTACTGAGACTTTGTCTTGACTGAAAGGCACAGTGGCATAGGGGTCGTAGAGTCAGATAGACTAAGATTTGAATCCTGGCTCCATTGTGAACTGACTGAATGAATGACTCAGCCTTGCTGACTCAGAGTTGTCTCATTGGGGGCAGTAATTTAAAAATTCATAAAATTAAAACAGTACTAAGTAATTAATAGATGGTTAATATTCAACTACAATGGAATAAACTTTTGTAATAATCAGGGAATACCAGGATCCCCTTCCCAACCTTCTATTATGATAAATCAGAAATCAGAATAGAGACTTTCCTTTTGTTGTTGTTGTTTTTAAGAAAAGCTCTGGTACCTCTCATGTCTTTCTTTTTTATACCTCCATTTGGCCCTAACCTGTGCCTGTTCCCAGCATGTAAGAGTATGGGAGATATTGATCCTGATTTCAAAAACTTTGGAATGAGCAGAAACACCCAGAGTTCATCCAGGTCCTGCTGTGTGGCATCGTTGTCAGTGAGATGAGACCTGTGCAGACAGTAGACACTTGCTTAGGTGTACTATCAAGGGAGGGGGTTCTATGACCTCATTTTCAATGACCTTGAACTCTCACATTGTTTTTGTGGAGTGGTGTCCATGATATCCATCAGCTTCTCAAGGTACAGCCAGCCTGTCTCTTCTAGGCTATCCTGGGGAGTAACCAAGCCTCCAGTCCTGGGGTACCCCTTGCTTCCTCCCAGATTCTGTCAGGTTTCAGGGCCGTTGCATGAATGATGCATGTGCAGGAACCCTTGTAAGGTCACACTTTGTCATCATCATTGTCATTGCTGTTATTTTGCTTACACATAGAACCTTATAGTGTTAGAGATGGAACAGACCCTAGAGATATTACAGTCTCTCTTGCACATTCACATACACTGTTCTTTGTGTCTGGAACATTCTTCCCCCTCCCATTAATCCTTCAGGCCTCAGCTCAGATGTCACTTCATCCAGGAAGTCTTCCCTGACCCCTCCCAGGAGCCCCATAGGTTAGGTGCTTGTGCTCTTTACTCTCCCACCAGCCAGCATACTTTATTATTATTGCTTATTCAGTTATCTCTCTGCCAGCCCAGCGATGGCACAGCTATGTGAATCTCATAAACCATTGCATCCCTGGAGCTGCCATTATAAGACTGATAAATGTTTGTTGAGTGAATGAATGAATCTAGGCCAGATGCTATGGTCAGGAAAATGGAAGCCTAGAGGGGAAGTGGATTTTCCCAAGGTCACAGAGACCAGGTGATTGAGAGACCAGGTCTCCAGCCCCTCTGCTGTATGTAAGAGACAGGTGCACTGCACTCACAGGCTCTGTGACTCTCTTGCAGAAGATGGCCAGCAGGAAGAGAGCAGTGATGGGAGGGGCCAGGTAACTGGTGACAGCCTGGATGTAGTCGAAGAGCTGCCCACTGTTGGAGCTTTGGATGATGGGGATCCAGAGGATGCTGATGACAACCAGGAACACCACAAACACTCTGCCAGAGAGAGCACAGGGCACTGAGGCACACTCGGGTGGGCATGGTGTGGTGTGGGGTGAAGGTGATGGGCAGGAACCAGGAAGGGAGAAGGGAGGGACACCACAAACACTCTGCCAGAGAGAGCACAGGGCACTGAGGCACACTCAAAATCCCGGAATATCGGAATTGTGGAATTGAAGAAACTTATAATTCTAATGCCTCCATGGCACTTATATATTAGATGCCTTCAAGGTCACGTCACCCAGCTGTTGCTGTTCACGGAGGAATTCATACATTCCGCCCCACCCCCACCCCAGTAAAAGGTCTCTGGTCTCTGCGTAGCATGTCTTCCCCTCTTTTCCATCCCAGCCCTGTGTAAGGCAGCTCTTTCCCAGCATGACTGCAGCTTCCAGGAACTGCTCCCTCCTCCAGGCGCTGCTCCTCTCTCCCTTACTGTGGCATTGATCTTGGGAAAGAATCCCACTTATTCACCTGACTCCCTCTCAACAAACTGTGGCTCAGACCTAAGTCCCCGAAGCATTCTGCATGTACGATTTTGCAGATGTGTGAAGTAGATGAAAAACTTTTCTTGGATGTGTTGGGTGCAATAACACATATGACCAGTAGATAGAGCCCGAACCTCACTGATTGAGGAAATGATAGCAAAACCAGTTTATGTGCACACATAAGGAATGCTTCTTTTGACATGTCACTGCATACCTGTCTTCTCCTCTCCTTTTCCTCCCATTTTGCCTCTCTTAGACTCCACTAGAGCATCAGCTACCCAAGTAGCTTCCCTACCGCTCGTCCCCCTCTTCTTTGCACAATCTGTCCTGCACTCAGATCCTGCAATGGCCAGTCCCCTTGCCTAGGGCTGGGGGTGCACAGATGAGCAGGCAGTAGAAATCCATTAGGCAGCTCTGGGCAGAAGGCATCCTGGTGGAAAGAACAGTGAGTGCAAAGGCAGGGAGATGCGAAAAAGCAAGATTCCTCAATTCAATTTCCTAGCCACAAAGTGGGAGAACTTTAATCCAGAAACCCAAGTAAGGGAACCTTCGATTATGAAACGAAGATTTTAAAAAGGGCCCCTTAACATTATGTGAACTACAAATCTGCAGCCTATGGAAAACCAAAAATAGTAGCCACCAACTTAGGCTTTTAAAAGCATAAAACTGTTACCTACAGATAAAGTTCAAATTCCTTAGCTTGGTGTCCAAGGCTCTGCATCATTTGGAGACAGCCCTCCCATGAAAATCTCCATTGACGCAAATACCTTGCTGTGTTACCTGTGTTTCCACCTTTCTTATTAAACTGTGAGCACCCTGAGGGCAGGGCCATATGACCCATCCGTGGGTCCCCTGCATGTGGGATGTGATGCATCGTAGATGTTCAGAGTGAATCTGATGGATTAAATTAATAGCATTTTTTTTTTAACTGGGCGTAACATCCAGAGTTGATTGGGAATACCTTGGGTGAGCTGCTTGCTAAATTTCCTTGCGCTTACACAGTTTACCTTTCATTTCTTAAGTCCCTTTTTTTAATCTCTCAATAACCCTGTTGATCAATTCCAAGATAAAGTTACCAGGGAAGAGGTGTTTTTTCCTATTATTCAGAAAGAAGGAGTGGTCCAGGGTTGGGGAAGGACTTACTTGAAATGTGGAGAGCTGGAGCTTGAACCCAGTGCTCTGGCTGCCAGTCCTGGGTCCAACCCAGCCACACCTGCTCAGGGTAACCCAGGGCAGGGGAGAGGGGAGAGGGCACTTGGGAAGGAAGGAAGAAGGGGCCAGCGCACCTGCCCACCACCATCAGCTCCTGCTCTGTTGCCTTCCTGCGGAAGCGCTGCCACACGTCAATGGCGAACAGGGTGCTGCTGCTGTTGAAGATGGAGGTGAGTGAGCTCATGAGGGCGGCCATGATCACGGCAATCATCAGGCCCCGCAGACCTGGGGAGAGATGAGGCTCATGTGAATAGCTGGCCTGTTAAGGCCGACTCTGCCAGGACCACAGAAGCTATTGGAGCGTTCTGCAGAGTCAGGAGCTGGGGGTGGGGATGAGAGAGGGAAGGGGTTGGATGAGGCTCCCATCCAGCACAGATAAGAAATCCAAGACCACAGAACTACAGGTTGGGTTCTGTCCAGGCTCTCTCCCTGCCTTTCTATGTGGCCTTGCATGACTCATTTGCCCCTCCACCTCCCACCCTGAGCCTCAGTTTCCTCATCCATCCTATTAAGGCATGTAGGACTAGGTTCTCTGAAGCTTTAACATCTCAGTCTAGGTTTCACAGCTTGTAGATACTTGGTTAGTGGGTTGCTGCTGGGGAGAGGAGAAAGGTGATTATTAATAATGGGGTGGATCTGTTTAGTGTTTCTATACCTTCTTCATTGACATGGTGGTGTTGGGCTAAAGCCCTGGCCTGGGAGGTAGCAGCTTTGGGCTTGTTTCCTGGCTCTGCAAGTAACCAGCTGTATGTATGATCCTTGGACTAGCTCCTTGCCATTTCTGGGCCTATTTTTCCACTTGAACAAGGGAGGATGGGGCCCACTGATATCTGAAGTTTCTCTGATGGTGACCAAGCTTCTAGAGATATGACTGCTCACCCCTGGGGAGATGATCCCAGCCCGGGTCCCACCTCAGTCCTCTCTCCCTCCAAATCCATATATTTAACCACCTTCTGATGTCCATTTCTCTCCCTTGGAGTGCCACAGGTGCCTCAGACTCAAGTGCTCCAAACTCAGGTGCCCATCTCCCTCTGGGGACTTCTCTTCCCCTCTTTAGTTATTGTCTTTCGAGCCCCATAGCAGAGCTTAGGGCTACTTGAGACCCTTGCTCTGCTCCCCTCCCTTCTTACCTCCAATCTGCCCCTCAGGGCAGCTCTGTCCTAGCTGGGCCTCCCTCCATGGCCACTACTGCCTGGATTTACTCCTCCTTCTACCACAGGGAGGGAATATCTCTACACTCTGCTGCCCTCCATAATCCTACCTCTCTTTGTATGTCCCTAATCTCAATATCATTATAAAACCACCATCTAAAGGCCAAGATCTGGGAGCCTTCTAGGATTTCTCTGTATTATCCCTCAAATCAAGTCCTGTCAATTCAACCTCACAAACATCTTTAAATCCCTTCTCTTCATCTCTGATGCCACTGACTTGGTCCACCTACCTGGACCACTGCAAACACCCCATGGACAATCTCTCTGCCTACCCCCAAGCCTGCCTCATACAGAGTCGTCCACGCAGACTGGTCTTGCTGAAACACAGAGCCAGTCATGCTCTCTCTGACCAAAACCCCCCAGTGTCCCAGCACTCTGCTCCAGAACAAGGCTTGGCAGTGACATCCCCACCAGGAAGGTTGTCTTCATTCCTCCTGGCTCCTGCATCCACACTGGGCCTCTTTAAGCTCATACTTCATGCCCTCTCTTCACCCTGGGCCTTTGCAGGCACAGCTTCTCATCCCTAGAATGACATTTCCTATGCCCCTCCGGCTGTGTCTGCCTAAGATTTAACTCGGGATGCAGCTCCATTTCCTTCCTTCTGGGAGACCTTCCCGACATCCTCCAGCTGGGTCAGGTGCCTCCTTAGGGCTCCCTTAACCCATACTGGGTCACCACATTGGTTCCACTGGATTGTGCCTCTGACAAGTCCAGGCACCCTGGAGACCGCGTGATGCCTGAGCAGGGGCCTGCCTTTTATCTCTACATCTCCAGAACCTGCCCACAGAGCTGATGTCTTATGTACAAATGCTTGTAAAAAGTGTGTGTGTGTGTTAGGATGGGGGTGCAGAGGTGAATAGTTTTCTTCCCTCTTCCCATCCATGTTAGTGCCATCCCTCCTGGGCAATGGAGATTGGAGGAGGCTGGAGGTGAGAGTGCAGGGTGGGGTGGGGAGGAGAGACTCACCAACAGGCATGAGAGTCATGACCAGCTTGGGGTAGGCAATGTTGGAACATCCCACTCGGGCCCCACAGATGCTTTGGCAGACATCAGGGTCCACGCAGCCCACCTCGTCTGTGGAAGAAGTGATGGCAGTTAGAGTCCATGATCTTGTGCCTTCTCAGGTTGGCCTAGTATTTGCTTTCCAAAACTACAGGATAATGTTCACTGGAGACTGACAGGGACCCGTGTCTTCAAGGTCAAGGGGCAAATGGTGTCCAGGTCTTTGGTAAGTTTCTTGTCCGTACACTTACTACCTGATTCACATTTTTTTCTACTGAAATATTTAATATATGTTTGGCCCACAAAGCCTAAACTGCTTACCATGTGTTCTTTCCTTTTCTTTCTATCTTGTTTTGTTTGTTTGTTTGAGATGGAGTCTTGCTCTGTCGCTCAGACTGGAGTGCAATGGCGCAATCTCGGCTCACTACAACCTCCACCTCCCGGGTTCAAGTGATTCTCCTGCCTCAGCCTTCTGAGTAGCTAGGATTACAGGCACGTGCCACCACGCCCAGCTGATTTTTGTATTTTTAGTGGAGACGGGGTTTTACTAAGTTGGTCAGGCTGATCTCGAACTCCTGACCTCATGATTCATCCACCCCGGCCTCCCAAAGTTCTGGGATTACAGGAGTGAGTCACTGTGCCCGGCCTTCTTTTCCTTTCTTTGCTTTGCTTTCCTTTGCTTTGCTTTGCTTTCCCTCCCTCCCTCCCTCCCTTCCTTCCTTCCTTCCCTCTTCCTCCTCCTTTTCTTTCTTTCTTTCTTTTTCTCTTTCTTTCTTTCTTTCTTTCTTTCTTTCTTTCTTTCTTTCTTTCTTTCTTTCTTTCTTTCTTTCTTTCTTTCTTTCTTCTTTCTTTCTTTTTCTTCTTTCTTTCTTCTTTTCTTCCTTTCTTTCTTCTTCTTTTCTTCTTTCTCCTTCCTTCCTTCTTTCCTTCCTTCCTTCCTTCCTTCCTTCCTTCCTTCCTTCCTTCCTTCCTTCCTTCCTTCCTTCCTCCCTCCCTCCCTTCCTCCCTCCCTCCTTCCTTCCCTCCCTCCCTCCCTCCTTCCTTCCCTCCCTACTTCCTTCTCTCTTTTCTTTTCTGTTCTGTTCTGTTCTTTCTTTTCTTTTTGACAGGGTTTCTCTTGCTCTGTTTCCCAAACTGGAATGCAGTGGGGCAATCACAGCTCACTGCAGCCTCAACCTCCTGGACTCAAGCTCCTGGACTCAGGATCCTCATCATTCCAAGTAGTTGGGTCTATGGGTGCACGCCACCATGCCTGGTTATGTGTTCTTAATAGACAAACCTTGCCAACCCCTGCTCTGGTCTAACATTGCCGAGGGACACATTCCCATTCTCCAGACACTCCTTGAAAGCCCCAGATCCCAACACCCAGAGAGCAAGACTCACTCTTACCTGGGAACAGGGCCCGGCTGATCATGCCAGGCATGACAATGAAGAACATGGGGAGGATCTTCAGGTAGCCCCCCAGCACAGAGCCTCCCTTGGCATGAGACAGACTCTTGGCTGAGAGAGACCGCTGCACAATGACCTGAAAGGGCAGCAAATGAGGAGTGCAGCTCAGGTTGAGGAAATGCTCACTAAGCCACAGGTGAGCCCTGACACTGGGCATGACTGTGCCCCTACTCCAGTCCAGTCACAATCCCAAAATGACGCCTCTGTGCATCCAGGCGCTGGGTTTTTCTGCAGGAAGCCACCCCACTTCAGGCTAAGCCTGGCTGGGGATTACCTGGTCTGTGCACCAACACCAGGTGGCCAGCACTGTAAGCCCGAAAATGAGACCTGGCCAAGGGATGTCCCCGCTCACAGGGTCCCGAAGCAGGTGGAAGGCATCGGGCCGTGGGAGATGACAGGTGGTGTTGGGCACTGTGACATTAGGGATGGCCTGCCTGTACCGCTGCTCCAGGCCTGGGTACCAGCCCACATCCTGAAAGCCTGTGAGGAGACAGTGAGTGAAGCAGCCCTGAGACCCCACTGAGCCTGTCACTCAGCATGTCCAGCCCCCAGCCTCATGTGGGCTCTCAGGTTGGAACTGACGTGGGGATTGGGGGTGAAAGAGGAAGATGGGGCTTAGGCTCAAGATCCTTGGTTTGAAGTAGCGAGAACCCTGATCTTTGGGAGCCGCAGCCTGGAGAGGGGACATGGCTCACATGGCTCTAAGCACTGGAAAGTTTCAATCGAACTCTGGAGGTGACAGAGACAGGACAGAGAGGAATTTAAGAATGATGGTGGGGTGTATTTAGGTCTCTTTCTTACCCAGAAACATGAGGACCAGGGCTCCCCCGACCATGATTGCCGTCTGCAGAGCATCTGTGTAGATAACGGCCGTGAGGCCCCCTGGGGACCCAAGGAGAGGGCTCATCAGTCAGCACCAGTTTGGGATCCTCTCTGGCTGCCTGCTCTATGCATGGCCACACTGGGGAGACCAGAGAAGACACAGAGCCCTCTTAGCAGGGGAACTCTGGCCACCTGCCTTTCTCCACACCCAGTGCTCCCCTCTCTCCCTCCCTGGCAGGATGCCGGCTGGTCACAGTCAAAGGTGGTGGGGTCCCTTCTTTCTGTCTTGACAGCAGCTGACTGTGGCCATCACGCCACAGCTCTGTGTTATTGTTTAATATCCCAAGTCCATTCCTTGGCTTGTAGTTCACCAGGAATACTCCCTGCTTTCTCCTCCCAATGTCCATCTAAATGCCCCCCACCCCGTCTCTGGACCCCAACTTAACCATAAGTAAGGCTGTCCTCCCATGCTGGTCTCCCATGGTGCCCAACCTTGTGCGAGGAGATTTAGAGGAAACAGGAGGAGGTGGGTTGTGGTCTCTGCCTGGGGCAGCCTGCAGTGACTCTGGCTTGGGTCATAGTACCCCTCTCTACCTTGCTCCCTGGGCAGTTAGTCTTTTCTGGTATTTATTACTGTCTGTCCTTTCCTCTCTCTGCTTGACCCGTTCTTCCTCCCATTTCTGCCCTTTTCATCCCCCGGTCTCTGTCCCTGTGTCTTTCATTCTGTTCCCCTGTGTTCTTCTCTTCTACTTCTCTGTCTCAGCCTTTCTTTGTCTCTACCTCTCTTGTTTCTCTTTCTGTCTGTCAGCATCAGTGTTATATCTCTCTGTCTCTCTTTGGTTATCTCTCCTTCAGTCTTTCTCTCTGGGTGGTCTCTGCCAGTCAAAAACTTCCCTCTTTCCCTCTTCCTATCTCAGTCTCCGCAGCCCAACATGACCTTCCCTCTGCCTACCTGCAATGGTGTAGATGGCAGTCACCACCAGCAGGATCCCCGTGGAGAGGTACAGGTTCCAGCCCAATGCCATCTGGATGAAGAGAGCTCCAGAGAAGATGTCAGTCTGCAGAGAGCCAGGACCCAAGAGGCCAGGACACCCGAGGCCCTCAGTAGGGCTGTGTGGACACGTCACCTGCCTGCCCAGCAACACCAGGCATCCTCAGCCCTCATCACATGATGAAAATGAGCTTTAAGTGCTATGCTAAAGAGTGTGGGCTTTATCTTGCAGACACTGAGGCACCATGGAGGCTTTAAAGCAGAGAAGTACTGTATAAAGTCTCAAAACTGAGAAAAATTTAATTGCGTAGTCTGCTAGATGTGAAGGGAGTGGTGAGGAATTAAGTGGAAGACTGAGGAAGTGAAGGAAGGCGCTGGGCTGGAGAAGAAGAGGCCATTTAGGAGAAGAGAGGAAGAACCAGAGAGTTACTGGCTGCTCCCTGGCAGAGCAGAGCCTACTTGGCTGCCAGATGGCCCATGGCTGACCCAGTGCGGCAGGAGCCCTGGTGCAGATAGACATGGATCTGACTCATCTACATACTTGGGTTTATTAGCAGACAAGGGCTTATAGCCTGAGCCTAAGCTGACTTAGGGTGATTCTCAAACATTGGTGGAACAAGGGCCTTAAAGTGTTTTTCAGCCCTGGACCTGGCAACGGAGTGACTCAGTTCCCTTTAGTGTGTGCTTGTGGGTCCCATTCCATGATTGTTTTGTGAACCTGTTACGGGGTCTAAAACATAACAGAGTGGAAGGAGACTGGACTGGGTCATGGAACCCACACTTCAGTTTCAGTTCTAGAGCTAGCCCTCTGTGTGGGCTTGGGCAAGTCATTTGACCTATCTAGGTTTGTTTCCTGAGTTTAGGTCAATAGAGGAGGATTAAAGACTTTTCTAACTCCAAAAATCTCGGCAACTAACGCACATTTGATGAATGAATAATCCATTAATGAAAAAACAAATGAATGAACTCTGGATTGTGATTTCTTTGAGTGTAATGGCTGTTGTTCACTCCAAAAACATTTACCATTCATCTCTGAGTACCCCAGTGCAGAGGGGGAGCATGTGCTAAGGTTTCTAGGTCCTGCCTTCCTTTTTTTCAATGGATTGTCAGCTTCCCCTCAGCAACACACACATGGTGATGCACTCAGCAATTCCCGAATCAGCATTTCCAGACACAACGGCCACATTGTAATGACACCTACCGAGATCTTGGTGAAGATGTAGAGGATGAGAGACAGGACAGACATGTACACCTGGATCCTCTGGCCCCCAAATCGCTTCTTCAGGTACTGTGGCATTGTGACCACACCCGCTGCGATGTACACAGGGACGAAGACCCAGCCGAGGGCCAGGAGCAGCCAGGTTGCCTGGGAGAGTAGGGAGAAGAAGATATCCAGGCCCTGGATGTAGACAGAGGAGCGGCTTCCCACCCAGAGGCAGCGCTGTGCTGTGGGAGGCCCCCGAACAGAGAAATAAGGGACCTAGGACCTGACCCCAGTCCTCCCGTGTGACCTTGCATGGATCCCTCTGTCTCCTCCAGACCTTGATTTCCTCATCTGTGAAATGGATTCTCAATTCACCATGCAGCCTCCTAGGCATCCCTAAGGATCCTCCCAGCACTAATGCCAGAGATGGAGCACACATGCACTCATTATTCTGGAAAAACCAAACCAGCTTCCTTACATTCCACTCGAAGCCACCCACGGCGAGGCCTCCGGCAGCCCCTGTCCCAGCCAGGCCGATGAATAAGCCACTGCCCACATTGCTTGACATCAGAGATGCTCCAATCTGCAAGGCACAGTTGGGTCAAGGGTCAGGAGTCAGGAGTGATCTGAATGAATCTAGAGTGAGGACCATGAGTAGTGAGGGGGCATGAAGCTGATATTTATTGGGTACCCACTGTATGCCAGGTGCTGCATTCATAAATACATTCAATTCCACAGATATCCGCAGGGAGGGGTATTAGTCATCCCAGGTTACAGAGGAAGCAACTAATGTAAGGAAAGATGAACTCGCTGGCTCCAGGTCACCCAGTGAGTAAATGGTGAAGTGGAAAAAAGGGGAAAGTGGGAAGGAAGCCTGGAAAGTGGGGAGTGTGGACCTCTGCACTGAGGCCATGGGTCTGAGGACCTCCAAGGGAAGGAAGCTGAAGGGGATGGGGAAGCCCCACAGGAGGGAAGGAAAAGCCCTCCTGCCACCCCAGGGCGAGCCAGGCAGAGGGTGGAGCCGAGGAACTGAGCACAGGCCAAGTCGACCTCTGAGCTGAGTTAGTTCTCCAAGGGGGCAGCCAAGCACTTGGGAGGCAGTAGAGAGCGGTGATGATGGTGAGCATGATCAGGGCAGTCAGGGCCCGTGCAGCATCTCCAGGAACCAGCCAGCCTTCTGAGTATGGGGACTCATTTAATCCTCACCACAACCCTCAGTGCTACTTTTATCCCCATCTTACCCATGAGTAAACTGAGGCACAGATAGGTAACTTGCGCAAGTCTCAGAACTAGTAAGTGACCAAATTAAGATTCAATCCCTGGCTCTCTGGCCCAGTAACACTACACAAATGGTGCTTGCCACTTAATGCGCACTTGGTCAATTTTATCTCTTATTGTTAGATGGGATCCCTGACTGGGAGGGGAGAAGGGGGAGAGGAAGGGGCTCTGGAGCCTGGGAGGAGGCCTAAGGAGACCTCGGGGAGAGGGCTGGGGCAGCTGGGGGCAAAGCAGTGTTCCTTTTTGTATCCTATGTCACCACGATAAAATCACTTCCTCTATCAACAACTCAGCTTCTTCACCTATACAATGTGGGACTCACTTTTGCCCAACTTCCTGTTCTTTCGGAGGTGCTGTGAGAGAGAAAGTGAAAGGAGAGGAAAAGCATTGAGAAATTCAGACAAAGGCAGTCAACAGTGTAAAGGCACAGAATGAGCAACCAGCCTGACATTGCTGAGGCCCTGATGCTAGTGCCTCTGACACGTGCGTGTGCACACTCACATGTGCACTCACACATGCACACAGGCACAGCACACACACATGCACTCATGCACACACAGGCATGGTACACACACTCTCACACATGCACACTCACACTCTGACACATGCACTCACACACAGTCATGGTACACACACTCTCACATGTGCATACACACTCTGACACACACATGCACTCACACACACAGGCATGGTACACTCCCACATGCACACACATACTCTGACACACATGCACTCATGCACTTGCACAGTCCCACATGTGTACTCACACACATGCACATGTCCTCATACCTATGCCCTCACACACACAGGTATGCACACATATGCACACATGTGCACATACATTCACAAAGCACACACACAAGCACACTCATGCACACACACAGTGCCCACACTCACATGCATACACACACATGGAAACAAATTCTCACAGGACTCACACACATACACACTCTTCCTCAGGCGGTCCTAGGGTGCTGGTAGGGCTGGGCTGGACCACCCACTGGGTGTCTGCTCTGTGTTTGGGGCGCAGTGGGAACGTGGGAGTGCCTTCCAAGGCCTCCCTCTTGTTCGGAGGCCTCAGATTCCTCACACTAATCGTTAGGCCAGAGCTCGGTTCTCTGTAGGTTGACCAGGCAGTCAGCAGGGCCCCTGGGCTTCTCCTGAAGTCGTCAGAGGAACGTGCTCTGTCATGCTTCTTTCTCCTCCTTTCCTTCATTTCCAGGGCTGTGATTTGGGGGGCACTAGCTGAAAAGAACCATTTTGAAGGGTTTTTCCTTTCTCCTGATGAGAAGGTGGCTGGTAGCACCAGTGACCTGCCCACTGTTCCTGAGCTGCCAGGCCTCAGCTCCCCGCCATCCCTAGGGATTCTGTCACGCTGGACAGCAAGAGCTCCCTGCCCCTACTTCTTCCTGTCCCAGATACCTAAACTTTCCAGAGAGACCTGGAGGCTTCCTCTGTTTCTGCTACTCTTTAGCGAGTCTGTGACCACTAGAGAGTGGAGAAGGTGGTGAGAACGAGAAGGGTGGGGAGAGGGGATGAAGATGGCTGGTGATGTGAGTGTGCACGAATGTGTGCCTGAGTGAGCACGTGTAAGTGTGTAAATGAGCATGAGTATGAGAGTGTATGAGTGTATGTGACTGAGACAGTGTGTGAGTGTGTGAGTGCATGAGAGAAGGTGTGAGTGTGAGAATGGGAGGGTGATTGTGTGAATGAGTTTGTAAGTACGTATGAGTGTGGGCATGTTTGAACATGTGTGGGTGCCTATTTGAGGGTGAGAGTGCTGTGTGTGTGTGAAAGTGTGGGAATGTGAGTATGAGAGTGTTGTGAGAGTGTGGGAGTGTGACTGTGGGAGTGTGTGTGAGTGTGGGAGTGTGTGTGGGAGTGCTGTGTGTGAGAGTGTGGGAGTGTGTGAGGGTGCTGTGTGTGAGTGTGGGAGTGTAAGTGTGGGAGTGTTGTGAAAGTGTGGGAGTGAGAGTGTGGGAGTGAGAGTGTGGGAGTGTGAGTGTGAGGGTGCTGTGGGAGTGTGTGAGGCTGCTGTGTGTGACAGTCTAGGAGTGTGAGTGTGGGAGTGTTGTGAGAGTGTGGGAGTGTGAGGCTGCTGTGTGTGTGTGGGAGTGTGAGTGTGGGAGTGGTGTGAGTGTGGGAGTGTAAGTGTGAGGGTGCTGTGTATGAGAGTGTGGGAGTGGGAGTGTGGGAGTGGGAGTGTGAGAGTGCTATGTGTGAGAGTGGGGGAGTGTGAGTGTGAGAGTGCTGTGAGTGTGGGATTGCGAGTGTGAGTGTGAGCATGCTGAGAGTGTGGGAGTGTGAGTGTGGGACTGTTGTGTGAGTGTGGGAGTGTGAGTGAGTGTGGGAGTATTGTCCATGAGAGTGTGGGAGTGTGTGGGAGTGCTGTGTGAGAGTGTGGGAGTGTGTGTGAGGGTGATGTGTGTGAGTGTGGGAGTGTGTGAGTGTGGGAGTGTTGTGTGTGAGAGTGTGGGAGTGTGAGTGTGGGAATGCTGTGTGTGAGTATGGGAGTGTGAGTGTGAGGGTGCTGTGTGTGAGAGTGTGGGAGTGTGAATGTGAGGGTGATGTATGTGAGAGTGTGGGAGTGTAAGTGTGAGAGTGTTGTGAGAGTGAGAGAGTGCTGTGTGTGAGAGTGTGGGAGTGTGTGAGGGTGCTGTGAGAGTGTGGGAGTGTGTGAGGCAGCTGTGTGTGAGAGTCTGGGAGTGTGAGTGTGGGAGAGTGTGACGCTGCTGTGAGTGTGTAGGAGTGTGAGTGTGGGAGTGTTGTGCATGAGAGTGTGGGAGTGTGTGGGAGTGCTGTGTGAGAGTGTGGGAATGTGAATGTGAGGGTGCTGTGTGTGAGAGTGTGGGAGTGAGTGTAGGAGTGAGTGTGGGAGTGTTGTGTGTGAGTGTGGGAGTGGGAGTGTGATGCTGCTGTGAGTGTGTGGGAGTGTGTGGGAGTGTTGTGCATGAGAGTGTGGGAGTGTGTGGGAGTGCTGTGTGAGAGTGTGGGAATGTGACTGTGAGGGTGCTGTGTGTCAGAGTGTGGGAGTGAGTGTGGGAGTGAGTGTGGGAGTGTTGTGTGTGAGAGTGTGGGAGTGTGAGTGTGGGAATGCTGTGTATGAGAGTATGAGAGTGTGAGTGTGAGGGTGCTTGTGTGAGAGTGTGGGAGTGAGAGTGTGGGAGTGTTGTGAGAGTATGGGAGTGTGAATGTGAGGGTGCTGTGTGTGAGAGTGTGGGAGTGTGAGTGTGAGGGTGCTGTAAGAGTGTGGGAGTGTGAGTGTGAGGCAGCTGTGTGTGAGAATCTGGGAGTGTGAGTGTGGGAGTGTGAGTGTGACACTGCTGTGTGTGGGAGTGTGAGTGTGGGAGTGTTGTGAGAGTGTGGGAATGTGAGTGCAAGTGTGAGGGTGCTGTGTGTGAGAGAGTGGGAGCGTAGGAGTGTGTGTGTGAGAGTGCTGTATGTGAGAGCATGGGAGTGTGAGTGTGAGGGTGCTGTGAGTGTGGGATTGTGAGTGTGAGTGTGCTGAGTGTGAGAGTGTGGGAGTGTGAGTGTGAGCATGCTGAGAGTGTGGGAGTGTGAGTGTGGGAGTGTTGTGTGTGAGAGTGAGTTTGAGTGTGGAACTGTTGTGTTTGAGAGGGTGGGAGTGTGAGGGTGAGTGTGGGAATGTGGTGTGTGAGAGTGTGGGAGTGTGAGTGTGGGAGTGTCATGTGTGAGAGTGTGAGTGTGAAGGTGGGAGTGTTGTGTGAGAGTGTGACTTTGAGTGTGGGAGTGTTGTGAGAGTGTGGGAGTGTGAGTGTGGGAGTGTGAATGTGAATATGGGAGTGTTGTGTGAGAATGTGGGAGTGCATGTGAGTGTAGGAGTGTGTGAGTGTGGGAGTGTGTGAGTGTGGGAGTGTTGTGTGTGCATGTGAGTGTGAGTGTGGGAGTGTTATGTGTGAGAATGTGGGAATGTGAGAGTGTGGGAGTGTGAGTGAGAGTGTGGGGGTGTCGTGTGAGAGTGTGAGAGTGTGTGGGAGTGTTGTGTGTGAGAGTGTGACTGTGAGTGTGGGAATGTGTGCGAGAGTGCAGGAGTGTGAGTATGGGAGTGTTGTGTGTGAGAGTGTGGGAGTCTGTGAGTGTGTGTGTGGGAGTGTGAGTGTGAGTGTTGTGTGTGTGAGTTTGAGTGTGGGAGTGTGTGAGAGTGGGAGTGTTATATGTGAGTGTGAGTGTGAGACTCCTGAGTGTGTGTGGGAGTGTTGTGTGTGAGTGTGGGAGTGTGAATGTGGGTGTGGGATTGTGAGTGTGAATGTGGGAGTGTGTCAGTGTGGAAGTGTTGTGTGTGAGTGTGAGGGTGAGTGGGAGTGTGGGAGTGTTGTGTGTGAGTATGGGAGTGTGAGTGTGGGTGCGGGAGTGTGTGTGTTATACGTGAGTGTGAGTGTGTGAGATTCTTCTGTGTGTGAGTGTGTGAGTGTGGGAGTGATGTGTGTGAGAGTGTGGGAGTGTCAGTGTGGGAGTATGAGAGTGTGGGGGTGTGAGTGCAAGTGTGAGTGTAGGAGTGTTGTGTGTGAGAGTGTGGGAGTGTTAGTGTGAGTGTGGGAGTGTTGTGTGTGTGTGAGTGTGGGAGTGTTGTGTGTGAGTGTGAGTGTGGGAGCATGTGTGAGTGTGGGAGTGTGAGAGTGATTGTGAGTGTGGGAGTGTGAGTGTGAGGGTGGGAGTGTTATATGTGTGAGTGTGAGACTGTGTGTGAGTGTGGGAGTGTTATGTGACAGTGTGGGTGTCAGTGTAGGAGTGTGTGTGGGAGTGTGAGTGTAGGAGTGTTGTATGTGAGAGTGTGGGAGGATGAATGTGAGTGTGGAAGTATATGTGAGTGTGAGTGTGGGAATGTGTGAGTGTGGGAGTGTTGTGTGTGAGAGTGAGAGTGTGGGAGTGCTATGTGTGAGATGTGCGAGTGTGTGTGTGGGAGTGTTGTGAGTGTGAGTGTGTGAGTGTGAGTGTTGTGTGTGTGAGTGTGGGAGTGTAAGTGTGGGAGTGTTATATGTGAGTATGAGTGTGAGACTCTTCTGTATGTGAGTGTGTGAGTGTGGGAGTGTTGTGTGTGAGACTGTGGGAGTGTGTGAGTGTGGGGATGTGAGTGTGAGTGTGGGAGTCTTCTGTGTGTGAGTGTGAGTGTAGGAGTGTTGTGTGTGAGTGTGGGAGTGTGAGTGTGGGAGTATGACTGAGTGTGAGAGTGCTGTGTTTGAAACTGAGTGTGTGTCACTGTGAGTGCAGGAGTGTTGTGGGTGAGAGTGTGGGAGTGTGAGTGTGAGTTTGTGAGTGTGAGTGTGGGAGTGTGAGTGTGAGTGTAGGACTGTTGTGTGAGAATGTGGGAGTCTTCAGTGTGAGTGTGTGAATGTGGGAGTGTTGTATGTGAGAGTGTGTCAGTGTGGGAGTGTGTGAGTGTGGAAGTGTGAAGGTGAGTGTGGGAGTCTTCTTTGTGAGTGTGTGAGTATAGTTTTGTGTGTACATGTGGGAGTGTGAGTGTGAGTGCAGGAGTGTGAGAGTGAGTGTGGGAGTGTTATATGTGAGTGTGTGAGTGTGAGACTCTTCTGTGTGTGAGCATGAGTTTGGGAGTGTTGTGTGTGAGAGTGTGGGAGTGTAAGTGTCAGTGTAGGAGTGTGTTTGAGAGTGTGAGTATGAGTGTAGGAGTCTTTGTGGGAGTGAGAATGTGACTCTGGAAGTGAGTGTGAGTGTGGGAGAGTGTGAGTGTAGGAGTGTTGTGTGTGTGAGTGTGGGAGTTCTATGTGTGAGATTGTGGGAGTGAGTGTGTGAGGGTGGGAGTGTGAGTGTGGAAGTGTGTGACAGTATGTGTGTGAGTGTGGGTATGTGAGTGTAAGTTTGGGAATGTTATATGTGAGTGTGAGTGTGTGAGACTCTTCTGTGTGTGTGAGTGTGGAAGTGTTGTATGTGTGACTGTGAGTGTGGGCATGTTGTGTGTGAGAGTGTGGAATTGTGAGTGTGACTTTGGGGGTGTGTGTTGTGTGTGAGTGTGAGTGTTGGAGTGTGAGTGTGTGAGAGTGTTGTGTGTGAGTGTGAGTGTTATATATGAGTGTGAGTGTGAGACTCTTCTGTGTGTGAGTGTGAGTGTGGGAGTGTTGTGTGGGAGTGTGGGAGTGTGTCAGTGTGGGACTGTGAGTGTGAGTGTGGGAGTGAGAGTGTGGAAGGCTTGTGTGTGAGTGAGGGTGAGTGTGTGGGAATGTCAGTGTGAGTGTGAGTGTGAGAGTGTTGTGTGTCAGTGTGTGTGAATGTGTGTGGGAGTGTTAGTATGAGTGTGGGAGTGTGAGTGTGAATGTGAGAGTGTTGTGTGTGTGAGTGTGGGAGTGCTGTGTGTGAGTGTGAGGGTGAGTGTGAGTGTGGGAGTGTTATATGTGAGTGTGTGTGAGAGACTCTTCTGTGTGTGTGAGTGTGGGAGTGTTCTGTGTGAGTGTGGGAGAGTGTCAGTGTGGGATTGTAAGTGGGAGAGTGGAAGTGTGAGTGTGGAAATGTGTGTGAGTGTGAGGGTGAGTGTGAGCATGGGAGTGTTGCATGTGAGTGTGGGAGTGTGAGTGTGAGAGTGTGAGTGTGAGTGTGGGAATGAGTGTGTGAGTGTGGGAGTGTGAGTGTGGGAGTGTGAGGGTGGGAGTGTGTGAGTGTGTGTGAGTACGAGTGAGAGTGTGGGAGTGTGAGTGTAAATTTAGGAGTGTTATATGTGAGTGTTGGTGTGTGTGAGACTCTGTGTGTGTGAGTGTGAGTGTATGAGTGTGTGAGTGGGAGAGTGTTGTGTGTGAGTGTGAGTGTGGGAGTATTATATGTGATTGTGAGAGTGTGGGAGTGTTGTGTGTGAGTGGTAGTGTGAATGTGAGTGTGGGAGTGTTATATGTGAGTGTGAGTGTGAGACTCTTCTGTGTGTGAATGTGAATGTGGGAGTGTTGTGTGTGAGAGTGTCAGAGTGTGAGTGTGAGTGTGGGACTCTTCTGTGTGAGTGTGAGTGTAGAAGTGTTGTGTGTGAGTGTGGGAGTGGAAGTGTGAGTGCAGGAGTGTGAATGTGTGAGGGTGTTGTTTGAATGTCAATGTTTCAGTGTGAGTGTGGGAGTGTTTGTGAGAGTGTGGGAATGAGACTGGGTGAGTGTGAGTGTGGGAGTGTTGAGTGTGAGAGTGTGGAAGTGTGAGTGGGTGAGTGTGAGTGTGGGAGTGTCAGCGTGTGAGAGTGTTGTGTGTGAGTATGAATGTGTGAGTGTGGGAGTGTTAGTATAAGTGTGGGAGTGTGAGTGTGAAGGTGAGAGTGTTGTGTGTGAGTGTGAGTGTGGAAGTGTGAGAGTGGGAGTGCTGTGTGTGTGAGGGAGAGTGTGAGAGTGGGAGTGTTATATGTGTGTGTGAGAGACTCTGTGTGAGAGTGAGTGTGGGAGTGTTGTGTGTGAGTGTGGGAGTGTGACTGTCAGTGGGATTGTGAGTGTGAGAGTGGAAGTGTGAGTGTGTGAGTGTGAGAATGTTGTGTGTGAGTGTGTGAATGTGAGTGTGAGTGTGGGAGTGTGAGTGTGGGAGCATGAGTGTGAGAGTGAGTGTGAGAGTGTGAATGTGTGTGTTGTGTGTCAGTGTGGGAGTGTGAGTGTTGTGTATGAGTGTAAATGTGAATGTAAATTTTACTGTTTTGTGTGTGAGTGTGAATGAGTGTGAGTGTGGGAGAGTGTGTGAGTGTTGTGTGTGTCAGTGTGTGTCAGAATGTGAGTGTGAGTGTTGTGGGTGAGTGTGAGTGTGGGAGTGTGAGAGTGTTGTGTGTGAGTTTGAGTGTTTGTGGGAGTGTGAGTTTAGTGTGTGAGAGTGAGTGTGGGAGGGTGAGTGTGGAGTGTGTGAGTGTGGGAATGTGAGTGTGAGTGTGAGTTTGAGTGTCATGTGTGAGTGTATGTGTGAGCGTGAGTGGCAGTGTGAGTGTGAGTGTGGGAGGATGAGTGTGAGAGTGTGAGTGTGGGAGTGTGAGTGTGAGTGTGTGTTAGTGAGTGTGGGAGTGTGAGAGTATGAGTGTGAGTGTTGTGTGTGAGTGTGTGACTGTGGGAAGGTGTGAGTGTGAGTGTGGTAGAGTGAGTATGGGAGTGTGAGTGTTGTGTGTGAGTGTGTGTGAGTGTGAGAGTGCGAGTGTGGGAGTGTGTGAGAGTGTGAGAGTGTGGGAATGTGAGTGTGTGAATGGGAGTTTGAGTGTCGTGTGTGTGAATATGTGTGTGAGTGTGGCAGTGTAAAGGTGAGTGTGAGTGTGGGAGGGTGAGTGTGAAAGTGTGAGTGTGTGAGTGTGAGTGTTGTGTGGGAGTGTGTGTGTGGGAGGGTGAATATGAAAGTGTGAGTTGGTCGTGTGACTGTGAATGTGAGTGTGGGAGTGTGTATTGTGTGAGAGTGTGAGTGTGGGAGGAGTGCACGCTCAGGGGAGCACGCACTCAGGGGAGCGCACACACGGGAGTGCGCACTCAGGGGAGCACACACTCGGGAGCATGCACTCAGGGGAGCGTGCACTCGGGAGCGCACACTCGGGAGTGCACACTTAGGGGAGCGTGCACTCAGATGAGCGTGCACTCAGGAAGCGTGCACTCAGGAGCATGCACTCAGATGAGCATACACATTACCACACTTACACTCTCACACTCACCCTCCCACACTCACACTCACACACAACACTCACACACTCCCACACTCTCACACTCTCACACTCACACTTGCACACAACACTCACACACTCCGCACTCACACACATTCACAATCCACACTCGCACTCTCATACATGTACTCCCACACTCACACCCACACACTCACACTCACCCTCACTCACACACTCACACTGAGCACACACTCAGAGGAGTGTGAGTGTGACTGTAGGAGTGTGTCAGTGTGGGAAGGTGAGTGAGAGTGTGTGTGTGAGTGTGCATGTAAGTGTGAGAGAGTGTGAGTGTGGGAGTGTGTGAATGTGAGAGTGAGTGTGGGAATGTGAGTGGGAGTGGGAGTTTCAGTGTCATGTGTGATTGTGTGTGTGTGTGGCAGTGTGAATGTGTGAGTGTGGGAGGGTGAGTGTGGGAGTGTGTGTGTGAGTGTGAGAGTGTGGGAGTGTGAGAGTGTGTGTGTGTTGTGTGAGTGTGACTGGGAGGATGTCTGATTGTGGTAGTGTGAGTGTGGGAGTGAGTGTTGTGTGTGAATGTGAGTGTGGGAGGGTGAGTGTGAGAGTGTGAGTGTGGGAGCGTGTGTGAGTGTGAGAGTGAGTGTGAGAATGTGAGTGTGTGAGTGGGAGTTTGAGTGTCGTGTGTGTGAGTGTGAGTGTGGCAGTGTGTGAGTGTGAGTGTGTGAGGTTGAGTGTGAAAGTGTGAGTGTGTGAGTGTGAGTGTGTGAGTGTGAGTAGGTGAGTGTGAGTAGGTGAGTGTGAGTGTGAATGTGAAAGTGTGAGTGTGGTAGTGTGACTGTGACTGAGTTTGGGAGTGTGAGTGTGAGTGTTGTGTGTGTGTGTGGGAGGACTGCACACTGAGGGAAGCGTGCACTCAGGGGAGTGCACACTCAGACAAGCGTGCACTCAGGGGAGCGCACACTCAGGGGAGTGCACACGTAGGGAGCGTGCACTGAGTGCACACTGTGTGCACTCAGACGAGAGCGCACTCAGGGGAGTGCACACTCGGAAACGCCCACTCAGGGGAGCGCACACTCGGGAGTGCACACTCAGGGGAGCATGTACTCAGGGCAGTGCACACTCTGGGGAGTGCACACTCGGGAGCTCACACTCAGACGAGCATGCACTTAGGGGAGTGCACACTCAGGGGAGTGCACACTCAGGGGAGTGCACACTCAGAGGATTGCACACTCAAGGGAGCACACACAGACGAGCGCACACTCAAGGGAGCACACACAGACGAGCGCACACTCAGGGGAGTGCACACTCAGATGAGTGCACACTCAGGGGAGTGCACACTCAGAGGAGCTCACACGCAGGGGAGTGCACACTCAGGGGAGTGCGCACTCAGGGGAACGTGCACTCAGGGGAGTGCGCACTCGGGAGTGCACACTCAGACGAGCATGCACTCAGGGGAGCACACAGGGGAGCACGCACTCAGAGGAGCGCACACTCAGGGGAATGCGCTCTCAGGGGAGCACACACTCAGACGAGCATGTACTCAGGGGAGAACATCCTCAGGGGAGCGCACACACAGAGGAGCACACACTCAGGGGAGTGCACACTCAGGGGAGCATGCACTCAGGTGAGTGCACACTCGGGAGTGCAAACTCAAACGAGCATGCACTCTGAAGAGCATACTGAGGGGAGTGCACACTCAGAGGAGAGAGGAGCTCACACTCTGGGGAGTGCACACTCAGGGGAGTGCACACTCGGGAGCGCACACAGACGAGTGTGCACTCGGGAGAGCACACTCAGGGGAGCACACACTCAGAGGAGCTCACACTCTGGGGAATGCACACTGAGGGGAGTGCACACTCAGGAGAGCGTGCACTCGGGAGTGCGCACTCAGGGGAACGTGCACTCAGGGGAGCTCGCACTCAGGAGAGCGCACACGGGAGTGCACACTCGGGAGTGCACACTCAGGGGAGCACACACTCAGATGAGCATGCACTCGGGGGAGAGCACACTCGGGAGCACACACTCAGATGAGCACACACTCAGAGGAGTGCACAGTCAGGGGAGCGCACACTCAGAGGAGCTCACACTCTGGGGTACACACACTCAGGGGAGTGCACACTCAGGAGAGCACGCACTCAGGGGAGTGCACACTCAGGGGAGTGCACACTCAGATGAGCGCACACTCGGGAGCACACACTCGGGAGCACACACTTAGGCAAGCGCGCAGTCAGGGGAGTGCACACTCAGGGGAGTGCACATTCAGACGAGCGCAAACTCAGGGGAGCACACACTCGGGAGCGCACACTCAGGGGAGTGCACATTCAGGGGAACGCACACTCAGAAGAGAGTGCACTCAGGGGAGCGCGTACTCAGGGGAGCGCACACCTCGGGGAGCGCGCCCTCAGGGGAGCGCACACTCAGACGAACATGCACTCAGAGGAGAGCACACTCAGGAGAGCACACACTCAGGGAAGCACGCACTCAGACAAGCGTGCACTCAGGGGAGTCCACACTCAGGGGAGCGTGCACTCAGGGGAGCGCTCAGACGAGCGTGTACTCAGAGGAGAACACACTCAGGGGAGCGTGCACATAGAGGAGCGCACACTCAGGGGAGTGCACACTCAGGGGAGCATGCACTCAGAGGAGCTCTCACTCTGGGGAGCGCACACTCAGGGGAGTGCACACTCGGGAGCACGCACTTAGGGGAGTGCACACTCAGGGGAGCGTACACTCAAATGAGCGTGCACTCGGGAGAGCACACTCAGGGGAGCGCACACTCAAAGGAGCTCACACTCTGGGGAACGCACACTCAGGGGAGTGCGCACTCAGAGGAGCACGCATTCAGCAGAGTGCATACTCAGGGGAGCACACACTCAGACGAGAGTGCACTCAGGGTAGCGCACATTCGGGAACGCCTACTCGGGAGCACGCACTCAGGGGAGTGCACACTCAGGGGAGCACACACTCAAACGAGTGTGCACTCAGGAGCGCACACTCAGACGAGCGGGATTGCACACTCAGGGGAGTGCACACTCGGGAGTGCTCACTCGGGAGCGCACACTCAGATGAGCACACACTCAGGGGAGCGCTCACTCAGGGGAGCGTGCACTCAGGGGAGCACACACTCAGATGAGCGTGCACTCAGGGGAGCACACAATCAGACGAGCGTGCACTCAGACGAGCGTGCACTCAGGGAAGAGCACGCTCAGGGGAGTGTGCACATAGAGGAGCGCACACTCAGGGGAGTGCACACTCAGGGGTGCGCACACTCAAATGAGCGTGCACTCGGGAGAGTACACTCAGGGAAGCACACACTCAGAGGAGCTCACACTCGGGAACACACACTCAGGAGAGTGCACACTCAGGGGAGAGCACACTCGGGAGCACACACTCAGGGGAGTGCACGCTCAGGGGAGTGCACACTCAGGGGAACGCGTGCTCAGGGGAGTGCACACTCAGGGGAACGCACACAGGGGAGTGCACCCTCCAACAAGCGTGTACTCAGGGGGAACACACTCAGGGGAGAACACACCCAGGGGAGCGCACACTCAGGATTGCACACTCAGGGGAACGTGCACTCAGGTGAGTGCACACTCAGGGGAATGCACACACGGGAGTGCCCACTCCAGTGAGCGTGTACTCAGGGGGGAACACACTCAGGGGAGCACACACTCAGAGGAGCACACACTCAGGGGAGTGCACACTCAGGGGAGCACACACTCAGACGAGCACGCACTCAGGGGAGCGCACACTCGGGATTGCACACTCAGAGGAGCTCACACTCTGGGGAACACACACTCAGGGGAGTACACACAGGGGAGCACGCGCTCAGGGGAGTGCACACTCGGGAGCGCACGCTCAGGGGAGTGCACACTCGGGAACGCGCGCTCAGGGGAGCGCACAATCAGACGAGCATGCACTCAGGGGAGAGCACACTCAGGGGAGTGCACACACGGGAGTATACACTCGGGAGTACACACTCAGGGGAGCGTGCACTCAGACGAGCACGCACTCAGGGGAGCGCACACTCAGAGGAGCACGCACTCAGGGGAGCGGGCACTCAGGGGAGCTTGCACTCAGGGGAGCGCGCACTCAGGGGAGCGCACACTCAGGGAAGAGCACGCTCAGGGGAGCGCGCACATAGAGGAGCGCACACTCAGGGGAGTGCACACTCAAACAAGCGTGCACTCGGGAGAGCACACTCAGGGAAGCACACACTCAGAGGAGCTCACACTCTGGGGAACGCACACTCAGGGGAGTGCACACTCAGAGGAGCCTGCACTCAGCAGAGTGCACACTCAGGGGAGCACACACTCAGACGTGAGTGCACTCAGGGGAGCGCACATTCGGGAACGCCCACTCGGGAGCACGCACTCAGGGGAGTGCACACTCATGGGAGCACACACTCAAACGAGCGTGCACTCGGGAGTGCACACTCAGGGGAGTGCACACTCAGCGGAGCACGCACTCAGGGGAGTGCACACTCAGGGGAGCACACACTCAGACGAGCACACACTCAGGGGAGCGCACACGGGATTGCACACTCAGAGGAGCTCACACTCTGGGGAACACACACTCAGGGGAGTGCACACTCAGGGGAGCGCGCGCTCAGGGGACTGCACACTCGGGAGCGCGTGCTCAGGGGAGTGCACACTCAGGGGAGTGCACACACGGGAGTATACACTCGGGAGCGCACACTCAGGGGAGCACGCACTCAGATGAGCGTGCACTCAGGGGAGTGACACTGAGAGGAGTGCACACTCAGATGAGCGTGCACTCAGGGGAGTGCACACTCAGGGGAGCACACACTCACAGGAGCTCACACTCAGGGGAGCACACACGGGAGTGCACACTCGGGAGGGCACACTCAGGGGAGTGCACACTCAGACGAGCATGCACTCAGGGGAGAGCACACTCAGGGGAGGGCACACTAAGGGGAACGCATCCTCAGGGGAGCGCACACTCATATGAGCGCACACACAGGGGAGCGCACACTCAGGGGACTGCACACTCAGGGGAGCGCACACTCAGAGAAGTTCACACTCGGGGAGTGCACACTCACAGAGGTACGCACTCAGGGGAGTGCACACTCAGATGAGTGTGTCCTCAGGGGAGAACACACTCAGGGGAGTGCGCACATAGAGGAGTGCACACTCAGGGGAGTGCACGCTCAGGGGAGTGCACACTCAGGGGAGAGCATGCTCAAATGAGCGTGCACTTGGGAGAGCACACTCAGGGGAGCGCACACTCAGAGGAGCTCACACTGGGGAATGCACATTCAGGGGAGTGCACACTCAGGGGAGCATACACTCACATAAGCATGCACTCGAGAGAGCACTCTCAGGGGAGCACACTCAGGGGAGCGCACACTCAGGGGATCGCAGACTCCGATGAGCATCTACTCATGGGGGAACACGCTCAGGGGAGCGCACACTCACAGGAGCGCACACTCAGGGCAGTGCACACTCAGGGGAGCGCACACTTGGGATCACACACTCAGGGGAGCACACACTCAGGGGAGTGCACACTCAGGGGAGCGCACACTCAGACGAGTATGCACTCAGGGGAGAGGACACTCAGGGGAGTGCACACTCAGGAGTGCTCACTCGGGAGCACACACTCAGAGGAGCATGCACTCAGATGAGTGTGCACTCAGGGGAGTGCACACTCAGGGGAGCGCACACTCAGATGACTGTGCACTCAGGGGAGCGCACACTCCGAGGAGCTCACACTCAGGGGAGAGCACACTTGGGAGTGCACACTAGGGAGGGCACACTCAGGGGAGCATACACTCAGACGAGCATGCACTCAGGGGAGAGCACACTCAGGGGAGTGCACACTCAGGGGAGCGCACACTCAGACGAGTATGCACTCAGGGGAGAGGACACTCAGGGGAGTGCACACTCGGGAGTGCTCACTCGGGGGAGTGCACACTCAGATGACTGTGCACTCAGGGGAGCGCACACTCCGAGGAGCTCACACTCAGGGGAGAGCACACTTGGGAGTGCACACTAGGGAGGGCACACTCAGGGGAGCATACACTCAGACGAGCATGCACTCAGGGGAGAGCACACTCAGGGGAGTGCACACTCAGAGGAGCTCACACTCGGGAGCGCACACTCAGAGGAGCACACTCTCAGGGGAGTGCACACTCGGGAGCATGTACTCAGATGAGCGTGCACACTACCACACTTACACTCTCACACTCACCCTCCCACACACACAGCACTCACACTCCCACACTCACACACACACTCACACTCACACTCTCCCACACTCACACCCTCCTACACTCACACTCACACACTCACACACTCACATGCAACACTCACACTCACACACTGCCACAATCTAACACACAACACTTCCACATTCCCACTCACATTCCCACACTCTCACAGACAACACTCCCACATTCCCACTCACATTCCCACACTCTCACAGACACACTCCCACACTCACACTCTCACACTCACACAACACTCACACTCACACACGCACACACTCACTCTCCCACACTCACACTCACACTCACACACATGCACACTCTCACTCCCACACTCACAATCCCACACTCACACTCTCACACACACAGTCACACTCACACACGCACACACACTCCCACACTCACACACAACACTCCCACACTCACAAAAACTCACAACACTCCCACACTCACACTCACACTCCCACAATCTCACACATAGCACTCCCACACTCACACTCACATTCCTACACTTTCACACACACTTCTACACACACTCCCACACTCACACACAACACTCACACTCCACACACATGCACGCACACACTCACTCACACTACACACTCACACTCTCACACTCCCACACTCACACATCACACACCCACCCACACTCACACACTCACCCACACACACACTCACACTGAGCACACACTCAGAGGAGTGTGAGTGTGACTGTGGGAGTGTGTCAGTGTGGAGTGTCAGTGTGAGAGTGAGTGTGGGAATGTGAGTGTGGGAGTGTGTGTTGCGTGTGAGTGTGTGTGTGAATGTGAGTGTGAGTGTGGGAGGGTGTGAGAGTGAGTGCGGGAGTGTGTGAGTGTGAGATGTGAGAGTGTGGGAGTGTGTGTATCATGTATGAGTGTGAGTGTGGGAGGGTGTGAGAGTGTGAGTGTGGTAGTGAGTGTGAGTGTTGTGTGTGAGTGTTTTGTGGGAGGGTGAGTGTGGGAGGGTGAGTGTGCGTGTGTGGGAGTGTGTGTGTGAGTGTGAGTGTGGAGTGTGAGTGTGTGAGTATGTGTGAGTGTGAGAGTGTGAGTGTGGAGTGTGAGTGTGGGAGTGTGGGAGTGAGTGTGATTGTGAGTGTGGGAGGGTGTGTTGGAGTGTGTGTTGTGTGAGTGTGTCAGAGTGTGTGTGAGAGTGTGAGTGTGGGAGTGTGAGAGTGTGACTGTGGGAGTGTGTGCGACTGTTGTGTGTGTGAGTGTGGGAGCATGAGTGTGTGAGTGTGGGAGTGCAAGTGTGATTGTGAGTGTGGGAGTGTGAGTGAGTGTGGGAAGGTGAGTGTGGGAAGGTGAGTGTGGGAGTGTGATTGTGAGTGTGGGAAGGTGAGTGTGAGTGTGTGTGAGTGTGAGAGTGTGAGTGTGGAGTGTGAGTGTGAGTGTGGAATGTGAGTGTGAGTGTGGGAGGGTGAATATGATTGTGGAGTGTGAGTGTGAGTGTGGAGTGTGAGTGTGAGTGTGGGATAGTGAGTGTGAGTGTTGTGTTTGAGTGTGAGTATGGGATAGTGTGAGTGTGTGAGTGTGAGTGAGTGTGAGAGTAAGTGTGGGAGAGTGTGAGTGTGAGAGTGAGTGTGAGTGAGCGTGAGTGTGGGAATGTGAGTGTGTGTGAGTGTGAGTTTTGTGTGTGTCGGTGTGGGAGTGTGTGTGTGGGAGTGTGAGAGTGTGAGTGTGGGAGTGTGGGAGTGTGTGTGTGAGAGTGAGTTTGGAAGTGTGTGTGAGTGTGAGTGTGGGTGAGTGTGGTAGTGTGTGTGAATGTGGTAGTGTGTGAGTGTTGTGTGTGTGAGTGTGTGGGTGTGCGAGTGTGAGAGTGTGGGAGTGTGAGTGTGAGTGTGGGAGGGTGTGAGTGTGAGTGTGAGTGTAAGTGTGGGAGTGTCAGAAAGTGTGTGAGTTGTGAGTGTGAGAGTAAGTGTGGGAGTGTGATTGTGTGTTGTGTGTGAGTGGTGTGTGTGTGTCAGAGTGTGAGAGTGTGAGTGTTGTGTGTGAGTGTGAGCATGAGTTTGGGAGAGTTAGAGAGTGAGTGTGACAGTGAGTGTGGAAGTGTGTGAGTGCGAGTGTGAGTGTTGTGTGTGCGAGTGTGAGAGTGTGAGTGTGAGTGTTGTGTGTGTGTCAGAGTGTGAGAGTGGGAGTGTGTGGAAATGCGAGTGTCATTGTGAGTGTGTGTGTGAGTGTGGGAGGGTGAGAGTGTGAGTGTGGGAGTGCGAGTGTGAGTGTGGGAGGGTGAGTGTGAGTGTGAGTGTTGTGTGTGTGTGAGAGTGTGTGTGAGTGTGTGTTCTGTGTGAGTTAGTGTCAGAGTGTGAGAGTGTGTGGGAGTGTGAGTGTGATTGTGAGTGTGGGAGGGTGTGAGTGTGAGGGTGAGTGTGAGTGTGAGTGTGTCAGTGTGAGTGTGGAGTGTGAGTGTGAGTGTGGAGTGTGTGAGTGTTGTGTGCAAGTGTGAGTGTGACAGTGTGGGAGTGTGAGTTTGAGTGGGTGAGTGGATGTGGGAGTGTGAGTGTGTAAGTGTGAGTGTGAGTTGTGTGTGAGTGTGAGTGTGAATTTGAGTGAGTGTGGGTGTGAATGTGAGAGTGTTGTGTGTGAGTGTGGGAGTGTGAGTGTGGGAGTGTTGTGTGGGATTGTGTGTGTGGGAGTGTTATATGTGAGTGTGAGTGTGAGACTCTTCTGTGTGTGTTAGTGTGAGTGTGGGAGTGTTGTGTGTGAGTGTGTGAGTATGGGAGTGTGAGTGTGAGTTTGGGAGTGTGAGTGTGAGTGTAGGAGTGTTATGTGTGAGTGTGAGTGTGAATGTGGGAGTCTTCTGTGTGAGTGTGAGTGTGGGAGTGCTGTGTGGGAGTTTGGGAGTGTGAGTGTGAATGTGGGAATGCATGTGAGTGTGTGAGTGTGGGAGTGTTATGTGTGAGAGTGTGGAAGTGTTGTCTGTGAGAATGTGGGAGTGTGAATGTGGGAGTGTTGTGAGAGTGTGGGAGTGTGAGTGTGAGTATGGAAGTGTTGTGTGTGAGTGTGAGAGTGTGAGTGTGAGTGTGGGAGTGTTATGTGTGAGAGTGTGGGAGTGTGAGTGTGGGAGTGTTGTCTGTGAGAGTGTGGGAGTGTGTCAGTGTGGAAGTGTGAGTGTGAGTGTGGGAGTATTGTGTGTGAGAGTGTGTGTGGGGGGGAGTGTTATGTGTGAGAGTGTGGGAGTGTGAGTGTGAGTGTGGGAGTGTTGTGTGAAAGTGTGGGAGTGTGAGTGTGAATGTGGGAGTGTTGTGTGTGATAGTGTGGGAATGTGTGAGTATGGGAGTGTTGTCTGTGAGAGTGTGGGAATGTGAGTGGGAATGTGGGAGTGTTGTCTGTGAGAGTGTGGGAATGTGAGTGGGAATGTGGAAGTGTTGTGTGTTAGATTGTGGCAGTGTGTGAGTTTGGGAGTGTGATTGTGAGTATGGGAGTCTGAGTGTGAGTGTGGGAGTGTTGTGTGTGAGTGTGAGTGTGGGAGTGTTATGTGTGAGAGTGTGGAAGCATGAGTGTGAGTGTGCAAGTGCTGTGTGTGAGAGTGTGGGAGTGTGCATGCACACATACCGTGTGTGAGTTTTGCATGCCTGGGTGTGTATACTGCTTCAGCTACCACTGGGGCTGATGACTCTGCTGGTCATTTTTGAGGCAGGGCTTTCCTCCCTCCATCCCATTCCAGGAGGAGGAAGTTAATTTTGAGAACCAGTGGAAATGTGGGGTGGCTTGATGGGAGAAATTGTGGCTCACAAAGGTTTGGGGATTGATTCCCTGAGGTTGTTGGGGATTTTACCTCTGCGATTCCCCTAACTTAACTGCTCTTCAGTATTAAGCTTATGTGTCACCCTCCCCCCAAAATCTTTCCTAACCCTAGCTGACTCCACTGTTTGGTGGCCAGGGGCTTTCGAGCTCTGGTGAGCGCCCCCTGCTTCCCTCTGGCTCAACAGTGCACATGATGTTTATGAATCTATCTGCACCCCTCAGCTCTGAGCTTCTCTAGGACAGTGACTTTCCAGATTCATCACTGCACGTCAAGTGTCAGATGTAGGGCCACACCTAGGAGGGGCCAGGGGATGTTTGTCCAAGGTGTGTGCTAGCAAGGCCACTCAGGTTGCAGGGTGGGTTTGGGCAGGAGAGAAGGGACCCAGAGTCAGGAAACACAATGGGGAGGTCTTTGCCTTAGTCCAGGTGTGAGAAGATGGGACAAGGGCTTGGACAGTGGGGAGGAGGAGAGTTGGGAGCCTCTGCACTAGGGGGTGGTTAAGAAGAGTCAACTCACTGGCCACCAGCTCATGGACCTCCCGGCCAGGAAATAGCCACCAATGGTCCCTCGGTTTGCACGGATGGACGACTGGAAAGGAAATAGATGAGATGAGGATTTCTCAAGCCTCTCTGAACCTCTGTCCGGCCCCCTCCCTGCAGATTTTCTGCCCCTTGGTGCAGTCACTCTTGGGGACACAGAGGGAGAAAACTGAGGCAGAAGAGAGCTGCCTGAGGCTGGTTCCACGGTTTCTGAGCTATGCATCTTGGGAGGGTCACTTTCTCTGTGAGCCTCACCATTCATCTCCCAGAGCCAGTGCGAAAAGCAAAGGCGGTAACAGATGTCATGTGTGTGAAGCCATTGGTTGTGCACTCTTGTCCCCTTATCCTTCTTTCCCCAAAGTGCGCTTTCGGAGTACGATTTAGTATCGCCTCCTTAGATGTGTAGTGCTCACCCTTTCTCTGAGCTGATCCCTTCCCTGCTCCCAACAGGGCTCCCATACTGGAGGCAGGAGGACAGAGAGGGCTGCAATTTGACTGTGAGACTTTGAGCCCTGAGCAGAGTTATGGGTTCTGTTTTGGAGTTTCCCTGGGTTGAAGTCAGATCACGCCACTGAGCCCCATCCAGGACCTCCCTGTCTTACACCAGTAGGTGGTCAGTTAGCAACCTGTTGGAATGGTCTCTGGAGACACAGGTGAGGGCAGGGCAGTGGGTAGGGAAGGATGAACTTGAAGCAGCTATTCAAATGCAAAAGCCAACAGTTCTCTGACTTTCCCCTACGGGAAAATAATCAGTCACCAGGGAGTGATAAATGTGTGTGATGCCTTGTGCTTGTTAAGCTTTTGCTTGTATTTCGCTTGTCAGCTCTCATCCTGTTGGAGGCCACATGAGCAAAACAGATCCATTTTACAGATGTGAAAATGGAGGCCCAACATTGGAAGTAATTTGTCCAAAGTCACAGAGGAGTTGGTGCTTTTCTTGACTGGCCACTTCCAGGACCCAGCGATCATCTGTTAGCCCAATTCTTCCTCATTCCAGCACTAAAAGGCAGGGACTGTTCACCCTCCTTTACAGATGAGGAAACTGAGGCCCAGAGAGGGTTTCTGACCTGGTCACAGCCTAGGAAGTGACCATCTGGGACTTGAATCACAGCAGAGTCTAAAGGTGCTCACACTTCTGCAGAACGCCATGGTGATAACAGCAGTCATTTATTGCCTGCTGATCAGGCACCAGGCACCGTGCCAGGTGCTGCAGTGTGTCCTGTTGCTGAATGATCACAGTGTAGTGCTTACTCTCTGTCAGGCCTCTGAGCCCAAGCTAAGCCATCATATCCCTTGTGACCAGATGGCCTGAAGCAACTGAAGATCCACAAAAGAAGTGAAAATAGCCTTAACTGATAACATTCCACCATTGTAATTTGTTTCTGCCCCACCCTAACTGATCAATGTACTTTGTAATCTCCCCCACCCTTAAGAAGATTCTTTGTAATTCTCCCCACCCTTGACAATGTACTTTGTGAGATCCACCCCCTGCCTGCAAAATGTTGCTCCTACCTCTACTGCCTATCCCAAAACCTATAAGAACTAATGATAAGCCACCCCCGTTTGCTGACTCCTTTTTCGGACTCAGCCTGCCTGCACCCAAGTGAAATCAATAGCCATGTTGCTCACACAATGCCTGTTTGGTGGTCTCTTCACATAGATGCGTGAAACACTCTCATCGTTCACCTGAGAAAGCTGATAGGCCTTATATGTTCCCAGGGACATGAGGCTCTCATTGTTGCAGCTAGGACCTGAACTCAGGTTTCCCTGACCCCAAAGCCTGGCCCCTGCCTATAGCCGGAGGCTCCTGGGAACAATGGAGAATAGAGTAACCTGGGAATCAGCCTGGCACACTTCTCTGAGAGCACATGAGCCCCTACTCGTTTAGAAATCACCTTAACCAAGATGCTAACGAATGCAGGACTGAGGTAGGGCCAGGGGTCAAGAGTTCTCAGAGTTGGGGGCCTTGGGGTGGGAAGAAGGAAGGAGTGAGGCTCAGGGCAACCAGGGATGGTTGGGGCCAAAGGCAGCAGTGCTCAGAGAGGAGTCAGGAGTCGGGGGCCTGGTCTGCCTCGGACTTTCTGTGTGACCTCAGACCAGCCACACCGCTCTCTGTCCTTCTAAAAATGAGGAGATCAGGAGCCTGATTCCTGAAGGCCCTTCCATCTCGGCTCCATGGTTCTATGATCTGCTTCTTTCTGCCTAGCCCTGCCCCAGTTCCACAGCCCCACCCAAGCTGAGAGACCACTACTACCTCCCCTGCTAGCCCCAGCTTCAGGGCCCACTTACCCAGATTCCCACAGCAAGGACGAAGACAAAGTAGATGACCACCACGCTGATGTCATAGGCGTGCAGACCAACTCTGGAGTCTTGTGCTACTTTTGGAGCTGTCTCAGTCCTGACCCCGTCCCCTGAAGCTCCAGGCCCCATTGCTGCCAGTTCCTTGCTCATCTGTTAGTGTTAGTCAACAACAGGCTGGACTTTGAGGCGCTCCTGGCTTCATTCCTTTCCTTTAATGATTAAACTGTCCCAAGCACCATTAGTTGGTGAGAAAACTCTGAGCCCTGCTGGCACATATAGTCCTGCCTCCTTTTCTCCCAACTGCCACCACCAACCCCTGCAGGACTCCTTCCTTACCCCTCCCTGCTGCCACTACATGCACACACATACATGTATATGTATACACGTGCACACACATACATGCAATCTCCCTACCACCAGAGAAGCAGGAGGAGAAAGAGGAGAAGGAGGAGGAGGAGGAAGAGGAGAAAAGGAGCAGAATATTGGAACCCCAGAGGTGGGAAGGACTTCAGAAATCAAAGTGTTCAAACTCCTGTGTGGTAGGGAAACCAAGGCCCAGGGAGCCAGGACTGGAGTCAAATTTCCTTAAGAGTTCAATGCAATTTTCTTTTACCTAGTGGGAGGGGGACAAGGGGAAGGAGGTGAAGAGTCTACTGTGACCCTAGCAAAGTGGTCTCTACCTCATGTACTCACGCTCCAACCTACCGAGATGTTGCATTCTCTTTTTATACAGTGTAGGAAACTGAGGCCGGGGAAGACACCATGGTTTATTCCAAGGAACTAGGCAGGGCCATCTCTGAAAAGGCAGAGCCAGAATTCACATCTTCTGATGCCTGACCCATACTTCCTATTCTGTGCTGTGACAGATGAAGTGGTTGTGGTCAGGAGGCCTTCCCTGAAAAAGATACAGGGCTCCTTGGTTCCAGGGAAGACCATCTCTGGGACTCAGGCTGCCGAGATTCCAGTCCCAGCTCCACCTCTCACTGAACTACAGATGCCTTTGGGCAGGTTCCTGAATGTCTCTGGTCCTGAGTGTCCTCATCAGTATGACGTGTGCCATGCCTGCCTCACAACACCGATAAGGCTAAGATGTGCTCCTGAGAACCTCTGCAAACCCTGAGCTACTGAATGTTCTTGGGGTTAACACAAAGAAACTGACCTCAACCACCATCTAGCCAAGGGACCCAGATGCCATACACACAGATATCTGCTCACATGGTCCTTCCAAATGAGCTGCATTTGGAATATTTCAGTCTTACAAATATTACTCTGCATGCATCTGCTGTAGGACCCAGACTGGAGTAGCAGGAAAACAGATCTCATTGGCCCTGTCCCCCACCCCATACCAGCTCTCACTGGCCTTATCCTGCAACCCATCCCCAGCATCATATAAGGATCTCAAGGCTGAGTGTGAGGACCAGATCCTCTTTTTTCCCCTTTTGGTGGAAAGAAAGGTGAAAGGCAGGGTCTTAGACCTTCTTTCCCCAGTTCTCCTATCCCAGAACATCAGGCACAGGCCAGGCTGAGCCCCGAGGAGAGGGACATTGATCTGGGAGAGAAATCAGGGTAGTCCCCAGCTGGGTCAGGGTTCCGTGGGATCTAGCACCTGTTAGGATTAGATACCAGAGAAAGAGTCCTTCATATACACATTTAAAGGCAAGTTTATCAGACAAACAGGGATGCAAGAGGGGCAGCATTAGAAACATCAGGAAAATGTGAAGGACCAGGTGCCCAGTGGTCCCTGGGGTGAGCTGGATATAGGGGCAGTGGGAAATGAGGCTGGCAGATCTCTGGGTGTTAATCAGGAAGCAGGGAAGGAGTGGTCTGAGCTTAGGTCCCTGAGCACACCACAGTGAGGGCTCTGGATTCGGACGACTCTTCCAAAGAAGGGAAGAGGAATGTCACAGGGAGAAGACAGCTGAGTCTTGTACTTCTCCCTATGCTCCCCACAGGGAACCCCCTCACCCAGCCCTTGGGGTTTGCTATAGTTTGGATGCTTGTGTTGCCTCCAAAATTCATATTGAAACTGAATCCCCAGTGCAACAGTACTAAGAGGTAGGGCCTTTAGGAGTGATGAGCCCATGAGGGCTTCTCCCTCATGGGTGGGATCACTACCTTATAAAAGGGCCAAGGGAACTAGCCAGGCCCTTTTGCCTTTTTGCCTTCTGCCACGTGAGGACATAACCACAAGGTGCCATCTTGGAGGCATAGACTGGGCCCTCACCAGACACTAAACCTGCTGGGGCTCTGATCTTGAACTTCCAGCCTCCAGAACTGTGAGAAATAAATTCCTGTGCTTTATAAATATAAATTACCTGGTCTTAGGTGTTTTGCTGTAGTAGTAGGGATGGACTAGGACAGTGTTCTGCTGCCTGCATGCTCTGTCTCCCCATCCACCTCACAGATGCCTGAGGCTGACCCCCAACCCCTGCACACTTACCTAATCCAAAACTAGCAGGTTTGGGTTTATAGTAGCCTCTCCTCAAATGTATCTAAGACTTATCTGTAAGCTAATCAGGCACATTAGCAACACAGAGACCAACAAAGCATCAGGAAAGGAGCAAAAAGGACTTTGAAATAGCCAGGATGGACATTCTAAAGCACAAAACCTAAATCTTTGACTTATCAGTGAGCCTTGTGACCCCACTCAGAGCCTGTTTATTTTTGTTTTACCCAGAGTCTTGTTATTCATATCCCAACTCACAACAAATTAGAAGAGCGGGGGCAAGGCTACACAGGGACAGCAAGGAGAATGGCAGCTGATGGGTTGATGGTGCATGAGAGGTCATTAAAACTGGAAAGACCAGGAAAGACAATGCAAAAGATGACCAAATCGGGGCAAATGAACCTATTAAACTGTGTAGATCAACTCTCAACAAAGAACATTCTTGAGTAGCAGCCAAGATTCACACACATATGATGACCCAGAGTCATCAAGGAAAGATGATTGTGGCCATTATGAGTTTTCTATTTAGAAGGCATGGAGTCTGAAACCCAGGCAGGAAGAGTTTCATGCAAAAAGATCAAACATTTTAGGCAGGTGTTGGCGTTCAAGGCTAAGGCCTCAATCATCCAGAATGTTCTCTCAGAGAACTACCGAGAGTGAAGGATGTCCTCATGCTGTCAGTCCTACATTAAGTGAGGCCTGTCATATCCCTGACCCTGTACAGGGAGCACACATATCTTTAGTTGTTCATGCCCTGTGGGGAAGACAGACAGTCACAAGACAGGTGCCTTTGACACAAAACAGGTCACATTTCTTTCTTCCTTCACCCCTTTCTTCCTTTTAGCTGGATAGCCCAGAGGAAGGAGCAATGTAGTCCTTTGTTGAAGAGACTGAGAAAGACTTATGGGAAAGGGGAACAGTTTCAGCCATGCATAAAAAAGTATAGAACTATAACAGGCCAATAAGTGGAAGTTGCCACTGAGGCACCAAGTCATAATATACATAAGAAGAACGAAGTTGGAGGTTTCCTGCATCCTGAATTCAAAACTCACTACAAAGCTACAGTAAAGAAAGCAGTATGGTACAGGCATATGTATTTATTATGGTACATAATTTTAAAAAAGCCATATAAACCAATGGAATAGAATAGAGAACCCAGAAATAAAGTCTCACAGATACAGTCAAATGACTTTTGACAAGAGTACGAAAACCACTCTGTGGGAAAATGACAGCATTTTCAACATATGATGTTGACAAAATGGAATATCCCTATGCAAAAGAAAGAAGTTGGACCCTTACACTGTACCATATATGAAAATTAACTCAAGATAGATTGAAGACTTAAATGCAAGAGCTAAGAATATAAAGCTCTTAGAAGAAAACATAGGGTAAAATCTTCATGCCATTGGGCTTCGCAATAATTTCTTAGTGACAATGCAAAAATCATAGGCAATAAAGGAAAAAATAAATAAACTGAACTTCATCAAAATTAGAGCATCAAAGGACACTATCAACAGAGTGAAAAGGCAACCGATGGAATGAGAGAAAATATTTGCAAATCATACATCTGATAGGGCTTAATACCTATAATATATGAATAATTCCAATAAATCAACACAAATGAAACAAACAACAGTATTCAAAAATAAGCAAAAGAGTTGAATAGACAATTCTTCAAAGAAGTTATACAGGTGGCCAAAATGCATATGAAAAGATGTTCAACATCACTAATCATTGTATCACTGTGATACAATATCACTTTGTACCCATTTGGATGACTCTTATCAATAAAACAGAAAATAACAAGTGTTGACAAGGATGGAGACAGGACAGTGGAAACCTTGAGCATCACTGGTAGAAATATAGGATGGTGCAGCCTGCATGGAAAACAGTATGGTAGTTCCTCAAAACGTTAAAAATAGAGTTACTATGACCTTGCAATTTCTCTTTTGGGCATATATCCACAAGAATTGAAAACAGAGGCTCAAAGAAATATTTGTACACCCATGTTCATAGCAGCATTATTCTTAAGGGCCAAAAGATGCAAACAACCCAAATGTTCATCAACAAATGAAGGGATAAACAAAATGTAGTCAATACATTTAATGGAACATCATTCAGCCTCAATAAGGAATTCAGTGCTGACACATACTACTACAGAGATGAACCTTGACATTATGCTGAATGAAAGATAATTTTTGAATGGCCAAGAAACAAATACATAAGAAAAGAAATAGAGAGTTTACTAGATTAAAAGCTCACATTGAAATCCTCACCTCTCATAAGCAATAGTCCTTGATCATTGATGCCCAGTCTCACTGCCTTTTTTCTTTAGAGCCTATAGCTAGGGCTGTCATAATAAGGACCACAAACTGGGTGACTTAAGCACCAGAAACAACATTCTTGGCTGCCATTCACGGATGCCCTTTGTTGAGAGCTGATCTACCCTGTGTGAATGGAACCATACAGCTTTCGTCCTTGTCCCAAATGCTGTGTGGTTCCATTCATATAGGGTGCCTAGAGTCATCAAAAATCATAGACACAGAAGGTAGAATAGTGGCTGCCAGGGATTGGAGGAGGAGGGCTTAGGAGTTACTGTTTAATGGGTACAAAGTTTCAATCTGAGAAGATGAAAAGAGTTATGGAGATAGATGGTGGTTATGATTGCTTAACACAATGAGTGTCCTTAATATTACTGAACTTTATACTGAAAAATGGTAAGTTATACATTATGTATATTTAACCACAATAAAACGTATAGAAAAAAAGACATAATATACATACAAATTACAAAATAAAGAACAGATTTGTAAAAGAAATACTGAGAACTGAATTTGCAATTCCAAAGACTATGTAGGGGGGATACAAAAGGATTTTGTAAATATTTATTTAGACAAATCTTTGTTGCATTTTCCCAATGATCAGGGAAGGGGTGTGGGGCTGCTTGCCCCTTGCTCCAAGTGTAGTTTCAGTCCAGGAGTGTTGGCAGGGAAATGTGGAGAGCTGGGAGGGGTGCCCCTCAGTTGGGGCACCTTGGACCAGAGTCAGACTCAAGCCAAAAATACATAAAGGGCAAGAGCTTCTGGCCTCCTCTTTGCTTCTCACTCACTTCCCTCCCACTTGAGAACTGTTAACTCTGGCATCAACAAGCTGCAGTTCAAGGAGGGAGGAGGAGTTGTAGGGAGCAGGAATGTTCTGACTTGAGTAGGACGCTCTTAAGAAGGCTCTGGCTCCTGAGCCTGGACAGCATAAGGCTGATTCTTCTCCGTGGATGTCCTGGTGGAGTGTGCAGGTGGGGGTACTTGGGATTCGTTGGTTTGGGATTGGCCTGCCCCGCTAGCAGTTGGGCAAAGATTGTGGGAGTGTTTCTTTGGCATATGTTTATGTGAACTAGATGTGGGCCACATACATGAAAAAGACAGTGTTGAAATCTTCCATCCTGTTCCATATGCTCCCTAGGGGGATTGGGTCCTCAGCTGGCAGAATCTGGAAGTGAACCGCTGGAAGTGTGGATGCTGTGGAAGAACTGAAGTGGCCCACGGATTACCGATGCAGTGCTTAGTGAAGAGTGCACAGGGGAGGTTCCTAGGCTGCGGGACTCCTTCATCCTCCACCAGGGCATCCACAGGGAAGAGTCAGCCTTATGCTTGATCCAGGCCCATGAGCCAGAGCCTTCGTAAGAGCATCCTACTAAAGCCAGAACTTCCCTGCTCCCTACAACTCCTCTTCCCTCCTCAAACGGTTGCTCCCAGGGGTCAGACTTAGCAGTTCTTGAGTGGGGAGGAAGAGAGTGAGAAACATGAGAAGCTGGACACATCCCCTTTTCCCAAGGTAGGCAGGCCCTGCAGCAGCCCCAGCTGAGGGTGGCACCTGTAGGGAGGAGAAGTCTTACCTTTGCATGAAGATTGAAGTGTTGCATAATCTATGGCCCTGGGCATTACAAGATCCAAATTGAGACTGTGTTTTTAGACTAAAAGTGATAGCAGGGATTTCTATGGCTTAATTGTAACCAGAAGACAAGGGAAGGATTATACCCATTGAACAAGTTGCTTAAGTCATTTGATCAAGAAAATTGCTTTTAGGATTACATGCCCTGAGTCCAGTTTACTCCACCTACAGTTCACAGTAAATGGAGGGTCAAGCCCCTACTTACAGATCCGTAGCTCCTGTCTCCCATAGGCTGTAGGCTGTGCCCTCACTGAAGATTCTGGAAACCAGAGTCCTGCTTGGAATCTCAGAGCCAGCTAATCCCACCAGTTTCACAACCTTGTCTTCCGACCACACTTACGTATGAGTTCCTGTGGAAAGCTCAGTTCTTTCATCTTCCTGCCCTCATGAGGCTGTGTTTGCCCTGCCCCATCCAGCTTCCCATTGCCTCTCCTCCATGCTGCAGGGCCCAGGTAAACCAACATCTCTATTCTCAAGCTCTCCATCAGCTAACTGTCCACCAACTGTCGTGGTGACTAGGTTATCCTGCAGGCACCTGCTTCCTTGGCAGCTTCTCCCAAAGAGGCTGTTCCCTCTCCATGCCCCCCAGGGTTTGGGGCAGAATTTTCCTGTGCTCCCTGGCTGCTTAGCTGAACTCCATGCAGTTCCTAGAGGAGCTCACCCTCCCTCCCCTTCAGCTCTCTGAGTGTTATTTCCTTGGAAGCCCGGACTCCTAGCCTGGGAAAATCCTCAACCCCAGTGTACTCCCCACTTCTCTCTCTGAATGTGATTATTGACTTGGAGTGCATCTGCCTTAGATGTGAGCCCCTCGAGGGTAGGGACCTTGGTATCTTACTTGTGTTTATGCCTACAGTGACTGGAGCAAGTGGGTGAATGGAGGTGGTGACTGGCATTTCAAAAAATCCCTCTTAGGGCCAGCATAGGGGTGGACAAGAAGGAGGCAGTTGATGCAGTAGTTTAGGCAGAGATGGGCATGGAGCTGAGGGGGTGAGAGGAGTGTCCTGGCTTTTCTTACTGAACTGGAAGTGTGCAGACCTGTGTGGCTTCTCCTCCATTCTTCCCACCTGGGCTCCTGCCCACCCCTTAGTGCTCCTTCTCACTCAGCTCCCAGTGCCTACAGAGTGCTCACTGAGTGCCTGCAGCCCTGAGTGAGAAGCAGCCTTGAGTTTGTTCTGCTCTCAAAGGGACTGACATTGTTCCTAGGCTAGGTCAGGTGGGAGGCCTTTGGCTGAGGAAATGCAGCATTGTGGCAAGCTCTAGAAAACAGAGCGTCACGTGCTGAGGATACCAAATGGTCTTCAGCCTGGAACCCTCGAGCTGCACCACGGAATCAGAGTATTACATAGAGAAAATAAGCCTCTTTTACGTGGCTGCCTGGGTGTTTCTCTGTCTTCTTCCAGCATTCCTCACCCCAAGGAAAATCCTGGGCATGTTCCATGTGCTCTGGCTGGCCTCCACCCTGGGCACTGCAAGTTCTTCCTGAAAAACCACTCTCAGCCAGTCTTCCTGCTGACAACTTTGCCTCCCAGAACAGTGAGGGGTAAGGAGGCTGATGATTACCAGTTTGTGCCAGAATTATTGGGTAGGTCACATCCCAAATATGGTCTACGTTGTTGTATTAACTGTGTGAGCTGGCTTTACTAATCCCATTTTTAGGTGAGGAAATGAGGCTTATTGGCTGATTTTCACTGCTTGTTTGGGTTTTGAATTCCGGCTTGTCCGACTCTGAAAGCTGTGCTGCACCACCATCCTTTCCCTCCAGGGCAGAGGGCATGGAAGGGGCATCCCTCCTGGTGGTGGGTGGACAGTGGCTCTGTTTTGCCCCTCTCCTAGGAGCTCTGAGTGATACAGGAGCTAGAAAGTGTCTCATGAGACCACCAAACAGGCTTTGTGTGAGCAACATGGCTGTTGATTTCACCTGGATGCAGGCGGGCTGAGTCCGAAAAGAGAATCAGCAAAGGGTGGTGGATTATCATTGGTTCTTATAGGTTTTGGGATAGGCGGTAGAGTTAAGAGCGATGTTTTGGGGACAGGGGGTGGAGCTCACCAAGTACATTCTCAAGGGTGGGGAGAATTACAAAGAAACTTCTTGAGGGTGTGAGAGATGATAAAGAACCTTCTTAAGGGTGGGAGAGATTACAAAGTACATTGATCAGTTAGGGTGGGCAGAAACAAATCGCAATGGTGGAATGTCATCAGTTAAACTATTTTCCCTTCTGTGGATCTTCAGTTGCTTCAGGCCATCTGGATGTATATGTGCAGGTCACTGGGGATATGATGACTTAGCTTGGGCTCAGAGGCCTGACAGAAAGAAATTATTTAGGCAGATTGAAAGGGCACCAGAATCCTCATGGAATTTCCCTTTTAACAAAAAGCAGTCCCTATTTTTTTTTTTTTTTTTTTTTTTTTACAAAAATCATCTCTTTTCTAACAAAGAGCAGTCTGAAAAATTGAGCTGCAGACATAGATAAGCAAGCTGGAAACTTGTACGGGTGGATGCTGGCAGCTGTGCCAACTGAAAAGGGCTACCAGGAAGTCAGGTATGTCCAACATGGAGGCTCCATCTTCCCTTTTCTTTGTCACCACATGTACATTAAAGAACCAGGCAGCAAGGCCAGGGAGAGAACCCATCTGCACAAGAAAAAATTAGGGTGGGGCGTCAGCTTCTTCTGCCCTATGCAAATGACACACCTCATCCGACCAATCTTTTGTGCCTTATGTAAATCAGACACTGTCTCCTCAAGCTCATCTACAAAATCTGCATTTCACCATGGAAGCGGCAACCCATTTTCTCCATGACCCCTCTTCACAGAGGGCTTTTCTTTTTCTTTCGCCTATTTAACTCCCACTTGACCTCACTCTGGTGGGTCCGTGTCCTAGATTTCCATGGCCATGAGACAACGAATCTTGGGTATTTACCCCAGACAACAACACCGCTTCATGAGCGGGCACAAAGATGTCTGAACTGGGGATAGGGATTCCCACTGGGTCTGGGCCCCAGTTCCAGAGGCTGTGCCACCCCCTTCCCTGCCAGTTGGTCCTCACTCATCCCTCCTTTCCTGCTCCCCTGTAGCCCTCGTTTCCTAAGTCCTAGTGATGCTATTTTTTTTTTTCCCACATGCCCATGCTCAGCTCAGTTCATATACAAATGCAATTCCATTGATTAATTACAGTCACTCACTGAGCATATTCTGTGCCAGGCCCTGTATCAGGCTGTCCCACTGCACAACTCTAGGGAGCACCATTCCCCAAGAATACAGTGCCAGTGTTGTCCCTGGCATTGTGGAAGCAGTGCCTCCACTCTCTGCACTGGGTACAGGTGGAGAAGAAGCTCATGGGGCCCTTGCAGACCAGGAGAGGTGCTCTCTATCCTCGCGGTACCCCCCACCAACCATCAGGGCCAAGGTCTTGGCTGCTTCCCTGTCAGATGGCACAGTGCTGGTGGGAAGTGGAAGGAGACCCTATGTGGACAGGCTAAATGCTCAATTCCAAGAGGAAAGGATTGTTATGTAGGTGAGTAGGTCTGAGGAGGATGGTGACAGGAACACAAGGGTGGAGGAAAGAAAGGCAGGCAAATGAAAGAGAATGGTACACTCTAGCCACTGAAACCTCGTCCCTGCCAGCCCCAGCCAACACTTACCTGTGCAGCCCTCTGCAGCCTGGCTTGGATAAAATCTCCTGGGGCCCTAGCTCTCTGCCCCAGGCTCCTGGGCAGCAGCTCCCCAGGCGTGGAGCAGCTCCTGCTGACCTCTGACAGCTGCTCTGACAGGGCCAGGAGGGCTGTGATGGTTATGTATGTGCCCTGGCTCTACTCCCAGGTGAGGCAGTTGGAAAGGCCCGGAAGTCTCACTCCAGTCTATGGGGCCCAGGCCTCTGAAGGACAGCACCTGGCTTTGCTACCAGATTTGGTTCTGGAACAGAGAGAACTTGCTCTGGGCTCAGAGTGTTCCAGGCCCCCAGGGTCAGATGTGGAAGAAAGACTCCAGCTCAGGGCTGAGAGCTGTTGTTGATGCTGGCAGCCTAGCTGCTAGGTACCTGGGCAAACAGGTTTCTCAAGGCAGGAGGAGAGTACAGACTTGCAGTTGTAAGATGAGTAAGTCCTTTGGCTGTAATGTACAGCATGGTGACTGTGGTTAATAATGCTGTATTGTTTATACAAAAATTGCTAAGACAGTGGATCACAAGTGTTCTCACCACACACACACAATGGTAACTATGTGAAGTGATAGATATATTCATTAACTTGATTGTGGTCATCATCTCACAATGTATACATGTATCAAGTCATCACACCATGTATCTTAAACAGATATACTTTTTATTTGTTCATTATGCCTCAATAAAGCTGAAAAATAAAAATAAAACAACGCATTTACACACAAAGACAAGAGGAAAGAGTGACTCCTTCTAGAGACATGGCCATCGTTTGGACCTTAGAAAGTAGGTCTTGGTGTTAAGTTACAGTTCATGCATGGGTGTGTGCCGTAGGAAATACGTAGGAAAAATAAAAGAGTTTTACAATGGAAATAACTAACTAAAACTTATGAACATTTTGGAGACTTAATATGCATGTTCAAGCTGACCCAGATAACCGATACCAAAGTGTGTTAAAGGAAAAGACATGGGCCTGGAGGTCAGAGACCTGTGTTTAAATCTTAATATTTATTGATAGCTTGTCTGGGAAAGCGCTATGGGGCAGTCATGAGTACATATTGATGACCCCAGATAAGACTGTATGTCACTGTGAGTCCCTGTTTCCTCATCTGTGAAGTGACGTCTGCAGTAGTTTCTAACGATCTTGGAACTCGCAAGTGTGATAGACTAAATTATCCATGAGTGCTCAAGTCCCAGGCTTTAAAAGTCAGGTGTGTGAATCGAGCCTGGCCCGGGCAGGGCAGTCACAGGTATGTGAGGCTCATTTTCCCTCCCCAGCCTCAGCTTTTCTGTATGTGAAATGGGGACAGCAAGACTTACCTCACACAGTCATCTTGAGGTATGAAGTGAGTGTGTAAAGCACAGACCCCTTGGCCTGGTACAGAAATATTCAGTCAATAGGAGCTGGTGCTGGCCTTGTTATCATTCACAGGTGAATGGCTTCTCCTGGCTCCACGCTGGTGTTCACCCTGGAACACCAGGTCCAGCTACTTGGTGCTGACATATCCCAGAGCCCCAAGAAGCCTCAAGTGGGGGTGGTTTCTGCCTGAGTCTGCAGCTCACCTTGTCACATCCTCTACAGAAAGTAGAGACTGCAGTTACCCCAACAAGACTCTGGGGAGCTCTTCAACCAGCAACTGGTCCTCACTGGGAGGAAAAAAAACAGGCCGCAGGCTCCCTAATGCCTCCATAGGAATTGAGTCAAGAAGATTCAGAGGCGCCTGGGATTAGCAATCGGAGGCAGAGCCTGGGATCTGGAGCCACAGCTCCTGCCACCATTCCCGTCCATCCTGGACATCATGCCTTTTCCCAGATCCGGGGTTATAGGGCGCCCCACAGTTGCCCATGCTTCCCTCATTACCACACCGCTCAATTGTGTCATGATTGCTCATCTGTTTCCCCTGCTAGTGGTGGGCCCATGGGAGGCAGGGATTTTAACAGATTCATTTCTGTTCCTAGCAGGTGGTACAGGGCCTGACACACAGTGATGCTCATTGTTTCATCACATAAATGAATTAATGAATATTACATTAATTTCCTCCTTTCCCCTGAAAACTATCTATAAAGTATAAAGCTGTAATTCAGTGTAAATATTGTCATTAGCAGAACCATATATGTCGGTTGTGATTAATCTGGCTATAATACATGCCCACGTTAAGAGTGGCTTAAGCAGGAAATATTTTTTTTTTTTCATGTAAGTCTGGAGATAGATAGAACAGGACTGGTAGGATAAGTCACAGTTTCTAATGGTACACAGCCCCTTTTTTCTTTCTTCTCTACCATATTCCAGCTCATTGTTAACATGGCTGCTCAAACTCCAGCCATTGCCTCAGTATTCCAGAGTACACTTCTTAGAAATTGCACATAACCTTTCCACTGTTACTTTGTTGCTCAGAACTTAGTCATGTGGTCTTATCCAGTTGTGAAGAAGGATGGGAAACACTGTCATTATTTTGACTGACCTTGTGCCCTGTCAAGAATCTGAAATTTTAAAAATCAGGAACAGATAATGGTGCTGGAGGATCCTAGGAGTCCCAGCCATACCACCCTTTATAGTCTAAACGACACACCACGTTCTTATCTTCACCTACTAGCCCTGTGTGGTAATTAGGGATAAGGAATTCCTTAGAAACTAAGGGGGAGTCAGGCAGTTTCTCAGTGTCTCAGTGAGTTCATAGGAGGACTGAGATGCACTCCCACGGCTCCCAGCTACAGGGCTATCCTCTTTTCTCTTCATCATCTCATGCCAGGGCTTCTTGGGAATGGTGGAGGTTGAGCTCCTTCCTCATAATTCCATCAACAAGCATTTGGCAACTATCTGCCATGTGTGCAATAGCCACTCAGGACTCAGAAAGGAACCAGGCCTAATCTCTTTCAATGACCTCGTGGTCTGACTTGGAAGGTGGCTGAGCCTTAAACAACAGCTTATAATGTAGTGTGACAAATGATGTGAATGTTGTAAGTATAGGTGGCTCCCTAGGCTCAGAGGATGGGAAACTAACCCTTCACGGTGTGCAAGATACTGGGTGCAGCACACCAGCTTGGCACATGTATCCATATATAACAAACCTGCACGTTGTGCACATGTACCCTAGAACTTAGAGTGTGTATATATATATATATATACACACACATATATATAAAATAAAGATACAGTCTCAGTTTCCTTCCAACTCCAGTATTCTGTCTGAGACAGAAGATGGGGCTGGAGAATGTGGGCTGAGTTCAAGACCTTAAAAGAAGGCCATTCCTGTTTATATTTGCTGTGGTGATTATAGCACCGAGGCTCGGAGAGTTCCAGTCTCTTGTCCAAGGTCACACAGCAAGCAAGTGGCAGGGCAAGATTTAAACACAGGTCTCTGACCTCCAGGCCCATGTCTTTTCCTTTAACACACTTTGGTATCGGTTATCTGGGTCAGCTTGAACATGCATATTAAGTCTCCAAAATGTTCATAAGTTTTAGTTAGTTATTTCCATTGTAAAAACTTATTCTATGAAAATTATCATGTATGAAGATTTTACTCAGGTTTAACACCAGGTCCAGCTACTTGGTCCTGACAAATCCCAGAGCTCTGAGAGGCCCCAGATGGGGCTAGGGGTGGCTTCATGTTAAAAATAAAAACAACTTAAATATCCAATTATAAGAGAATTTTTGTATAACATAGTGAACAACTTTGTAGTTCCCAGACCAGCAAGACCAGCATTATTGGGCAAATTGTTAGAAATGCAGATTCTTGTCCTACCTGATACTTCATGATTCTGAAACTCTGGGAGAGAGGCTCAGAATTCCTAGAGCCCTCAAGGTAATTTTGATACATTCTAGAGTTTGAGAATCATTGATGTAATGGGATATTACATAGGCAGTTAGTGTTTTCAAAGAACACTTAACATGAAAAAGCTCTTATAATATTAAGTAAATAAAAAGAGAAAAAATGGTTTATGTTTTGTGTGATAATTTGTGAATTACAGATAATATGATTTCCATTTGTAAATATGTGAGTGCATAACATATATTTGTAAAATCAAAACCATTCATATACATGCATGTATACCTTCATACATATGTACTAGCAGAAAAAATGCTATTCTCAATATATCAAAGAGGTAATTTTGAATTACTCCTTCTTTGCACCTTTATGTATTTTTCCAGATTGTCTTCTCTGATGATGCATTTTTTATTATCAATAAATATCTTGCCTACAAAAAAAGGCTTTTTCAGAATACGCAGTGCAAAAGATAACCACAGTGGGGAGAAGAGCACACTTTAACGTCTCCCATCCCACCTGCCCTCTGGGCCATGAGGTAGACCACTAGGTACCTGTCCTTTCTCCACTCCCTGCTACCCCATCTCATTCTCCATGTAAGGCTAACTCCCACGTACAATATTTGTAGATAGCCAAGGAATTCACTGAGCTTTTCCTTTTGCAGCAAGATGTTGAACATTCTCTAAGACGTTCCTGGCAAGTAGGAGCCAATGTATGAGAAAAATCTCTGACCCTATCTGACTTTTTCTTTATTCTCTACCTTGTTCTGAATTTTCTTAAGTTCTCTGTGTAACTCTCCCAATCTTTCCCTCTCTCTGAAAATCCGCAAGTATCTACATCTCTGAAACTTTTGTAAACATTCTCTGGAACACTGTGATAGTACCTCTGAAATATCATGAAACTGGATGAAATGCTGTGGCTTTCTCTTTAAACTCTCTCTGAATCTCAAGACTCTTGGTCCATCTGTCCATCGCAGCCCATTATCATACAGCAAATGGGTGTCGGGCAAAGGAAGCTGCTCTTTGTGACAAACACTCCCTTCCCTCACACTAGCTCATCCCTCTTAGGAAGTTGCTCTGGGATGGTGGATCTGTAAGAATTATTTGCATATTGAATGTGCAATATCAAGGGTTGGGCACAAGGTGGCGCAATGGGGCAGGTTTCGGCATCTTTCAGGGGCGTTCCCCCAGGGATGAGGAGTAAAGCTTTAGTGGTATTTTCATATGCTATTTTATGTGTGACCCCCATCTGCCTGCAATGTTAGCATCAGATGGGGATTTTCTGGGCAGCTGGAAGTCTGAGCTGTTGCTGAACAGCACGTCACTGCATTTAGAATTTAGACCAGTGTGGTTTAATAGAATTTTCCACGATGATGAAAATGTTCTATAGCTGTGCTGTCTAAAATCTTAGTAATTAACCACATGTGGCTACTGAGCACTTGAAATGTAGCCAGTGTGACCAAAGAACACAATTTTAAAGTTAACTCATTTTTAATTTTAAATATAAGTAACCATACACATGATTTCTGAATTGTACAACAGAGAATTCTAGATAACGTCAGTTTTTCTAGTAATAAATGCTCTCCGTCCCAGCCCCTTTTTGAGATTGGGCTCTAAAGATTTTCTTTTTGGTATCACAGTATATATTCTCTTTATTTATTGTGCCCAAGATAACATAGTGTTAGTTATGTCTTACTGAAGATGCTCTTGTGAATAACATAATTTATTATTATTTTTTTATTACTATACTTTAAGTTCTAGGGTACATGTGCACAACGTGCAGGTTTGTTACATATGTATACTTGTGCCATGTTGGTGTGCTGCACCCATCAACTCGTCAGCACCCATCAACTCGTCATTTACATCAGGTATAACTCCCAATGCCATCCCTCCCCCTCTCCCCTCCCCATAATAGGCCCTGGTGTATGATGTTCCCCTTCCCAAGTCCAAGTGATCTCATTGTTCAGTTCCCACCTATGAGTGAGAACATGCAGTGTTTGGTTTTCTGTTCTTGCGATAGTTTGCTGAGAATGATGGTTTCCAGCTGCATCTATGTCCCTACAAAGGATCTAAAGATTAGATTGTCCCCCAAGTTTCTCACAGTGGAGGAGGGGAGGAAGTGCAGGAGGAAGCAAAAGTGAATTTATAAATGCTATAATAAAAGTGAGCCTAGTTATAGCAAGAGATCAAAATAAATAATACTGATAGTTGCTTTTAGTTTTGAGTGCTAACCAGGTGCAAAGCACTTTAAAATGTGATTTAATCCTCAAAGAATTCCTATGAGATTTTGCAGCTGAAGAAACCATGACTCAGAGTGGTCAAATGGTTTGTTATTTGTGGCAGAGAATTTAGATGCCAATCTAGGTGAGCCTCGGACTCTAAAACCTTCCTGTGATGCTTTAAGGAAGAATACATCACGTCTAGTGGGAATACTATTGAAGACTTTCTAAAGAGGTTTGGGTTTGAGCTGGGCAGGAAGAATAAATGGGGTTTTGTTAAAAAAGAAGAGAAGGTAGGGTCCAAGCAGAGGGGCAGTATCAGTCAATGAGTAAGAAATGCTGGGAGCATGTTCAACACATTGTCATGGTATTTAACCAAAATTTGAGGAGGAACATGTCTCTCCTTTGTAACGGGCTTGGCTGGGTCCAGTAAGAGGCGATTGGTGCCTGACTAGAGGGAATCTGTATTTGTAGGAAAATAGAAAGAGCCTGGTCCGCAAAAGAGTATCACTGAAACCGCTAGTCTGGGAGAAAGATTATGGTGCCCCTATAGGAACTGGAGGGCTGCAGAGCCAAGAAAGGAGGGGCAGGAGGGGCAGAAGGGAATGGGGCTCCCTTTGAGATGGGTGAATAAATGAAGTGCAAACATACACCCACGTATGCTTGAATGTCAAGGGAGACTCACAGGTTATTAAAGGATCCACTGTGACGGCTTGGAGGGAGAAACAGGGAGTGACGAAAGCCATTGGGTCCCGCTGAGACCAAGTCATGTGAGACATGCCTTACTGCTTTACCTGTATTTTTAAGATTAATTGATTAACAGATCTAAGAGAATTTATTGACCAAAAAATCAATTAAGTAGTTCTTAGGCATCAATTATGTGATGGGCCCAGCAGACAAAGCTTTTCGTGTTGGTGTTTCAAAAGGACATTTTCCAAAAATTTCTTGAGGGAAATATGGAGAAATGCATGTTTGATGATTCTGCAGTAGCTGATGCTACCATGGAAATCTGGAGGCTGGCTTCCAGGGACTTAACCGCTTTGCTCTATTTTTGGCCACGTTCTCTCTTGATAAATGTATTGAGTGATTCAAATAAAGAATTTGCCCAAAGGGCTATCAGATTTGGCAAGGAGAACTAATTCATTATCCAGAGAATCAAAAGCAAAGCAGTTATTTTCTGCTATAATTGATTTGACTCTATCAAGATGATATTTAAATACAAAAACTATAAAGTTTAGCATTTCGCCTCAGGAAAACCAATTTTAAAATAGAAGTAATGTCTGATTTGGTAATGTCAGCCTGCTAGCCATTTATTTATTTATTTATTTTGGTTGAGCTGTCAAGATGCTGTGGTGAATAAATCACTGCCTCACAGGTCTTTCATTCCTGTCAAAAGATCTTTAGAGACAGATGGAATTCCTTTTACATTTGCTACTTGAATGAGGACTGCAAACACTACAGTGACTTTTAGTGTGGAGAGTGGAGGCCTGGCTGTGAATAAACAGTGACATCCTGGCTTTTCTGCTGCAAAAAGAGAATTTTTTGAGTTAAAACAGTTAAAACTGAGGGGTGGGGTTACTGTGTGTTATTTCTTCTCTCTAAATGCAGATCTCTGCTCAGAAAGCCAGGGTCTATTTATCAGGCTTTAGCCCTGAGGGAATAAGAAGAAAGGAGAGAAGGGAATGTCTCTAAAGTAGCACTGGACAGGGGCAAATGTGGGTAGAAGAAAAGACTGAGCTGCTTGAGAGTGGGATCGAGTTTGTCTTACTTTGCTCTGCCTGTTGCAGGCACGTGTGGGGCAGGCTAGATGGAGCGTTTGTTAACTGACTTAGGCGATGACAGAGTCACTGACCTGGCCTTTCCTCCCTTCTCCAATCTTTTCTCACACTCAAGCAAAAGAGACCTTTTCAAATGAGTTCTTGTGTATGTCCTTCCCAAGTCTTACACTCTGCTTAAAATCTTTCAGTGATTTTCCAGAACTCTCAGAATAAAGCTAAAATTACTGAATATGAATATAGTCTACCAGTCCTTGCCTAGTCTGCGTTGCGGCCTCATTTTGCCTCAGATCTCCCTCTATTTTGCTATGTTTCACCTGCTATGGTCTTAGATTTCCTGGCAATGCCCTGTACTCCTTCCCACTGCAGGACCTCTGCACGTGCTCTTGTTTTGGCCAGTGAGTTCTCCTGGGCCCACCCCCTTACTTTGAGCTCTCAAAGATCCATGTTCCTCCCACAAGCTCCAGAGAACACGGATTGGCTTTTGTTTGCTCATTATATTACCCCCAGCACAGTGCCAGTCACATAGAACATACTAATTGAAACCACCTTTGCAAAAACTGTAACAGTGAGAAAATTATGACAGACAAAGAGATCTGATCTAACCAACCCCCATTTTACCCTTAACCTTGGTCATTCCTGGGCTCGGGCAAAGCTAACTTTGGGAGAAATTTAGTATATAGTTTAAATGGTAATAGCCCTTCCCCAAACTGAACCACCTTTGTAAAACTAAGACCATCAGGTTAGGAGGATGAGAGAAGACTGAATTCTGCTGAGAGGTAGATATAAATGATGACTAGTCATTATTCTGGAAATCAGCTTCCTCAGTTACTCCTGCAGATAACACCACTGTTGCGGAACCTGAGATTGGCCTTTTGAGTTGTCTTTTCCAGCTTTTACATTTATGATGACTTGATGGCCCCACCTGGACCTGAGACACTGGACTTAACTGGTCCTGTGGCCCTCCCCCAGAAGCAGGCTCAGTGCACTAGGACCATGTTTGTGAGAGACAGGACTAGCTAGATTTTCTAGGCCGACTAAGAATCCCTAAGCCTAGCTGGGAAGGTGACTGTGTCCACCTTTAAACATGGGGCTTGCAACTTAGCTCATGCCCTACCAATCAGGGAGTAAAGAGAGCTCACTAAAATGCTAATTAGGCAAAAACAGGAGGCAAAGAAATAGCCAATCATCTATTGCCCGAGAGCACAGCGAGAGGGACAATGATCCAGATATAAACCCAGGCATTGGAGCCAGCAAAGGCTACCCTCTTTGGGTCCCCTCCCTTTGTATGGGAGCTTTGTTTTCACTCTATTAAATCTTGCAACTGCACTCTCTTCCGGTCCATGTTTGTTACCGCTGGAGCTGAGCTTTTGCTTGCCATCCACCACTGCTGTTTGCTGCCATCACAGAAGCGCTGCTGACTTCCATCCCTCCAGATCCACTGTGCTCCTGATCTGGTGAGGCGTCTGTTGCCACTCCTAATGGGGCTAAAGGCTTGCCATTGTTCCTGCATGGCTAAGTGCCTGGGTTTGTCCTAACTGAGCTGAACACTAGTCACTGGGTTCCACGGTTCTCTTCTGTGACCCACAGCTTCTAATAGAGCTATAACACTCACCGTATGGCCCAAGATTCCATTCCTTGGAATCCGTGAGGCCAAGAGCCCCAGGTCAGAAAACACGAGGCTTGCCACCATCTTGGAAGTGGCCCAATGCCATTTTGAAAGTGGCCGGCCACCATCTTGGGAGCTCTGGGAGCAAGGACCCCCCTTAACAACTGCATCCTCCACTAATCAGCAGCACCTATTCCCCTGCCTCCCCTGGTCTTGAAAAACCCTAGCCTCTGAATTTTTGGGAACATGGATTTGAGTAATAAAACTCCAGTCTCTTGTTCAGTTGGCTCTGCATGAATTAAACTCTTTGTGTATTGGAATTCCCCTGTCTTGATAAACTGGCTGTATCTGGGAAGTAGGTAAGGAGAATCTGTTGGTTGGTTACATAATTATTGAAAGAATGACTGAATTTTCTTTCTAGATTGCAAGACCTTCATGCTGTCCATCAGATTTTGCTTATACGAAAAAAAAAAAAAATAGCTCAGAGCAGTCTGAGTCATGTGAGGTATACAAGACTTATCAGGCCCAGAGAAACATGAATTTAGGACGTCAGTCACCCCCACCTCCACCCTGCACTTATATCTGGGGGCAGTTGTTAAAGATATTTTGTTCCTGACTAGTTGCCTCACTCATTATTTCATGTTTCTGGAATTTGTGATACAAAGAACAATGTATAGCCAATCAATAGCTTATGATAAACAACATAAAAACTGCCTCCTTTTTTCTTTTAAAACCCTATTTGTGGCCGGGCACAGTGGCTCACACCTATAATCCCAGTAATTTGGGAGGCTGAGGCAGGTGGATTGCTTGAGCCCAGGTGTTTGAGACCAACCTGGGCAACATAGTGAGACCCTGTCTCTATCAAAAATTTAAAAATGAGTCAGAGGTTGTGTTGCTCGCCTGTTGTCCCAGCTACTTGGGAGGCTGAGTTGGGAAGATCACTTGAGCCTGTGAGGTTGAAGATGCAGTGAGCCATGATTGCACCACTGCACTCCAGCCTGGGCAACAGAGTGAGATCTTGTCTCAAGAAACAAAACAAAACAAAACAGAAAACCAACTTGAGGCTGGGTGCAGTGGCTCACGCCTATAATCCCAGCACTTTGGGAGGCTGGGGCGGGTGGATCACTTGAGGTCAGGAGTTCAAGACCAGCCTGGCCAACATGGTGAAACTCCATCTCTGCTAAAAAAAAAATTACAAAATTTAGCCAGGAGAGGTGGCAGGTGCCTGTAAACCCAGCTACTAGGGAGGCTGAGGCAGGAGAATTACTTGAATCCGGGAGATGGAGGTTGCAGTGAGCCAAGATTGCACCACTGCACTCTGGCCTGGGTGACAGAGTGAGACTCCATCTCAACAAACAAAAGAAAACAAAACAAAAAACAAATTGTAACTGCTACCGATCAGAGTGTATATTCAGGGCAACTTGAATCTATGGTCCTGGGTTTCAGTCCTCAAATGTGGCCCCAATAAACTCTCTACTTATATTAATTTTTCCTCAGTCTTTTTTTTTTTTTTTTTTTTTTTTTTTTGGCTTTTAGGTTAACAGAAAGTATCCATTTTTCATTGCTCTTTCCTTAACTTCTGGATGGGTTGGGGTGACATCTTTACTTCCTGATGGGAAGGCTTTGATGTTGGCAAAGGTCAATGAGTAGGTAGGGAAGGTTTCTGGGACATGGGACTAGGGGAAAAAGAAACTGTCTTAGGAACCGCCTGCTTTGCCAGTAGCCATGTTTGTTCTTCCCAGGCCAATCTGAGTTGCAAGAATTTAATCTTAATAATTGGATGATAAAGAACACATCCACCCATAGAGCCCTAAGGGAGCTGTGGTTTCACCAGCTTGAGGAGCAGGATTCTATTCAAACCTACACATATGTGGGAGAGGAAAAAATTTCTATCTTCTTAGGGTCTCTAACTAGGCCTAAAAATGAAACCGACATAAGACAGATTAACAGAAGAACAGCATGCAAACTTCATTAATTTTTTTTTTTTTTTTAGATAGAGTCTTCCTCCGATACCCAGGCTGGATGCAGTGGTGCCATCTGGGCTCACTGCAACCTCTGCCTCTGGGGTTCAAGCAATTCTCCTGCCTTAGCCTCCTAAGTAGCTGGGATTATAGGTGCTCACCACCATGCCAGACTCTTTTTTTTTTTTTTTTTTTTTTTTTTGTATTTTTAGTAGAGATGGGGTTTTGCCTTGTTGGCCAGCCTTGTCTCAAACTCCTGACCTCAGGTGATCTGCCCGCTTCCCAAAGTGCTGGGGTTACAGGCATGAGCCATCGCATATATGGGGATCTTTATAAGAGGACAAAGACCTAAAGGAGTGACCAGAACAGAAAGCTTTTATACCGTTTAAATAAAAAAATGATACTGTAGGGAAAGCTTACCGAAAAATCACTGACATGAGACAGCTTGATAGGATAAAATGCACACAAATTTATTTAAGAAGTGTACTACCTTCATGCAATGTGAAAGAAAGTGCACATGGAGGAAATTACAGGGTGACTACTCACCTTGCAACGGGGTTAAGAAGCTAGGGTTTCTTTTTGGTTTTAGGTCTAACATTTAAGTCTCTAATCCATCTTGAATTAATTTTTGTATAAGAAGTAAGGAAGGGATCCAGTTTCAGCTTTCTACATATGGCTAGCCAGTTTTCCCAGCACCATTTATTAAATAGGGAATCCTTTCCCCATTTCTTGTTTTTGTCAGGTTTCTCAAAGATCAAATGGTTGTAGATGTGTGGTGTTATTTCTGAGGTGTCTGTTCTGTCCCATTGGTATATATATCTGTTTTGGTACCTGTACCATGCTCTTTTGGTTACTGTAACCTTGTAGCATAGGTTGAAGTCACATAGCATGATGCCTCCAGCTTTATTCTTTTTGCTTAGGATTGTCTTGGGAAAGTGGGCTCTTTTTTGGTTCCATATGAACTTTAACGTAGTTTTTCCACCAATTCTGTGAAGAAAGTCATTTGTAGCTTGATGGGGATGGCATTGAATCTAGAAATTACCTTGGGCAGTAAGGCCATTTTCATGATATGATTCTTCCTACCCATGAGCATGGAATATTCTTCTGTGTGTTTATGTCCTCTTTTATTTCATTGAGCAGTGGTTTGTAGTTCTCCTTAAAGAGGTCCTTCACATCCCTTGTAAGTTGGATTCTTGGTATTTTATTCTCTTTGTAGCAATTGTGAATTGGAGTTCACTCATGATTTGGCTCTCTGTCTGTTATTGGTGTATAGGAATGCTTGTGATTTTCGCACATTGATTTCATATCCTGAGACTTTGCTGAAGTTGCTTATCAGCTTAAGGAGATTTTGGGCTGAGGCGATGGTGATTTCTAAATATACAGTCATGTCATCTGCAAACAGGGACAATCTGACTTCCTTTTTTCCTAATTGAATATCCTTTATTTTTTTCTCTTGCCTGATTGCCTTGGCCAGAAATTCCAACACTATGTTGAATAGGAGTGGTAAGAGAGGGCATCCTTGTCTTGTGCCAGTTTTCAAAGGGAATGCTTCCAGTTTTTGCCCATTCAGTATGATACTGGCTGTGAGTTTGTCATAAATAGCTCTTATTATTTTGAGACACATTCCATCAATACATAGTTTATTGAGAGTTTTTAGCATGAAGGGCTGTTGAATTTTGTCAAAGGCCTTTTCTGCATCTATTGAGATAACCGTGTGGTTTTTGTCATTGGTTCTGTTTATGCAATAGATTATGTTTATTGATTTGCATATGTTGAACCAGCCTTGCATTCCAGGGATAAAGCCAACTTGATCTTGGTGGATAAGCTTTTTGATGTGCTGCTGGATTTGGTTTGCTACTATTTTATTGAGGATTTTTGCATCAATGTTCATCAGGGATATTGACCTAAAATTTTCTTTTTTTGTTGTGTCTCTACCAGGCTTTGGTATCAAGATGATGCTGGCCATATAAAATGAGTTAGGGAGGATCCCCTCTTTTTCTTTTCTTTTCTATTGATTTGAATAGTTTCAGAAGAAATGGTACCAGCTCCTCTTTTACCTCTGGTAGAATTCAGCTGTGAATTCATCTGGTCCTGGACTTTTTTTGGTTGGTAGGCTATTAATTATTGCCTCAATTTCAGAGCCTGTTATTGGTCTATTCAGGGATTCAACTTCTTCCTAGTTTCATCTTGGGAAGGTGTATGTTTCCAGGAATTCATGCATTTCTTCTAGATTTTCTAGTTTATTTGCATAGAGGTGTTTATAGCGTTCTCTGATGGTAGTTTGTTTTTCTGTGGGATAGGTGGTGATATCCTCTTTATCATTTTTTATTGCGTCTGTTTGATTCTTCTCTCTTTTCTTCTTTATTAGTCTTGCTAGTGGTCTATCAATTTTGTTGATCTTTCAAAAAACCAGGTCCTGGATTCATTGATTTTTTGAAGAGTTTTTTGTGTCTCTATCTCCTTCAGTTCTGCTCTGATCTTAGTTATTTCTTGCCTTCTGCTTACTTTGGAATTTGTTTGCTCTTGCTTCCCTAGTTCTTTTAATTGTGATGTTAGGGTGTTGATTTTGGATCTTTCCTGTTTTCTCTTGTGGGCATTTAGTGCTATACATTTCCCTCTACACGCTGCTTTAAATGTGTCCCAGAGATTCTGGCACATGGTATCTTTGTTCTCATTGGTTTCAAAGAACATCTTTATTTCTGCCTTCATTTCGTTATTTACCCAGTAGTCATTCAGGAACAGGTTGTTCAGTTTTCATGTAGTTGTACAGTTTTGAGTGAGTTTCTTAATTCTGAGTTCTAATTTTATTGCACTGTGGTCTGAGAGATAGTTTGGTGTGATTTCTGTTCCTTTACATTTGCTGAGTAGTTCCAACTATGTGGTCAATTTTGGAATAAGTGTGACGTGGTGCTGAGAAGAATGTATATTCTATTGACTTGGGGTGGAGAGTTCTGTAGATGTCTATTAGGTCTGCGTGGTGCAGAGCTGAGTTTAAGTCCTGGATATCCTTGTTAACCTTCTGTCTCATTGATCTGTCTAATGTTGGCAGTGGGGTGTTAAAGTCTCCCATTATTATTGTGTGGGAGTCTAAGTCTCTTTGTATGTCTCTAAGGACTTGCTTTATGAATATGGGTGCTTCAGTATTGGGTGCATACATACATACATATTTAGGATAGTTATCTCTTCTTGTTGAATTGATCTGTTTACCATTATGCAATGCCCTTCTTTGTCTCTTTTGATCTTTGTTGGTTTAGAGCCTGTTTTATCAGAGACTAGGATTTCAACCCCTGCCTTTTTTTTTGCTTTCCATTTTCGTAGTAGATCTTCCTCCATCCCTTTATTTTGAGCCTATGTGTGTCTCTGCACGTGAGATGGGTCTCCTGAATACAGCACACTGATGGGTCTTGACTTTATCCAATTTGCCAGTCTGTGTCTTTTAATTGGGGCATTTAACCCATTTACATTTAAGGTTAATATTGTTATGTGTGAATTCAATCCTGTCATTATTATGTTAGCTGGTTATTTTGCCCGTTAGTTGATGCAGTTTCTTTCTAGCATGGATGGTCTTTACAATTTGTCATGTTTTTGCAGCAGCTGGTACCTGTTTTGCAGCAGCTGGTATCAGCTGTTCAGTGCTTCTTTCAGGAGCTCTTGTAAAGCAGGCCTGGTGGTGACAAGATCTCTCAGCATTTGCTAGTCTGTAAAGGATTTTATTTCTCCTTCACTTATTAAGCTTAGCTTGACTGGATATGAAATTCTGGGTTGAAAATTGTTTTCTTTAAGAATGTTGAATATTGGCCCCCACTCTCTTCTGACTTGTAGAGCTTCTTCCAAGAGATCTGATGTTAGTCTGATGGGCTTCCCTTTTTGGGTAACCCAACATTTCTCTCTGGTTGCCCTTAATATTTTTTCCTTCATTTCAACCTTGGAATCTGAATTATATGTCTTGGGGTTGCTCTTCTTGAGGAGTATCTTTGTGGTATTTTCTGTATTTCCTGAATTTGAATATTGGCCTGCCTTTCTAGGTTGGGGAAGTTCTCCTGGATAATATCCTGAAGAGTGTTTTCCAGCTTAGTTTTATTCTCCCTGACACTTTCAAGTATACCAATCAAATGTAGATTTGGTCTTTTCACAATGTCCCATATTTCTTGGAGGCTTTGTTCATTTCTTTTTATTCTGTTTTCTCTAAACCTCTCTTCTTGCTTCATTTCATTAATTTGATCTTCAATCACTGATACCCTTTCTTTCACTTGATTGAATTGGCTACTGAAGCTTGTGCATGCATCATGTAATTCTTGTGCCATGGTTTTCAGCTCCATCAGGTCATTTAAGGTCTTCTCTACACTGTCTATTCTAGTTAGCCATTCATCTAATCTTTTTTCAAGGTTTTTAGCTTCCTTTTGATGGTTTCAAACATCCTTCTTTAGCTCAGAGAAGTTTGTTATTATCAACTTTCTGAAGTCTACTTCTGTCAGCTTGTCAAAGTCATTCTCCGTCCAGCTTAGTTCCATTGCTGAGAAGGAGCTGCAATCCTTTGGAGGAGAGAGGGTGCTTTGGTTTTTAGAATTTTCAACTTTTCTGCTCTGATTTCTCCCCATCTTTGTGGTTTTATCTACCTTTGGTCTTTGATGATGGTGACCTACAGATGGGGTTTTGGTGTGGATGTCCTTTTTGCTGATGTTGAGGCTGTTCCTTTCTGTTTGTTAATTTTCCTTCTGACAATCAGGTCCCTCAGCTGCAGGTCTGTTGGTGTTTGCTGGAGGTCCACTCCAGACCCTGTTTGCCTGGATATCATGAGCAGAGGTTTCAGAACAACAAATATTGCAGAACAGCAAATACTGCTGCCTGATCCTTCCTCTGGCAGCTTCATCTCAGCAGGACACCTGGCTGTGTGAGGTGTCATTTGGCCCCTACTGGGAGGTATCTCCAAATTAGGCTACGCTGGGGTCAGGGACACTCTTGAGGAGACAGTCTATCTGTTCTCAGAGCTCAAACACCATGCTGAGAGAACCACTGCTCTCTTCAGAGCTGTCAGACAGGGACATTTAAGTCTGTAGAAATTTCTGCTGCCTTTTGTTCGGCTATGCCTTGCACCTAGAGGTGCAGTCTACAGAGGCAGGCAGGCCTCCTTGATCTGCAGTGGGCTTCCCCCAGTTTGAACTTCCTGGCTGCTTTGTTTACCTACTCAAGTCTCATCAATGGCAGATGTCCCTCCCCCAGTCACGCTTGCCGCCTAGCAGTTCCATCTCGGACTGCTGAGCTAGCAGTGAACAAGGCTCTATGGGCGTGGGACCCACTGAGCCAGGCATGGGATATAATCTCCTGGTGTGCCGTTTGCTAACTCTGTTGGAAAAGTACAGTATTTAGGTGACAGTGTCCCCATATTCCTGGTACAGTCTGTCATGGCTTCCTTTGTACTTTAGGTTTGTATTGTATAGGACTGCACTGGAATGTGCCTTGCATACAATAACACTCCATAGATAAGTGCTTTGTGAATGAATATTTGATTTAAGATATGAAAGATACCTTGTTTTAGACCTTAAACCTTGAGCTCAGTCCCAATTTCTTAACCATCTTATATTTCTAGGCTCCCCCAGGGAAGGTACTGCATTTATGTGGTGCATTGGTCTAAGCCTTGCAAATTCACAGTCTTACTTGCTATGTTTTATTGTTGCTTCTGGTCAATATCCAAAACTAAAACTCTCTAATGTTTCCCCTAGAAAATATTTTACTATTTATCCTTTTTGTCTTTCTCACTCACACCTTTGGATTTGGCTTTGGCAATTGTCAAGGAAATTATAAAGTAGTATAGAGACATGTAAACCTTTCCAAGGAAAAATAATAAAGTGGTAGATGGAAAATTCTCCGTTCTGGTTATTAACTAATTTATCATTTTGCTTTTTGTATTTACTCAGCTTTAAAACATTGAGTAACCAGCGGAATCTTTTTTTTTTGTTTATAATCAGGGTATAATTTAATACAGTGAAATGAATTAAGTGTACAGTGCAATGAATTGCATATACTTGTGTAACCCATGTACCTATCTACACTTCAATTATCCTAGAGAGTTCTCTCTTGCCCCTTACTAGTCAATCCTCACTCCTTCAGTGGCAGCCATTCTACTATTTTCCTTTCTGCTATTTTCCAACTTATTTTGTCTTTGCCTATTTCAGCTGCTCATATACATGAAATTGTATAGTACACATTTTCTTTTGTCTTGCTTCCTTTATTTAGTATAATATTTTGGAATTCATCCATGTTGTTGCATGTTTCATTAGTTTTTTTTTTTTAATTGCTGAGTAGTGTTTTATGGTTAAAATACAGTTTAGTTTATCCATTTTCTTGTTGATGGGCATCTGGACTATTTCTACTTTTGGGCTAGTATGAATAAGACTACTATGAGCTTTCTTATACAAGGAGTTTTGCAGATAAGCTTTCATTTCTCTTGGATAAATGCCAGAGTGGAATTATTGGGTCACAGAGTATATGCACGCTTAACTGTATGGCTAACATGGTGAAACCCCATCTCTACTAAAAATACAAAAAATTAGCCAGGTGTGGTGGTGGGTGCCTGTAGTCTCAGCTACTAGGGAGGCTGAGGCAGGAGAATGGCATGAACCCAGGAGGCAGAGCTTGTAGTGAGCCAAGATTGTGCCACTGCACTCCAGCCTAGGCAACAGAGCAAGACTCCATCTCAAAAAAAAAAAAAAAAAAAGAAAGAAAGAAAATGCCAGTCTTAGGCACAACTTAAATGTATGAGAGTGTTACCGGGAGGTCCTTGCTCCCAGAGCTCCCAAGATGGTGGCGGGATGCTTCCAAGATAGCTGCAGGCCACTCCCACCATGGTGGCAAGCCTTGTGTTCTCTGACCTGGGGTTCTTGGCCTCACAGAATCCAAGGAATGGAATTTTGGGTCATGTGGTGAGTGTTATAGCTCTATTAGAAGCTGTGGATCATGGAAGAGCACTGTGGAGCCCAGTGACTAGTTCGATTAGGACAAACTTGAGCACTTAGCCATGCAGGAATAATGGCAAGCCTTTAGCCTGATCTGGAGCGGCAATGGGCACCTCACTGGATCAGGAGCATGGTGGACACCCTGCCAGGTCCAGAGGTATGGAAGTCAGCGGTGGGTCTGTGAAGGCAGCAAACAGTGGCAAACAACAGTGGTGGGTGGCGAGCGAAAGCTCAACTCGAACCATAACAAACATGGACCAGAAGAGAGTGCAGCTGCAAGATTTAATAGAGTGAAAACAGAACTCCCAAAGGGAGGGGACCCAAAGAGGGCATCCATTACTGGCTTGAATGTCTGAGTTTATATACTGATTATTGTCCCTCCCCCTATTATTATCCTCACCCTGCTGTCAGGTGATAGTTGGCTATTTCTTTACCTCCTGTTTTGGCCTAATTAACATTTTAGTGAGCTCTCTTTACTACCTGACTGGTTGGGTGTGAGCTGAGTTGCAAGCCCCATGCTTAAAGGTGGATGCGGTCACCTTCCCAGCTAGGCTTAGGGATTCTTAGTCAGCCTAGGAAATCCAGCTAGTCCTGTCTCTCAGTCCCCCCTCTCAACAGGAAAACCCAAGTGCTGTTGGGGAGGTTGGCCAAAGACTGCTTTAACTGTTTCCTGCTGAACTGGGGCATAGTAGAGGTTGTACAGTTGAGGTTTCCTCAGGAGGGGTGCCTTTGATGTCATTAATGTCAGAGCATGGGCTAGCAGGCTGGTCCAGGGGTCTGTGGTAGATTTTAGTCATGGACGACATCTGGGGCTCCATTTGAAGAACGATTTGTAGCTTTACAGCTTTGATTCTGTAAGAGACAAACTTAACAAGGAGGTTAAAGATACAGGGTCCAAAGACGAGTAACAATATTATAGCTGCTAGAGGTCCTAAGAAGGGGAGAATCCAGGGCATCCATTGGCTGAGGAGGCCCCAGGGTCCGGTGTTTTGAAGCTCCTCTGCTGTATGTTGTATTTGATCTCTAATTTCTTTAACTTTCTCGGTGACTATTCTGAATTGATTAACATAATAACAGCATTCTTCCCCTAAAAAAAACAGGTTCCCCCTCTTTCGGCAGTTAGCAAGTCTAAAGCTCTTCGATTTTGAAGGACTACTGCTGCTAGGGAGCTAGGTTGATCTTGCAAGGTGACCAGGGAGTCGGCGACCCGTTCCATGTCACCATTTAGTTCTTGAGATAGTTTGTAGGAGAACTGAGTAGAGGTTGTGATACCACCAATGCCAGTACCTAGTCCACCTAGCGCTCCTGATCCAATAACAAAAGGAAGAATGGGTACTCTTTGGTTGCGAAGCTTAGGTGTGACGTGATTGTATAAAGCTTGTTCAGTGTAGTTGGTCACAGGGACACTGAGAATGAGAGGAAGCACATAGATTCTGAAGAGCCATTCAAACAATGATAGGCTGAGGTACCACAGAAAAAAAATATTCCTGAGGGTAGGCTGACTATTTGTGTGGGAGGAGTTACCCACCTGATGCATTGGGAGTTGGTTGTGTCTATAGTATTGCTAAATTTTACACAGGTGAGGTTTGAGATATGGGTTATTTCCAGATTGGAAACAAGAGGTCCTACTAAAACGGAAGTGGTGTTTATTTCTGTGGTGAAGTTGTTCCATTGTTCAGGTACAGGGATTGAAATGTATGGCCTGAAGTGCAGGGGGAGGCACATCCAACAGTTAGTAGGGTTTTGGGCTGAGACCTCATGGAGCCCAGTGAGGGTGATATTAAATAGGCTTACCAGGCAAGTATGGGTGTGGAGGGTTTCATGTAGTTTTGAGAGGTCTAGTCTTTTGTAGAGCTAGGGGTGCTATGTACCCAGGTCAGTTGGGAGATTACTTCCTTTGTGTTTTTCTCTTGCCTGATCTTGAACTCCACCCCCATCAGACATACCAGTATGGGTGAAGTAAGTCCAATAGACAGTGGCTCTAAGTCCTCCAGGGCAACTAGGATTAATTATTTTCTGTATCCAATAGTGAGTATTTGCATGCATGTAAAGAGTGGCAGAGTTATAGCAGCTCTGGGGCATATGGGTGTGGGCAGTGAAGGTGGGGGTTCCCTTAAATAAACTCCTACACAATGGGGCATCAATATTTCTGGGAAGCTGCATTCTCCATAGAAACGCTTGGTAAGGGGAGCTACTGGTTGTACAGTGGCATGCAGTGAGAGTGAAAGGGGGTAAGAGAACAGTAAAGAGAAAAATATGATAAGGGAGGGCCATGGGGATTTATGATTTTAGTTACTTTCCTCACAGTTGTTTGAAGAGCAGGTGCAGATCCTTTAGAGGTTCACAGGGATAGCTAGTGTTGTCTCCTGGATTTTTGGGTTCCTTTGGAAGTATCCAGAGTTTGACTTGAGTGTGACGTATCCAAGACTCCTCTCCAGCCACTTTAACCATGGTTGGGGTAGATAAAATGACAGGGTAGGGTCCTTCCCAGGATGTGTCTAGGGATGGGGAATTAGAGGGAACGGACTTGACTAATACGACGTCACCAGGGTGGAATAGTTCTTTTCCCTCTTCTCAAGGACAGGCTCCTTGTAATGTTTTAAGAACTTGTTGATATTTGACTAGGGAGGTGTTGTCTGCAACTAAGTTGGCCATCTCTTGGTCAAGCACAAGGTTATTGGTTAGGAAGGGCCGTCCATACAGCGTTTCGTATGGGCTATGTCCTGCTTATTAAAATAGACCTAGGTCTATTTTAATTTGCTTCAAGTCTGAGAGAGAAAAAGGTACATGTACTCTGGCTGGGTTGAATTCTCCTCCTCCCACTGCTTGGAGGGGGCATAATCAGGGAATATTGGCACTCTTTGGTTCATTGTTTAGCCCTTTGTCTATCTCCTTTTGGACAATTTGGGTTGAAGGGGGGGTCCTTATTAGTTGGGGAAAGAGTCAGGGGAATGCTTGGGTAGGGAGGTAGACTCTGAGGGCTTCTCGTAGGGCACAAATCGCACTTTTTACGTAATTGTGAGTTGTCTGTTAATGAAAAGAAAGTTTGTACATATGGCACTTCACTCCGTTTGCCTTCTTTTCTACAAAAGAGGTCTAGCTCTAAGATGGTGTTATAATTTATACTTCCTTCAGGAGGCCAGGTTTCTCCCCTTTGAAGAGGAGATTGTGGCCAGGTCGTACTGCAGAAGAATATAAGTCATTTCTTTCTTAATGTCTGAGGGTCAAATTGGTCCCAGTTCTCTACAATACATCTTAAGGGTGTTTTTGCCTTGGAGGGAACGTTTCCTATCTGAAAAAGGAACGTAGGGATGCCAGCACCCCTAGTCATTTTCCGATGAGCATTAGTCATAGGGCATCCTCTATGATCCTAATGCTTATTCCTTTCCAGGGTGTGTAACCACCCATGGACCTCTGCTTATTGGATTAGTTACACTCACCGATGTAGCAGTCCTGCACCTGTTTTCCTGCCTTTCTTGACCACAAAGAAAGGGGTCTGGGCTGCTGGATTCTAGTGGTCCTTTACCACCATGCCCAACATTGCATTTGTGCTTAGGGGTGAGTCCTAGAGCTGGGCTGGGTTCCTGAGTATTTCATAACAACCCAGCTGCCCCATCAAGATGCATTCCCATAAACAACAGTTCTTATGCAAATTCATTTCAGAGAGGGTGTAGATAACCTTTTGAGTCAGGATTGAGATAGTCCTTTTTGATTCTGTAAGTACTTTAAGGCTTGGCTGGGTGCAAACAGTTGGCATGTTTGAGCAGACCAATTGTTAGGCAATTTTTCTAACTCTGCTTCCACAAGAGTCTCCCTATCAATTACTGAATACCCACTGGGATTTTTTCCTCAATCACCTGGGAGAAACCATCTATTGTCCTGTCCTGAAGGGAGTTCCTCCTAGGTCTGGTCGGACCTTTGTATGGTAATTAAGATTTAAATCCCCTGTTAGGAAATCTGCTGGGTTAAGGGAATTATCAGTGGTTAGTGTTAAATTTCTTCCTTTTTTTTTTTTTTTTTTTTTTTTTAACAGAATAGCCCCATACTTTAAGATTTTGAGTTAGCAACATTTTTGCTTTTTTTTTTTTTTTAACTTAGAGTAATTCTGAACTGGTGAGGTGTGCTCACAATAAAAGTTACTTTTCTACTTTCTTCTGTTAGCAAAGCAGTTGCCACTACAGATTGAATGCTTTTGGGCCACCCGTGGGCTACTGGATTAAGGATTTTTGATAGGAAGGCTAAGGGTTCTCAGTGGTCTCAGTGTTTTCAGGCTATGCCCTTGTTTACACGGACAACAAGGTAGTATTGGAGTGTTACAGGGTTGTGGAGATGACCTTCAATTATCAATGATAGGTTTTAAATTTACCCTGGCTTTTAAAGGAATAGGGCACACTTTTTTACCATTTCTATCTTTCTCTTTCTTTCTCTCTTTGACTCTATCTCTCTCCTCTCTGTCTCTCTCTCTCTGTCCTCTTGGTTTCTCTCTCTCATCTCTGTCTCTCTGTCTTTCTCTCCTCTCTGTCTCTCTCTTCTTTGTCTCTCTCTCTCCTGTCTCTCTCCTCTCTGTCTCTCTCTCTCCTCCATCTCTGTCTCTCCTCTGTCTCTCTGTCTCTCCTCTGTCTCTCTCTCCCTCCTCTGTCTCTCTCTCCTCCATCTCTGTCTCTCTCCTTCATGTCTGTCTCTCTCTCTTCTTCTTAGCCATTAAAACTTGAGGCCCTGGTAAGGGTGGTGGGGAATGGGTCCCATATAGCTGCCCATATTGAGAGCTGTATACCTAAATCAGGAGGGACACCAGGGATAAGACTCCCTGGGTTTATAGCCTAGATGCCTAAGTACCCAGCGTGGAGCTTCCTTAGATCCCTTTTGAGATATAACTTGCTAGAGGAAATGAAAACCTGAACCATTGGTACCTAGGAGGCAGGGATCAGAGGAAGTAGATTCAGAGGTAAGGAGAATTTTGGGGCTACATTTTCAAGAAAGTCATGGTTGGGACCCAGGAGGTATGGGTCAGAAAGAAAGGTAGGGGTGCACGCATGGGTGACCGTTGGCACACCAGAGACTTCTGGCTGTGCCATGATCTCAACTGGCTAATGCTGGGAGTTTGGGATGACAACTTTCTTTCTTTAGTCGGCCCTCAGCTTCCCCAAGAAAATTGAAAGTGGAAGCTGGTTCTAGGCTGACTAATGCTGCCAACCCAGAAGGATTGGGGACGGCTTGAAAGCCCTTCCGCAGATAGCCTCCCACCTGAGTCTTAAGTCCGGCGGCAATGCTAATCATTTTTAACTGGCCGACAAGTGCCCAGTATTTTCCTCCAATTCTAAGGAAGGATAGGACAGAATATCAAGTGAAAGTGGTCCAATATTAGTCACCGCTTTGGAGGTCCCTTTGTGGTCACCAAAATGTTTCAGGGGGTCCTCGCTTCCAGAGCTCCAAAGATGGTGGCAGGCCACTTCGAAGATAGCTGCAGGCTGCTTCCAAGATGGTGTCAAGCCTTGTGTTCTCTGACCTGGGGTTCTTGGCCTGCTAGTCCTGCTAGTGCTGTCTCTCAAGAGTTTCAGTTATCCTCATCCTTGCCAACATTTAGTGTCATCAGTTTTAAAATTTCAGCTCTTTTAGTGTTTCTAAAGTGAAATCTCATTGCAGTTTTTCCTTATATTTCTCTAATAGCTAGTGTGTTGAGCACTTTTATTGTACTTACTGGCTCTATCTTCTTTCGTAAAGTGTCTAAGTCTTTTACCCCCATTAAAATTGTTTTTTTTCAAAATCAATATTGAGGTGTAGGAGTTCTTTATATATTCTGGATATCAGCCCTTTGTTGGATGTTTAAGATGCCCACATATTCCCATGGTCTCTCTTGCCTTACTATATTCTTAATGGTGTTTTTAATAAGAAGTTTTTAATTTTGATGAAATTCGATTCATAATTTTTTTTTCTTTGTAGTTACTGGTTTTTGTATCTTGCCCCAATTTTTGCCTACCTCATGTTTTGTAAATATTCGTCTATGGTTTATACATCATACTTTAATTTTTACATTTAGATTTCCATCTCATATTAAATTTTGTTTAAGATGTGAGGTTAAGGTTGAGGTACATCATGACATGGAGATTATCTATATAACAAACCTTTACATATATGTCTGAACCTAAAATAAAAGTTAAAGACATACAAAAAATACAATACAATAAAAAACTAATAAAAACTAATAAAGTATAGCAAGTATTTACATAGTATTTTATTTCAATTTAGGTATAGCAAGTAATCTAGAGATAATTTAACATACATAGGAGGATGTGTGCAGGTTCTATGCAAACATTATGCTATTTTACAAAAGGGACTTGAGTGTCCTCGAATTTTGTATCCTCATGGATCATGGAATGAATCACCTGAGTATACCAAGGGATGACTGTACATATATACATGGATGATCATTTACACATACACATGTGCTGTGTGAATATATATACATGTGTACATATAAACTTATGTATATGAACATATATGTAAACATATGCATAACATGTGTAACCATTTATAAATATGTACATATACATGCATACATGTACATTTTATACATTTACTTATATATGTACATATATGTACTTATGCATTATATAACCTATATTATCTATAGTTACTTTCATATATGAGACTTACGAAATAATATGTATGAGATATATTTCTTGAAATTACACTCTTCATAATTTTACTTCTGTTTATCTCTTCAACTCACCTCTCATCCTTCCTTCCCATCCTAACTACCATTCCAGCCACAGTAAACTGCATGAAAATTTCTGAGTTCACCATCTTCTCTCCTGTGTCTTTCAAGGTGCTGCTTCCCCAGCCTGGAAAGACTACTCTGATCCCTTCCTTAAGTGGGCTTAGCGGGTAATTTTATTTCAAACTCCTCTTAGCCATTATCACCTTCCTAAAGCCTTCCCTAAATGCTTAATCTGAATTTAGTGCCTTTTATTTGTGCTTCCACAGCTTCCCTCCTTTCCTTTTTAGGTACAGGTACAGCATTCAAAATAAACTAATCACAGCCATTTTGTTCAGCACCAATTACATGAAATATGTACATCAGATTACATCTTGCTTTCCTTCAGAATGACATGTGTCATGTTAGTACTTGCATACTGCCAGGTGTGATCACTGAAGCTGAACAAAGAGTTCTATCCACAGGTTGAAGCAGCCAGTCCCCTGGGAATTTCCCTTGGACTGGAACATAAGATTCAGGCTGGCAGACTCAGATTCCCTGAGGCTGACAGCAGAGGAAGGGGCTTTGCTAGGCAGTTTGCCTGATCCCCATCTGACTCTGGCACATCTAGCCCTAGCTACAAGAAAACTGCTGGAGCACTGTCGAAATTCATGTGACTCAACTGAGACTCATTCGTAAGGACAACAGAGAACTGATTTGGGGTCACCTGGCTCAGGTAGGTGAGTAGATTTAGTAAGATTTAGAACATAGTTCTCGCTTCATTGATGGTCTTCATTTTTATTCCTCTCTCTTCTTTGTGCCTTCTAGGGGGAACCCTAGAAAGGTAAAGTGGATATATCGGAAGCACATTGATTTTACTTAAAATAAAAACACAACAGAAAAGGGATGAATTGGACACTGTTTCTATAATATCAGGAAAATTGGTGTGACCATACTGGGTTAAAGACATGCATATCTTCATTTGTGATCTGACTCACTTTCCTGACAAGTTGAATGTGATTTGTATTAATTTGTATAATCCTTTGATGGCACATTTGCCTTTTTTGTTTAACATTTTAAAATATACAGAACATAAACTTACAAATTTTACCATTTTGAATACTTCATTCTGTAGCGTTCACATTGTTGTGCAACCATTACTACCATTGATCTCCAGAATTTTTCATTTTCCCAGTCTGAAATCCTGTACCTGTTAAAAACTAACATCATCATTTGAACAGCTTCCAAAACCCATATGTAAAATGAGAAATATGTACCCAATCATATCAGGATTTTCATTTGAGAGAATAAAATCTGTGGGTTCTCTATAGCAATGTTCCAAAAGACTGCATTTTCTTTAACGGCTTCACTCTTTTTATTCCCTATTTCCAATTTTCATATTGTGCTTTCATTCCAATTTTTTTACAAATTACCTTTGGAGAAGTGTGGCACATAGATGTGGGTAGACAAAGAAGATATCCAGCACAGTCCACCACTTCTGCCTCTTACCAAGAGTCTTGCCCACACTCTAGTCTTTTCCTTCAGTGAAAAGTTTATATTTTTATCAAAGGATAGCCCAATCCCATAAGCTACCATATCTTGATGGGTAATATTAATTTGACTGTATTTTCTGCCTAAAACCTAGACCATCACCACCAGTGTTATTCATGTTATCTCTGGCAAAACAAATAAAAAGCCATAGTTAATACAGAAAACACAGCTTTTGTAGACTCTGTTGGTCACAAAACTCTAAACTGGGTAATTGTAGGTGCCCTCTTCAACCACACATGCTGTGTTCTCTATGTCTTCATCAGCACCTCAGCTAGATGAGGTTCTTAACCTGATGGGATCCTTTTAATCTTTATTTCTTTGGGTCTTAGCCTTTGGTTGTCCTACCTTACTTGAATTGCTTCAGTTTATGTAGATGAGAACTATTGATCAAGGCACCTCTTTGCCCTCAGGATTAGTCTCTCCAGCTCTCCAATGACACACTTTTCTGACTCTTGGTTCAGTGATGTGGGAAGTGCAAAATGGCTAGAGGGTAGTCTCAGCTTCTAATTCATAACTGTATTCCATGGTGGAAACATTTTTCTGTGAGATCCTGGGACCTCCAGCCACACCAAGGTTGAAGACACAAGAAGGGAAGCAAAATTCTTCCAGCAGGTTATAAAACCATATAGTGAGAGTATCACTTCTCATATCTATTCCTTGCTTTCCAGGCCTATGCATTCTGCCACAGGAAAAATGGCACAATTATTTAGCCACTAGTTTAAGGCATATCCCACATGTCCTACCTGCGCCTATTGGAGGTTCTATGAAGTCAGTTCTATCTGGGTTGTGGGAATGTGGTGAGACTAGGGAATGTCATGGTGTTAAGCCAATTACTGTGCTTCATTCGCTGTAAAATGATTCTGTTTGTGAGAGACAATGTTGTATAGCAGGGGTCCCCACCCCCAGGCCATGGACTGTTTCTGGTCCATGGCTTGTTAGGAATCGGGCAGATGGCAGGAAGTGAGTGGAGGGCCAGCAAGTGAGCTCTATCTGTATTTATAGGTCCTCCCTATTGCTCACATTACCTCCTGAGCTCTGTCTCCTGTCAGATCAGCAGCAGCATTAGATTCTCATAGGAGTGCAAAACCTATTGTAAACTGTGGATGTGAGGGATCTAGTTGCATGCTCCTTATGAGAATCTCATGCCTGATGATCTGTCACTGTCTCCCACTGTCATGCCCAGATGGGACCATCTAGTTGCAGGAAAACCAGCTCAGGGCTCCTACTGATTCTACATTATGAGTTGTATAATTATTTCATTATATATTACAATATTTAATAGTAGAAATGAACTGCACAATAGATGTAATGCACTTGATACATCACCAAACTAATCCTCCCTTCCCCTAGTCCATGGAAAAATTGTTTTCCATGAAATCTGTCCTTGGTACCAAAAAGCTTGGGGACTGCTAGTGTATGGGATATCATGGAATGAAAGAGCATTCTGTATGTGTATGAGTTGTTGTGCATGAAGAAGTGCTGCTGGTAGGGACATCAGATCCAATAACAGAGTAAGTATCTGTCCCTTCAAGATGAATGCCTGTCCCTTTATAGATGTGCCCATCTAACCTACTAGGTTCCTGAAAACTAAAAGTCTTCTGCTACATGTCTCATGGCTAGGAAGAAGATGAGGGACTCCTTTGGAGCTGAAATTTAGACCTCTGTGTTTTTCAAACATGTTCTCTATTGTACATTTAGAACTTTATATTTCCCCTTTTCCTTAAGTCCATCTTCTAGGGCAGTCTGAAGAAGGTAGAGGACTGCATAGTCTTTAAAATTACTATTTTTGCCATAGCAACCAAGTCACTTCGTTTTCTTCTCTGTACCTTACTTCGCACTTGCAGTTAAACCTGTATCACAATTATTGGCAAATTGCATAAGTTTAGTGCCATGGCATCCTATACATTGCCCATCCTATACATTAGCTGTGGCCTCCTTGAATACATAAGCAACCCAATTTCAGAATCATATTTGGAGAGTTTCTTTCTGGGAGACACTTTCAGTACCAGTTCCTGCATCAGTCATGGCTCTAATAAATACAAATCACATGAAATGCTTATATTTTGGGGCATTCAAATAAAAGATCATTTACAAATGTGTGAACGAGGTGTATGGAAATCCTATTGCAATATCCTGGAGCTAAAATAAAAGGGTTGTGACCATCCCTAGGCTTGAGGGAGCAGAAGCAGGAAGCAGTAACTAAAACTTAAGGACGATTAGAACTTTTTTGTTTTAATGGAAACTATGAGTTAGGATTTGAGTCTGGTTCCAAAGTCCTACTTTTTATCACTCTTAAACAATAAACTTCAATGTACTAAAAATGATGAGTAAACAAATACTTTACTGTTCTTAATTTCCTTGTAGTACTCATACTTTATAGTATAGTATCATTATGACCACTTTATATACAAAAATTCAATCAATTCCAATAATAGATGTAATGAGGAAAAATTATTATTCCTTACTTACAGCAGAATAAACAGAGTCACAGAGTGTGTTATAGTAACTTGCCTAAGCTGATACAACTGAATAGTAAAGACAGTACCATTTTAGGACCTCACTTTTATCCACTATGCATACTACCTCTTAGCCTCTTAGTAGTTCCCTAGCCTAGAGGATAAAGCTTAAATTCATTACCCTAGCATATGAAGCCCTTCACTATGTGCTCTCTGTCTCACTCCTTAATCTTGCTAGACAAATATATTCCTCAATTTCCCTTGCTCAGTAAGGTTTCTGCATATTGAATCTGGTGTATGTCCTCATTCCCTTTATATTGTATGAGATACCACTTCATTCTCCAAAATGTAGACACCACCTCACTAGTAAAGTCTTCATTTTGTGAACCTTCTCCCTGCCATGATGCTGCACAGTGAATTGCTCTCCAAGGTTGCAAGAACTGCCCACGTACATAGGATGGCACTTTTACGTTATCGTTGCTATCCAAGTGTCTGTTCACTTGCCTATGACCCTAGAATCTAGCAAATCTTTTTTTGTTGGGGATAAATAGATAACCATCACATTTGTCTGCTGAATCAAAAGCCAAAACATTACAGAACTGATGAAAAACCTTCACATTAGACTAAATATGCAATATTGTATTTTACCATTTGTTCTCCATGGCCATATACACTCATTCACCTGTCTCTAATTGTGAGTTCTTCGGAAGAAGAAAATTCTGAGGGATTGCCACAACTAAAGAAAAGAAAGTCATATTCTCTTATAAAGTGGTTACTTAATTCATTCCATGAGAATAATAGAGCTAAATTTGTCTTTAAACTTTTCTTTGAACCTAAATGTAACTAACCCTGGCAGATGCTTAGGCTACTAAGGTTTTGGAGAACAGGACCTACTCCCTAGACCTGTTGCCACTTTCTCTGGAGAAGTAGGTCACCTGATGAAGTTTACAACACCAGAAGAAAAATGACGTCTAGCCTGGGAGGAAGAAATCCTTTAATGAGAAAGAAGCCTCTGACTGGACTTGGTCGTTATATTAAACATCTTAAAAGTGGAGTTACCAGATTTAGAAAATAAAAATTATATGATGCCCAAGAAGTATTTATACTAAAAAATTTACACTGCCTATCTGAAGTTCAAATCTAACTGGGGGTTCTACTTTTTTTCTGGTAACTCTATTTGAAAGTTAATTACTGCAGGAAGATGTGGAGATACGTGATTTCTGTGACATGTTAATCCTGTTCTCACGGAACCTGCCTAATTTCTTATCACAGGTATAATGGAAACTGCAGGGCTATCTTTCTCCAGATACTTTGTTGTTATGAATCTCCTCCAGATGACAATACCAAGTTCAGGTATGACTCTCTCTTACCCTTGTGGGTCTTGGCAATATGAAGTGTGCCAGAAAAAGCAAGGACCAAACAAAAGGGACAGATTCTTGAGCATTGTTCCTTAGGTTTAATACAGTTATGTAATGAGGACATGTACTGTAAGAATTGTCTTATGGTTAGGAAAAACTACTTCTAATCAGCAAGTCTTTTTCATGTACCCAGATTTGTGTTAGGTTCCAGGGAGAAAACAAACAAACAAACAAATGAAGAAGTCCTAATATTTGCCCTCAAGAACTCAATATTTCTATTGAGGAGACATGATTTACTTATATCTTATACAATGAAGAAGTTGCCCAAATTGTGGTCCATATTGGAATCCATGTGAGTTATCTGTACAGTAAGATAAGCAAAGACACAATAGGCTGGTGGGACCTTGATAGATGATGAAAATTTGCAGTGGAAGGTGATCAATGCAAAGCAGATATAAATATAATTTATTTAGAGACAAATACATTAAAAGCCTGAACCAACAAGTGGCACACGAGATTTAAAATTTCTGGCAAAAGCTACTTGTTACATGGTACAAATCTTACTGATGCATATTTGGGTAGTGTCCAGTCTTTGGCTAATAAAACAAAAGCTGCCACAAACATTATGCACATATATTTTGAGCATATCTATGAGTAAGAATGTAGGAAATATGTCTAAGAACAGAACTATTTGTCAAAGCTATGTGCTGTTTTTTATTATATTAAAAATATTATTCCAAAATAGTTACCAATGTACCTGTCCACCAACAGCATATGTGAGTTTTTCAGGTGGATGTTACAGGTATCAGGATTTTTTATATTTTCCAAACTTACAGACGAAAAATAGAAACTCACAATGATAATATTTTACCTTTTTATTGAGTTAGGGTGGCCTTCCTTCCTCTCAAAAAATTGTATTCATTTTATCTAAACTGCCTACTTAATGGCCTTACTTCACATTTCCTTTGCATTAAACTTGCACACATTACAATTCGCTTTTTGATCTGTTAACTTTTCCATGTATTTTTGACCAGTTTATAACTCAATGGACTTGTGAATTATATTTTGGATGTGCAGAATTGTTTAGTTTTGATTTTTGATTTTATTTTGTGAATTACAAAATTTCCCCCAAGTTTCCATTTATTTCGCTCTCCTTTTTCTCCTCATGGACTTTTAAAATTATTATAGACTTTATTTTCTATAGAAGTTTTAGGTTTACAGAAAAATTGTGCAAAACGTATATACAGTTCCCACATAACCCCACTCCCTATTCTCTACCTGTCCCCCTCCCACAGAGTTTCCCCTTTTGTTAACCTCTTTCATTTGTGTGGTACATTTATTGAAATTAATGAACCAATATTGATAGATGATTATTAACTAAAGTCCAAGTTTACGTTAAACACTCTGTGTTGTACCTTTCTCTAAGATTTAACAAATTGTTGTAGAAATGAGCCAGCGATGTCCTTTGCATGTTGGCCCTTTGTTGCTTGCTTCTTAAATCAGGTTGAGACTCATTAGCTCAAAAGCCCAGGATGCCAAACTGAAGTGTTTTCACATCCAGTTGTTGTAAATATATCCCAAACAGGCAGATTTTTCTTTCTGCCATTTTATGTCTTCCTGCTTTGTACACCTTGGGAAACTGCACCCAACATCTGCCAGCCGTAGACAAGAAAAATCTTGTAGTTATATAAACTGCAGCTTGATGCTCTTCAGAGCCCTTTGACCCAGCAGCTTCCTACCATGCTGTGAAGTGATGTTATCTAGACACACAGAATCTCCCCTCCCATCCTTGGGAGTGCCTTTGTCCTCCTGCATTCTGGATGGTGGTCCCCTGTGCTTCTACAAGGCCTTATCCTGTGAGAACTGCTCTTTTTGCAACCCTGTCCAAGTGGTGTCCAAATAGAAGCTTTTGTGTGCTACTGCCACCTATGGTCTTATCTTTTTCCTTGATCAGCCTCTGGAATTCTCCAATTCATTATATAAATGTATCATGCTTGCATCCACCATTATAGTATCATACAACATAATTTCACCATCATAAAAATGTCCTGTGCTTCACCTGTCCATTCCTCCCTTCACCTGAAACCTGGCCAATTACTGCTCTTTTTACTCTCTGTACGTCTGACTCAGAATGTCGTAAAGTTGGATTCATATAGTATGTGCCCTTTTCAGACTGACTTATTTCACTTAGTAATATGTATTTAATCTTCCCACATGTCTTTTAATAGCTTCATAACTCATTTATTTCTATCACTGAGTAATAGTTCATTGTATGGACTTACCATAGTTTGTTTATCCATTCTCTTACTGAAGCACATATTGACTGCTTCCAATTTTAGCAAGTATTAGAAAAGGTTCTTTAAGTATTTGTATACAAGTTTTCATTGGATGTGGTTTTCAACTAATTTGGGTTTAGTTAGGATCACAATTTCTAGATTCTATAGTAATCTTATATTTAGCTTTGTAAGAAATTATCAAACTGTCTTCCAAAGTTCCTATACCATTTTGCACTCCCACCAGAAATGAATGAGAGTCCTTGTTCTTCACATCCTTGTTTGTATTTTGGATTTCAGCCATTCTTATAATAGGTTTAGGTTAGTATCTCATTGTTTCAATTTGCAATTCCTAAATTATGTATGATTTTGAGCATTTTTATATCTTAATTTGCCATCTATGTATCTTCTTTGATCAAGTATCTGTTCAGATATTTTGTCTATTTTTAATTGTGTTGTTTGTTTTTCTACTGTTAATTTTTACATTCTGCACACAAGTCCTTCCTAAGCTATGTCTTTTGCAATTTTTTTCAGTCTGTGGCTTGTCTTTTTCTTCTCTTAACAAAAGCTTTTGCAGAGCAGACATTTTTAACTTTAATGAATCAAAATTTGAAAATAATGAATTAATATTTGATCTGTTGTACCTTTTCTATACATTCTTGATCAGTTTGAAATTCAATTTACTGACTTATTTTTATGTTGTGCTTCTCAGCTGTTTCTTCTTCTCATAGTGTCCGAGTCCTATGTTTGCTTAGTTAGAGTTTTTCAGACCACACATCAAGTTTATAACAACAACTTTTTCTATTTATTTTATATTTTGAAACTAACCCATGCAAAATGATTTCTTATATAAAAATTGAGATTAAAATCTGACATCATTTTTTTAAATACCTAGGTTTTTTTATTTATTAAGTAATCAATCTTTCTTCAGATACCCCAGACGTTATCTTTGTCATAAACCAAACTCCTCTAAGGATTTGCATCTCCAAACTCTGTCCCATTGAACTTTCTTCTCATGGGTTAATTACAGAACTTTTAAAAAATATATAGTATTTATATAACTAATTTAAATATCTTGTAGAGATATTCTCTGCTCAGTGTTTTTTTAATATAATTTTTCTATAAAAAGTTTACAAACATATTTTCTTTTATGAAGTATTTCAAAGGTATTTTTATTTTCATGATCTCAAATTGTTATATCAAGTTATGTGTGCTGTATTGTTGATTTTAACATAAAATGTTCTAATATTTCCCATTATGCCTTTGAAAGTTTTTCTTTCTTTTTCTTTATTTTCTCTAAGATTGTTGTAAACCTGAAAATTTGATAAAATATGTATTACACAACCTTAAGAATATATCACTTATATGTCTAGTTAGATATAAAAACTGGTATGGAATAACAATGAAATGATCTTACCTTGCATTATTATTATTATTTTAAAATAGATATAAAGGTAAATGTGACAATTAGCTTGTAATCACTATATATGTGATATTTTACCTGTTACATATGCATTTAAAACACTCAAAATAATCAATGTTTTATATATGTAATTGGAGTTTAATTGATTAAGGCACTAAAATTTGCAGAGTCTGCAAAATATCTCAAGCACTGATCCTAGGAGCAGTGTAGGGAGGGTCAGAATGTTGTAGCCTCCAGCTGCATGACTCTTTAACCTTAATTTCGAATCTTGTGACTAATGTTAGTCCTACAGAGGCAATCTAGTCCCCAGGCAAGAAGGAGACCTGCTTTGAGAAAGGACTGTTATCATCTTACTTTTAAACTATAAACTATAAAGAAGTTTCTCCCAAAGTTAGCTCAGCCTACATCCAGGAATAAACAAGAACAACTTGGGGGTTAGAAGAAAGATGGAGGCAGTTACGTTAGATGTCTTTCACTGACTCAGTCATAATTTTGCAAAAATGGTTTCACTTTCCTCAATGAGTGGGGCAAGGGACCAAAATGGAGAGTCTGAAATGTCCCCTTTTCCCACACCTTATTGTAGTCAGGGACTAAATATCAACTTTGGGAGTTTCTGAGCCTCAACACTGAAAGAACATCTGTTACAGCCAAGTGGCATCACAAGAAGAAAACAACAAATGAAACATCCAAACCTGTGGACATTTGCAGGGGCAGGTGGTGATAGTTTAAGACATCTTGCTGGTAAAATCCAAGAAAATAGAGAGATGCAATGTGTTAAGCACAGTACTTCCATAATAAGAGATTGCAAAGAATAAGAGAGGTCAAATTAAACATAGAATGTGTGAGAATTTTCCAGAATTTAAGAAAGACAAAAATCATCCAATTCAAGAAGCAGTATGAAAGAGCCAGAAAAAGATAAATGCATTCATACATGGATTCATTATAGTTAAAATGGAGTAAATTTTAAGAACTGCCTGAAAGTATGTTTAGAGTAAATGAAATAATAGAATGAAGAGGAGCAATTATTATACTGGTGGTAGTAATTGTTTTTATTTTAACAGAAATGGAAACCATACAGCGACAATGGAAACCATTTTTCATATTTCCTTTTTTTTTTTTTTTTTTTTTTTTTTTTTTGAGACAGAGTCTCACTCTGTCGCCCAGGCTGGAGTGCCATGGCGAGATCTCAGCTCACTGCAACTTCTGCCTCCTGAGTTCAAGTGATTCTCCTGCCTCAGCCTCTTGAGTAGCTGGGATTAAAGGCCTGTGCCACCAAGCCTGACTAATTTTTGTATTTTTTAGTAGAGATGGGTTTCACCATGTTGGTCATGCTGGTCTTGAACTCCTGACCTCTTGATCCGCCTGCCTCGGCCTCCCAAAGTGCTGGGATTACAGGCGTGAGCCACTGCGCCTGGCCCATATTCCTTAAAGGAAATAATTTCATGAATTTCCATTCAAACAAAGTGCAAAGTAAAGGTGTTTTCAAGGAAAAGGGAAAACAAAAGAATTTACTCTTAATAAAGTGTGTGTGTGGGGGGGGTGGGTGTGTCTATATGTATGTGTGATATAATAATTCAAATGAAAATTTTGTCTCAGTCCACCTCTCACCCTTTGGTTGCTGTCTCCCTTCCCAGAGCAATTCACAGTGAATAGCTTAGAGAGGCCAGTCTTGGCTGCACTGGGTGGGAAAGTTGAGCTCAGTTGCCAGCTGTCTCCACCACAAAGCGCAGAACACATGGAGATACGCTGGTTCCGGAGTCACTACACACGACCTGTTTACCTGTATAAGGAGGGTAAAGACCTGTACGGAGAAACTATCTCCAAGTATGTGGAGCGGACAAAGCTCCTGAAAGAAGCCATTGGAGAAGGTAAAGTGACCCTCAGGATCCTTAATGTCAGTGCTGATGATGATGGGCAGTACCACTGCTTCTTCAAAGATGGAGATGTCTTTGAAGAGGCCATCGCAGAAGTGAAGGTCTCAGGTAAGGATGGATCCCTGTGAGTTTTCTATGCATCCAAGATTCTCAACCCATATGAGGCTGAGTATTAGGAAAATTCTCACTATTTCTACTTTTCTCTTTTATGGTCTGGTTAACAAGGTCAAATTCATGAGTTTAGTGTTTGAATTGGAAGGAGTGGAGGATCAAGAATGAGAATTATGTCTGTGCAGACATCAAAACTATCAGTAAATACTGTCTGCTTTTTTACATCTACATATATTGTTAGATGGCTAAAAAATTAACAGAATCCTTTTAAAATTCGTTATAATCCTTCTAGCTATTTCTGGCATCACTTTAGTAAAACTTGACTTTTGAAAGTACCTGAATCTTTACAATACACTCCTTAATGGTAATTCTTATTCTGATTTCTCCCTGAATCAATTCACTGATTACCTAGTTACAGATTCACTTTTGTGGAGAAATAGGAACACTTTTACACTGTTAGTGGGATTGTAAACTAGTTCAACCATTATGGAAAACAGTATGGCGATTCCTCAAGGATCTAGAACTAGATGTACCATATGACCCAGCTATCCCATTACTGGGTATATACCCAAAGGATTATAAATTATGCTACTATAAAGACACATGCACGTATGTTTATTGCAGCACTATTCACAATAGCAAAGACTTGGAATCAACCCAAATGTCCATCAGTGACAGATTGGATTAAGAAAATGTGGCACATATACACCATGGAATACTATGCAGCCATAAAAAAGGATGAGTTTGTGTCCTTTGTAGGGACATGGATGCAGCTGGAAACCATCATTCTTAGCAAACTATCACAAGAACAGAAAACCAAACACCGCATGTTCTCACTGATATGTGGGAACTGAACAATGAGATCACTTGGACTCGGGAAGGGGAACATCACACACCGGGGCCTATCATGGGGAGGGGGGAGGGGGGAGGGATTGCACTGGGAGTTATACCTGATGTAAATGACGAGTTGATGGGTGCAGCACACCAACATGGCACAAGTATACATATGTAACAAACCTGCACGTTGTGCACATGTACCCTACAACTTAAAGTATAATAATAATAAATAAATTGAAAAAAAAAAAAAACCTTCACCCACTGTCTTCAAAATTCTACAATATATATACTATATAGGTGCTGTTTGCAAATACAAAGCATTTAAGCAAATCACCTCACACTTGAAGTATTCTGAATGACAGAGAAATGGAGGGGAGATGAAGGACTTGAAGCAAACCAAGGGCTTCACAAATGTGAGGACACATGTGGAGGGATACAGGGCACTCACACTTAACATCTTTACTGGATATTATGTGACACTCAATTCTATAGTCTACAGCTGAGCTATCCAATATGATATATATTAGCCACATGTGGCCATTTAAATTAATATGAAAATTAAATAAAATTAAGCATTCAGTTTTTCAGTCTCAATGGCCACATTTCAGGTGTTTAGTCATCTCATGTGGCAAGCAGCTACTGTATTAGAGGGCGCACATATTTCCATCATTGCAGAAAATTTTATTAGACAGAGCTACTCTAGAGTCACAGTTTAAATCTCTGTTCATTCTTTCTTTGCCCACATATTAGGCAAGACTTATGTCCCAGGTAAATCCTGAAAATTTCTTTTTTCTTATCTATTTTCTCTAAAGCCTTATCTATTTTCTCTAAAGTGGTATGTATCATATTTTGAAAACACTAATGTATTACGTATTTTTAAGTGAAACATATTGCATGTAAAAATACCTATTGTATGCAAAATACATAAAAGTTAAAGTTTTAATTAAAGTTGCAAATGTACATTTATAATGTTGTTTATTATTTGTAATTTGTTATGTTGGCTCAGAAGTGGCTAATAGTGAAGATAAAAGAAAAAACATTAAGCCATAAGTTCTATGAGGACTGAGATCTTGATTTTTTTGTATATCATAATCCAAGGACCTAGTCGAGTTATGTGAATTTAGTTAATAGCCCACATTTTGAGTGAAAGAATAAATGAAAAAACAGGCATTTTCTCACCTCACTTACTTTGGACTATGTTGTTATTATGTTTATCACAACACTTCAGTGTGGCGTATCCCTGTTCCTTTTTGAATGGCTTGTCATGACAATCAGCCCCATAGAGTTTAGCTATCAATATCTAAGGACACAGGGATGAAAGGGGGCAGGAAGTCTTTTCCCCTCTGTTCTCTGTTTTCTTCTCTTCCCCTAAATATAGTTTCTCCCTTTTTGTTTTCCAACTAGCTACAAGTTTAGAAATACAAATTCTTATTCATCCTCCGAATACCAAAGGTCTTTTAGTGGAGTGTAATTCAGAAGGTTGGTTCCCACAGCCTCAAATGGAATGGAGAGACAGCAGAGGAGAGATCATTCCACCTTCATCAAAATCCCATTCACAGGATGGAAACAAATTGTTCAACATGAAGATGAGCCTTCTCCTTAGAGATAACTCCCATGGCAACATCACTTGCTACCTTCGAAATCCTGTAACTGGTCAAGAGGAAAGGACAAGCATTGTCTTATCAGGTGCGATCTGAGTGTTTGTTCTTCAAATGATGGCCATTGCCATAAAACTTGTAAATTAAAGAGGAAAAAATCATATGCATACTTTCTTCCCTTGGTTTCCAAGACATTACTTTCTCTTGGTTTTATTAATTGTCTTCTTGCTTGTTTTGTTTCTTATTCTTTTTGTTACGGTCTTTTTCTTTTCGCTCTGTCTTCTTGCTATTCAGGTTCCCAGGACATAGTTTTTGTTTTGTTTTTTAACTTCTATTTTAAGTTTAGGGGTACATGTTGAGGTTTGTTATAAAGGTAAACTTATGCCATGGAGGTTTGTCATACAGATTATTTTGTCACCCAAGTATTAAGCCTAATGCCCATTAATTATTTTTCTTGTTCTCTCGCTCTTCCGACCCTCCACTCTCCAACAGGCCCCAGTGTGTGTTGTTCCCCTCTACGTGTCCCTGTGTTCTTATCATTTAGCTCCCACCCATAAGTGAGAACATGCAATATTTGGTTTTCTGTTTCCCAAATTTAGTTTTTTGAGCCTTTCCTCTGATGCGAGTTCATTCTGTCTCAAGACTTTGAATACCATCAATGTGACTGTGGCTCCTCCAATAGTATCTCCTGCCCAGACCTCTCTCCAAACTCTGTTTTCATCTTCAAACTCAACATCTCAACAGAGAAGTCTAATAAATATCCTGAACCAAACACATCATAAAATTAACTCCTGATTACCTGCCAATTTGCTTAATTAATGTCTTTCCAGTCACACTTTTTGTTTTTTTGAGACAGAGTCTCGCTCTGTCACCGAGACTGGAGTGCAATGGCACAATCTTGGCTCACTGCAACCTCAACTTCCTGGGTTCAAGCGATTCTCCTGCCTCAGCCTCCTGAGTAGCTGGGATTACAGGTGTGTGCCACCACGCCTGACTCATTTTTGTATTTTTAGTAGAGATGGGGTTTCACCATTTTGATCAGGCTGGTCTCCAACTCCTGACCTCGTGATCAGCACCCCTCAGCCTCCCAAACTGCAGGGATTATAGGTATGAGCCACCATGCCTGACCAGACCAATCATACCTTATATTTTCAGTTTCTGAGAACAAAATTATTGAATTCATCCTTGACATCAATTTTTCTCTCATATTCTGCATCACATCTAACAAGAAATATTGTTAGCTCTACCTTTAAAATATATCCAGCATCTCATCACTTCTCACCAACTTACTACTGCTATCCAAGTCTGAGACACCATCACCCATGGTCTGAACTTTGGTAATAGCATCCTAAATGTCCTCTTATTTCTACTCTTGTCTACTACGCTACATCCTCATCATATAAATAGGAACCCTCTGTTCAAGACCCTGCAATTTCTCCACTTGTTTTTCACAGTAAAATGCCCTTCAATGTCCTGCATTATCTCTGCCCCCATTACCTATCTGACCTCATATCCTACCACCCTCCTTTGTCCATTCTACTCTAGTCACACAGACCTTCCTGTTCCCAAACCTGCCAGACATTCTCCTGCCTTGGAGGCTTAGCTCTAGTCCTCTTCCTAGAATGCTTTAACTTCCCCTTTGTCCTTTCAGTCTCTGCTCAACTCAACTTCCCTAATAAAGAGTAACTTGACAAACCAGCTTGAAAAAAATGCCACCTGCCCCCAAATTACTTGATTCTTTCTCTCCTTACCTTACTTAATTTTTCTTTTTTCTATATTATTTTCACCATTTAGCCCACCGTACAACTTATTTATTATGTTTATTGTCACTTATCTGTCTCCCTCTAAAACCTGAAGATAGAAATCTTTGTTGGTTTTATACACTGATACACTCTAAGTGCTTCAAATATTGCACAGCACATAGCAGGAATGCAATAAATAATTGATCCTTAAATGACTGAAATACAGTGTCTTGTAAACTGTCAAGTAAATATGAATGTGCTAGTGTTTGTGAATGTCCATGAAATTAATATGAGAGCCACATGCTGAGAGGGATATTATCACTTACAGGAATGACTCCCCTAACAATTTTAGCAATTTACTACATTCAAACATTTTTGCATTTATTTTCTTGTTTGATTTTCCAGGAAAAAAGCTTCATATTATGGTTGTGTCAGAAACAGCAATACAAACAGTTACAGGGGATAAAGGAGGACTAAACTACATATCTTCCTTCCCCCCAGTTCATAGCAGGATATATATGAATAAAACAAAGAAAGGAAAAGTAAGGGCCGGGGAAGTCCTGCTGATTTATTTACAACTTTAGTGAAAAATGCTTTTTAAAAGTATATGCACTTAAAAAATGATGATTTAAAAGAATTATAATGAGCACAAACTTTGAACATGAGTTACAGTCCTGGAAATAGAGACATCTCAGGGAGATTTTATCTCTATTCACTAAATGTCAGAAAGCACGGAAGAGGCCAGGCGCCATGGCTCGTGCCTGTAATCCCAGCACTTTGAAAGGTCTAGCGGGTAGGATACCTTGAGCTCAGGAGTTTGAAACCAGCCTAGGCAATGTAGCAAGACTTTGTCTCTACGAGAAATTAAAAAGTAAAAAAATTAGTTGGGCATGATGGCATGTGCCTGTAGTCTCAGATACTCAGGAGGCTGATGTGAGAGGATCATTTGAGCCAGGGAGGTTGAGGATGCAATGAGCAGTGATTGCAACACTGCGATCCAGCTTTGGCGATATAGTGAGATTCTGTCACAAACAAACAAAAAACATGGAACAGCAGCCTTCACTTACCTTTGCTCCATCTTCAGACTAACTCACATTCAGCTCTGCCCTACTCCAGATCCTATCCCATTTTTCACGTGTTCAATTATAATTCCCAAATTGGACTTGGTTTATATTCAAAGGTGATAGGTATTAAATAGAAACATGCTTTGGATGAATCATCATTTCTAGTTTGGTGGGTTCAAGTTTCCTAAGTGGTAAGATTTGTGACTCCCTATTTCAGATAAACTATTTCCATGGGATTCTGTCTGGATACTGATTCTGGTTGCAATCTTGGCTGTTCTGCTATTCTTCATTATGATGCCCAGTGTTGAGCTACAGCAAAGAGAGCAACGTAAGTTGGCTTAAAGGATGAGAGATGCTAATGGGGGTGGGGATGCTAAAGCTGCATGACCCATAATTCTCAGGTCTGTCTGTCTCAGGAAGTTCTCAACTCTGGGATGTATGTTATACATATGCTCTCCACCCATTCCTTGATCCTATGTACTGTTCTCTTTTGCTGCTGGAGCTGTTGACAATGCTGTTATCTGAAAGTGTGATATTTTTGTATCTCAACCAAGTTGAAACCCATTTTCCTTATGGTGACAGATTTTCAAACAGCCTGGGAAAGCTTTTTAGCATTTAACACCTAACAAAATTTACACATATTTCTCACTTGAATTCTTAAAGGGGCCAATGACCCTTCAGGGCATAAAATAAAGTTTTAACTGCACAGCATCAGGAAAATATACCACATAGGGAGAGTTACACTAGCTGCAACACCAGGTGGTTTACTTTTCCTGAAACAAAATGTTTTCATTCATTGTCAACTATGGTGTTGGGGGCGGGGATTGGGGGAACTTGCACGATAAGCAAGAAAATTTAATTTAAGAGGCTTCAGACTCACAGATCTCTTCTGGCAGAGCTCTGTGTTTGAAGAGTAGAGTCTCCTGTGGTCACCTCCTGCTTTTCACCAGGTGCCCGGTCCTCCTCCCACCATGGGTAGTTCTGCTGTCAGTGAAGGATTTGGGTCTTGGTCCTGCTGCATGTCTCTCCACTTCTTGGATTTTCCCTTTACATTTCCAGCTGCTCTTCTGGCCTGAACTCTGTTATCTGACCCTCAGAACTGCCATTTTCCACCACTGTGGTTGGGGAAGACACCACTCCACCAGAAAGCCACCAGTTCCCAACATTCATCCGTGCTAGCTGCTGTTCTGCAAAATAAACTGTGTTGTAGCTTCTATCGGCTTATTTACACTATCCAAGTTTTTAGAGATTTGTTTTTCCTAATGTTCCTACTTCAATACATCTTTTAATGCTTGTCTTTATTTAATACTGACCTGCTTCTGTGTATCTTACAGTTTATTGAACATTCTAAGGTCACATGTGTAACAACTGACATTTCCCAGATAGCTCTTCAGCGATTAGTAGTCAGGAGCATCTCTAAATTGGCCTTTGCCAAACTGAGTGTGCCCAGTTATTCAACTGTTTCTCACGGGCATAATTTGAGTTTCTGAAAATCTCTTTGACTTTATTTAAAAGGTGTTGGTGAATCAGTTGGAATAAATCATTTTTAAGGATGCAGAATTAGTTTTATAATAGCAATTGTTACATCATCATTAGAGGCTAACATTTGTTGTATTTTTACTACTGAAAAACTCCACACCAACAGATTTACAGAAATTAGTGCACTTAACTTCCATAATACACTTTGAATTAAATTTTATTATGTCTCCAATTTCTATATTATGAAAATAAACACACCAAAGTTAACTATTGCACCTAAAATCACACAGCTTGTAATGGTAGGAAACAAGATCGATTATAAGCCACATGGACACTTGTATTCCATATTTTAACCACTAAGTTCCAGTGTGCCTGTAACACTCCAGTGGTGGAATGGCATCACCTGTGGTAGTAAGCACCACATCATAGACTATTTTATGGACAGACTAGATAGCCAAGTGATGTTGCTGTTACATGTGCTAAAGAAGATTTTTAATATTATTTTGTTGAAAACACTTTTACTCATGGAATTTGTATATCCAAAGCTCATATGATCTTTTAGGCAGTTCACAGGTCTCCAGAGCTATTGGACTCCCAGCCTCTTTCAAGTCCAGGTAAAATGATAACAATCGGAGCGTAACTCCATCTAGTGCTCTAATTAAGCCCATTGATTGACGGACTAGATGGAGAGAAAGAAGGATTTGTTTTCCTCCAGACCTGTTTAGCCTCAACCCAAACCTGTCCCATCCTAGAAACAGCCGTTCTTCTTGTCTCTGTCACCCACAGCTCTCTGAACTTTAGACCTAAGCCTTAGCCCAAATCTAAATGCATTCAGGGGGGTGGCATCAAAACATACCTCTTGATTTCTTGACATATTGTGCCCCAATATAAAGTGCCTCCACACCAATAACTAATAATTACAATATCTCTTCTTCTTCAGGTAAGTGCTGTGACTGGAATTCTCCCTGCCTAATAGGCATTGGGATAGTCTTCTCTTCAATGTGTGTAATCATTGGACTCACTATCACTTTGCATCACAGAAACAGAGGTACGTGGATTAAAAGGATGGGAACTTGCTGAAAGTATCTCCTTTTCTAAATGCCCATTCTCTGGCAAGATATTTAGCCAAAGAGCAATGATACTTGTTTGAACTACTGGAACACTACATACTTGGACCTCATGTCCTGGGATTTGGAATCCAGCCTCCTAAAGTTTGTGAGCTTAACGCTACAAACTCCTGATACTTCTGCTCCTAGGAAAAGAAAATATTTCTTTTAGTTGATAGCTTTATTTTTGTCAAATATCGGACATCACATGATCAAATAAATTATGCTGATTTTTACCATACTTTTAGTCCAGAAGGGATAATAATTCAGTATATCGTAAACGTTTTAGGTCATAGGTATTTTTTCAGATATCCAATGTAAATCAAAAGACACTCTTCTCAAAATTATTCACATGTTGACACACAGTTTGCTAAATTTCATGGTCTGCATCGACACCTGAAACTGATTCTTTTCCTTTTTGGTAAAATGGAAACGGTAGTTTTGAAAATGTTGTGATAGCTGAACTCAACATCGTTGACATGTGCCCTCAGCTTTATCTTTGAAGTCCCTATGGAAATGACATATGCAAGGCAATAATCAGTCAGTCATTCTTCTTCATAAGCTGGAGCTATAGCCAAAGATCACAAGTTATAAAGTAGGGCTGGACTCTTCAGAGGATTTTTTTCAATAATTTTCTCTGTGAAATGAAGACACAAATGACCTTAAACCAAATTAAGGTTAAAGTGTTTCTTGTATTTTACTCCAAAAATGTCCATAGCTCAGCCAGTGAATAATGACTGTAGACTAAATAGCACATCCACTTTTACCAGAAGAAAAGGAGCAAAGTGATTTGATATTAGTTAATATATATTACATGCTTATTACATGTGCTAAGAATTTTATACAGATTAGTATATTCAATCTTTTTTTTTTTTTTTTGGTTTAAAAGTTTTTTAATTTTATAAATTTTAAAGTTCAAAAATTTTTGAAATTTTAAAAAATTCTAAAAATGTCTAGCATTTTGATTGGAATCACATTGATTTAATAGATTCCTTAAGTAGGAATGGCGGAGATTCAATATTGAATCTCCCCATCCAGGCATTTCTCATTTACTTGAATCTTTTTCCATGCCCTACAATAGAATTTTAAACCTTTCCTCATATAGCTCTTGGATTTATCTTTTTTTTTTTTTTTAAATTTATTTATTATTATTAAACTTCAAGTTGTAGGGTACATGTGCACAACGTGCAGGTTTGCTACATATGTATACTTGTGCCATGTTGGTGTGCTGCACCCATCAACTCGTCATTTACATAAGGTATAACTCCCAATGCAATCCCTCCCCGCTCCCCCCTCCCCATGATAGGCCCCGGTGTGTGATGTTCCCCTTCCCGAGTCCAAGTGATCTCATTGTTCAGTTCCCGCCTATGAGTGAGAACATGCGGTGTTTGGTTTTCTGTTCTTGTGATAGTTTGCTGAGAATGATGGTTTCCAGCTGCATCCATGTCCCTACAAAGGACACAAACTCATCCTTTTTTATGGTTGCATAGTATTCCATGGTGTATATGTGCCACATTTTCTTAATCCAATCTGTCACTGATGGACATTTGGGTTGATTCCAAGTCTTTGCTATTGTGAATAGTGCCGCAATAAACATACGTGTGCATGTGTCTTTATAGCAGCATAATTTATAATCCTTTGGGTATATACCTAGTAATGGGATGGCTGGGTCATATGGTACATCTAGTTCTAGATCCTTGAGGAATCGCCACACTGTTTTCCATAATGGTTGAACTAGTTTACAATCCCACCAACAGTGTAAAAGTGTTCCTATTTCTCCACATCCTCTCCAGCACCTGTTGTTTCCTGACTTTTGAATGATCGCCATTCTAACTGGTGTGAGATGGTATCTCATTGTGGTTTTGATTTGCATTTCTCTGATGGCCAGTGATGATGAGCATTTTTTCATGTGTCTGTTGGCTGTATGAATGTCTTCTTTTGAGAAATGTCTGTTCATATCCTTTGCCCACTTTTTGATGGGGTTGTTTGTTTTTTTCTTGTAAATTTGTTTGAGTTCTTTGTAGGTTCTGGATATTAGCCCTTTGTCAGATGAGTAGATTGCAAAAATTTTCTCCCATTCTGTAGGTTGCCTGTTCACTCTGATGGTAGTTTCTTTTGCTGTGCAGAAGCTCTTTAGTTTAATGAGATCCCATTTGTCAATTTTGGCTTTTGCTGCCGTTGCTTTTGGTGTTTTAGACATGAAGTCTTTGCCCATGCCTATGTCCTGAATGGTACTACCTAGGTTTTCCTCTAGGATTTTTATGGTATTAGGTCTAACATTTAAGTCTCTAATCCATCTTGAATTAATTTTCGTATAAGGAGTAAGGAAAGGATCCAGTTTCAGCTTTCTACTTATGGCTAGCCAATTTTCCCAGCACCATTTATTAAATAGGGAATCCTTTCCCCATTTCTTGTTTCTCTCAGGTTTGTCAAAGATCAGATGGCTGTAGATGTGTGGTATTATTTCTGAGGACTCTGTTCTGTTCCATTGGTCTATATCTCTGTTTTGGTACCAGTACCATGCTGTTTTGGTTACTGTAGCCTTGTAGTATAGTTTGAAGTCAGGTAGCGTGATGCCTCCAGCTTTGTTCTTTTGACTTAGGATTATCTTGGCGATGCGGGCTCTTTTTTGGTTCCATATGAACTTTAAAGCAGTTTTTTCCAATTCTGTGAAGAAGCTCATTGGTAGCTTGATGGGGATGGCATTGAATCTATAAATTACCTTGGGCAGTATGGCCATTTTCACAATATTGATTCTTCCTATCCATGAGCATGGTATGTTCTTCCATTTGTTTGTGTCCTCTTTTATTTCACTGAGCAGTGGTTTGTAGTTCTCCTTGAAGAGGTCCTTTACATCCCTTGTAAGTTGGATTCCTAGGTATTTTATTCTCTTTGAAGCAATTGTGAATGGAAGTTCATTCCTGATTTGGCTCTCTGTTTGACTGTCACTGGTGTATAAGAATGCTTGTGATTTTTGCACATTAATTTTGTATCCTGAGACTTTGCTGAAGTTGCTTATCAGCTGAAGGAGATTTTGGGCTGAGACAATGGGGTTTTCTAAATAAACAATCATGTCATCTGCAAACAGGGACAATTTGACTACTTCTTTTCCTAACTGAATCCCCTTGATTTCTTTCTCTTGCCTGATTTCCCTAGCCAGAACTTCCAACACTATGTTGAATAGGAGTGGTGAGAGAGGGCATCCCTGTCTTGTGCCAGTTTTCAAAGGGAATTTTTGCAGTTTTTGCCCATTCAGTATGATATTGGCTGTGGGTTTGTCATAAATAGCTCTTATTATTTTGAGGTACGTTCCATCAATACCGAATTTATTGAGCGTTTTTAGCATGAAGGGCTGTTGAATTTTGTCAAAAGCCTTTTCTGCATCTATTGAGATAATGATGTGGTTCTTGTCTTTGGTTCTGTTTATATGCTGGATTATGTTTATTGATTTGCGAATGTTGAACCAGCCTTGCATCCCAGGGATGAAGCCCACTTGATCATGGTAGATAAGCTTTTGATGTGCTGCTGAATCCGGTTTGCCAGTATTTTATTGAGGATTTTTGCATCGATGTTCATCAGGGATATTGGTCTAAAATTCTCTTTTTTTGTTGTGTCTCTGCCAGGCTTTGGTATCAGGATGATGTTGGCCTCATAAAATGAGTTAGGGAGGATTCCCTCTTTTTCTATTGATTGGAATAGTTTCAGAAGGAATGGTACCAGCTCCTCTTTGTACCTCTGGTAGAATTCAGCTGTGAATCCATCTGGTCCTGGACTTTTTTTGGTTGGTAGGCTATTAATTATTGCCTCAATTTCAGAGCCTACTATTGGTCTATTCAGGGATTCAACTTCTTCCTGGTTTAGTCTTGGAAGAGTGTAAGTGTCCAGGAAATTATCCATTTCTTCTCGATTTTCCAGTTTATTTGCGTAGAGGTGTTTATAGTATTCTCTGATGGTAGTTTGTATTTCTGTGGGGTCGGTGGTGATATCCCCTTTATCATTTTTAATTGCGTCGATTTGATTCTTCTCTCTTTTCTTCTTTATTAGTCTTGCTAGTGGTCTGTCAATTTTGTTGATCTTTTCAAAAAACCAACTCCTGGATTCATTGATTTTTTAGAGGGTTTTTTGTGTCTCTATCTCCTTCAGTTCTGCTCTGATCTTAGTTATTTCTTGCCTTCTGCTAGCTTTCGAATGTGTTTGCTCTTGCTTCTCTAGTTCTTTTAATTGTGATGTTAGAGTGTCAATTTTAGATCTTTCCTGCTTTCTCTTGTGGGCATTTAGTGCTATAAATTTCCCTCTACACACTGCTTTAAATGTGTCCCAGAGATTCTGGTATGTTGTATCTTTGTTCTCATTGGTTTCAAAGAACATCTTTATTTCTGCCTTCATTTTGTTATGTACCCAGTAGTCATTCAGGAGCAGGTTGTTCAGTTTCCATGTAGTTGAGCGGTTTTGATTGAGTTTCTTAGTCCTGAGTTCTAATTTGATTGCACTGTGGTCTGAGAGACAGTTTGTTATAATTTCTGTTCTTGTACATTTGCTGAGGAGTGCTTTACTTCCAATTACGTGGTCAATTTTGGAGTAAGTATGATGTGGTGCTGAGAAGAATGTATATTCTGTTGATTTGGGGTGGAGAGTTCTATAGATGTCTATTAGGTCTGCTTGCTGCAGAGATGAGTTCAATTCCTGGATATCCTTGTTAACTTTCTGTCTCGTTGATCTGTCTAATGTTGACAGTGGGGTGTTGAAGTCTCCCATTATTATTGTATGGGAGTCTAAGTCTCTTTGTAAGTCTCTAAGGACTTGCTTTATGAATCTGGGTGCTCCTGTATTGGGTGCATATATATTTAGGATAGTTAGCTCTTCCTGTTGAATTGATCCCTTTACCATTATGTAATGGCCTTCTTTGTCTCTTTTGATCTTTGATGGTTTAAAGTCTGTTTTATCAGAGACTAGTATTGCAACCCCCACTTTTTTTTGTTCTCCATTTGCTTGGTAAATCTTCCTCCATCCCTTTATTTTGAGCCTATGTATGTCTCTGCGTGTGAGATGGGTCTCCTGAATACAGCAGACTGATGGGTCTTGACTCTTTATCCAGTTTGCCAGTCTGTGTCTTTTAATTGGAGCATTTAGTCCATTTACATTTAAGGTTAAGATTGTTATGTGTGAACTTGATCCTGCCATTATGATATTAACTGGTTATTTTGCTCGTTAGTTGATGCAGTTTCTTCCTAGCCTTGATGGTCTTTACATTTTGGCATGTTTTTGCAATGGCTGGTACCGGTTGTTCCTTTCCATGTTTAGTGCTTCCTTCAGGGTCTCTTGTAAGGCAGGCCTAGTGGTGACAAAATCTCTAAGCATTTGCTTATCTGTAAAGGATTTTATTTCTCCTTCACTTATGAAACTTAGTTTGGCTGGATATAAAATTCTGGGTTTAAAATTCTTTTCTTTAAGAATGTTGAATATTGGCCCCCACTCTCTTCTGGCTTGAAGAGTTTCTGCCAAGAGATCTGCTGTTAGTCTGATGGGCTTCCCTTTGTGGGTAACCTGACCTTTCTCTCTGGCTGCCCTTAAGATTTTTTCCTTCATTTCAACTTTGGTGAATCTGGCAATTATGTGTCTTGGAGTTGCTCTTCTCGAGGAGTATCTTTGTGGCGTTCTCTGTATTTCCTGGATTTGAATGTTGGCCTGCCCTACTAGGTTGGGGAAGTTCTCCTGGATGATATCCTGAAGAGTGTTTTCCAACTTGGTTCCATTTTCCACCTCACTTTCAGGCACCCCAATCAGACGTAGATTTCGTCTTTTTACATAATCCCATACTTCTTGCAGGCTTTGTTCATTTCTTTTTCTTCTTTTTTCTTTTGGTTTCTCTTCTCGCTTCATTTCATTCATTTGATCCTCCATCGCTGACATTCTTTCTTCCAGTTGATCGAGTCGGTTACTGAAGCTTGTGCATTTGTCACGTATTTCTCGTGCCATGGTTTTCGTCTCTTTCATTTCGTTTGTGAGCTTCTCTGCATTAATTACTCTAGCCATCAATTCTTCCACTTTTTTTTCAAGATTTTTAGTTTCTTTGCGCTGGGTACGTAATTCCTCCTTTAGCTCTGAGAAATTTGATGGACTGAAGCCTTCTTCTCTCATCTCGTCAAAGTCATTTTCCATCCAGCTTTGATCCGTTGCTGGCGATGAGCTGCGCTCCTTTGCCGGGGGAGATGCGCTCTTATTTTTTGAATTTCCAGCTTTTCTGCCCTGCTTTTTCCCCATCTTTGTGGTTTTATCTGCCTCTGGTCTTTGATGATGGTGATGTACTGATGGGGTTTTGGTGTAGGTGTCCTTCCTGTTTGATAGCTTTCCTTCTAACAGTCAGGATCCTCAGCTGTAGGTTGTAGCTGTAGGAGATTGCTTGAGGTCCACTCCAGACCCTGTTTGCCTGGGTATCAGCAGCAGAGGCTGCAGAAGATAGAATATTTCTGAACAGCAAGTGTACCTGTCTGATTCTTGCTTTGGAAGCTTCCTCTCAGGGGTGTACTCCACCCTGTGAGGTGTGGGGTGTCAGACTGCCCCTAGTGGGGGATGTCTCCCAGTTAGGCTACTCAGGGGTCAGGGACCCACTTGAGCAGGGAGTCTGTCCCTTCTCAGATCTCAACCTCCGTGTTGGGAGATCCACTGCTCTCTTCAAAGCTGTCAGACAGAGTCGTTTGCATCTGCAGAGCTGCTGCGTTTGTTATTGTTTACTGTGCCCTGTCCCCAGAGGTGGAGTCTACAGAGACAGGCAGGTTTCCTTGAGCTGCTGTGAGCTCCACCCAGTTCTAGCTTCCCAGCAGCTTTGTTTACCTACTTAAGCCTCAGCAATGGCGGGCGCCCCTCCCCCAGCCTCGCTGCTGCCTTGCCGGTAGATCACAGACTGCTGTGCTAGCAATGAGGGAGGCTCTGTGGGTGTGGGACCCTCCCGGCCAGGTGTGGGATATGATCTCCTGGTGTGCCTGTTTGCTTAAAGCGCAGTTTTGGGGTGGGAGTTACCCGATTTTCCAGGTGTTGTGTGTCTCAGTTCCCCTGGCTAGGAAAAGGGATTCCCTTCCCCCTTGCGCTTTCCAGGTGAGGCAATGCCTCACCCTGCTTCAGCTCTCGCTGGTCGGGCTGCAGCAGCTGACCAGCACCGATCGTCTGGCACTCCCCAGTGAGATGAACCCAGTACCTCAGTTGAAAATGCAGAAATCACCGGTCTTCTGTGTCGCTCGTGCTGGGAGTTGGAGACTGGAGCTGTTCCTATTCGGCCATCTTGCTCCGCCCCCCCCCGAGTATATTCAATCTTTAGTGAAAGAGATGTTACAGGTGACAAATTCTGGTACAGAAGGAAGCTAAATATCTTATCCAAGATGACCTAGCTAAATAATGGCAGAGCCAGGATCCCAACTCAGGTACTTACATGCCTTCACCGTGTGTTTCAAAAATATTAGTATACTGTTTTAAGGGAAAACAGAAAGGAAAAAATATTGTAAATGCATCATGAAATTGAGAGGTAATGTATTCTAGATTCAAGTCATTGTCAATATATGTTTTAAATATATTTTCTTCCACTCTGTGGGATACATTCTCCCACAAAGTATTTTCAAAAACAGAAAATTTTATTATTTATTTTGGTGAAATCTACATAACATAAAATGTACTGTTTTAACCATTTTTAAGTGTACAGTTTGGACGCATTGAGTACATTCACGTTGTGCACCCATCACCACAATTCATCTGAGCTTTTTCATCTTCCCAAACTGAAATTCTGTACACATCAAACAATAATTCCCTATTTGCCCCTCTGTCAAAGCCCTGGCAACGCACATTCTACTTTTGGTCTCTGTAATTTTCAGTACTCAAAGTTCCTCATATAAGTGGAATTATAGAAATATTTGTCTTTTTATAACAGACTTGTTTCACTTAGCATAATGTCCTCAATGCTCATCCATACTATAGCACATTGAAGAATTCCATTCCTTTTTAGACTAATATTCCATTTTATGAATATAGCACATTTTGCTTCTCCATTCATCCATCAATTGGCATTTATGTTGCTTCCATATCTTAGCTATTGTGTATAATCCTACTATAAATAGGAGTGTACAAATATCTCCTCAAGCCCTTCCTTTTAATTCCTTTTGGGTATATACCCAAAGTGGAACAGATGGATCATATGGTAATCCTATTTTTATTTTTTTGAGGAACCACCATATGGTTTTCCCCAGTGACTGTACCCTTTTACATTCCTACTAAAAGTGCATGAGGGTTTCAATTTCGTTACATATTTGCCAGCACTTGCATGTATGTATGTATGTGTATATGTATTATATTGTATAGAGATAATCTATGAGATATATATACACACATTATCCAAATACTTCCATTTGTATATATACTATACATATATATGTATATATATACACACACACATATAAACACACATTATATTGTATGTGTACATTGTGTGTGTATATATAAACATATACTACATTGTTATTAATCCTACTCTGCAGTTGAGCAATAGAACTTACACCTTTTGTTTAATGGTATGTGCATGCCCATTAAGCTCTCTCTCTTAATTCCCCCTAGAATCCCCTCATCCCAGCCTATAGTATCTATCATTCTTCTTTCTATGTTTATGAGTAAGCTTTTTCAGCTCCCACATATGAGGGAGAACATGCAATATTTGTCTTTCTCTGCCTGAGTTATTTCACTTGACATAATAACCTCCCGTTCCATATAACTTTCTGCAAATGACATGATTTTCTTCTAAATTGGCAAATGCTATTCCATTGTGTGTATGTACCACATTTTCTTTATCCATTCATCCACTGATGAACACTTAGGTTGATTGTATATCTTTGCTATTGTGAATTGTGATGCAATAAATATACAAGTGTAGGTATTCCTGTGATATACTGATTTCTATGCTTTTGTATAGATACCAAGTAGCGAGGTTGATGAATTTATCTTTAGGTTTTTGAAAAATCTCCATACTGTTTTCTACAATGGTTCTACTACTTTACATTCCCACCAACAGAGTATGAGTTCTGTTTTCTCCACATCTTTATCATCAACTGTTATTTATTTTATTTTACTTTTTAATAGTAGTCATTTTAAATTGTGTAAGATGATATCTTACTGTGGTTTTTATTTGCATTTTCTTGATGATTAGTGATGTTGAGCATTACTGATGAATGACAAATAAATGGAAAGACATCTCATTCTCATGGACTAGAAGAATTAATCTTGTTAAAATGACCATACTGCCCAAAGCAATGTATGAATTCGGTGCAATTCCTATCAAAATACCATTAACGTTTTTCACAAAAATGGAAGAAATAAATATAAAATTTGCATGAAACTAAAAAAGAGCCAGCATAGCTAAAGCAATTGTGAGCAAAACAAACGAAACTGGAGGTATCACACTGCCTGACTTGAAAATGTATTACAAGAGTATAATAATCAAAACAGCATGGTATTGGAATAAAAATATACACACTGACCAATGGAACAGAATAGAAAACTCAGAAGTGAGTCTACTTATGTACAGACAACTGATTTTTGACAAAAGCACTAAGAATATACACTGGCAAAAGGACACTCTCTTAAAAACCAAATATCAATATGCAGAAGAATGAAACTGGACCATTATCTCTTAACATGTACACAAATCAACTGAAGATGAAATTAAAGACATAAATGTAAGACCTTAAATTATAAAAATTCTGAAAGAAAACACAGGGGAAACACTTGACAACAATAGTCTAAGCAAATATTTTATGACTTTGACCTCTAAAGCACAGACAACTAAAATAGAAATAGGCAAATGGGAATATATTAAACTAAAAATCTCCCATGCCACAAAATAAATAATCACCAGAAGAAAGAAAGAACCTGTTAAGTGGGAGAAAATATTTGCCAACTATTCATCCAATAAGAGACTAATCCAGGATATACAAGAAACTGAAGCAACACATCAATTTTATTATTATTATTTCACTAAAAGTCATGGCTAGACAATTCTCTTTTCTTTCCCCCAGGTTAAATTTTATGTTAGATTTGGGAGTACATGTAAAGGTTTCTTACATGAATAAACACATATCACAGGGGTTTATTGTACATATATCATCATCCAGATATTAATGCCCGTACCTAATATCTTTTCTGCTCCTCTTCCTCCTCCCACCCTCCACACTCAAGTAGACCCCAGTATCTGTTGTTTCATTCTTTGTGTTCATAAGTTTTTATCACATAGCTCCCAATTTATAAATGAAAACATGTGGTATTTGATTTTCTGTTCCTCCATTAGTTTACTAAGGATAATGGCCTCAGGCTCAATTCATGTTCCTGCAAAGGTCATAATCTCATTCGTTTTTATGGCTGCACAGTATTCCATGATGTATATGTATGACATTTTCTTTATCCAATCTGTCATTGATGGACATTTAGGTTAATTCCATGTTTTTCCTATTGTGAATGTGCAGAGACACATTCCTCTGCATATGTCTTTATGGTAGAGTGATTTATATTCCTCTGGGTATACACCCAGTAATGGGATTTCTGAGTCTAATGGTAGTTCTTTTTTTTAGCTCTTTGAGGAATCACCATACTGCTTTCCACAATGCTTGAACTGATTTACATTCCCGTCACTCCCACCAACAGTGTGTAAATGTTCCCTTTTCTCCACAACCTTGCCAGCATCTATTATTTTTTGGTTTTTTTTTGTTATAGCCATTCTCTGGCTGGTGTGAGATGATATCTCATTGTGATTTTGACTTGCATTTCTCTAAAAACTTAGTGATATTGAGCCTTTTTTTCATATGCTTGTTAGCTACATGTATGCTTCTTTTGAGAAGTAATGTCCTTTCTCACTTTTTAATTGAGCTGTTTGTTTTTCTCTTGTAAATTTGTTTAAGTTCCTTACAGATACTGGATAGTAGACCTTTGTGAGATGCATGGCTTGCAAATATTTTCTTTCATTCTGTAAGCTGTCTTTTCACTCTGTTGATAGTCTCTTTTGCTGCGCGGGAGCTCCTAAATTTAATTAAATCCTACTTGTCAGTTATTGCTTTTGTTGCAATTGCTTTTGGTGTCTTTGTCATGAAATCTTTGCCTTCTCCAGTGTCCAGGATGGTAGTGCCTAGGTTGTCTTCTGTGGTTTTTATAATTTTTAGTTTTACATTTAAGTCTTTAATCTATCTTAAGTTGATGTTTGTATATGACATAAAGAAGGGGTCCAGCTTCAATCTTCTGCATATGGCTAGCCAGTTATTCTAGCACCATTTATTGAATAGGATTCTTTTCCTCATTGCTTGTTTTTATGATTTTTGTTGAAGATCGGATGATCATAGATGTGTAGCATTATTTCTGGGCTATATTTCTGTTCTATTGGTCTATGTACCTGTTTTTATAGCAGTACTATGTTGTTTTGATTACTGTAGCCTTATAGTATAGTTTGATGTCAGGTAATATAATGCCTCCAGTTTTGTTCTTGTTACTTAGGATTACCTGTGCCAATTGGGCTTTTTTCTGTTCCATATGGATTTAAAAATATTTTTTTCTTGCTCTGTGAAGAATAATGATGGTGTTTTGATGGAAATTGCATTGAATCTATAAATTGCATTGGGTGGTATAGCTATTTTAATGTTATTGATTCTTCCTATCCATGAGCATGGGATTTTAAAAATTTGTGTCTTCTCTGATTTCTCTGAGCATTTTTTTTTTTTTTTATTTCTCATTGTAGAAATCTTTCACCCCCCTGGTTAGCTGTATTTCTAAGTACTTTATTCTTTTTATGGCAATTGTGAATGGGATTGCTTTTCTGATTTGGCTCTTGGTTTGGCTGTTGTTGGTGTAGAGGAATGCTAGTGATTGTTGTACATTGATTTCATATCCTGTAACTTTGTTGAAGTTGTTTTTCAGCTGAAAAAGCTTTTGGGCCAAGATTGTGGGGTTTTCTAGATATAGAATCATGTCATCTGCAAACTTCCTCTCTTTCTATATGGATGTGCTTTAGTTATTTCTCTTGCCTGATTGCTCTGGCTGGGACTTCCAATACCATGCTGAACAGAGATAGTGAGAGAGAGCATCCTTACTTGTGCCAGTTTTCAAGGGGAATGTTTCTAGCTTTTGCTTATTCAGTATAATGTTGGCTGTGGGTTTGTCATAGATAGCTCTTATTATTTTGAGGTATACTTCTTCAATACCTAGTTTATTGAGAGTTTTTAAAATGATGTGTTGAATTTTACTGAAAGCCTTTTCTACATCTGTTGGGATAATCATGTGGTTTTTGTCTTTAGTTCTGTTTATGTGATAAATCACATTTATTGATTTGTGTATGTTGAAACAATATTACATTCCAGGAGAAAAGCCTACTTGATCATGGTGGATAAGCTTTTTGATGTGCTGCTGCATCTGATTTGAAGTATTTTCTTGAGGATTTTTGACTCAATGTTAAGGAAGGATATTGGCCTGATCTGTTTTGTTGTTGTTGTGTCTCTGTCAGGTTTTAGTATCAAGATGATGCTGTCATTATAAAATGAGGTGGGGAGAGATCCCTCCTCCTCAAGTTTTGGAATTGTTTCTGTAGGAATGCTGCCAAGTCTTTTTTGTACAGATGGTAGAATTTGCTTGTGAATCCATCAGGCCCTGAGCTGTTTTTGGTTGGTAGGCTATTTATTACTGATTCAATTCTGGAGTTTGTTATTGGTCTGTTCAGGGAATCAATTTCTTTCTGGCTAAGTCTTGGGTGGGTGTATGTGTCCAGAAATTTATTCATCTCTTCTAGGTTTTCTAGTTTGTAGAGGTGTTCATAGTAATTTCTGATGGTTATTTTTATTTCTGTGGGGTCGGTAGTAACATTCCCTTAATCATTTTTAATTGCATTTATTTGGATCTTCTCTATTTTCTCTATTACTCTAGATGGTTGTGGCCTACTTTGTTACTTTTTAAAAAAAAAAAACTTCTAATTTATTGATGTTTAGAATGTTTTTTGGGTTTCAATTTGCTTCAGTTCAGCTCTGATTTTTGTGATTTCTCATCTTCTGCTGGCTTTGGGATTGATTTGCTCTCGCTTCTCTAATCCTTTCAGTTGTCAAGTTAAGTCGTCAATTTTATATCCTTCTAACTTTTTGATGTGGGCATTTAGTGCTATGAATTTCCCTCTGAACACTGCCTTAGCTGTGTCCCAGAGATTCTGGTATGTTATATCTCTTTTCTCATTCTTTCTGCTTGATTTCTTAATTTCATTATTTACCCAAAAGTTATTCAGGAGCATTTTATTTAATTTCTATGTAATTGCATCATTTTGAGCAATTTTCATTATCCTGACTTCTATTTCTATTGTGTTATAGTCTGAGACTGTTTTTGGTATAATTTTTTTTTCTACATTTGTTGAGGATTGTTTTATGTCCAATTATTGGTGAGTTTTAGAGCATGTGCCATTTGGTGATGAGAAAAATATATATTCTGCTGTTTTTGAAGGGAGAATTTTCTAAAGGTCCATCAGATCCATTTGGTTCAATGTTGAGTTTAGGTCCTGAATATCCCTGTTAATTTTCTGCCTTGATGATCTAATACTTCAGTGAACTATTGGAGTCTCCCACTATTATTGTGTGGCAGCCTATGTCTTTTTTTTTAAAGTCTGTTAGAACTTTTAAGTCTGTTAGAATTCTATTTCTGCCATCCCAGCCAGTTCAGCCTGGTAGAGGACTCTTGATGGAGACCTGGTGTGGTCATTTGGAGGGCATAAAACACTCTGGACATTTGAGTTACTGGAGTTCTTGTGTTGGTTCTTTCTCACTCTGTGTGTGGGTGTTCCTTTGACTGCAATGTAGATTGAGTAGAGTCAACAGACTTCTTTTCTGGATGTTTTCCCTTGACCAGGGCTTTATGCAGGGTTTTTATTTGAAGCTGATTTATTGCCCCTTGTTTCAGAGCAGGAGAATGTTAGTCAAGTATTTTTGATGTTGAAACTTTAGGGTGTGATCCAACAGGTGGCATTGGGTTTAATGGTCAGCAGGTAGACTCTTTCTTGGCTGTGTGGCTACCCCATGTTTATTCACAGTTGTAGCCATGTTTTCTGTCAATGCTTTGAAAATATGGTTTCCTCTCATCACTGATGGCTGGCTGTAGATCATAACTTGCAACTCCTGGACTGCCCACTGCAACTCTGGGGGTGATCTCAGTGTGTATGTTCCTTCCCCAGCTTGGAGGCAGCAGAGGAAGGATTCTTAGTGGTTGCAGCCAAGAGTTGTTTGTTTGTCTCCTGGGGACTCCACCGCAGAGAAATCCAGGTTAGCAAGTGTTCAGTGCAATCAGCCCAGGATGGAGGGTCTGTGCTGTGAGCCCAAGCCAGGGGTTCCCTGTCTGGTGACGAGCAGTGGGGAGTGTGTGGAACCCATGAGAGACTGACTGGCCTCTCCTTGGGTCGACTGCTGCTTGTTGGTAGTGTGGATAAGCACTTAAGTTCTTTGACCCTTTGTTAGTGTAATGGTAGCAAGGGCAGTTTCTCTGCAGCAGCAATGGCAGAGACACTTCCAGTTGCCCTTGGAGGCTCTGCCTAGGGAGTTGTCATGTTGTTACTGGCTTAATATCTCGGTGGGGAGTGGCTGGAGGTTCAGGCCTGGAGGACCTGCCCCGTGAGCAGATATGGGAGCAGGCACTCATGTAACATTCTGGCCACTTTTTCATAGGGCTACTGCAGTATGCTTGTGGCCCATTCCAGTGTCTTGTAACCTCAGATTTTCCAGTGCCTGGAGGTATCACCAGTAAAGGCTGGTGACCTGTCCCTCCTGCTGGGAGCTCCTTCTTAGGGAGGTGCAATGCCACTACCAGTCGCTGGTTGGAATTCCAAGCCAGTGGGTCTTATCTTGTGAGGTGCCATGGAAATGGGGCTGCAGTCTTCATTTCTGAGTCCCCTGGATTCAGCCTCTTTCCTAGGGTTGTGTTCAGGGATCTAACCTCCCACTTTACTGGAGCTACAACTACTTGTGTGGGAATGTCCACATATCTAAGGTTCCAGGGTTTCCACACATGCCTGCGTGGTTGCTCTGCCAAAATTCCATATGGTGCTGTCTGTCAGACAGAAAGCTTTGGTGGAGTAGATTCACCAGATCTCCTGACCTGAGGGTTGCAGAGACACATGGGAGAAGCATGGTTTCCCAGGGTCACACACTCACAGCTTCTCTAGGCAGGGGAGGTTCCCATGGCTCTGTGTTGCTCCTGGGTGGGCTGTTTTCCTGTCTTGTTTTTTTTCATTCTGTGTGGGTCATGTTTTTTCCTTGATTAGTCCCAGTGTGTGTGCCTGGATGTTTCAGTTAAAGGTGTTGTATTTAACGATTCCTTCATTCCTCTCCATGAGAACCATGCACACTAGCTACTTCTAGTCCGCCATCTTGGCCACTCATTTGGATGATTCACAAAAGAAGACACACTAATATGTTTTTTCATTGTAATTTTGGCTATTGAGGGTCTCTTAAAATTTCATCTGAATTTTAGAATGCGTTTGTTTATTTTGGCGAAAAAGTTCCATTGCATTTTGATAGGGATTGCATTAAATCTATAGATCAAAGAAATAGAGAAAATAAAAGGGGTACAGAGTTCTGGCCTTTTAAATTGCCTGAATGTCACCTCAGGTAGAACAGGTCTGCTCAGGTCTTGCAACAGCAGAGGAGATGCAACAACAATGGTTCTCCTTTCTGTATCTGCACCTTTTTGATCAGAAACAGCAATGAGTGATCAGACAACACATCGCCAATATTTAGAGGAAAAAGTTATTTTTGTCCCCCGTGGCTGTTGCAATCTTTGTGCAGGCTGCTCCAGGAGCACATGCACAACTGTCTGCTATGGGGCTAGGGGTAGGGAATGTGTGGTTGCTACTGTGCTAAAAGCTGAAATTGACTGTAGTTAACTACAGTTTGGCATCCAACCCTTCCCCCCAGTAGTTGCAAGCTTTCCATAGACTCCAGAGATTCCAAAGTTACATCAGACAGATTCTGCTGGTGTAATTGTTATTTACATGAGAAGGCAGATTGTCGGTTCCTTCTACTCTATCATCTTTCCAGAATGTCCTATATTGCCTTTTAAAATGTTCTTTACACTACAGTCAGAATAAGCCTTTATGTGTCTATAGGATCTTGATAATTTGTTCAAAATACTTCAATGAACTTCTATTTATCACTTCTTAAGCTGGTTTTCAAATCCCTAAATGGTCTGATCCTGATTATTTCTTACTTATACATTGGATAAATAGTTCTGGCCATAAATTTTTTGAAAATAAAAACCTTAGACAAATTAAACAGAGTTTAATTGAGTAAAGAATATTTAATCAGACAGCCTTCTAAACCATAATAAGTTCAGAGATATTCCGGTGCTGCTGTTACTGGTGGATGGTATTGACTATGGTCATTCAGGTTCTTGACGTGTTGAACAAGGAATTGGACAAAACACAGAAACAAAGCAATGAAAGAACAATGTCATGCGTGCACAGATTTACTGAAACAAAAGTACACGCCATGGAATGCAGTGGGAGCAGACTTGAGCAAGAGGCTCAAGAGCCCCACTTGCAATGTTCCTTGGTGTTTTTGTTTGTTTGTTTGTTTTTTGAGACAGAGTCTTGCTCTGTTGCCTAGGCTAGAGTGCAGTGGCATGAACTTTGCTCACTGCAAGCTCCGCTTCCCGGGTTCATGCCATTCTCCTGCCTCAGCCTCCTGAGTAGCTGGGACTACAGGCGCCCACCACCTCGCCTGGCTAATTTTTTCTATTTTTTTAGTAGAGACGGGGTTTCACCATGTGAGCCAGGATGGTCTTGATCTCCTGACCTCGTGATCCACCCGCCTCAGCCTCCCAAAGTTCTGGGATTACAGGCGTGAGCCACTGCACCTGGCTGGGTCTTTATTAAGCTAGAAGAATTTGGTAACACCCCTAGGTACCTTTTAGAGACTTCTATTGATCACATCTTATGCAAATGAAGGATTGGTCTATAGCCAATCAGAGGCTGAAATGGGGGCTTAGCCCATGGTCAGTAAAAGGCTGAAATTTTTCTTGTTTTAATTCAAGGAAGTCAGCCATGGGTTTGCCTTAGGCTCCCTGTCTCCAGACCCTATTCTATCACATTTCCCCCTAAGAGATGTGAGCTCCATACATCTTTATGGAAGGCAGAGTTAACCCCACATCAAGTGGGGGTTTTCTGCCTCCCTTGTTGCTTCATAAAGTGGTTTTGCTATGAGCCCCAGATTTTGAACCTATATCATAGTCTTTATACATCAGAGAGAAAGTTCTAAAACCAACTCAAACTACTGATTCAATTGACTCACCATGGAAGCAAACAATGCTCAAACATTTCCCCTCTCATCCACCTCTCCAAAAAAAATACAATGTACTGTTTCTGTTTAGATCTTATAAAAATAAGTCTTGGGCAACCCCCTTTGGGTCCCCTCCCTTTGTGTGGGAGCTCTGTTTTCACTCTATTAAATCTTGCAACTGCACTCTTCTGGTCCGTGTCTGTTACGGCTCCAGCTGAGCTTTCACTCGCCATCCACCACTGCTGTTTGCAGCATCACAGACCCGCCGCTGACTTCCATTCCTCCAGATCTGGCAAGGTGTCCGCTGTGCTCCTGATCCAGCAAGGCGCCCATTGCCACTCCCCATCAGGCTAAAGGCTTGCCATTGTTCCTGCATAGCTAAGTGTCCAGGTTCATACTAATGGAGCTGAACAGTAGTCACTGGGTTCCACGGTTCTCTTCCATGACCCACGGCTTCTAATACAGCTATAACATTCACCGCATGGCCCAAGATTCCATTCCTTGGAATCCGTGAGGCCAAGAACCCTCGGTCAGAGAACACGAGGCTTGCCACCACCTGAAAGTGGCCTGCCACCATCTTGGAAGTTGCCTGCCACCATCTTGGGAGCTCTTGGAGCAAGGACCCCCTGGTAACATTTTTGGCAACCATGAAGGGGTCTCCAAAGTGGTCAGTAATATTGGACCACTTTCACTTGCTATTCTGTCCTATCCTTCCTTAGAATTGGAGGAAAATACCAGGCACCTGTCAGCCAGTTAAAAATGATTAGCATGGCCGCCAGACTTAAGACTCAGGTGTGAGGTTATCTGGGGAAGTGCTTTCTAACAACCCCCAACCCTTCTGGGTTGGGGAAGTTGGTCTGCCTGGAGCCAGTTCCCACTTTCAATTTTCTTGGGGAAGCTGAGGGCCAACTAGAAGCAACAAGCTGTCCTCCCGAACTCCCGGCATTAGCTGGTTGAGATCATGGCGCAGCCAGGAGTCTCTACTCAACAGTCGCCTATGCGTGCTCCCCTACCTTTCCTTCTGACCCATACCTCCTGGGTCCTGACCACGACCTTCTTAAAAGTGTAGCCACAAAATTCTCCTTACCTCTGAATCTACTTCCTCTGATCCCTGCCTCCTAGGTACTAATGGTTCAGATTTTCATTTCCTCTAGCAAGTTGTATCTCCAAAGGGATCTAAGGAAGCTCTATGCTGCATCCTTAGGCATCTAGGCTATAAACCCAGGGAGTCTTACCTCTGGTGTCCCTCCCGATTTAGGTATACAGCTCTCAACATGGGCAGTTATATGGGACCCGTTCCCCACCGTCCTTGCCAGGGCCCCATTTGTAATGGCTAAGAGAAGGGGAGAGAGAGAGAGGGAGAGAAAGGGGAGAGAGAGAGAGAGAGACAGAGGTGAGAGAGAGAGAGATGGAGGAGAGAGAGACACGGAGGAGAGAGAGAGAGGAGAGAAAGAGAGAGGAGAGAGATGGAGGAGAGAGAGAGAGACGGAGGAGAGAGAGAAAGAGGGAGTCAAAGAGAAAAAGAAAGTGAAAGATAGAAATAGTAAAAAACAAAACAAAACAAACAAACAAAAAAACCATTGTGTCCTATTCCTTTAAAAGCCAGGGTAAATTTAAAACCTATAATTGATAACTGAAGGTCTTCTCCGTGACCCTATAACACTCCAATACTACCTTGTCAGTGTAAACAAGGGCGTAGCCTGAAAACATTGAGACCACTGACAACCCATAGCTTTCCTATCAAAAATCCTTAACCCAGTAACCCATGGATGCATTCAATCTGTAGCGGAAACTGCTTTGCTAACAAAAGAAAGTAGAAAAGCAACTTTTAGAGGAAACCTCATTGTGAGCACACCTCATCAGTTCAGAATTATTGTAAGTCAAAAAAACAAAAAGGTAGCTTACTAACTCAAAAATCTTAACATACAGGGCTATTGTTAGAAAAAGGTAATTTAACACTAACCACTGATAATTCCCTAGGGAATTTAAATCTTAGTTACCATACAAAGGTCCGACCAGACCTAGAAGGAACTCCCTTCAAGACAGGACAATAGATGGTTCCTCCCAGGTGATTGGGACAAAACCACAAGGGGTATTCAGTAATTGATAGAGAGACTCTTGTGGAAGCAGAGTTAGAAAAATTGCCTAATAATTGGTCTCCTCAAATGTGCAAGCTGTTTGCACTCAGCTAAGCCTTAAAGTACTTACAGAATTAAAAAAGACTATCTCAATCCTGACTGAAAATGTTACCTATACCCTCTCTGAAATGAATTTGCATAAGAACTGTTGTTTATGGGAATGTATCTTGATGGAGCAGCTGGGTTGTTATGAAATAGGAACCCAGCCCAGCTCTAGGACTCACCCCTGAGCATAAATGCAATGTCAGACGTGTTGGTAAAGGACCACTAGAATCCAGCAGCCCAGACCCCTTTCTTTGTGGTCAAGAAAGGCGGGAAAACAGGTGCAGGACTGCTACATCGGTGAGTGTAACTAATCCAATAAGCAGAGGTCCATGGGTGGTTACACACCCTGGAAAGGAATAAGCATTAGGACCATAGAGGACACCCTATGACTAATGCTCATCGGAAAATGACTAGGGGTGCTGGCATCCCTATGTTCCTTTTTCAGATGGGAAATGTTCCCTCCAAGGCAAAAACACCCTTAAGATGTGTTCTAGAGAACTGGGACCAATTTGACCCTCAGACATTAAGAAAGAAATGACTTATATTCTTCTGCAGTACCACCTGGCCACAATCTCCTCTTCAAAGGGGAGAAACCTGGCCTCCTGAGTGAAGTATAAATTATGACACCATCTTACAGCTAGACCTCTTTTGTAGAAAAGAAGGCAAATGGCGTGAGGTGCCATATATACAAACTTTCTTTTCATTAACAGACAATTCTCAGTTATGTAAAAAGTGTGATTTATGCCCTACAGGAAGCCCTCAGAGTCTACCTCCCTACCCCAGAGTCCCCCAGACTCCTTCCCCAACTAATAAGGACTCCCCTTCCACCCAAACGGTCCAAAAGGAGATAGACAAAGGTGTAAACAATGAACCAGAGTGCCAATATTCCCCGATTATGCCCCCTCCAAGCAGTGGGAGGAGGAGAATTCGGCCCAGCCAGAGTGCATGTACCTTTTTCTCTCTCAGACTTGAAGCAAAGTAAAATAGACCTAGGTAAATTCTCAGATAACCCTGATGGCTGTATTGATGTTTTACAAGGGTTAGGACAATCCTTTGATCTGACATGGAGAGATATAATGATACTGCTAAATGAGACACTAACCCCAAATGAGAGAAGTGCTGCCATAACTGCAGCCAGAGAGTTTGGTGATCTCTGGTATCTCAGTAAGGTCAATGATAGGATGACATCAGAGGAAAGAGAACGATTCCCCACAGGCCAGCAGGCAGTTCCCATTGTAGACCCTCATTGGGACACAGAATCAGAACATGGAGATTGGTGCTGCAGACATTTGCTAACTGGCATGTTAGAAGGACTAAGGAAAAGTAGGAAGAAGCCTATTAATTATTCAATAATGTCCACTATAACACAGGGAAAGGAAGAAAATCCTACTGCCTTTCTGGAGAGACTAAGGGAGGCATTCAGGTAGCATACCTCTCTGTCACCTGACTCTATTGAAGGCCAACTAATCTTAAAGGATCAGTTTATCACTCAGTCAGCTGCAGACATTAGAAAAAACAACTTCAGAAGTCTGTCTTAGGCCCAGAGCAAAACTTAGAAACCCTATCGAACTTGGCAACCTTGGTTATTTATAATATAGAATCAGGAGGAGCAGACGGAATGGGACAAATGGGATTTAAAAAAGGCTACCGCTTTAGTCATGGCCCTCAGGCAAGTGGACTTTGGAGGCTCTGGAACAGGGAAAGGCTGGGCAAATCGAATGCCTAATAGGGCTTGCTTCCAGTGCAGCATACAAGGACACTTTAAAAAAGATTGTCCGAATAGAAATAAGCTGCCCCCTCGTCCGTGTCCCTTTTGTCAAAGGAGTCACTGGAAGGCCCACTGCTCCAGGGGATGAAGGTCCTCTGAGTTGGAAGCCACTAACCAGATGATCCAGCAGCAGGACTGAGGGTGCCTGGGGCAAGCACCAGCCCATGCCATCACCCTCCCAGAGCCCCAGGCATGGTTGACCATTGAGGACCAGGAGGTTAACTGTCTCCTGGACACTGGCATGGCCTTCTCAGTCTTACTCTCCTATCCCGGACAACTGTCCTCCAGATCTGTCACTATCCGAGGGTCCTAGGACAGCCAGTCACTAGATACTTCTCCCAGTCACTAAGTTGTGACTGGGGAACTTTACTCTTTTCACATGCTTTTCTAATTATGCCTGAAAGCCCCACTCCCTTGTTAGGGAGAGACATTCTAGCAAAAGCAAGGGCCATTATACACCTAAACATAAGAGAAGGAACACGCGTTTGTTGTCCCCTGCTTGAGGAAGGAATTAATCCTGAAGTATGGGCAACAGAAGGACAATATGGACGAGCAAAGAATGCCCATCCTGTTCAAGTTAAACTAAGGGATTCCACCTCCTTTCCCTACCAAAGGCAGTACCCCCTTAGACCTGAGGTCCAACAAGGACTCCAAAAGATTGTTAAGAGCCTAAAAGCCCAAAGCCTAGTAAAACCATGCAATAGCCCTGGCAATACTCCAATTGTAGGAGTACAGAAACCCAATGGACAGTGGAGGTTAGTGCAAGATCTCAGGATTATCAATGAGGCCATTGTCCCTCTATACCCAGCTGTACCTAACCCTTATACTCTGCTTTCCCAAATACCAGAGGAAGCAGAGTGATTTACAGTCCTGGACCTTAAGGATGCCTTTTTCTTCATCCCTGTACATCCTGACTCTCAATTCTTGTTTGCCTTTGAAGATCCTTCGAACCCAACGTCTCAACTCACCTGGACTGTTTTACCCTAAGGATTCAGGGATGGCCCCCATCTATTTGGCCAGGCATTAGCCCAAGACTTGAGCCAGTTCTTATACCTGGACACTCTTGTCCTTCAGTACATGTATGATTTGCTTTTAGTTGCCCATTCAGAAACCTTGTGCCATCAAGCCACCCAAGCGCTCTTAATTTCCTCACCACCTGTGGCTACAGGTTTGCAACCCAAAGGCTCAGCTCTGCTCACAGCAGGTTAAATACTTAGGGCTAAATTATCCAAAGGCACCACAGCCCTCAGTGAGGAATGTATCCAGCCTATACTGGCTTATCCTCATCCCAAAACCCTAAAGCAACAAAGAAGTTTCCTTGGCATAACAGGTTTCTGCCAAATATGGATTCCCAGGTACAGTGAAATAGCCAGACCATTATATACACTAATTAAGGAAACTCAGAAAGCCAATACCCATTTAGTAAGATGGACACCTGAAGCAGAAGCAGCTTTCCAGGCCCTAAAGAAGGCCCTAACCCAAGCCCCAGTGTTAAGCTTGCCAAGAGGGCAAGACTTTATATGTCACAAAAAAAAAAAAAAAAAACAGGAAAAATCACAAAAAAACCAGGAACCTTTTAGAGGTTCCCTTGACTGATCCTGACCTCGACTTGTATGTTGATGGAAGTTCCTTTGTAGAAAAAGGACTGTGAAAAGTAGAGTATAGAGTGGTCAGTGATAATGGAAAGTAATCCCCTCACTCCAGGAACTAGTGCATAGCTGGCCGAACTAATAGCCCTCACTCGGGCACTAGAATTAGGAGGAGAAGAAAGGGTAAATATATATACAGACTCTAAGTATGATTACCTAGTCCTCCATGCTCATGCAGCAATATGGAGAGAAAGGGAATTCCTAACTTCCAAGGGAACACCTATCAAACATCAGGAAGTCATTAGGAGATTATTATTGGCTGTACAGAAACCTAAAGGGGTGGCAGTCTTACAGTGCTGGGGTCATCAGAAAGGAAAGGAAAGGGAAATAGAAGGGACCGGCCAGGCGGATATTGAAGTCAGAAGAGCCACAAGGCAGGACCCTCCACTAGAAATGCTTATACAAGGACCCCTAGTGGGGGGTAATCCCCTCTGGGAAACCAACCCCCAGTACTCAGCAGAAGAAATAGAATAGGGAACCTCACAAGGACATACTTTCCTCCCCTTCAGATGGCTAGTCACCAAAGAAAGAAAAATACTTTTGCCTGCAGCTAACCAATGGAAATTACTTAAAACCCTTCACCAAACCTTCCACTTAAGCATTGATAGCACCCATCAGATGGCCAAATTATTATTTACTGGACCAGGCCTTTTTAAAACTATCAAGCAGATAGTCAGGGGCTGTGAAGTGTGCCAAAGAAATAATGCCCTGTGCTGCAGGCCATACATTTCAGTCCCTGTATCTTTAATCTTGTTAAGTTTGTCTCTTCCAAAATCGAAGCAGTAAAAGTACAAATGGTTCTTCAAATGGAGCCCCAGATGCAGTTCATGACTAAGAGCTACCGCGGACCCCTGGACCAGCCTGTTAGCCCAAGCTCCGATGTTAATGACATCAAAGGCACCCCTCCTGAGGAAATGTCAACTGCACAACCCCTACTACACCCCAGTTCAGCAGGAAACAGAGCGGTCATTGGTCAGCCTCCCCAACAGCACTTGGGTTTTCCTGTTGAGAGGGGGTTCTGAGAGACACGACTAGCTGGATTTCCTAGGCCAACTAAAAATCCCTAAGCTTACCTGGCAAGGTGACCACATCCATCTTTAAACACGGGGCTTGCAACTTAGCTCACACCTGACCAATCAGAGCACTCATTAAAGTGCTAACTTGGCAAAAACAGGAGGTAAAGAAATAACCAATCATCTATCACCTGAGAGCACAGTGGGAGGGACAATGATCAGCATATTAACCCAGGCATTCAAGCCAGCAACAGCAACCCCCTTTGGGTCCCCTCCCTTTGCATGGGAGCTCTGTTTTCACTCTATTAAATCTTACAATTGCAAAAAAAAAAAAAAAAAAAAAGAAAAAAGAAAAAGAAAAGTCTTTAATATTTTAGCCCTCTAAATCATCAGAGGCAAGCCAAACCAACCAAATTCCAAATGGCTGGTGGGCTCCATCAATTCTTGCACACCCAACAAAGGTAGCCTAGGAATTCCAGGTAAATAGAACAAATAATGACTTGCTAGAAATGAAATAACTATTCAGAGAACCAAATAAAAGCCTTCCATCAGAAACTTTTATATATATATATATATGCATACACAAGCAAAACCCAAAAGAGAACGAACAGCAAGCAAATGAAAATTAGAAGCAAAAACAAATAAACAGGAAACCAATCTTCAACCTTTTCCCTACTCTTTCTACTCTGGAGACTACAGTGTTACTCAGAGCCCCCCAAAATTACATGAGTATTTTATTCCTGATACACAGTTCAGTATTATTAACTGATATTATCATACATCCTGTGCAATCAAGAAATTTACTCTAGGCACACGACCAGTAAGTACTCTAGTGCCATCACTATCCATGCAAAACAGCAAACATAGTGTGAAGCAATGCAAGCATGTACATTAAATCTGGCTTCATAATTAACTATATTAAAAAAAAATTGTCAAACTGCCAATGCATTTCTTTACAATATTTCTTATTTTACTTTACTCAAGACTCAGTGCTTTAACTATGAAAATGTTAATTAGTCATACTTCTCCAATTCTCTGTCAGGTTTTAAATAATATTTTGTTATCTAAAATGTTTCAACTTTTTAGTTTCTTGGTATGTGCATGAAGATAAACACACAGAGAAACAGAAGAAAACTATATATGACTTACACAGATCATCCACAACATGATTGAGCTTTCCATTAAGTCCCAGATTTCTTCTCCTCCTCCTCCCACTCTACCTTCTCCTCTCCCTTTTACCCCTTCCTCCTCCTTCTTCTCTTCTTCTTTTCTTCTTCTTCTTCCCAGTCATTTTACTCCAGAACAAAAAAAATCTACCATGCAAGATCCTTTCTCATACAAAATTATTATCTTTATAACTTTCCTTACCAAAAATACATCTTCATATACACAACTTTCTGCACATCTCTCTCCCCTCCTTACTGGCTCCTTACTACTTTGTTTCATAACTTTTAAAGCCCGTAATTTGAATTAATTTTTAGATAACTTCTGAGCCACACAATTTTTTTTCACTAATAACATATATTGGCACATTTTATATACAGAATTATTTGTTAACTATAATTCTTATCCTTAGTAACATTAAATTTTAGTGAAACCCTAAAAAGTAAGAAATCCTGAACTATCAGATATGAGCATTTTTATAGACGAGAACAATTCCACAATGTTTAAAAACATTTCCCCATATCAAAACCCTATTGAAATTAGAAATAACCCAGATATCCAATGAGCATAAAACATAATTTTATGATTTCAATTTACACAAAAGTTCACCAAAAATATTTATCCCATTTACACATAATCATTTTTTTTCATTTTTAACAGTTTGTCTAGATTACTTCTGAAAACTGAGCTATTAGACACTGTCATTTAAGGTTAATTATTTTCTTGTTAACCACTTTTTAATATAGCCAGTGAACATCACATGCTCACCTAAATAAAAGCCCCAAAGTTAAATACATAGGTGTTTTTGCTGATAACTCAAAAAATTTAGCTAACAATATCAAACTATTCCATCTGTCAAAGAAAGCACACAAATCAAGACCTTTTTGTTTTGACTGAGTTAATACTTTTTAACCTTCTATGCCAAACACTGAGAACTCAAAATATCTAGCAAAAATATATAAAACCAAAGCAAAAATGTATGTTTACAATTCTAAAGACATTTCTATTTTTATTTTACTGGTAATTTTAAAACCAGCTTGTTTAGTAAAGATTTACTTCAGTTGTATGAACTTGAAAATTGCTTGAAATTATTTACTTAGTTTATGAGTGCTCTTCTGCTTACAAGCCAATTTGGTAGCCACAACATGTAACAATAAGTGTACATACAAATAAACACATTTACACATATGTACACACACAAATGAATATCCAATAGCTTTTACCTTGGAACTTTAGCCATAAGATAGCAATACAAGCTCAACCATTGTACACGGTTACACTTTGTTTGCCCCAATAGGTAATCCAACAAAGGCTGTGAACCAAAATTTTAGATAAAGCAGTTTCTATGAAAGTTTTATTTTTAAAGTGCAAACCTCCCCAGACTCCAAAGAACACTGAGGACCAACAGCAGCAAAAGAGAACATCACAGTCACATAGGGTGTAACTCTATGTACAGCCCAACCCTGCTTAGAACAGCAGCACAAAAGTCTAGATACATGCAACTCCATCTCACCCCATGACAGGCCCTGGTATGTGATGTTCCCTGCCCTGTGTCCAAGTGTTCTCATTGTTCAATTCCCACCTATGAGTGAGAACATGCGGTGTTTGGTTTTCTGTCCTTGTGATAGTTTGCTGAGAATGATGATTTCCAGCTTCATCCATGTCCATGCAAAGGACATGAACTCATCATTTTTTATGGCCGCATAGTATTCCATGGTGTATATGTGCTACATTTTCTCAATCCAGTCTATCATTGATGGACATGTGGGTTGGTTCCAAGTCTTTGTTATTGTGAATAATGCCACAATAAACATATGTGTGAATGTGTCTTTATAGTAGCATGATTTATAATTCTTTGGGTATATATCCAGTAATGGGATCGCTGAGTCAAATGGTATTTCTAGTTCTAGATCCTTGAGGAACTGCCACACTGTCTTTCACAATGATTGAACTAATTTACACTCCCACCAACAGTGTAAAAGTGTTCCTATTTCTCCACATCCTCTCCAGCATCTGTTGTTTCCTGAAATTTTAATGATCACCATTCTAACTGGTAAGAGATGGTATCTCATTGTGGTTTTGATTTGCATTTCTCTGATGGCCAGTGATGATGAGCATGTTTTCATGTGTCTGTTGACTGCATAAATGTCTTCTTTTGAGAAGTGTCTGTTCATAGCCTTTGCCCACTTTTTGATGGGATTGTTTGTTTTTTTGGCTGTAAATTTGTTTAAGTTCTGTGTGGATTCTGTATATTAGCCCTTTGTCAGATGAGTAGATTGCAAAACTTTTCTTGCATTCTGTAGGTTGCCTGTTCACTCTGATGGTACTTTCTTTTGCTGTGCAGAAGCTATTTAATTAGGTTCCATCTGTCTATCTTGGCTTTTGTTGCCATTGCTTTTGGTGTTTTAGTCATGAAGTCCTTGCCCATGCCTGTGCCCTGAATGGTATTGCCTAGGTTTTCTTCTAGAGTTTTTATGGTTTTAGGTCTAACATTTAAGTCTTTAATCCATCTTGAATTAGTTTTTGTATAAGTCGTAAAGAAGGGATCCAGTTTTAGGTTTCTACATATGGCTAGCCAGTTTTCTCAGCACCATTTATTAAATAGGGAATCCTTTCCCCATTGCTTGTTTTCATCAGGTTTGTCAAAGATCAGATGGTTGTAGATGTGTGGTGTTATTTCTGAGGCCCCTGTTCTGTTCTATTGGTCTATATCTCTGTTTTGGTACCAGTACCATGCTGTTTTGGTTACTGTAGCCTTGTAGTATAGTTTGAAGTCAGGTAGCGTGATGCCTCCAGCTTTGTTCTTGGTGCTTAGGATTGTCTTGGCAATGTGGGCTCTTTTTTGGTTCCATATGAATTTTAAAGTATCTTTTTCCAATTCTCTGAAGAAAGTCATTGGTAACTTGATGGGATGGCATTGAATCTATAAGTTACCTTGGACAGTATGGCCATTTTCATGACATTGATTCTTCCTATCCATGAGTATGGAATGTTCTTCCATTTGTTTGTATCCTCTTTTATTTCACTGAGCAGTGGTTTGCAGTTCTCCTTGAGGAGGTCCCTCAGATCCCTCATAAGATGGATTCCTAGGTATTTCATTCTCTTTGTAGCAATTGTGAATGTGAGTTCACTCATTTGAACTCTGCCTGTCTGTTATTGGTATATAGGATTGCTTGTTATTTTTGCACATTGATTTTGTATCCTGAGACTTTGCTGAAGTTTCTTATCAGCTTAAGGAGATTTTGGGCTGAGGCAATGGGATTTTCTAAATATACTATCATGTCATCTGCAAACAGGGAAAATTTGACTTCCTCTTTTCCTAATTGAATGTCCTTTGTTTCTTTCTCTTGCCTGATTGCCCTGGCCAGAACTTCCAACACTATGTTGAATAGGAGTGGTGAGAGAGGGCATCCTTGTCTTGTGCCAGTTTTCAAAGGGAATGCTTCCAGTTTTTGCCCATTCAGTGTGATATTGGCTGTGGGTTTGTCATAAATAGCTCCTATTATTTTGAGATATGTTCCATCAATACCTAGTTTATAGCATGAAGAGTTTTTAGCATGAAGGGCTGTTGAATTTTATTGAAGGCCTTTTCAGAATCTATTGAGATAATCGTGTGGTGTTTGTCATTGGTTCTGTTTATGTGATGGATTACATTTATTGATTTATGTATGTTGAACCAGCCTTGCATCCCAGGGATGAAGTCAACTTGATCGTGATGGATAAGCTTTTTGATGTGCTTCTGGATTCAGTTTGCCAGTGTTTTATTGAGGATTTTTGCATTGATGTTCATCAGGTATATTGGTCTAAAATTCTCTTTTTTTGTGTTTCTGCCAGACTTTGATATCAGGATGATGCTGGCTTCATCAAATGAGTTAGGGAGGATTCTCTCTTTTTCTACTGATTGGAATAGTTTCAGAAGGAATGATACCAGCTCCTCTTTGTACCTCTGGTGTAATTTGGCTGTGAATCCTTCTGGTCCTGGACTTTTTAAAATTGGTAGGCTATTAATTATTGCTGCAATTTCAGAGCCTGTTATAAGTCTGTTCAGAGATTCAACTCCTTCCTGATTCATTCCTGGGATGGTGTATATGTCCATGAATTTATCCATTTCTTCTAGATTTTGTTGTTTATTTGAGGTGTTTGTAATATTCTCTGATGGTAGTTTGTATTTCTGTGGGATCAGTGGTGATATCCCCTTTATCATTTTTTATTGCATCTATTTTATTCTTCTCTCTTTTCTTCTTTATTAGTCTTGCTAGTGGTCTATCTATTTTGTTGATCTTTTCAAAATATCAGCTCCTGCTTTCATTGATTTTTTGGAGTTTTTTTTGTGGCTCTATCTCCTTCAGTTCTGCTCAAATCTTAGTTATTTCTTGCCTTCTGCTTGCTTTTGAATTTGCTTGCGCTTGCTTCTCTAGTTCTTTAAATTGTGATGTTAGGGTGTCGATTTTAGACCTTTCCTGCTTTGTCTTGTGGGCATTTAATGCTATAAAATTTCCTTTCCACATTGCTTTAAATGTGTCTCTGAGACTGGTACGTTGTGTCTTGGTTTTCATTGGTTTCAAAGAACATCTTTATTTCTGCCTTCTTTTTGTTATTTACCTAGTAGTCATTCAGGAGCACATTGCTCAATTTCCATTTAGTTTTGTGGTTTTGAGTGAGTTTCTGAATCCTGAGTTCTAATTTGATTGCACTGTTGTCTGATAGACAGTTTGCAGTGATTTCTGTTTTTCTAGTTTTTTTTTTTTTTTTTTTTTTTACATTTACTTAGGAGTGCTTTACTTCCAATTATATGGTCAGTTTTAGAATAAGTGCAATGTGGTGCTGAGAAGAATGTACATTCTGTTGATTTGGGGTGGAAAGTTCTGTAGATGTCTAGTAGATCTGCTTGATGCAAAGCTGAATTCAAGTCCTGGATATTCTTGTTAACCTCCTGTCTCATAGATCTGTCTAATACTGACAGTGGGGTGTTAAAGCCGCCCATTATTTTTGTATGGGAGTCTAAGTCTCTTTGTTGTTCTCTAAGGACTTGCTTTATGAATCTGGATGCTCCTGTATGGGGAGCATATATATTTAGGATAGTTAGCTCTTCCTGTTGAATTGATCCCTTTACCGCTATGTAATGGCCTTCTTTGTCTCTTTTGATCTTTGATGGTTTAAAGTCTGTTTTATCAGAGACTAGGATTGCAACCCCTGCTTTTTTTGCTTTCCGTTTGCTTGGTAGATTTTCCTCCATCCCTTTATTTTGATTCTATGTGTATCTCTGCACATGAGACGGGTTTCCTGAATACAGCACACTGATGGGTCTTGACTCTTTATCCAACTTGCCAGTCTGTGTCTTTTAACTGGGGCATTTAGCCCATTTATATTTAAGGTTAATATTGTCAGGAGTGAATTTGATCCCATCATTATGATGATGTTAATTGGTTATTATGCCAATTAGTTTATGTAGTTTCTTCCTAGCATGGATGGTCTTTACAATTTGGCATGTTTTTGCAGTGGCTGGTACCAGTTGTTCCTTTCCATATTTAGTGCTTCCTTTAGTAGCTTTTGTAAGGCAGGCCTGGTGGTGACAAAATCTCTTAGTATGTACTTGTCTCTATAGGATTTTATTTCTCCTTCACTTATGAAGTTTAGTTTGGCTGGATATCAGATTCTTGGTTGAAAATTCTTTTCTTTAAGAATATTGTATATTGGTCCCCAATCTCTTCTGGCTTGTAGGGTTTCTGTCGACAGATCCACTGTTAGTCTGATGGGCTTCCCTTTGTGGGTAACCAGATCTTTCTTTCCGGCTGCCTTAACATTTTTTCCTTCATTTCAACTTCAGTGAATCTGACAATTATTTGTCTTGGGGTTGCTCTTCTCAAGGAGTATCTTTGTGGTATTCTCTGTGTTTCCTGAATTTGAATGTTGGCCTGCCTTGCTAGGTTGGGGAAGTTCTCCTGGATAATACCCTGAAGAGTGTTTTCCAACTTGGTTCCATTCTCCCCATCACTTTTAGGTGCACCTATCCAACATTGATTTGGTCTTTTCACATAATCCCATATTTCTTGGAGGTTTTTTTGTTTCTTTTTACTCTTTTTTTCCCTCTAAACTTGTCTTTTTGCTTTATTTCATTAATTTGATCTTCAATCACTGATATCCTTTCTTCCACTTGATTTTATTGGCTATTGAAGCTTGTGAATGCATCACGAAGTTCTCGTGTCATGGTTTCAGTTCCATCAGGTCATTTAACATCTTCTTTACACTGTTTATTCTCGTTAGGCTTTCATCTAACATTTCTCAAGGGTTTTAGCTTCCTTGTGATGGGTTAGAACTTGCTCCTTTAGCTTGAAGAAGTTTGTTATTACCAACCTTCTGAAGTCTACTTTTGTCAACTTGTCAAACTCATTCTCTGTCCAGCTTTGTTCTGTTGCTGGTGAGGAGCTGCAGTCCTTTGGAGGAGAAGAGGCACTCTGGTTTTTAGAATTTTCTGCTTGTCAGCTCTGGTTTCTCCCCATCTTTGTGGTTTTATCTACCTTTGGTCTTTGATGATGGTGACCTACATATGGGGTTTTGGTGTGGATGTCCTTTTTGTTGATGCTGATGCTATTCCTTTCTGTTTGTTAGTTTTCCTTCTAACAGTTAGGTCCCTCAGCTGCAGGTCTGTTGGAATTTCTTGGAGGTCTATTCTAGACCCTGTTTGCCTGGGTATCAAAAGTGGAGGCTGCAGAATGGTAAATATTGCAGAACAGCAAATATTGCTGCCTGATCCTTCCTCTGGTAGTTTCGTCCCCAAGTGGTGCCTGCCTGTATGAGGTATCAGGTGGCCCCTACTGGGAGGTGTCTCCCAGTTAGACTACAAGGGGGTCAGGCACCTACTTGAGGAGGCAGCCTGTCCATATTCAGAGCTCAAACTCCATGCTGGGAGAACCACTGCTCTCTTCAGAGATGTTAGGCAGGGTTGTTTAAGTCTGCAGAAGTTTCTGCTGCCTTTTGGTTCAGCTATGCCCTACCCACAGAAGTGGAGTCTACAGAGGCAGGTGGGCTTCCCAGCCAGTTTGTTTACCTACTCAAGCCTCAGCAATGGCAGATGCCCCTCCCCCTCCAGAATGCCACCTCACAGGTAAATCTCAGACTGCTGCACTGGAAGTGGACAAGGCTCCGTGGGCATGGGACCCACTGAGCCAGGCACAGGAGAGAATCTCCTGGTCTGCTGGTTTCTAAGTCCGTGGGAAAAAGTGCAGTATTTGTGAGGAAGTGTCCCATTTTCCCATGTACAGTCTATCATGGCTTCCCTTGGCTAAGAAAGGGAAATCCCCTGATTCCTTGCGCTCCCCAGGTGAGGCAACACCCTGCCCTGCTTCGGCTCACCCTCTGTGGGCTGCACCCACTGTCCGTAGATTCTACCATTACTATTACCAAGTTATTTAAGACTTCTCTCAGCTGTTCAGAGGCCCTGAGCTCTTCCAGTCTCTGGAAAACACCACTTTCATTCAGGTTCTTGTCATAGCACATGGCATGCCTGAGGCATTTGTCATTTACACAGTCACTAATTGAGCAAATATTTAGTGATTAATAACTATGGTTAATAACTGTAGTTGATATAAGAGAGTAATTTCTTTTTTTTTTAATTTTTTTATTTTTATTTTTTAAATTTATTTATTATTATTAAACTTCAAGTTGTAGGGTACATGTGCACAACGTGCAGGTTTGCTACATATGTATACTTGTGCCATGTTGGTGTGCTGCACCCATCAACTCGTCATTTACATCAGGTATAACTCCCAATGCAATCCCTCCCCCCTCCCCCCTCCCCATGATAGGCCCCGGTGTGTGATGTTCCCCTTCCCGAGTCCAAGTGATCTCATTGTTCAGTTCCCGCCTATGAGTGAGAACATGCGGTGTTTGGTTTTCTGTTCTTGTAATAGTTTGCTGAGAATGATGGTTTCCAGCTGCATCCATGTCCCTACAAAGGACACAAACTCATCCTTTTTTATGGTTGCATAGTATTCCATGGTGTATATGTGCCACATTCTCTTAATCCAATCTGTCACTGATGGACATTTGGGTTGATTCCAAGTCTTTGCTATTGTGAATAGTGCTGCAATAAACATACGTGTGCATGTGTCTTTATAGCAGCATAATTTATAATCCTTTGGGTATATACCTAGTAATGGGATGGCTGGGTCATATGGTACATCTAGTTCTAGATCCTTGAGGAATCGCCATACTGTTTTCCATAATGGTTGAACTAGTTTACAATCCCACCAACAGTGTAAAAGTGTTCCTATTTCTCCACATCCTCTCCAGCACCTGTTGTTTCCTGACTTTTGAATGATCGCCATTCTAACTGGTGTGAGATGGTATCTCATTGTGGTTTTGATTTGCATTTCTCTGATGGCCAGTGATGATGAGCATTTTTTCATGTGTCTGTTGGCTGTATGAATGTCTTCTTTTGAGAAATGTCTGTTCATATCCTTTGCCCACTTTTTGATGGGGTTGTTCGTTTTTTTCTTGTAAATTTGTTTGAGTTCTTTGTAGGTTCTGGATATTAGCCCTTTGTCAGATGAGTAGATTGCAAAAATTTTCTCCCATTCTGTAGGTTGCCTGTTCACTCTGATGGTAGTTTCTTTTGCTGTGCAGAAGCTCTTTAGTTTAATGAGATCCCATTTGTCAATTTTGGCTTTTGCTGCCGTTGCTTTTGGTGTTTTAGACATGAAGTCTTTGCCCATGCCTATGTCCTGAATGGTACTACCTAGGTTTTCCTCTAGGATTTTTATGGTATTAGGTCTAACATTTAAGTCTCTAATCCATCTTGAATTAATTTTCGTATAAGGAGTAAGGAAAGGATCCAGTTTCAGCTTTCTACTTATGGCTAGCCAATTTTCCCAGCACCATTTATTAAATAGGGAATCCTTTCCCCATTTCTTGTTTCTCTCAGGTTTGTCAAAGATCAGATGGCTGTAGATGTGTGGTATTATTTCTGAGGACTCTGTTCTGTTCCATTGGTCTATATCTCTGTTTTGGTACCAGTACCATGCTGTTTTGGTTACTGTAGCCTTGTAGTATAGTTTGAAGTCAGGTAGCGTGATGCCTCCAGCTTTGTTCTTTTGACTTAGGATTGTCTTGGAGATGCGGGCTCTTTTTTGGTTCCATATGAACTTTAAAGCAGTTTTTTCCAATTCTGTGAAGAAGCTCATTGGTAGCTTGATGGGGATGGCATTGAATCTATAAATTACCTTGGGCAGTATGGCCATTTTCACGATATTGATTCTTCCTATCCATGAGCATGGTATGTTCTTCCATTTGTTTGTGTCCTCTTTTATTTCAGTGAGCAGTGGTTTGTAGTTCTCCTTGAAGAGGTCCTTTACATCCCTTGTAAGTTGGATTCCTAGGTATTTTATTCTCTTTGAAGCAATTGTGAATGGAAGTTCATTCCTGATTTGGCTCTCTGTTTGACTGTCACTGGTGTATAAGAATGCTTGTGATCTTTGCACATTAATTTTGTATCCTGAGACTTTGCTGAAGTTGCTTATCAGCTTAAGGAGATTTTGGGCTGAGACAATGGCGTTTTCTAAATATACAATCATGTCGTCTGCAAACAGGGACAATTTGACTTCTTCTTTTCCTAACTGAATCCCCTTGATTTCTTTCTCTTGCCTGATTGCCCTAGCCAGAACTTCCAACACTATGTTGAATAGGAGTGGTGAGAGAGGGCATCCCTGTCTTGTGCCAGTTTTCAAAGGGAATTTTTCCAGTTTTTGCCCATTCAGTATGATATTGGCTGTGGGTTTGTCATAAATAGCTCTTATTATTTTGAGGTACGTTCCATCAATACCGAATTTATTGAGCGTTTTTAGCATGAAGGGCTGTTGAATTTTGTCAAAACCTTTTCTGCATCTATTGAGATAATGATGTGGTTCTTGTCTTTGGTTCTGTTTATATGCTGGATTATGTTTATTGATTTGCGAATGTTGAACCAGCCTTGCATCCCAGGGATGAAGCCCACTTGATCATGGTGGATAAGCTTTTTGATGTGCTGCTGAATCCGGTTTGCCAGTATTTTATTGAGGATTTTTGCATCGATGTTCATCAGGGATATTGGTCTAAAATTCTCTTTTTTTGTTGTGTCTCTGCCAGGCTTTGGTATCAGGATGATGTTGGCCTCATAAAATGAGTTAGGGAGGATTCCCTCTTTTTCTATTGATTGGAATAGTTTCAGAAGGAATGGTACCAGCTCCTCCTTGTACCTCTGGTAGAATTCAGCTGTGAATCCATCTGGTCCTGGACTTTTTTTGGTTGGTAGGCTATTAATTATTGCCTCAATTTCAGAGCCTACTATTGGTCTATTCAGGGATTCAACTTCTTCCTGGTTTAGTCTTGGAAGAGTGTAAGTGTCCAGGAAATTATCCATTTCTTCTAGATTTTCCAGTTTATTTGCGTAGAGGTGTTTATAGTATTCTCTGATGGTAGTTTGTATTTCTGTGGGGTCGGTGGTGATATCCCCTTTATCATTTTTAATTGCATCGATTTGATTCTTCTCTCTTTTCTTCTTTATTAGTCTTGCTAGTGGTCTGTCAATTTTGTTGATCTTTTCAAAAAACCAACTCCTGGATTCATTGATTTTTTGGAGGGTTTTTTGTGTCTCTATCTCCTTCAGTTCTGCTCTGATCTTAGTTATTTCTTGCCTTCTGCTAGCTTTCGAATGTGTTTGCTCTTGCTTCTCTAGTTCTTTTAATTGCGATGTTAGAGTGTCAATTTTAGATCTTTCCTGCTTTCTCTTGTGGGCATTTAGTGCTATAAATTTCCCTCTACACACTACTTTAAATGTGTCCCAGAGATTCTGGTATGTTGTATCTTTGTTCTCATTGGTTTCAAAGAACATCTTTATTTCTGCCTTCATTTCGTTATGTACCCAGTAGTCATTCAGGAGCAGGTTGTTCAGTTTCCATGTAGTTGAGCGGTTTTGATTGAGTTTCTTAGTCCTGAGTTCTAATTTGATTGCACTGTGGTCTGAGAGACAGTTTGTTATAATTTCTGTTCTTGTACATTTGCTGAGGAGTGCTTTACTTCCAATTACGTGGTCAATTTTGGAGTAAGTACGATGTGGTGCTGAGAAGAATGTATATTCTGTTGATTTGGGGTGGAGAGTTCTATAGATGTCTATTAGTTCTGCTTGCTGCAGAGATGAGTTCAATTCCTGGATATCCTTGTTAACTTTCTGTCTCGTTGATCTGTCTAATGTTGACAGTGGGGTGTTGAAGTCTCCCATTATTACTGTATGGGAGTCTAAGTCTCTTTGTAAGTCTCTAAGGACTTGCTTTATGAATCTGGGTGCTCCTATATTGGGTGCATATATATTTAGGATAGTTAGCTCTTCCTGTTGAATTGATCCCTTTACCATTATGTAATGGCCTTCTTTGTCTCTTTTGATCTTTGATGGTTTAAAGTCTGTTTTATCAGAGACTAGTATTGCAACCCCCGCTTTTTTGTGTTCTCCATTTGCTTGGTAAATCTTCCTCCATCCCTTTATTTTGAGCCTATGTATGTCTCTGCGTGTGAGATGGGTCTCCTGAATACAGCAGACTGATGGATCTTGACTCTTTATCCAGTTTGCCAGTTTGTGTCTTTTAATTGGAGCATTTAGTCCATTTACATTTAAGGTTAAGATTGTTATGTGTGAACTTGATCCTGCCATTATGATATTAACTGGTTATTTTGCTCGTTAGTTGATGCAGTTTCTTCCTAGCCTTGATGGTCTTTACATTTTGGTGTGTTTTTGCAATGGCTGGTACCGGTTGTTCCTTTCCATGTTTAGTGCTTCCTTCAGGGTCTCTTGTAAGGCAGGCCTAGTGGTGACAAAATCTCTAAGCATTTGCTTATCTGTAAAGGATTTTATTTCTCCTTCACTTATGAAACTTAGTTTGGCTGGATATAAAATTCTGGGTTTAAAATTCTTTTCTTTAAGAATGTTGAATATTGGCCCCCACTCTCTTCTGGCTTGAAGAGTTTCTGCCGAGAGATCTGCTGTTAGTCTGATGGGCTTCCCTTTGTGGGTAACCCGACCTTTCTCTCTGGCTGCCCTTAAGATTTTTTCCTTCATTTCAACTTTGGTGAATCTGGCAATTATGTGTCTTGGAGTTGCTCTTCTCGAGGAGTATCTTTGTGGCGTTCTCTGTATTTCCTGGATTTGAATGTTGGCCTGCCCTACTAGGTTGGGGAAGTTCTCCTGGATGATATCCTGAAGAGTGTTTTCCAACTTGGTTCCATTTTCCCCCTCACTTTCAGGCACCCCAATCAGACGTAGATTTGGTCTTTTTACATAATCCCATACTTCTTGCAGGCTTTGTTCATTTCTTTTTCTTCTTTTTTCTTTTGGTTTCTCTTCTCGCTTCATTTCATTCATTTGATCCTCCATCGCTGACATTCTTTCTTCCAGTTGATCGAGTCGGTTACTGAAGCTTGTGCATTTGTCACGTATTTCTCGTGCCATGGTTTTCATCTCTTTCATTTCGTTTGTGAGCTTCTCTGCATTAATTACTCTAGCCATCAATTCTTCCACTTTTTTTTCAAGATTTTTAGTTTCTTTGCGCTGGGTACGTAATTCCTCCTTTAGCTCTGAGAAATTTGATGGACTGAAGCCTTCTTGTCTCATGTCGTCAAAGTCATTCTCCATCCAGCTTTGATCCGTTGCTGGCGATGAGCTGCGCTCCTTTGCCAGGGGAGATGCGCTCTTATTTTTTGAATTTCCAGCTTTTCTGCCCTGCTTTTTCCCCATCTTTGTGGTTTTATCTGCCTCTGGTCTTTGATGATGGTGATGTACTGATGGGGTTTTGGTGTAGGTGTCCTTCCTGTTTGATAGCTTTCCTTCTAACAGTCAGGATCCTCAGCTGTAGGTTGTAGCTGTAGGAGATTGCTTGAGGTCCACTCCAGACCCTGTTTGCCTGGGTATCAGCAGCAGAGGCTGCAGAAGATAGAATATTTCTGAACAGCGAGTGTACCTGTCTGATTCTTGCTTTGAAAGCTTCCTCTCAGGGGTGTACTCCACCCTGTGAGGTGTGGGGTGTCAGACTGCCCCTAGTGGGGGATGTCTCCCAGTTAGGCTACTCAGGGGTCAGGGACCCACTTGAGCAGGGAGTCTGTCCTTTCTCAGATCTCAACCTCCGTGTTGGGAGATCCACTGCTCTCTTCAAAGCTGTCAGACAGAGTCGTTTGCATCTGCAGAGCTGCTGCGTTTGTTATTGTTTACTGTGCCCTGTCCCCAGAGGTGGAGTCTACAGAGACAGGCAGGTTTCCTTGAGCTGCTGTGAGCTCCACCCAGTTCGAGCTTCCCAGCAGCTTTGTTTACCTACTTAAGCCTCAGCAATGGCGGGCGCCCCTCCCCCAGCCTCGCTGCTGCCTTGCCGGTAGATCACAGACTGCTGTGCTAGCAATGAGGGAGGCTCCGTGGGTGTGGGACCCTTCCGGCCAGGTGTGGGATATGATCTCCTGGTGTGCCTGTTTGCTTAAAGTGCAGTTTTGGGGTGGGAGTTACCCGATTTTCCAGGTGTTGTGTGTCTCAGTTCCCCTGGCTAGGAAAAGGGATTCCCTTCCCCCTTGCGCTTTACAGGTGAGGCAATGCCTCGCCCTGCTTCAGCTCTCGCTGGTCGGGCTGCAGCAGCTGACCAGCACCGATCCTCTGGCACTCCCTAGTGAGATGAACCCAGTACCTCAGTTGAAAATGCAGAAATCACCGGTCTTCTGTGTCGCTCGCGCTGGGAATTGGAGACTGGAGCTGTTCCTATTCGGCCATCTTGCTCCGCCCCCCGAGAGTAATTTCTAATAGGTGTAGTAATGAAACAGGTGCCTTCATTGCTGGCAGTGGTGCTACCATGATGAGATATGTTAAACAATACTATGATATGGGCATGTTTACTACTTTAGAACCACAGAGAAAAGATAATTAAAAGGAGAATTATGACATAGATGATAGTATGACTTTTAAGAATTTTGAGATCTTTTTTATTCTAGAGAGTCTGCTCACCCAAGACTATTCTATTTTACGACACTCCTCACAAGGCCCAGTATTCTTGAGGGTCCTCAGCACCAGCTAATGTGGGTAAATACACAATGTGTTTATCTGTCCTTCAGACTGTGGCCACTCAAGGAAAATACTATGCTGCTTGAGAAGAAAGGCATCTGCCTTGTCACAGCCTTCTTCTGGTCTTAGCCCAAATATACTCATATCCAGGATCATCCACATAGCCCAACCTACTTCTCCCCAACCCTCAGACACACTCAGATGGTATGAAGCAACAGGAACCTGGAGAGTAAACTTATCATAAATCTCTGAACAAGCCCTCCTCTCTCTGCTGCAACAATCCTAAATGTTCCATCTCTCCCTAGTTCCATTTTCAGATCAAAAATTCCAATTGGTTTCTATGTATTTGGAAGATATGACTGTGATGGTGTGGGTGCTGATGGTCTTCATCACCATGCTTATTTCCTTGGTTTACTTCAGACTGAGAGGTAATTGTAAAAGGAAGGGTGGTAACTCAGAGGGAATCATTCCTTTGATGGATCTCCAGATGTCCAGAAGAGTGACCATTCTTATCCTTGTGCCTTAGTAACTGGAAGAAAAAACAAAGACCTGTGTGTTATACAAGAATTTCCTGATTGTAGCCTTTTCAAGGTTCCTGGGGTTCTACCAGTGCCCATGTTGTTGTCTCAAATGGCAATAACTTTCTCAACATTGATTGAATTGGATTGGATAACTCTCCCAGATAAATATGGAAGGTTTAACTATATTTCATCCAGAAGGCATTCACCAAACTTTCTGTATATTGAGCTCTTTGAAAAATTTGCAGGATTTCCTCTCTTCTTATCTCAAGGACCGACTTGAAAATTAATACCATACTCTTTTTTAGAAACATGTAAGTGTCCACAGGGCTGAAACCATTAATATTTCTGAGCCTATGTTGATAATAGTACATATATCTTTGTTATATGTTATGGGACATATATACCATAACTCATGCCCAAAGACAGAAGTCCTGGGTTTACTGTGCAAATATAATTTCCTTATGAAAATTGAAGGGAATGTAGAACTAGTAAGCTAGGAAGGAAAATGTTAATATTTCCTTCTTTTGCTCTACCCAAAAATCTACACTCCCAAATGTTCCATTAAAAATGTGTGCAATGTTACGCAAAGGTATATCCTGTTTACCTGTAGGCTTCAGGCTTTTCCCTCAAACATGATGCAAGTCTAGTGAGTAATTACAAACAATATAGAGAAATTATTTTTGCTTAACAAAAAAAATCCATAACCTGGAACTAAGTGGAATAGTCTACTTTGTTTTCATCTTTACATCCAGTGACTGTTGGCATTCTTTAGACCTTCTGTTGAGAGCTACCAGGTGTACATTTGGTCAGTTAGGAGAAGTCAAATTGAAAGAAACTCTATTCACTTATTGTAGTTGTGTATAAGAAAGAGGCCAAAAAGGAATGTAGTGCTTCCTCCTCCTGTTCCATTTTTCCCCATAGAACAGCACTGGGTGAGGGTCAGAGGATATCAGCAGATGTGGGGAAAATTGTCTCTTTACAAAGGTCTCCTGTCATTTTATGAACTAGGGGGAATTGTTGTAGGATACAGGGAAGTGCTAGAGATGCAATAGTACTGAGTCAGAGAAAAGAGATTTTTAGTAAACAATTGCCCCAGAAAAGATGGCCTCAGCAGAGTGAATGAAAAGCATCTCAGCTGAGGCCCCCAAGGAGAAGGCCTCCAAAAGGAGGTTCCTGGGCTGAGACAGCAGATATGTATGTAAGCACAGTTGCCTTAGGGTGAGGCTGAGCCCTGGAACGCAACTTTCTCCAGAAACTGCAAGTCACTTGCCTTCTTGAAGAACAGGTTTCTTTTGTGAGGCCTGTTAAGTAAAGCCTTTGTAATTTCCAATTACTTCACAGCAATATCCTATGTGTGATCCTTTATGTCCAAACATTAGCTTGCCAACATAACACCTGCTGAAATGAAACAAATACAGGGGACAGGTGTGTGCTTGTTACCATACAGATTTATACTTCTTATGCCTAGTTTCTGCCACCATGAAAAACAAGCCAGTTATTATCTTGCCTTGATAGGCATGAGTTAATGATGGAGAAAAGTAGTATGGAACCTGTAGCCAATATTCTGCAGCTCATCTCACATTTACCTATTGACCCAATGGAATTCAATGCAGGATTATAGTCATGGAGAAGTTTTACTGTCTCACATTGGAGGAGGCCAGAAGAGTTAAGACAAAATTAAAAAGTCCTGTTTTCATCTATATGGTGATACAAAGCCTCTTCTGATGCTGCTTCTCTGTATTTCATTGAGATCAATGAATGAGTTGCTTTATCCAAACATTTCATCAATTTGTCATTTTTTTCCTTTAGAATTATATGGAAAAAAGTCCAGACAACACATTCATTGATTTAAACTAGAAATTACACAATGCAATGGACTATAAAGGCCAAATCATTCTATTTATCACCATGAATAGGGCTCTACTAATGTGCCTCCTATTGCTAATATTATAGAGTTATATAGCAACAATCTCATGATAGCCTAGCCGAAATACAAAATAGTTGAAATTGACTACTTGTTGAAATGCTGAATATCAGACATTTAATTTTTAAATTAAAAAAATCGACCCTGTGCAGTGGCTCATACCTGTAATCCCAGCACTTTGGGAGGCTAAGGTGGGTGGATCACAAGGTAAAGAGATTGAGATGATCCTTGCTAACATGTGGAAACCACGTCTCTACTAAAAAAAAAAAAAAAAAAAAATTACCCAGGTTTGGTGGCAGGCGCCTGTAGTCCCAGCTACTTGGGAGGCCGAGGCAGGAGAATGGTGTGAACTTGGGAGGCGGTGCTTGCAGTGAGCCAAGACTGCATCACTGCACTCCAGCCTGGGCAACAGAGCAAGACTCCATCTCAAAAAAAAACAAAAAAAAACAAAAAAAACCAAAACCTTCCATAATACCAATTTATCTTACAAAGACAAATAATTTCCTTAAATAGGTGTATGTTCCCTATTTTTCTAAATGTTTTCTTCAGTTTTGTCATTTGTATTGAGATCCTGGAATGAATTCCACTGCTCCTTAGTAGGTGAATTCCATCTACCCTTTTACCTTTGTTCCCTATGAAAGACTTTAGCTCTTTTCATATATTTAAAAGTTGTTTACAATTCCATGTGTCTCACGTGAGACAATTTTTCTAGTTTCAGAAGGTCAAAAGGATGCATAAGAATATTTAGAACAATTTAAAATGCAAACACAAACCACTGCAACTTCTGATGATGTCTTGAGATATGAACACCAATATTATTGTGCAATAGACATTCCAAGCTAACAAACACATAAAATACTAGTGATTTACTTTTATTTGAGTTATTAGGGTACAGGATGAGACAAAAAGAAAAAGAAAGAAGAGAGAATCTACTTGATTACTGTTTCACCAGGGTATCCATTTATTGTCTTTGCAAAGTGTAAATGTAAAGTATATGTAAAGTAAATCAAGCTCCTTTCGGTAATAGAATGCCTTTATTCCTTGCAAACTCTCTGCAAATATTTTTCTCTCATTGATTTAAGCTATTAATAGATAAGTTAAATTAATAAATTTATAAATAAACATTTCTCATGATTTTTCCAAAAATATCTTTGGCACCTCAGATGAGACCAATAGGTTCTGAAATACATTTTCATCTCAACTTTTGCCTGTATTAAGATGTGAATTTACAATGACTTGAGGAAATTTTTTCTTAACAGGCTTTTTCCAAATATAAGGGATTCAGCAGCAACAAACTTCTCATCTGGAACTTTGGATAGAGAGACTACAGTGGCACAATATTCTAAGAACTCAGAAGAAAATAATTGTAAACACACAATTTTATGAATGGCCATAATTGCTATGTGGAGGAAAAATTAAATGTATTTGAATATTTAAATTTGTATTACATTTATAGTTTTTGTACAAATGATGGTAACTAAAAAAGATAATAATTTAATCAGAAGATAACAAGCTAAGGAAATAAGTGGATTAAAACCAATAATTTACATGATAAAATGGAAATAACTCTCTGGAAGTAAAAATCAATCTATGTCAGTAATTAAACGTCATTTTATCAATAATTAAACATGGGATATGTAATAATATTTTGCTATACTAAATGTCTCAAAATGGAGTCATTTCTATCTTGGCTTAGAGTGAAAGTGCTGATGCTCTGAGTAATAAGCACATGTATGGAGGGGTGAGGTGATAACACCTCCTGTGACCAGGCACTCCAGGCACCTGACAGAAAAGTGCAACCAAAAGGCAGCTGAAGATGATGACTATGAACAGAGGCCCCCTTCAGAGGGCCATAAAAACCACAAAGAAACTGAAGATGGTCATGATGCTTGCAAAGGCTCTGTCACTGACAACTGTGAGGAGAGAATTCTGGCTCTGAAGCCTCTTCTCTATGACAGCAGCCACTGGAAGCCCTGCTACGGTGTTCACAGGGAAAACAGATCTGCCAGTGGGTCAATCAGCATGCTGGTCTCCAGAAGGACTCCCTGCTGTTTGTACTCCTTTTCTCTTATCTCTGCCTGTGTATGTTGGGTATATTTCTATGATTTTGTGTGTGTGAAAGCCATGCAATAAATCAATAAACCTTGAATTTCAAGCATTTAATTGGCTATTGAGTCATTATGAAACCACCAGCACTCTTGCTTCCCCATTTTGAAGTTAGCACAACTAGGCTAATTAGAACCTGACACTAGAACATCGCAGTAAAAAGAAAATGACTGTCAATCAATGATGCTTATAAAAGACTAAACTAAAGCATATGACAGAGAAATTTGAAAATACAGGAATGCAAGGACAAAAACTATGCAAATTCTACCAGAAGGAATATGAAAATATATAAATATTAAGAAAACATAATTAAAAAGGAACATTAGGCATAAAACATTTGGCCCCAAAATAAATATACAAACCATACAGTTTCCTAAAAATTAAGATATTGTACATATATATCAATACTGCACTCTTAATCTATAAAGGAAGCATTTAAAGAAATGCAAGTAAGGTGTACAATTTTATAAACATTGAGTAAGATTTTAATATGCCTCTGGGGAGTTGGCAGATTGAACAATAGTTCCTACTGTTTAGGTTCTTAGTGATGATGACCTAATTTAATATTAGTCTAGCAGTTATCACAGATCCTGGTAGGAATGCAATTTTATTTATAATATAAAGACAAAATAAAATTATATATGTAAAAATGTTATTGAAAATCATGTTTCAGGGTATATTAAATGCAAATCAACGAGATGACTTCATTTTACTACTGTTACTAATTAACATTTAATACCATCAAGTTTTGATGACTCGGAGGAAATGAGAGCTCATATATTGGTGATATAAAAATAAATTACTGGCTCCCCGGAGCAAGATGGCTGAATAGGAATAGCTCCAGCCTTCAGCTCCCAGCGCGAGCAGCACAGAAGACGGGTGATTTCTGCATTTTCAACTGAGGTACCAGATTCATCTCACTGGGGAGTGCCAGACAATCAGTACTGGTCAGCTGGTGCAGCCAGACCAGTGAGAGCTGAAGCAGGACGAGGCATCACCTCACCTGGGAAGAGCAAGGGGAAAGGGAATCTCTTTTCCTAGCCAAGGGAAACTGAGACACACAACACCTGGAAAATCAGGTAACTCTCACCCTAATACTGCACTTTACCAAGGGTCTTAGCAAACGGCACATGAGATTACATCCCGCACCTGGCCGGGAGGGTCCCACGCCCACAGCGTCTCCCTCATTGCTAGCACAGCAGTCTGAAATCTAACTGCAATGCAGCAGCAAGGCTGGGGGAGGGGCGCCCACCATTGCTGAGGCTTAAGTAGGTAAACAAAGCCTCCAGAAGCCTGAACTGGGTGGAGCCCACCACAGCTCAAGGAAGCCTGCCTGTCTCTGTAGACTCCACCTCTGGGGACAGGGCATAGCTAAACAAAAAGCAGCAGAAACCTCTGCAGATGTAAATGGCCCTGTCTGACAGCTTTGAAGAGAGCAGTGGCTCTCCCAGCACGGAGGTTGAGATCTAAGAACGGACAGACTGCATGCTCAAGTAGGTCCCTGACCCTTGAGTAACCTGAGAGACATCCCCCACTAGGTGTAGACTGACACCTCACACCCCACACTGCTGGGCACACCTCTGAGATGAAGTTTCCAGATCAACAATCAGACAGCAACACTCGCTGATCAGCAATATTCTATCTTCTGCAGCCTCTGCGGCTGATACCCAGGCAAACAGGGTCTGGAGTGGACCTCAAGCAATCTCCAACATACTTACAGCTGAGGGTTCTGACTTTTAGAAGGAAAACTAACAAGCAGAAAGGACACCCACACCAAAACTCCATCAGTATGTCACCATCATCAAGGACCAAAGGCAGATAAAACCACAAAGATGGGGAAAAAGCAGGGCAGAAAAGCTGGAAATTTAAACCACAGTGTGGCGATTCCTCAAGGATCTAGAACTAGAAATACCATTTGACCCAGCCATCCCATTACTGGGTATATACCCAAAGGATTATAAACCATGCTGCTATAAAGACACATGCACATGTATGTTTATTGCAGGATTATTCACAATAGTAAAGACTTGGAGGCCGGGCACGGTGGCTCAAGCCTGTAATCCCAGCACTTTAGGAGGCCGAGGTGGGCAGATCACAAGGTCAGGAGATCGAGACCATCCTGGCTAACACGGTGAAACCCCATCTCTACTAAAAATACAAAAAATTAGCCAGGCGAGGTGGCGGGCGCCTGTAGTCCCAGGTACTCAGGAGGCTGAGGCAGGAGAATGGCGTGAACCTGGGAGGTGGAGTTTACAGTGAGCCGAGATCGCGCCACTGCACTCCAGCCTTGGTGACAGAGCAAGACTCTGTCTCAAAAAAAAAAAAAAAAAAAAAAAAAAACCAGGAAAAAAAAAAAAGAAAAAAAGACTTGGAATAACCCAAATGTCCATCAGTGACAGACTGGATTAAGAAAATGTGGCACATATACACCATGGAATACAATGCAGTCATAAAAAAGGATGAGTTTGTGTCCTTTGTAGGGACATGGATGGAGCTGGAAACCATCATTCTCAGCAAACTAGCGCAAGAACAGAAAACCAAACACTGCATGTTCTCACTCATAGGTGAGAATTGAACAATGAGATCACTTGGACACAGGAAGGGGAACATTACACCCTGGGGCCTATTGTGGGGTTGGCGGAGGGGGGAGGGATAGCATTAAGAGATATACCTAATGTAAATGACGAGTTAATGGGTACAGCACACCAACATGGCACATGTATACATATGTAACACACCTGCACATTGTGCACATGTACCCTAGAACTTAAAGTATAATAATAATTTTTAAAAATTTTTTAAAAAAGACAAACCTGACAAGGAAATTTGGTTATTTCTGTGGTCTACAATATCTTAACATAATAACCATAGTTATGTTTGATAGCATATACACAGACATATTAGAATTTTAGAAATTCCATAAAATTTTGGAACACATATTAATATCATTCACTAAAATATAACAAGAAGAAGATTAAACATCTTTTTTTTTATTTTGACAATGCTTCCCATGTAATTAAACCTGTCAAATAATTCTGTTTACCTCTTTTTTGGATGGTTCAGTGGGGCCTCTCTAGCATCTCAAAGTTAAAGGTCAGAAAAGAATTTTGAAGCTGAAATTTGATTTTAAAGTAGCCTATTCAATATGTTAAAGGTTTATAAAACTTTACATTCCCATGCTTTGTTATAGCATTTTACCAAAAACATATTTCACTCTCCTCACACATCTTGCATGTAAAACTATCTTTCAGTAGTCTCAATTACTTGTCATAATGTTAACTCTTAGAAATTTTTAATTTTGGTTGAAAACCTGATATGTTATTTTAATTATGTACTAGGTGCAGATAAGGTTTGACTTTTTCCAGCATAGCTACAGGTTTGGCATACTCCACATGTCTCCAGGCCTTACCTAGCTGTAAAGCAGACAAGTTGAACAATTTTCAAGAGCCAAAGAAGCAGTTTATGACCTTAAAGTATTTAGCAAACCTAATATCTGACCTGCCTAACTTAGACCAAATGTCTTTATTTTACTAATTATCTTTAAAGCTGTTTTTATTTCCCAAAGATTACTAAAGTCATGTGAACTAAAAGGCATGACAGTTTTTATTATTTCAAAACATTTGTTTGAAGCACTTATTTTTCTTTAAGTCAATTAATTAGAACTCTTTTGTATAAACATCACAAAAACAACACATAATTACAGACATACAGAAAACAATTCAGTAGTTGTGAGATTTTTTCATTTGCCAGTTTCTTATTTGGACCACTGGCCTCAGCATGGAGCCCTTCAAGAAACAGGACTAGAAAAACATAACAGGGCCTAATAAGCAGGCACAGCTGGAAGACAAAAACAGATCCCCAAAATTAAGGGTCCTGTTTTTATAACAGATCCTGGATCCCCAAAAGAGGGAATCAGCCCATCTCGCACGAGAGTCTTATCTCTCAGTGGGGAGTGGAGGCAGTTCCATACTTCTAGGTGGCCAACAGCATGCTTCTCTAATCCAAATGTGCAAAGAGCTGAGTATCTTCCCCCACCGATAACTGCCATTTGCTGTCACCAAAAGTGTATTTCCTACATAGTTATTTCACACCAAAGCTCTCTGATAGTGAGAAGTAATTTCTGATACCCCCCAAAATCATAATCATCAGATAACACAATGCAAAACACAACAGAGCCTGATATGGTTTGGCTCTGTGTCCCCATCTAAATCTCATTTTTTAACTTCCACAAATCCCACATGTTGTGGGAGGGACCTGACTGGAGGTGACTGAATCATGGGAGTGGGTCTTTCTCATGCTGTTCTTGTAATGATGAATGGGTCTCACGAGATCTGATGGTTTTAAAAAGGGGAATTTCCCTACACAAGTTCTTTCTTTGCCTGCTGCCATGCATGTAAGATGTGACTTGCTTCTCCTTGCCTTCCACCATGATTACAAGGCTTCCCAGTCACATGGAACTGTAAGTCCAATTAAACATCTTTCTTTTGAAAATTGCCCAATCTTGGGTATGTCTTTATCAGCAGCATGAAAATCGACTAACACAGAGCCCTAGGTTTTAAGAGGGATCTATCTGCTTTTAATTCCTGGGGTTTCATGAGGAAAACAGGGTCTTGTGGCATCTTTTCTTTTTTTTTCAAAACAGGGTCTTGTGGCATCTTTTCTGTTTTTCCCCAATAAGTCCCAGGCTATCAGAAGTTATCTTAGGACCTCTCATGTGTGCATTAAGAGTGGCAAGACTAAATGGAGATAAATAATTCAGTTGAGTGAGAAGAAAAAAAATTAAAGAAAAAAACAAAAAAAAACAAGACCCAAGAAGAGAAAAACATAAAGGCTTTTAAAATATATCTATAGTTTGGACATTCACTTTTAGTTAAGGTGACTTTTACCCATGGCACTCTATGCATATCCTTTTAAATGTCTTACTACCCAACTTTAGTAACGTCAAGTGCCCAATATTTCTGGCACTGGGACTTTATCAAAGATAACCTCTCAGGTGCTTAAGGAAAGGAAAATTCAAGACAGTTCATGGAGAGGAAGAAAATTAACAAATGACAAAGGTCATGCAGATCACAAAAAAGAAAGGACTTATTCCCTAATCCAGGATTAAACCTGGGCTGCCATCGTAAAATGGTGAAGCCTTACCTGCTGAGCTGCAGCATTGGGCAGTCTCTATTTCCCTTCCTAGAAGGAGTCTAGAGTAGTTCATTTTGAGCTTGCAAAGCCTTTTGACTACTCAAGATAATTTTTAGAGCTATAACATGAACCCTAAAATTCCTGTTCTGGATGGTGGAAACTAAGAGAATGTATTGCCATGTGGTTACAAGGCCAAGCTTCCAGGGACATAAAACAAGATGGAGTCCTCATCCAGTCTTTGTTTGTTTCAGGAACTAAAGCAAAGTTTGTTACTGACCAGCTTTCTGGGCCATCTTGAGTGGTGAGCTTATAGGGTCCTAAGTTCGTGTCCTATCCTAAGGTACTCTTTACGATAGAACCATACAGAAAGACACACAAAGCTCACTAGATTTGCTACAGCCTAAGACCAGCCTCAGAATTATTTTTCACATTATTCAAAACTTTATAGAAGAAATAAACATGGATTTTTAACATTCGTTAAACAGATTTGCACAGAGAGAGACAGTCCAGCAGTTCAACTCGTAAGAAATTCTTACCCCTTTGCCAGCATGTAGGGTCTCTGAGTTTTCTCTCCCTGAAAGAAGAGAAGAGAGAAAACCCAGAAAGTCTGACTGGTAGAAAATGTTTACCCTTTTGCTGGCGTGTTGGATTTCTGAGTTCTCTCTCCCAAAAAAAAGAGAAGAGAGAGGAGAACCCAGAAATTCTGACTGGTGAAAATGTTTACCCTTTTCCTGGCATGTTGGGTTTCTGAGTTCTCTCTCCCCACCCCCCCAAAAAAAAAAAAAAGAGAGAGAGAGAGGAGAACCCAGAAATTCTGACTGGTAGAAAATGTTTACCCTTTTCCTGGCATGTTGGGTTTCTGAGTTCTCTCTCCCCCCCCCGCCAAAAAAAAAGAAAAAGAGAGAGAGAGGAGAACCCAGAAAGTCTGACTCGTAAAAAAATTATTACCCTTTGCCACCATGTGGAGTTTCTGGATTCCCTCTCCCTGAAAGAAGAGTACTCCCTGAAAGAAGGGTTCTCCCAGAAACTGGACATGCTGGCAAAAGGGTAAGAATTCCTTACAAGTCATACTTTCTGGTCTCTCTCTTTGTGCAAACCAGTTGAATGAGTGGTAAAATTTACTGTTTATCTCCTCTCTAAAGTTTTGATTAATGTGAAAAATAATTCTGAGACTAGTATTAAGCTGTAGTAAATCTTGTGTGCCTTGTGTTTCTTTCTGTATGGTTTTGTCATAAAGAGTACCTTAGGATAGAATATGGGCTTAGGACCCCATAAATTTGCTGCTCACGATGGTCCAGCAAGCTGGTCAGTAACAAACTTTGCTTCAGTTTCCTGAAACAAACAAACAAAAACAGATAGATGAGGTCTCCATCTTGTTTTATGTCTTTGCGAGCTTGACCTTGTAACCACATGGTGGTACTTTCTCTTAGTCTCTACCATCCAGAACAAAAATTTTGAAGTTCATGTTATAGTTAACTCTAAAAATTATCTTGAGTATTTAAAAGCCTTTGCAAGCTTAAAATTAACTAATATTAGATATGAGCATTTATAGATAAGAACAATTCCATAATTTTTAGGAACATATTTTCCCATATCACAATCCTTTCTTAATTGGAAATTACTCAGATATTCAATGAGCATCAAAAATAGTTTTAATATTTTAATTTACACAAAAAGTTTACCTGAAACATTTATCCCATTTAACGTACTCAATTCTTTTATTTTTAACAATTTATCTAGACTACTTCTGTAAGCTGAGATACTAGATACCATCATTTAAAGTTAGTTATTTCTTTGTTAACCATGTTTTTAATAGCCAGTGAACATCAGGTGCTCACGTAAACCTAAGTAAGAGCCTCAATGTTAAATACATAGGTATTGTTGCCAATAACTCAGATTTAGCTAACATTAAATTACTCTCATTTGTCCAAAAAAAAAAAAAAAAAAAAAAAAAAAAAAGGTATGCAAACCAAGATCATTTTGTTTTGGCTGGGTTTATAGTTTTATAACCTTCTATGCCAAGCCCTGACATCTCAAAATATCTAATAGAGGCAAATATAAAGTCCAGACAAAAATGTATGCTGGTAATTCTGAAAATATTTCTATTTTTATTTTACCAATAATTTTAAAACCAGTTTGTTTAGGAAAGTTATACTTAAATCATGTGAACTTGAAAATTGCTTAGATTTATTTACTTAATTTATGAGCACTCTTTTACTTATAAGCTAATTTGGTAGACACAACATAAAACAATAAATGTACATACAAACAAACACATCTAGACACATATACACACACACAAAGATCCAATAGATTTTACCTTGTAACCCTAGCCATGAGATAGCAATACAAGCTCACCGGTTTTACTATGTTTACTCCAATAGGTAATCCAATGAAGTCTGTGAACCAAAATTTTGGGTAAAGCAGTTTCCATGGCAGTTTGATTTTTAAAGGTCAAACCTTCCCTGACTCACCAGTTTTACTTTGTTTACTCCAATAGGTAATCCAATGAAGTCTGTAAACCAAAATTTTGGGTAAAGTAGTTTCCATGGCAGTTTGATTTTTAAAGGTCAAACTTTCCCTGATTCCAAAGAAGAGTGAAGCCCAACAGCACCAAAGGGGAACATCACATGCTAGCCAGGCCTGACTCTGCTAAGAACAGCAACAGAAAAGCCTGGACACCTGCAACTCCATTCCACTTTCCCATTCAACAGAAAACACCAGATTCCAACCAATATTGGGGCCAAGCAGTATTGGAACTGCAAGAGAAAATTCTAAGGAGGGCTTAATACCGGGCCTTAGAACCTCTGCTATGGGTGGCCCCTTTGAAGAGGTTGAGGTCTGGAGTTGGATCCCCCAGTGCTTTCTCTTTTGGGATCCAGTCTTAGAGTGTCAGACATCTCTGACCTTAGTTGGGCATCGGTGCTGCTTTGTATGTTTTCCCTCCAGAGGCAATGGCCTACTGTGAGCTTTCCTTTTGTCCCTGGATGAAGGCCTTGAGGTCAGGTGAATATGGCAGATGAGGCAAAACTTTATAGCTCAATTCATTCAACATTTGAAGAGTTGGTTGTGCAATGTGCAGTTGGGCATTGTCATAGAGAAGAACTGGGCCCTTTCTGTTGACCAATGCTGGCTGCAGGTGTTGCAATTTTTGGTACAACTCATCAATTTGCTGAGTTACTTCTCCAATGTAATAGTTTCACCGGGATTCAGAAAGCTGTAGTGGATCAAACCGGCAGCAGACCACAAAATACTGCCCATGGCCTTCTTTTGGTGCAAGTTTGGTTTTGAGACATGCTTTGGGGCTGTTCTCAGTTCAACCACTGAGCTGGTCATCGCCGGTTATTACATAAAATCCACTTTTCATCGCATGTCACAATCTGATTGAGAAATGGTTTGTTGTTGTTGCATATAATAAAATAAGCCAACACTTCAAAATGACAATATTTTTTTATTTTCACTCAGCTCATAAGGCGCCCACTTATCAAACTTTTTCACCTTTCCAATTTGCTTCAAATACTGAATGATCATAGAATGGTCAAATGCCAAATGACAGTAGAATTATTGACATTGAGTTCTTCAGCAACTTCTCATGTAGTTGTAAGAGGATCAGCTTCCATGATTGCTCTCAATTGTCAGTTTCCACTGGCTGACCACTATACTCCTCATCTTCAAGGCTCTCATTTCCTTTGCAAAACTTCTTGAACCACCACTGCACTCCACATTCATTAGCAGTTCCTGGAACAAATGAATTGTTGATAATGTGAATTGTCTCTGCTGCTTTACAACCCATTTTGAACTCGAATAAGAAAACTGCTTGAATTTGCTTTTTTTCTAACATCTTTTCCATAGTCTTAAATAAATATAAAATAAACAGCAAGTATTAAGTCATTAGCAAAATAAATCATAAAGTGAGAAATGCACATTAAAACAATGTATAATATAATCACATTCATTTAAGAATGTATTCCAATATCAAATGACAAATTTCAACAATGCAAAAACTGAAATTACATTTGCACCAATCTCAGGGTTTTTTTTTCCATTTCCAATTTTCCCAACAATAAAACAACTTTCATTGTTTTTTGGGTTTTTTGGTTTATTTTTTGAGTCAAGGTCTTTCTCTGTCATCCAGGCTGGAGAGCATGGCATAATCATGGCTGACTCCAGCCTCAACATCCTGGGCTCCAATGTTCCTCCCAAGTAATTAGGACCAAAGGCATATGCCACCACATCCTGCTAAATATTTGTTTTTAGAGACAAGGGTCTCACTATGGTACACCGGCTGGTCCCAAAAGTCTGAATGTGTGATGAAACATAGATTCACACATTTTTGAGGGGGTGGGATTCCTGAGAGACTAGTTTCTGCCTTACCTGTTTTGAACCGCTAACAGAACCTGACATATTCTAGATGCCTGGGGCCACATAGAAAAACAACAACAACAAAAGTGTTGGGAAATGTGCTGCTTTCCAGAGGTCACACAGTGCAGCAGAAAGAAACCATGGGGAGTAGAAGATTGTGGGTTTTTAAAAACAGAAATTGGAAAATCCACCTAATTGGGAATTTACACACACTAGTTACAAAAGAATCTGTCTACCTAGGCTAATTGATGAACGTCTTCCCCTGTATGAAGCCAGTATGTAAATACTAGGAGAGATGAATATTTTGTCAAATGTGCAGATACCAACACAAAATGTCAGTGAACAGAAGAAATGGGAAAATATGGTCCAAAGATTAAAATAAACCTTGAGGAATTAACGTTACAGAAATGGAGGTATATGGATTATGTGACAAATAATTCAAAATGAAGTGACATTGGCAAGATGACTGACTAGAGGTGCCTATCACCCCCTGGCACATGCACAAAGACCAAAACAATAAATAAACAACCACATTTTGACTAGAGTATCTGAAGGAGAACACTGGAATACAGTAGGGATTGGTAAAAGTTGTGTAGAACATGGTCGTTTGGGGCTGCTGCATAGAAGAGGGAACAATATATCCAACTTTTGCCATTCCATCACCTCAGGTGGGATCAGAAACAAGAGAGACTCTTCTTGGGGAAAAAGATAAGTAGGAGGCCCAAAAGAGACCCACAAGAGACCCCATGGAAGCAGCAGGCACCTATAGTCATTGTTACTGGAGAACACTTTAGTCCTCGCAGGCCTTGGGCCTAGTCTAGTAAGCTTCCAAGAGTTCTTTGGCTGCATTACTCCAGAGAAAGCACCCACATTGGGCCTCCTCCCCCATGGGATCCCAGCTGCTGCTATATGACTCCATCTTGCAATGAAAGCCACTGCTAGAGTGTGTACTTTCCTGTGGACCAGTAGCCACTGCATTGCCCAATTGCTGAGCTCTGCTGTGACTATACTACACTCATATGGTTTCATCCTATCTCCCACCAAGCAGCTACAGTTCTTTACCCGTGGGAATAAACTGACTAGGAAGCACTTTCTTTCCCATCCCAACAACTGCAGTGCCACAACACTGGCTACTCAGACATTAGGCCCAGTAGACCAGCAATGACCACAGCATCTCAGCCCATATAGTGTCCTGCCTCCCAAGGAACAGACAGTGCTGCGTAGCCAGGAGGTCATGCCCAACCCAAGAACACAGCCCCTGTGCACCTGCCTCCAGCAGGGAGGCTGTGCCTGACCTGGAAGAGTAACCGGCACACACCCTTGGCATGTGGAACAACCTGGTGCTCCTAGCTCCAGTGGGGAGGCCATGCCTGACCCAGCAGAAAAGCTACACTAAAACCTACAGTCTTGGTCACTAAGGCACTCACAGGCATTGCTGACATTGACTGCAAATTAACGTACTACAGAGGGATTACACTACTGTGTCCACCCAGAACCAAAGCCAATGACCCTACTCAATTAACATATCTGTGTTCTGTAAATATATTTGTTTACCCAGAAAATTTATCCTTCGGAACTGAAGAAGAAATAAAGTCATCTTTGCCAGACAAGCAAAAGCTGAGAGAATTCAGCACCACTGGATCAGCCTTGCAAGAAATACTTTAAAAAGTGCTTCAACCAGAACCATAAAGATGTTAATTACTGCAATACAACCAGATTATCAGCATAGAACTCCCTGGTAGGGCTAAACTCATAATTAAGCTCAGAATATTCCATTACAGTAATGGTGGTATATAATCTTTCAAATCATTAGTATGAAGGTTGAAAGTCAAAATATCCAATCATAGCTATTTCAGTTTTCATCTATTCTTGTGTAAATTTCAGGCTACCTCATTCCCTGAAAACTCTACAGGTATTAATAAAAGTTACAATTTTGTTTATTACCCAGCTTTTTTGTGTTCTTGCTTTTGGAGTGACACTTCAAACTTTCTGGAAGAAACAAGAAGCCCTTAACATTGTATTGAGATGAGTGGTAATTTTAAGTTTTGGTGATGTTCTATTCATCATTTTTTTCTTTTATTTATTATTTAGTTTTTAGAGACAGGGGCTCACTATGTTGCCTAAGCTGGTTTCAAACTCCTGGCTGGGCTCAAGCAATCCTCCACCTTGGTCTCCCAAAGTGCTGGGATTACAAGCATGAGCCACTGCATCTGGCTCCTTCATAATTATATCCTTATGTAATTGATCTACAAAATTTTTGAAGATTATGTAAACTTTCCTCCTTTAATTAAAGCAAGATTTCCCATCTCTGACTTCATAAGAGTGAAAAGAAATGTTCTAATTGCCTTATGCAAGTGAAGATAATAACAGCCTGTCACTTATCATTTGCAAGATTCAGACAGCGAAGTATAAAGGAGTCCCTGGAGAACCCCCAACAAACCTGAGAACTGGCAGTAGTGCGCACTGGGGTGGAGCCTCAGGAAGTTATCCCCATTTGCAGGTGGGAGGAGCCTGGCCTCTCCTGTTCCAGGATGGTAACCTGAGATTTAATTTGTGAGGCAGGAAGCCTACTAGGAGGGCTCTCACTTCACTGGGAGTCCCTGTTTCCCTTTTCTTCCTTTTCACACAATAAACCCTGCTTTTCTCACCCTTCAAAGTGTCTGCAAGCCTAATCTTTCATGGTCATGTGACAAGAACCTGGCTTTTAGCTGAACCAAGAAGAAAGTCCTACTACAAGATGCAGCATGTTCTTTTACAACACAATAGTTGGCAGTACCACATTCATAAGTAGAGATTAAGAACAGTCACAGAATATCAGAGTGAATAAGATGCTCTATTAGGATTCAGAATTCGTTTCCAATAAGCCATTTGAGAAAACTTCATTCCTTGCCTCCCAGACTCCTGTCACTAAGGGAGGAAACTACCCCTCATATTGTCTTATGCCCAATTTCTGCCTCCAAAGAAAGAAGAAGTGAAAACTAAAAGGCAGAAATGAAATCCACAGGCAGACTGCCCAGCACCACACCCTGGGCCTGGTAGTTAACAATCAACCCCTGACCTAATTGGTTATGTCTTTTATAGATTACTGCCATTGCATGGAAAAACACTGTGAAAATCTCTGTCCTGTTCTGTTCCATTGTAATTAGCGGTGCAAGCAGCTCCCAGTCATGTACCCCCTGCTTGCTCAATCAATCACGACCCTCTCATGTGGACCCCCTTAGAGTTGTAAGCCCTTAAGAGGGATGGGCATTGCTCACTCGGGGAGCTCGGTTTTCGAGACTGAGTCTTGCTGATGCTCCTGGCTGAATAAAGCCCTTCTTTCTTTAACTTGGGGTCTGAGAGGTTTTGTCTGCAGCTCATGCTGCTACATTGCTTGGTTCCCTGACCAGGAAGTGAAGGGATTAATGGGCGGTTGAGGCAGCCCCTTAGGTGGCTTAGGCCTGCCCTGTGGAGCAGGAGACTCTGGCCAGCTTGAGTGACGTGGATCCTGAGAGTGCTCCAGGGTAGGCAATTGCTCGGGTGGAATGCCTTGCCAGAGCAGCACATGGCAGGCCCCTGTGGAGGATCAGCACAATGGCTGAACCCCAGGAAGGAACTGGCACTTGGAGTCTGGCATCTGAAACTTGATAAGACTGGTCTTTGGAACTTGCCCACTCCATTTGAGTGGAAGCATGGCCTGATCACCCATGACGTGCCTGTACTGGCCCTTTGGTTTTTGTTTTTTACTTGACTTGGATTGCTTGATATATTGGTTTTAGTTTTGACCTGGCTTGGATTTCTTGATACTCTGATTTTGGCTTTGATTCTGGTTTGGTATAAACTGTAAAACACTGTATCTGTGCCCTTTTTACCTGTTCTTTGTTTTGTGGTGCACACGTGGTGTGAGTGTGGTATTTTGTCTTGAGGAAGCATGGGCCAGGCACAAAGTAAGCCCACCCCACTAGAAACAATGTTGAAAAATTTCAATAAATGATTTAAGGGAGATTACAGTGTTATTATGACCTCAGGAAAACTTAGAACTTTGTGTGAAATAGGCGGGCCAACATTAGAGGTGGGTTGGCCATCAGAAGGAAGCCTGGACAGGTCCCTTGTTTCAAAGGTATAGCATAAGGTAACCTGTAAGCCAGGGCACACAGACCAGTTCCCATACATAGACACTTGGTTACAGCTGGTTTTAGACCCCTCCCCACACAGTGGTTAAGAGAACAGCAGCATAACTGGCTGGCAGAGGCAAGGAAAGACCAGCAGAGACAAAAAGAGGAAAGAGACAGAGAGGAAAATAGGCAAAGAGAGAGAGGAAGAGACAGAGAGGAAGAGACAGAAAGACAAAGAGGAAGTCGAGGAGAGAAAGAGAGAGAAAGAGAGGAAGAGACAGAAGCAAAAAGAAAGTCAAAAAGAGAGACAGAAAGTCAAAGAAAGAAAGAAAGACACAGAGAAATATACATGCAGTTAAAAAAAGAAAGCAAACAGTGTACCCTATTCCTTTAAAAGCCAGGGTAAATTTAAAACCTATAATTGATCATCGAAGGTATTCTCCATAACCCTATAACACCACTTTGTTTTCAGTGTAAACAAGGGCATATCCCAAAAGAACTGAAGCCACTGATAACCCGTAGCCTTCCTATCAAAAAGCCCTTAATCTAGTAACCCGTGGATGGCCCAGATGTATTCAACCTGTAGTGGCAACTGCTTTGTTAACATAAGAAAATAAAAAAATAACTTTTGGAGGAAATCTCTTTGTTATGAGATTTATCCTAAAGAAAAAAAGGATAGGATTTATCCTAAGGGAAAAAGTTCCTTATCCTAAGGAACTTCACCAGTTCAGAATTATCCTAAGTTAAAAAAAAAAAAAAAAAAGGATGATTTAACATTAACCACTGAAAATTCCCTTAACCCAGAAGTTTTCCTAACAGGGCATCTAAATCTTAATTACCATACAAAGGTCCGACCAGACCTAGGAGGAATTCCCTTCAGGACAGGATGATCGATGGTTCCTCCCTGGTAATTGAAGGAAAAAAAAAAAAAGCCATCTATAGCAATTCTAAGTTAATTTGGACAAAACAAGGTCTTATTAATAGCAAAGGATAATTAAAATGTTAAACTCACAAAGTTTTAAACAAAAGTAAAGTCTGCTAAAAGTTAACAGTGTAACATGTATTATAGTAACTTCTAATCTTGTGGCCTTACACAGTCTAGTCCACAGACATAAAGGAAGTTCGCTTTGGAAAAGAATGGCTATCATCTTCCAAAAAAAGGGGCGAAAAGGCGGGGGCAGAATTTATGTAAAAACAGTGTTATATGGTAAATTCTTGTCCTGAAATAAATTAACTGGTTGTTTAAATAAAGAAATGTTTGTAATAAGTCAGAAAGTTGAGGCATGTCAAAGAATTGTCTGCAAAGGTCGTGAAAGAGAAAAATGTTATTAAAAAAAGAATTTATGCAAGTAATGTTGTATAATTTAAAATCGACTAGGCTTCCTGAATGTAAAACTACTGAAAAAGTTTATGCTCAAGGTGTATAACGAAAGTAAAATATACCTTTGGTAAAAGGATTATAAGAAGGCATAAGAATATAAATTTTTACCTACATTAAAGGGTAAAAAAATTATTGTTTTGAAGGTTTAAGCAAGTTTTAAAATGTTAATTGTAAAGAAAATTCTGTGTGTAAACATGTTAGTTAAAATTAAAGGGGTATCATCCAGTTTTTCTGTGAAGTGGACATTAAAGTAAAAACACAATGGGTTTCTCTTAAAGCACTAACCTGCTCTTGAACAAAGATTATAAAAGGTTAAAAAGGGTCTATAAAAATCTTACCTTATGGTCAGACATTAAAAATTGAATAAATATGTACACTAAGTTTTATTAAAACTAAGATTAACATTAATAACACACTAATATAAAGGTGAAATTTAGCTTATCTCATATAAAAATCATATAGGAAGCATTGTCAAATATAAAATGGTGTTTGGCTTCTTTGGTCCAAAAACTAATAAAAATAGGTGCTAACGGAAATTTCTCAGTAGAAAGACACCAAGGACTATACAGTCCACTGCTGATGTCTGTACATTTAAAACAAAAGGTCAATTTGTTAGAAATTATATACTTGATTTATCTTCCACTTTCCTTTCCCTCAAAACTCAAAGTCTTTTAGCACATGTACCACCCCTAGACTTTCCAGTAAACCAGCACCAGTCTGAAGATCATGTTCTCATCAAAGGGTGGAAAGGAAACTCAAGCCCGCCTAGGAAGGACCCTACCTTGTGCTGCTAACCACCGAGACTGCTGTTCATACAGCAAAAAAAGGATGGACTCATCACAACGAAGTCAAGAAAGCACCACCCCCTCCAGAGTCGTAGGCCATAGTCCCAGGGGAAAACCCTATCAAACTAAAGCTAAGAAAAATTTAACTCTTTCATCTATTATAAGCTCTTCTTCTTTCCTCGCTCTATTGCTGACCATTCAGTTATTAACATAACCAAGTCAATTTTACCTCAAACTATTGCATTTAATGCTTGCCTTGTTATACCCTGTGGAGCCTTGCCACGTCAAAGACAGCTCTCTACTTAAGAAAAGTACCTCTGTTCCCTCCTGGCTCTCCTCAGACTGGGCATTAGTAAATTAGGACCATTTAATCTGGGGAAATTTCAATAAAGATTCCAGTGTCAACCAGGAGTCTTGCTCCCCAATGTAGAGCTTTTATGCCTTAGTTGGTCCAACATTCTGTGGACCACTAAAGAGCAAGGATGGACTGCCCCAACCAGTTTTTGTAATTTCCTAAAATCATACTTTCATTTCACTAGAGGATCATAGAAGTTAAAGACTTAAAACAAACTTTGGTAATTAAGACAGGATACCAAGATGCAAATGCCTGCTTGGAATGGATCAAATATTCCACTGCACCTTAAACAAAAGCAATTGTTATGCTTGTGCACATGGCAGGCCAGAAGCCCAGATTGTCCCCTTTCCACTAAGATGGTCCTGCAGTCAACCAGGTGTGGGCTGCATGGTAGCTCTTTTCCAGGATTCTACAGCCTGGAGTGATAAGTCATGCCAAGCTCTCTCTGCTATATCCCAAAGTCTGGCACCCTGCGGGTCCATCTCCCAACACTAAGTTCACTTTGTGTCTCTCACAACAGGGAGGAAACTTAGCATTCCTTGGAGACCTGAAGGGATGCAGTGAGCTTAAGAATCTTCAAGAGCTTATCAATCAATCAGCCCTTGTTCATCCCCAAGCGGATGTGTGGTGGTATTGCCGTGGACCTTTACTGGGCACTCTGCCAAATAACTGGAGTGGCACTTGTACTTTAGTCCCAATGGCTATCCCTTTCCCTCTTGCATTTCATCAACCAGAGGGAGGAAAAATAAGACATCGAAAAGCAAGAGAAGTCCCTTATGGGTCTTTTAACTCTCACATCTATTGAGACACAATTGGAGTCCCACGGGGAATACCAGATCAATTTAAAGCTTGAAATCAAATGGCTGCAGGATTTGACTCAATATTTTGGTGGGTGACAGTTAATAAAAATGTAAATTGGACAAACTACATCTATTACAACCAACAGTAATGAGCTTTTCATGAGTTAAAAGAAAACCTCATGTCGGCCTCAGCCCTGGGGCTACCTGACCTGACAAAACTCTTTACGCTCTATCTGTCAGAAAGAGAAAAAATGGCAATTGGAGTTTTAACCCAGACTGTGGCGCCCTGGCCAAAGCCAGTGGCCTATCACTCAAAACAACTAGACAGGGTTTCCAAAGCCTGGTCCCCATGTCTAAGGGCCCTGGCAGCAATGGCCCTGTTAGCATGAGAAGCAGATAAAATAACCCTTGGGCAAAACCTGAATATAAAGGCCTCCTATGCTGTGGTAACTTTGATGACTACCAAAGGACATCATTGGCTAACAAATGCTAGATTAGCCAAGTACCAAAGCTTACTATATGAAAATCCCCACATAACCATTGAAGTTTGCAACATGCTAAACCCCGCCACCTTGCTCCTGGTATCAGAGAGCCCAGTTGAACATAACTGTGTAGAGGTATCAGACTCAGTTTATTCTAGTGGGCCCAACCTCTGAGACCGTCCTTGAACATCAGTAGACTGTGAGCTGTACATGGGCAGGAGGAGCTTCGCCAACCCTTGCCAAGTGACTCTGAAGAAGATGACAAGCCCTGCTCCAGTCACACCCGGACTGGTCCACACATGGCTGAAACTTGAGAAAACTGATTGTGGGACTCATTTTCCTTAAAATTTGGACTTGTACAATAAGGACTTCAACTGACCTTCCTCAGACTGAGGACTGTTCCCAGTGTATACATCAAGTCACTGAGGTAGGACAAAAAGTTGCTACAATCCTATTATTTTATGGTCATTATAAGTGTACCAGGACTCTAAAAAGAACTTGTTTGTATAATGCTATTCTACACAAGGTATGTAGCCCAGGAAATGACCAACTTGATGTGTGTTGTGACCCATCTGAGCCCCCCATGACCACAGTTCTTGAAATAAGATTAAGGACTGAGGACTGGCGAGGGCTCATAAATGATATGAGTAAAGTGTTAGCCAAAACAAAAGAAAAAGGAGTGCCCAAACAAGTCACCTTGAAGTTTGATGCCTGTACTGTCATTAGCAGTAATGTTAGGAATAGGCTGTGGTTCTTTTATTTAGGAAAGAGGCATATGACAGAAAATAAGTACATTTGTCATGAACTAGGACTGTGTGGAAATGAATGTAGATACTGGTCTTGTGACATTTAGGCTACTTGGATAAAAAATGAAAAGGATCTTGTCCACCTTCAGAAAGGGAAAAGTGGCCCTTCTTGTACCAGTGGTCAGTGTAACCCCTTAGAACTAGCAATAACCAACCCCCTTGATCCTCGCTGGAAAAACAGGGAGGGTATAACCATAGGAATTGATGGGGCTGGACTGGATCCTTGAGTAAATATCGTGGTTTGAAGAGAAGTTTATAAACGCTCTCCTGAGCCAGTGTTTCAAACCATCTATAATGAACTGAATGTGCCAGTACCAGAAATTCCAGGAAAAACAATAAATTTGTTTTTTCAATTAGCCAAGCATGTAGCACAGTCTCTTAATGTCACTTCATGTTATGTATGTGGAGGAAGTGTAATGGGAAATCAATGGCCATGGGAAGCACGAGAATTAGTACGTACATACCCAGTTCCTAATGAATTCCCGGCTCAAAAGAATCACCTTGATAACTTCTGGGTCCTAAAAGCCTCAGTCATTAGACAATACTGTTTAGCAAGAGTGGGGAAGGACTTCACCCTTCCTGTGGGAAGACTCAGCTGCCTTGGGCAAAAAACTGTATAATAGTACTACAAAAACAGCCACTTAGTGGAGTTCAAACCACACTAAGAAAAATCCATTTAGTAAATTCCCAAAGTTGCAAACCGTGTGGACCCACCTGGAGTACCACCAGGACTAGACAGCCCCCACTAGATTATACTGGATACGTGGACATAGAGCTTACACCAGATTACCCAACCAGTGGGCAGGTAGTTGTGTTATCGACACTATTAAACCATCTTTCTTCCTACTGCCCATAAAGACAGATGAACTCCTGGGCTTCCCTGTCTATGCTTCCCGTGGAAAGAGAAGCATAGCCATAGGAAATTGGAAAGATGATGAATGGCTCCCTGAGAGAATCATACAATGTTATGGGCCTGGTACTTGGGCACAAGACAGCTCATGGGGATACCAGACCCCTATTTATATGCTCAACCGAATCATATGGTTACAAACTGTCTTAGAAATAATCACTAATAAGACTGACAGAGCCTTGACTATTCTGGCCCAGCAAGAAACTCAGATGAGAAACACTATCTATCAAAATAGATTGGCTCTCGACTACTTGCTAGCAGCTGAAGGCGGGGTCTGTAGGACATTTAACCTTACTAATTGCTGTCTACGCATATCTGATCAAGGGCAAGTAGTTGAAGACATAGAGATATGACAAAACTGGCACATGTGCCCGTGCAAGTGTGGCATGGATTTGATTCTGGGGCCATGTTTGGAAAATGGTTCCCAGTACTAGGAGTATTTAAAACTCTTATTATAGGAGTCATAATAGTAATAGGAACCTGCTTACTGCTCCCTTGTTTGATACCTGTACTTCTTCAAATGATAAAAAGCTTCATCACTACCTTAGTTCACCAAAATGCTTCAGCACAAGTGTACTATATGAATCACTATCAATCTGTCTTGCAAGAAGACATGGGTAGTAAAAATGAAAGTGAGAACTCCCACTAGTGAGTGAAGTTCTCAACGTGGGGGAGTAAGGGATATCACCCCTCATATTGTCTTATGCCCAATTTCTGCCTCCAAAGAAAGAAGAAGTAAAAACTAAAAGGCAGAAATGAAATCCACAGGCAGACAGCCCAGCGAAACACCCTGGGCCTGGTAGTTAAAGATCGACCCCAACCTAATCGGTTATGTTAGCTATAGATTACAGACATTGCACGGAAAAGCACTGTGAAAATCCTTGTCCTGTTCTGTTCTAATTACCGGTGCATGCAGCCCCCAGTCACGTACCCCCTGCTTGCTCAATTGATCACGACCCTCTCATGTGGACCCTCTTAGAGTTGTAAGCCCTTAAGAGGGACAGGAATTGCTCACTTCGGGAGCTCAGTTTTTGAGACGTGAGTCTTGCTAATGCTGCTGGCTGAATAAAGCCCTTCCTTCTTCAACTCGGTGTCTGAGGGGTTTTGTCTTCAGCTCGTCCTGCTATATCACAATCCCTGAAAACCATTATGTATAGAGGGATACTTTTCAACCTGGGTTGCATAATGCAATCATCTGGGAAAACTTTTTAAAAAATCTAGTGGCATTCTCTCCTTCAAAGTAGTTCTGAAATATCCCGCAGATTAGTTTGGTTGTTTTTTGTTTCCTTGCTTTGTTTTGCTTTTGGTTTATTTTTTTAGACAGGGTCTTTCTCTGTCATCCAGGCTGGAGCACACTGGCACGGTCATGACTCACTGCAGCCTCAACCTCCTGGGCTCAAGCAATCCTCCCACCTCAGCCTCCCAAGTAATTAGGACCACAGGTGCATGCCACCACATTCTGCTATTATTATTATTATTATTATTATTTTTTTTTTGGGGGGTAGAGACAAGGGTCTTACTATATTGCCCAGGCTGGTCTCAAACTCCTGGGCTCAAGTGATCCTCCTGCCTTGGCCTCACCAACTTTTGGGATTACAGTCTTGAGCCACTACACCTTGTCCTGATGACTTTCAAATATGTAGACTGGGTGGAGAACGTGATATAGAGGCATTCAAAAAGTACAAAGTGGATGTGTTGAGGAGATAGAAAAAGAGTTATAGGTAATAACAATTTCAGAGTAAAAGTAATCATACTATGTTAAAAACATTTTAATCGGGGTTACCTACACTCCAATAATTTATCTGGATTAATTCCTCTTGAGCTACATAGACCCTTCTAGTTCTGTTTTGGGATATCTTACTGAAGTATGTTTTAGTCACAGTAAACATGACTCTGACAGTGGATACTCTTTGTAATCTCTCTCCAGAGTCTCTTCACTTGTCTTGGCACCCATTTTGCTTGGCTGTATGTATTGGACACTAAGTTAGATTCACTCACAAGCTCCTAAGCCCAACTAGGGCTTCACTGGAAATAATTGAAGAAAAGAAGGATACTAGACTCAGGAACTCAGATGAGTGGTTAGATTTAGGGATTTTGACTGCACTGAAACTTCATTCTACTGACATGGTCAGATCTCAAGTGTGTCATTTTTGGGGAGTTTTCTCAAGATTTCTCAGTATTCATTCTCATATTTGGGAGACCAGGTCCTCCTATGAAGTTCTCAAACTGACTTCTGAGAGGCTTCACCTAAGGATACAATCCCTAACATCATTTCTGCTTTGTATATAAAGGATAATTATAGACAAAGGAATCTGTTAAACGAAGTTTAATGACATTCTTTCCATAACATAAGCAATTAGAAGAAATGGCAGAGTTTTATCATAGACTCCAGAGACTCTTCTAAGAGCATATCAGGGTGTATAGACCAGGGATCAGTTCTCTAAGCACTTTTTAATATTATAGAATAATTCACTTCTCTACCTAAGTTACTTGGTTAACCTGCCTGTTTTCTTAAAGGGAATGGCAGCAAAAAGCTTAAAAGCAAGAGGTCAGCTTCTTTGTTCTAAGTGCATCAAAGAAAGAAAGAAGGAAGCTGAGATACTGTGTTGTACACCCTGAGGGTTGTGACTTCAGTGTGTAGCGTGTATTGGGACAACCAAAGGGAAGAGGGGGTCAAAGATAATACATAAGCTTCAGACATATCAAACAAAGTACCTCTTAAATATAACCTACACAGGATTCCATAGGTACCTTCAAATCAGCCTCAAAAAACAAACAAACAAAAAACAAACTTACACATTTACAGTCACCACATTATTTTGCCCTTATTTATTTATTTACTTTGAGACATAGTCTTGCCCTGTCGCCCAGGCTAGAGTGCAGTGGCATGATCTCAGCTCACTGCAACCTCTGTCTCCCAGGTTCAAGCGATTCTACTGCTTCAGATTCCTGAGAAGCTGGGATTACAGGTGTGTGCTACCACGCCCAGCTAATTTTTGTATTTTTGGTAGAGACGGGGTTTCACCATGTTGGTCAGGCTGGTCTAGAACTCCTGACCTCATGATCCGCCCACCTCGGCTTCCCAAAGTTCTGGGATTACAGGTGTGATCCTTTTTAAAAGATCCCTTTTTAAAAGGTCACTTTTTAAAAGTTGCTTTTCTCTGAAGCCGTAGCTCAAATAATATTCTCTCCCTTTGCCTGGTCAGTCAAATGCCGAAATCTGGGAGACATCCTGCAACTCTTCATTTCCTTCCACTCCATCATTCTATCAGTTCTACTTCCTAAATAGATTCCAAATCAGCTGTACATCATCTACTTTGCTACTATTTTAGTTTAAGCTCGCATTGTACTCTTTGCAGGTTATACAGACACACACACAAACATATGAGAATATTTCATATATATGGGAATTGTTCAGCCATTGCGGAAAGTAGTGTGGTGACTTCTCAAAGAGTTTAAAGCAAAATTACCATTCAACCCAGCAATACCATTATTAGGTATACACACCCAAAGGAGCATAAATCATTCTACCATAAAGAAACATGTACGTGGATGTTCATCGCAACACTATTCACAATAGCAAATACATGGAATCAACCTAAATGCCCATTAATGGTTGACTAGACAAAGAAAATGTAGTACATATACACCATGGAATGCTACGCAGCCCTAAAGAAGAACAAGATCATGCCCTTTGCAACAACATGGATGGAGCTGGAGGCCTTTATCCTAAGTGAACTAATACAGGAACAGAAAAACAAATACTGCATGTTCTCACTTATAAGTGGGAGCTAAACAATGAGAACACATGAGAGAGAAGGGAACAATGGAGCCTACTTGAGGGTAGTGGTTGGGAGGAGGGAGAGGACTGAAAACTTTCTGTTGAGTACTATGCTTATTAGCTGGATGACAAAATAATCTATAAACCAAACCCCCATGATATGCTTATAAGTTTAAGTGTATGTTATAAGTTTACCCTTATAACAAACCTGCACATGTACTGTTGAACCTAAAAGTTAAAACAATTCAAAAAATAAAAATAACAATATAACAAAAATAATACAAATAAAATTAATAAAGTATAGCAACTATTTACATAACATTTTACATTTTTTGGGTACTATGAGTAATTTAGAGATGATTTATCATGTACGGGAAGATGTGCAAAGGTTCTACGTAAATATTATGCTACTTTATAGAAGGGATTTGAGTGTCCTCAAATTTTGACAACCTTGTGGATCCTGGAACAATTCACCTGAGCATACTAAGGGATGACTGTACATATATAGGTGGATTATCATTTGTATATATACATGTATTGTATATATATACACACAGGAATATGCACATAAACCTAAGCATGTGAACATATAATTCCATAAACATAGATCCATAAACATGTGTAATCATTTGTAAATATATGAGACATGTTCATGGTTATATATTGACTTATGTATATTGCTATATGTTATATATATTTATGCATTTATATTACCTATATTATCTATAAATAGATACTTTCATATGTGAGACTTAAGTAATAATATATACACTTAAGTATATGTCATATATAGTTCTTAAAATTATACTCTTCATAATTTAATCTTTGTTTCTCTCTTCAACTCACCTCTTACCCTTCCTTTCCATCCTAACTCCCATTCCAGCTACAATAAACTTCTTGAAAATTTCTGAGTTCCCCATCTTCTTTCCTGTGTCTTTCAAGGTGTTGCTTTCTCAACTTGGAAAGACTACTTGAATCCTTTTCTTAACTAGGCTAACGGGTAATTTTATTTCATGACCCCTCTCAGCCATTATCAGCTCCTTAAAGCCTTCCTTGAATGCTTCATTTAGTGTCTTTTATTTGTTTCCACAGCTCCCATTCTTTCCTCTCCAGGTACAGGTATAACATTCAAAATAAATTTATTATAGCTCTTTTGTTCAGTGCCAATTACATGAAATATATACATCAGATTATGTCTTGCTTTACTTCAGTGTGGCATGTCATGTCAGTAGGTGCAAACTGCCAGGTGTAATCTGAAGTCGACAAAGAGTTCTGCCCACAGGTTGAAGCAGCCAGTCCCCTGGGAATTTCCCTTGGACTGGAACATAAGAATCAGGCTGGCATAATCAAATGCCCACAGTTTGATGGCAGAGGAAGGGTGTTTGGTAGGTAGTTTGCTTGATCCCCATCTGACTCTGGCATATCTTGCCCTGGCTACAGGAAAACTGCTGAAGCATGGTTGAAATTCATGTGACTCGACTGGAACTCATTCTATAGGGACAACAGAGGTGGACTCTGGATCACCTGACTCAAGTAACTGAAGAGATTTAGTAAGATTTAGGGACACAGTTCTCTCTTCATTGATGGTCTTCATTTCTTTTTTTTTTTTTTGCAAATGACATCATTTTATTTTTTTTATTTTTATTTTTTAATTATTTATTTATTAATTATTATTATTATACTTTAAGTTCTAGGGTACATGTGCATAATGTGCAGGTTTGTTACATATGTATACTTGTGCCGTGTTGGTGTGCTGCACCCATCAACTCGTCAGCACCCATCAACTAGTCATTTACATCAGGTATAACTCCCAATGCAATCCCTTCCCCCTCCCCCCTCCCCATGATAGGCCCCGGTGTGTGATGTTCCCCTTCCCGAGTCCAAGTGATCTCGTTGTTCAGTTCCCACCTATGAGTGAGAACATGCGGTGTTTGGTTTTCTGTTCTTGTGATAGTTTGCTAAGAATGATGGTTTCCAGCTGCATCCATGTCCCTACAAAGGACACAAACTTATCCTTTTTTATGGCTGCATAGTATTCCATGGTGTATATGTGCCACATCTTCTTAATCCAGTCTGTCACTGATGGACATTTGGGCTGATTCCAAGTCTTTGCTATTGTGAATAGTGCCGCAATAAACATACGTGTGCATGTGTCTTTATAGCAGCATGATTTATAATCCTTTGGGTATATACCCAGTAATGGGATGGCTGGGTCATATGGTACCACAATGAGATACCATCTCACCAGTTAGAATGGCGATCATTAAAAAGTCAGGAAACAACAGGTGCTGGAGAGGATGTGGAGAAATAGGAACACTTTTACACTGTTGGTGGGATTGTAAACTAGTTCAACCATTATGGAAAACAGTATGGCGATTCTTCAAGGATCTAGAACTAGATGTACCACATGGTCTTCATTTCTACTCATCCCTCTCCTTTGTGCCTTCTGGGAGGAGCCCATTCTACATTTCCAGGGACTTGATGGACCTGTATTTGGAGACTAATGAGATTTGAGATATTCAAAGAATGAGATGCATTGAGAACTCTTAGTCACCTTCATGGAAAAACCTTCTCAATGTTTCTTTGTGGATTAGTGGAAACTCACTCTGTACCATTATGTTCTAGCAAATGTTGGGCTCATAGGGCTTATTCCTCAGTCACATAGTAGTAAGACTAGTCCCCATTGCATAGTATTCTTTGTGACCAGCATATCTCTTATCTAGTGTAGCTAGTTGAGATTAACAAAATTAAAGAGAAAGAGAAATACCTCATTACGAGAGAGTTAAGATGAGTTTAAAAATCATAAATCTATGAAATTGTTGGCTTTCGAAAGATGACATAAAAAGACTCATGGCAAGTATTTTAGTCAGCTATCCTCAAATGATGAAGTAGTTATCTCAGAAACACTTTGAATTTGTTTCAAATACAAACACAGTAGAAAAGGGATGGATTGGACGCTCTGTAATTTCAGAAAAATTGGTGTGATCATACCGGGTTAAAGACACGCTTATCTTCTTTTGTGATCTGATTCACTTTTCTGACAAGCTGAATATGTCAGGAATTCAACTGACACATTAACTTTCATAATCCTTTGATAGCATATTTGCCTTTTTGTTTAACATTTGAAAATTTTTGTGGTAAAATACACAGAACATAAAAGTTACAGTTTTTAACATTTTGAATATACCATTCTGTAGCATTCACATTGCTGTGCAGCCATTACTACCATTCATCTCCAAACTTTTTCATCATCCCGCTCTGAAATTCTGTGCCTGTCAGACACTAACTTATCATTATTTGAATAGCTTCTAAAACCCACATATGGAATGAGAAACATATACCCAATCAGATCAAGAGTGTCATTTGAGAGACTAAAATCTGTGGGTTCTCTATAGCAATATTTCAAGACTGCATTTTCTATAACAACCTCACTCCTCCCAACATCCATATTGGGCTTTCATTCCAATTTTGCTACAAATTACCTTTGGAGATGTGTATAGGCAAAGAAGACATCCAGCACAGTCCACCACCTTTGTCTCTTAGCAAGAGTCTTGCCCACACTCTAGTCTTGTCCTTCAGTGAAAAGTTTGCATTCTTACCAAATGGGAGCCCCAGTCCTGTAAGCTACCATATCCTGATGGTTAATATTAATTGTGTCATATTTTACACCTGAAACCTAGACTGTCACCACCAGTGTTATTCATGTTATCTCTGATAAAATGAATAAAAAGCCATAGTTAATAAACATAAAGCATAGCTGTTATCAACGCAATTGGTCACAAAACACTAAATGGGCTAATTGTAGCTGCCTTTTTCTACCACTCATACTGTGTTCTGCATGTCTTCAATCAGCAACTCAGCTAGATGAGGTTCTTAACCTGATGGAGTTCTTTAAATTTTTATTTCTGTGGACCTCAGCCTTTGACTGTCCTGACTGATTGGGTTGCTTCAGTTGTCTATAGGCCAGGACTATTGGTCAAGGTACTATTTGACTTCTGGATCGATCTCCCCAGCTCTCCAGTTACCCATATTTCTGGCTCTTGGTTCAGTGATGTGAGAAGTTCAAAATGGCTAGAGGGCAGTCTCAGCTTCTAACTCATCAGATTATTAACTGTATTCCATGGTGGAAACATTTCACTGTGAGATCCTGGAACCTCCAACCACACTGAGGTTGAAGATGTAAGAAGGGAAGCAAAATTTTTCAAGTAAGTAATAAAGCCACATAGTGAGAGTATTACCTCCCAGGTGACATTTTCCAGCCCCGTGCATTCTACCACAGGAGAAATGGCACAATTTTTTAACCATTAATTTAAGGCATATTCGACATGTCATAGGGCTAGTGTCCTACCTAAGCATATATGAGTTTCTATCAAGTCAGGTGTATCTGGGTCACAGGCATGTAGTAAGACTAGAGGTTTTCCTGATCTTGAGCCCATTGCTGTGCTTCCTTTGCTGTAAAATGATTCCCTTGGTGAGAGGCAATGTCGTATGGGATACCATGGGGTGAAAAGGGCATTGAGTATGTACATGGTTGGTTGTACATTAAAAAGCACTGCTGGCAGATCCAATGATAGAGTAAGTATCAATCCCTTCAAGAATAATTAACATCTCTTTTATTATGGACTTGACCATCTAACCTGCTAGTTCTCTGAAAATTAAAAGCTGAATACTCAGCAGAGGTGATAGCCAAATCATCCCAATTGCAAGAAAATCTACACTTTTGATCCCATGTGTGGCTTCTCCATGTGTGTCCGTATGTTCTTGCCCAATATCTTCAAGTCCCAGACTGTCCTCCAATTCCTTGAACTTAGCTTAAGAAACTTTGTGAGGGGGAGCATTTAGTTGTTGCTCCAACTCTGCCATCTTTAAAACCAGTCACTGGACTCAGTCCTCTGCTGCATGTCTTATGGCTAGGGAGAAGATGAAGGACTCCTCTAAAGCTGCAGTGGAGACCTCTGGGTTCTCCAAACATGTTCTCAATTGTATATTCATAGCTTTTAATTTCCCCTTTTCTTTAAGTCCATCTTTAGGGAAGTCTGAAGAAAGTAGAGGACTCCACGGTCTTTACAATTACTACTTTTGCTATAACAATCAAGTCACTTTCTTTTCTTCCCTGTGCCTTCCTCCTTACTTGCAGTTAGTTAATCCTGTACCACGAATACTGACAAATTGAGTACGTTTGGTACCATGGTATGCTACACATTGCCCTTGCTCATTTCCCCCCAGCAAAAAGGTTAGCTCTGCCCTCCTCAAATACATGAGACTATCATGCATTCATGAATATCAGAATCATATTTTAAGGCTTTCTTTCTGGGACACACTTTCAATACTGATTCCTATATCAGCCATGGCTCTAGTAAAGAAACAGATGTCATGCTTAAGTTTTTAAAACATTCAAATAAAAGATTGTTTACAAATGTGTGAGCAAGGTGTAGGGAAACCCTGAGGAGTAGTGCATATCCTGAAGCTAACATAAAATCCTGAGGAGAGCGCATATCCTGGCTGTCACCACCCACAAACCTATAGGAGCAGCAGCAGGAAGTAGTAACTAAAACCTGAAGAAGGTGAGATTTTTTTGTTTTAATGGAAATTATGACTTTTGGGTGGGCATACAGCTCACCATAGCAATCCAGCAAGAGGGCACTAAGAAAATAAATACTCCCACCTTGCTTTCTTTCATTCCTGCAATCTCCTGCTTATTATTCATGCTTGCAAATTGTACCAGAAGCCAGAGGGAGGGGTACTGATTACTGTAATCCTTAGAGCACAGCGTTCTGGTAAACAGAATAGGGCAGAGAAGAATCGAGATTAGATCTGGTGGAGTAAGCATGAGCTATACAGCACATATCTAGACACACGGCCGGATATCATAACATATTTTGAGATTAGGAAATATAGTTCCTATACTTGATGACTTAAAAATCTAATGGTGCAGTCATGTACCTCAGCAATTACGAATGAGTTTGTGTGTACAAAATTCAATATGATAAAAAAAAACAATTGCATAGAAACCTAAAATTTGACCCACCCAAAGCTCAAACACATTTCTTCCCAAGATTCTTGTCATGACTAATGACACACCCAGTTACACATACCAGAAACCCAGGAGTCATGTGAAAATACATCTCCACCATATCTCACATTCTTTCGTGGTGGCGGTTGCACAATTGTTGTATCTCATAGCATGATCTTGCATTCCTTCTCTAACATCACCCACTTGAGCTGGAATATTTATGGCAGCTTGCCAGCGGCATTTCTGTCTCTGTCCTCTGTCTAGCTTACAGAATGACATTTCAAATGTGTAAATCTGGATAGAGTTGGCCATGATTTTACATTTTTTATTAATTGCCAATGGTAACATTTATTGAGAATGTGTTATGATTTACTTTTTTAGCTAAACATTTTATATTAATTTAATACTATGGCATATATACTCTTACTAACTGCTTTTCTGATAGTTAACAGAGGCAGAGTGGTTACATAGATAATCAAGGTCACACAACTCTTAAGTAGTAGAGCAATGATTGAGTCTGGTTTCAAAGCCTTGGCTTTTTATCACTCTTAAGCACTAAACTACAATATACTAAAACTGTTGAGAAAATTAATACTTTATAGTTCTTAAGTTATTTATGGTAAACTTCATATTATAATATTATTGGGCACCATTATGACCACTTTACATATAATATGTTCATCAATTCCAATAATAAATAGAATGAGGAAGAAATTAGTATCCCTTATTTACAGCTGAAAAAATAGTCACAGAGTTTTAGTAACATGCCTAAGTTCATACAACTAATAGTAAAGACAAAATTTACACTTAGCAGGATCTTGCTTTTAACCACTATGCATACTGCCTCCGATCATAGAGCAAAAACATTAAATTCATTACCCTAGCACATGAAGCCCTTCTCTGCCTCACTCCTTAATCTTCCTAGACATACACATTCCTCAATTCTCCTTGTCCAGTAAGGTTTCTGCATATTGAATCTGGTGTATGTTTTTATTCCCTTTACACTGTATGAAATGACCACCTCATCTTTCAAAATGTAGACACCACCTCACTAGTAAAGCCTCATTTTGTGGACTTTCTCCCTGCCATGATACTGCAAAGTGCATTGCTCTCCAGGGTTACAAGAGCTGCCCATGTTCATAGTGTGGCATTTTCACATTATTGTTACCATCCGAGTGTCTGTCCACTTCTCTATAACCCTGATATCTATCAAATCTCTTTTTTGAAGGATAAATAGATAATGATCACACTTGTCTGCTAAATTAAAAGCCAAAACATTATAGAACTGCTAAAAAATCTTCATATTAGAATGAAATATACAATTCTATTTCTCCCTTTGTTCTAAATGGCCAAATAGAGCCATACATCTATCTCTAATTGTGAGTTCTTCAGAAGAAGAAAATTCAGTGGAATTGCAACAACTAAAGAAAAGAAAGGCATAGTCTCTTGTAAAGTGGCCACTTGATTCATCCCACCAAAATAATAAAGTTAAATCTGTCTTCAAACTTTTCTTTGAACCTAAATGTAACTAAAAGTGGCAGGTGTGTAGGCTCCTAAGGCTTTGGAGAACAGGACCTATTCCCTAGACCTGCTGCCACTTTCTCTGAAGAAGCAGGTACATCTGATGAAGTTTACAACACCAGAAGACAAATGACGTCTAGCTTGGGAGGAAGAAATCCTTTAATGGGAAAGAAGCCTCTGGCTGGAAGTGGTAATTTTTATCATATTTTATTATGACATTCATTATATGAATATTCTTATAAGTAGGGTTGCCAGATTTAGAAAATAAAAATTATATGATGCTAAATAGTGTACAAGAAATATTGGCACTAAAATATTATGCATTGCTTATCTGAAATTCAGCTGGAGGTTCTACATTTTATCTGGCAACTCTCTCTGACAGTTACTCACTGCAGAGAGATGTGGAGATACATGATATCTGTGACATATTACTCCTGTTCTCACTGTTTCTGAACTTGCCTCTTTTCTTACCACAGGTGTAATGGAAACTGCAGGACTATCTTCTTTCAGATATTTAATTGTTACGAATCTCCTTCAGCTGATAGCACCAAGTTCAGGTATGACTCTTACCCATATGGGCCTTTGCAATTTCAAGTGTACCAGAAAAAACAAGGATCAAACAAAAGGGACCAGCTCGTTTGAGCATAGTTCCTTAGGTTTAATTCATAGTTATGTAATGAGGACATGTACTGTAGGACTCATCTTATGGTTATGCATAAAGAGTAATATTCTCTCTGGCCATGAAAATAAATATTTCTAATATGCCTTCTTTTTCAAAGTTAGCATTTCTGATATTAAACAGACATTTTATTTCTGATTAACTTTTGAATTAGAAATGGATTTGAAATGTATGTAATAACTTTAACAGTGTCAATTTGGTTTATTATCATTGTGTTTCTCATTGGAACTATTACTGCATCTTGTTATGCTAATACATTTTATAATATTAAAGTACCATTTTGTTCTACTTGATTGGACTAGAAGCAAATTTTTATGTGATTTTAAATTCTACTTACTAATATGAAGAATTCTTACATACATTTCAAAGTTGTATTTTTTGTGCTCTATTTGACAGGTCTGCATGTTAATGTATACCAGCTTTGTCAAATAATTTAGGAAGCTTACTCTTTTTCATTCTCTTCAAAAAAGTATATAACTGAAAATCTGTTATGATTTTATTTTTAAAAGTTGTTTTAAATGAACTAGTCTGTAATCTACTTAAGAGACAATTCTGTATGTTTTTTTAAGAAACTTGAGGTAACAGAAACATATTTACTATAATTATACTTCAGAATACAGTTACTAATATTTCATACCCGCTCTACCCCAAATCCCAAATATAGAACTTTGGCAACAATTTGTGTCACCTACTTTTTAAAGATTACCTGATTATTGATGTAGTGTAATTTCCAATATTTTAAGTCAATTCTATTCATTTGTCTTTGTCCATAAAACAGACTCCCTCATCAGGATAATAGTTTTGAATAGTTGTCTATTATTAACTGCTCTCTTATATTTCATTATCTTTTGTGTTATTTACCCCATTTCTTTTTAACATTGTTTGTAGGTATTTTTTACATTTTATTTTAATTTGGAAACCAGGGCTGTCATGTAGAGGTCTTTATTAAATGCATGGTATCAATTTCTAGCTTATTTCTGTTCCAAAATTTCTGAATTAATGTCCTCCTCTGAGTTTCTAATGTGATGCTCCAATCCCACATTAGTTGAGAAGTACATTTTTTCTTCAACTTTTAAGCTCAGGGGTACATGTGTGGTATGTACAGGTTTGTTACGTAGATTAAACATATGCCAGCCGGGTGCAGTGGCTCATGCCTGTTATCCCAGCACTTTGGGAGGCTGAGGTGGGCAGATCACGAGGTCGAGAGATTGAGACCATCCTGGCCAACATGGTGAAACCCATCTCTACTAAAAATACAAAAATTAGCTGGATGTGGCGGCCGTGCCTGTAGTCCCAGCTATTTGGGAGACTGAGGCAGGAGAATTGCTTTAACCCGGGAGGCAGAGGTTGCAGTAAGCCACGATCGCACCACTGCACTCCAGCCTGGCGAGAGTGCAAGACTCCATCTCAAAAACAAACAAACAAACAACAACAACAAAATGTGCCATTGTGGTTTGCTACACAGGTCATCCCACCACCTAGAAGTTAAGCCCAGTATCCATTAGTTATTGTTCCTGATGTTCGCCCTCCTCCCATCCCCCACCCTCTGACAGGCCCCATTGTGTGTTGTTCCCCTCCACGTGTTCTCATCATTCAGCTCTCACTTATACATGAGAACACGTGGTGGTTCGTTTTCTGTTCCTGCATTAGTCTCCTGAGGATAATTGCTTCCAACTTTATCCAGGTCCCCGCAAAGGATATGCAAACTTCTTCCTTTTTATGACTGCATAGTATTTCATGGTAACACATTATCTTTATCTAGCCTGTCATTGATTAACATTTGGGTTGATTCCATGTTTTTCCTATTGTGAACAGTGCTGCAATGAATATACACATGGATGCATCTTCATAATATAATTATTTATAGTCCTTTGGGTTTATACCAAGTAATGGGATTGCTGGGTTAAATGGTATTTCTGGCTCTGGGTCTTTGAGGAATTACCACACTATCTTCCACAATGGTTGAATTAATTTACACTCCCACAAACAGTGTAAGGCTCCCCAGAAGGCTTAAATAGCTGGACTTTCCAGCACAAGTCACTGCAATTCTGGCAAAGTGGGAGGTTAGATCACTTTATATACCCCTAGGAAAGGGGCTGAATCCAGGGGCTGATTAGCAATGATCTGCGGGTTCAGCTTCCATCACACCTCACAGGATAAGACCCACTGGCTTGGAACTCCAGCCAGCTACTAGTAGCAGTGTTACATCTCCCTGAGGTAGAACTCCCAATATCATTAAAATGGCAATACTGCCAAAAGTAATTTACAGATTCAGTGCTATTCCTATTAAACTACCATTGACATTCTTCACAGAACTAGCAAAAACAATTTTAAAATTCATATGACTCAGAAAAGAGCCTGAATAGCCAAGGCAACTCTAAGCAAAAATAACAATGCTAGAGACATCATGCTACCCAATATCAAAATATACTATAGCACTATAATAACCAAAAAAGCATGGTACTGGTACAAAAACAGAGAACTCAGAAATGAGGCCATCAAATCTTCAACAAAGCTGAAAAAAACAAACAATGGATTTCCTCTTCAATAAATGGTGCTGGGATAACTGTGTAGCCATTTACAGAAGACTGAAACTGGGACTCTTTTTTTACACCACATACAAAACTTATTCAAGATGGATTAAAGACTTAAAGTAAAATCCAAAACTATGAAAATCCTGGAAGACAATCCAAGTAATACCAATCTGGACATAGGAATAGACAAAGGTTATATGATAAAGAGACAAAGGGCAATTTCAACAAAAGCAAAAATTGGGATATAATTAAACTAAAGAGCTTCTGCACAGTAAAGGAAACTGTCAACAGAGTGAACAGACAACCTACAGAATGGGAGAAAATTTTTGCAAACTATGCATCTGACAAAGGTCTAATATCCATTATCTATATGGGACTTAAACAAGTTTAAAAGAAAAAAAAATTATTACACAGTGGGCAAAGGACTCTAACAGATGCTTTGCAAAAAAAGACACATATGTGGCCAACAATCATGAAAAATACTCAACATCAATTATCATTAGAGAAATTCAAACCACAATGAGATATCATCTTACATTAGTCAGAATACAATTATTAAAAAGTCAAAAAATAACAGGTGCTGGCAAAGTTGCAAAGAAAAAGAAACACTTATATACTGTTGGCAGGAGTGTAAATTATTTCAACCATTGTGGAAAGCAGTGTAGTAATTTCTCAAAGAGCTAAAATAAGAACTACCGTTTGATCCAGCAAACCCAGAGGAATACAAATTATTCTACCATGAAGACACATGTATGCAAATGTTCACTGCAGCACCATTCACAATAGCAAAGAGATGTAATCAACCTAAATGCTCATCAATGACAGATGGGATAATAAAAATGTGGTATGCATACACCATGGAATACTATGCAGTCATTAAAAAATCATGTCTTTTGTAGGTACATTGATGGAGCTGAAGTCTATTATCTTTAGCAAACAAATGCAGGAGCTAAATTATGAGAACTCATGAAACACATACTGGGGCTTACTTAAGGATGGAGGGTGGAAGGAGGGAGAGGAACAGAAAAATAAATCTTGGGTACTAGGCTTAGTACCTGGGTGATGAAATAATCTGTCCAACAAACCCCCATGACACGAGTTTGCCTATGTAGCAAACCTGCACATGTACCCCTGAATGTAAAATAAAAGTTGATAAAACACATACATACGAATAAAATTATGTAAGGAGATGTAAAATCTGTACACTGAAAACTATAACACATTGATGAAACAAGTTATAGAAGACACAAATAAATGGAAGGCTATCACATGTTCATGAATTGGAAGATTTAATGTTGTGAAAATATCCATACTACCCAAAGTGATTTACAGATTTAGTGAAATCCTTATCAAAATTCCAATGGTGTTTTTTACAAAAATAAAAAAGACTTAAAATTTGTATGGAACCACAAAAGATACTGAACAGCTAAAGCAAGTTTGAGCAAGAAGTACAAAGCTGGCATCATTAAACTTTCTGATTTCAAACTATGTTACAAAGCTATAGTAATCAAAACAGCATCATGCTGTCATAAAAGCAGACGTGCAGACCAATAGAACAAAATACAAAGTCCCAAAATAAATCCATACATATATTGTGAAATAATTTTTGATACAGACATCAAGAACACACAATAGAGGAAAGATAGACTCTTCAATAAATGGTCCTGGGAAAACTGAATATCCATATATGAAGAATGAAGTTGGACACTTCTCTTCTTATATCATCCACAAAAGTCAATTCAAAGTGGATTAAACACTTAAAGGTAAGATCTGAAACTGTGGCATTCCTAAAAGAAAACATAAGGAAAAGGTTTCTTGACAGTGGTCTTAACAATGATTTTTTTTTTTTTCGGATTTGGCACCAAAAGTACAGGTAACAATAACAAACAAGTAGGTCTACATCAAAGTAAAAATCTGCACAGCAAAAGAAACAATCAATAAAATAACAATCAATCAACTTGTAAAATGGGATTAAATATTTGTAAAACATATTGCTTAAGTGCTTTTGAATATTTTTCTTACCTTAATACATTATTTATTATTCTAGAAATATATGTATAACAGCTGATATTATATCAGCCTTATAATATATGTTATATACATAAAATCAATATGTGAATTAGTTTATGGACTATAATTGTTTCAAGCTTATAAACTAAATGGATAATTTGTGTACCTTTATAATCGTATAAAAATCCTTTTCAATTACTCTTTTTAACTTAATGAAACATTCTTATAATAAAATTAGTCTTATATGAAAGCCAAGCATTTCCAGAGATAATACACCAATAAGTGAACATTTCTGTGACTTCCAAAAACCATGGAAATCTGCTGAACTCAGCACTTTAGTCTCCACAATTTATTTAACTCTGTCATTCACAGAATTTCATTAGTGTGTTCTTAGTTCTGATTCAATCATGCAGATGTCACATAGGAACTTTTCAAATTACCAAGAAGTTAAAAGAGAAGCAAGATTGCTTAAAAACAAGCCATATTTGCAATAATTCTATTCCTTAGAATCACCATATGTCCCTCCTAGTTTATTCTCTCTTATATTTTAAACCCAAAGGATTAACTCTCAAAATTCCAATTCAAATCTAACCTTCTCTGGAAATCTTTCCCCAAGGTGTTAGTTTCACACCAAACTTACTCTTCCCTGAAGTTTTGATTAAATTCTAATATCTTATTATATTAAAGTCTCATGTAGACATTTATACATTGCCTTGGATTAACTTTGCACTGAGTTAGAAAAGTACATTATGCCTAAATATGTTGCTTTTCTCTATGTTTTATACTAGACTATATATACAGTGATCACAAAATTACAAATTAAGACACAAGTATTAAGACAGCACTACATAATTACCAGAATGGTTAAATTGGAAACATTGACTTCCATTACAATAATATAATAATCTTTTTTATATCAATGGTAATTATGATTTCTATATAATTATAAATATTAACAAAATATACAGCTGCTATTTTCCAGGTGTTCATTTTTCCACTCTTTTAAACAAAAACTGCTTTTAATCATTATGTTTTTTTATATATTCTTAAGTTTTGTGGGTACATAGTAGATGTATATATTATGGGTTACATGAAATACTTTTATACAGGCATACTATGAATAATAATCACATTTGGGTAAATGAGGTATCCATTGCCTCAAATATTTATAATTTCTTTGTGTTACAATAAAATTATACCTAATTATACTCCTTTGATTACTTTTAAATGTGCAATAAATTATTGTTGACCAGCTACCCAGCTGTGCTATCAAATACTAGATCTTATTCATTCTGACTATATTTTCATAGCAATTAGCCATCCTCATGTTATCTCTCCTTCCTGGCTAATCTCCCTAGACTCCGGTAATCATCATTCTACTTTCTATTGCCACGAGTTCAATTGTTTTGCTATTTTTAGCTCCTACAGATAAGTGAGAACATTGGAAATTTGTCTTTCTGTGCCTGGCTCATTTTACTTAACATAATGACCTCCAATTCTACCAACGTTGTTTCAAATAACAGAATCTCTTTGTTTTTATGGCTGAATAGTGCTCCCTTGTGTGTATGTGCCACATTTTCATTATCCATTTCTCTGTTGATGGTCACTTAGGTTGCTTCCAAATTTATCTACTATTGTGAACAGTACTGCAATAGAAATGAGAGTCCAGATATCTTTTCGATATAATGATATCTTTTCTTTGAGGTATATACCTAGCAGTGGAATTCCTGGATCATATAGTAGTAATTCTATTTTCACTTAATTGAGGAACCTCCACACTGTTCTCCACAGTGATTGTACTCATTTACATTTCTACCAACAGTGTATGAGAATTTCTTTTTCTCCACATCCTTGCCAATGGTCTTTTGGATAAAGGCCATTTTAACTGGAGTGAGATTACATCTCATTGTAGTTTTCATTTGCATTTCTTTGATGAGCTGATGCTGAGCATCTTTTTATATACCTTTTTGCCATTTGGATGTCTTCTTTTGAGAAATGGCTATTTAGATTTTTTTCATTTTTTAATCAGATTATTAGATTTTTTCTTATTGAGTTGTTAGAATTTTGGAGAGATTCCCCAATGTTTCTTGTAGTAATTTCATAGTTTGAAGTAAGTCTTCAGTCCATTTTATTTTATTTTTGTATATTTTGAGAGATAGGAGTCTCATTTCATTCTTCTCCATATGGATATCCAGTTTTCTCAGCACCATTTATTAAGGATACTGTCCTTTCCCCAATGTATCATCTTGGCAACTTCAACAAAAATGAGTTTGCTGTAGATGTATGGATTTGTTTCTGGGTTCTCTATTCTGTTTTCTCTGTCTATGTGTCTGTCTCTATGCCAGTATCATGCTGTTTTGGTTACTATAGCTTTGTAATATAATTTGAAGTCAGGTAATGTGATGCCTCCAGTTTTTTACCTCTTTGCTCAGGATGGCTTTGGTTATTCTGGGTGTTTTGTAGTTTCATATAAATTTTAGGATTGCTCTTTCTACTTCTGTGAAAAAAAATGTCATTGGTATTTTGATAGAAATTACATTCAATCTGCAGATTGCATTGGGTAGTATGGACATTATAACAATATTCACTCTTCCAAACCATAAACATGAAATATCTTTTCATTTTTTGGTGTCCTCTTCTATTTCTTGCATCAGTGTTTTATAGTGTTTATTGTAGAGATCTTTCACTTTTATGGCTAAGGCTTCTTTTTAGTTTTTAAATTTTAAATATTGTGGGTACATAGTAGGTACATACAGTTATGAATTACATAAGACATATTGATACAGGCATAAAATGTGTAATATTCATGTCAGGGTATATAGTATATCCATTACTTTAAGCATTTATTCTTTATGTTTTAAACAAACCAATTATGCTATGTTAGTTATTTTTAAATATACAATTAAGTTTTGTGGGTTTTTAAATTTGTTTTTACTAAGGTTATCCAGATATGCTAGTAAATACCAGGACTTATTTATTCTTTCTAACTATTACTTTGCACTCATTAACCATCCCTCCTTCTCCACTCCACCTGCAACTACTATTTCCAGCCTTTGGTAACCATCTTTCTACTTTCTATCTCACTGATTTCAATTTTTTAAATATTTTTAGCTCCCACAGATACGTGAGAACATGTTGAGAGAGGAGGTAGAAAGAAACTAGCTAGGCAGACAAGGCAAAGAGTCCTTGGCAGAACTTCTCTTCTGAAAAAGAGCAGTCTGGAAGATCAGGCTGCAAACATAGATAAGGAAGCTGGAATCTTGCTCAGGGGAATGTCTGTAGTTGCACCAGTAGAAAGGATTACCTGGGGCCAAGCATGTGAAACACGAGGGCACCACCTCCCCTTTTCTAGCACATGCACAGTAGGAAAGAGATAAGCTACATGAAGTAGCTCAGGCCAAGGACCTGCCGGGGTAATAAAAGGTCGGGACAGGGGCTGCCAGATATTCACACTCTATGCAGATGGCACACCTAATCCTAAATGGTTTTTCTTGTCCTATATAGGTAAGATACCCCCTCCCACTAGCTCACTTATAAAAACCCTTGCATTTCACTGTGGAATGGCAACCCTTTTAGGGACCCCTCTCTGCAGCAAGAGGCTGTTATCTTTCTATCACCTATTAAATTTCTGCTCTAACCTCACCTTTCATGTGTCCACATCCTTGATTTACTCAGTCAGGAGACCAAAAACTTTGGATGCCACCCCAGGCAACGAGGCCATTAAATGTGAAGTTGTCTTTCTGCACCTGGTTTATTTCACTTAGCATAATAACCTCCAATACCATCTATGTTGTTGCAAATGACAGAGTCTCTTTCTTTTTATAGCTAAATAGTATTCTTTTTTGTGTATGTGTCACATTTTCATTATCCATTTGTCTGTTGATGGCCATGTAGGTTGCTTCCAAATCTTAGCTATTGTGAACAGTGCTGAAATAAACCTGGCAGTGCATATTTCTTCAATATACTGATTTCCTTTCTTTTCGGTATATACCTAGCAGGAGAATTGCTGGATCCTATGGTAGCTCTATTTTTTATATACATACTTTAAGTTCTGGGGTACATGTGCAGAACTTGCAGCTTTGTTACATAGGTATACACATGCCATGGTGACTTGCTGCACCCATCAACCCATCACCTACATTAGGTATTTCTCCTAATGCTATCACTCCCCTAACCCCCCACCTCCCAACAGGCCCCAGTGTGTGATGTTTCCCTCCCTGTGTCCATGTGTTCTCATTGTTCAATTCCCACTTATGAGTGAGAACATGCAGTGTTTGGTTTTCTGTTCCTGTGTTAGTTTGCTGAGAATGATGTTTTCCAGCTTCATCCATGTCCCTGCAAAGGACACAAATGCATCCTTGTTAATGCTGCCTAGTATTCCTTGGTGTATATGTGCCACATTCTCTTTATCCAGTCTATCTCTGATGGACATTTGGGTTAGTTCCAAGTTTTTGCTATTGTGAATAGTGCCGCAGTAAAAATACACATGCATGTGTCTTTACAGTAGAATGATTTATAATCCTTTGGGCATATACCCAGTAATGAGAAGGCTGGGTCAAATTGTATTTCTAGTTCTAGATCCTTGAGGAATCGCCACACTGTCTTCTACAATGGTTGGACTAATTTACACTCCCACCAACAGTGTAAAAGCGTTCCTATTTCTCCACATCCTCTCCAGCATCTGTTGTTTCCTGACTTTTTAATGATCATCATTTCAACTGGTGTGAGATGGTATCTCATTGTGGTTTTAATTTGCATTACTCTGATGACCAGTGATGATGAGCTATTTTTCATATGTTTGTTGGCTGTATAAGTGTCTTCTTTTGAGAAGTGTCTGTTCATATCCTTTGCCAACTTTTTGAGGGGGTTGTTTGTTTTCTTGTAAATTTGTTTAAGTTCCTTGTAAATTCTGGATATTAGCCCTTTGTCAGATGGATAGATTGCAAAAATTTTCTCCCATTCTGTAGGTTGCCTGTTCACTCTGATGATACTTTCTTTTGCTGTACAGAAGCTCTTTAGTTTAATTAGATCCCATTTGTCAATTTTGGCTTTTGTTGCCATTGCTGTTGGTGTTTTAGACACGAAGTCTTTGCACATGCCTATGTCCTGAATGGTATTGCCTGGGTTTTCTTCTAGGGTTGTTGTGGTTTTAGGTCTTAGGTTAAGTCTGTAATCCATCTTGAGTTAGTTTTTGCATAAGGTGTAAGTAAGGTGTCCAGTTTCAGTTTTCTGCATATGGCTAGTCTGTTTTCCCAACACCATTTATTAAATAGGGAATCATTTCCCCATTTCTTGTTTTTGTCAGGTTGTCAAAGATCAGATGGTCTTAGATGTGTGATGTTAATTCTGAGGCCTCCATTCTGTTGCATTGGTCTATATATCTGTTTTGGTACCAGCACCATGCTGTTTTGGTTACTGTGGCCTTGTAGTATAGTTTGAAGTCAGGTAATGTGGTGCCTCCAGCTTTGTTCTTTTTGCTTAGGATTGTCTTGGCAATGAGGGCTCTTTTTCGGTTCCATATGAACTTTAAAGTAGTTTTTTCCAATTCTATGAAGAAAGTCCGTGGTAGTTTGATGGGGATAGCCTCGAATCTATAAATTACTTTGGGCAGTATGGCCATTTTCACAATATTGGCTCTTCCTATCCGTGAGCATGGAATGTTTTTCCATTTGTTTGTGTCCTCTCTTATTTCATTGAGCAGTGGTTTGTAATTCTCCTTGAACATGTCCTTCACATCCCTTGTAAGTTGGATTTCTAGGTATTTTATTCTTTCTGTAGCAATTGTGAATAGGAGTTCACTCATGATTTGGCTATTTATCTATTATTGGTGTATAGGAATGCTTATGATTTTTGCAGATTGATTTTGTATCCTGAGACTTTGCTGAAGTTGCTTATCAGTTTAGGAGATTTTAGGCTGAGATGATGGGGTTTTCCAAATATACAATCATGTGATCTGCAAACAGAGACAATTTGACTTCCTACTTTTAACATTTTGAAGAACCTTCAAATTGTTCTCCATGGTGGTTGTACTAATTTACATTCCCACCAACAGTGTATGAGGTTTTCCAATTTTCCACATCCTCTCCAGCATTTGTTATTACCTGTCTTTTGCATAAAAGCCATTTTAACTGGAGTGACATGATATTTCATTGTAATTCTGATTTGCATTTCTCTGATGGTCAATTACGTTGAGCACCTTTTCACACACCTATTTCCCATTCTTATGTCTTCTTTTGGAAATGTCTATTGAGGTCTTTTTCCAGTTTTTTTTAAAATCAGATTATTAAAATTCTTTTTATAGAGTTGTTTTTTAATATATATATTCTGTTTATTAATCCTTTGTCAAATGAATAGTTTGCAGATATTTTCTCCCATTCTGGGGGTTGTGTCTTCACTATTTTGATTGTTTCCCTTGCTGTGCAGAAGCTTTTTAACTTGATGTAGTCCCATTTGTTCACTTTTGCTTTGGTTGCTTATACCTGTGGGGTATTACTCAAGAAGTTTTTGCTCACTCCAATGTAATGGAGAGATTCCTTAATGTTTTAATTTAGTAGTTTTATAGGTTGAGGTCTTAGATGTAAGTCTTTAATCCATTTTAATTGGATTTTTTTTATATTGAGAGAAATAGGGATCTAGTTTCATTCTTCTGCATATGTATATCCAGGATTCTTGGCACCATTTATTGAACAGGCTTGTCTTTTCTCCAGTGTGTGTTCTGGACTCCTGTGTCAAAAATGAGCTCACTGTAGATGCCTGGTTATTTAACTGGGTTCTCTATTCTGTTCCATTAGTTTATGGACCTGTGTTTATGCTAGTACCATGTCATTTTGGTTACTATAGCTCTGTAGCACAATTTGAAAGAAGGTACTGTGACTCCTCCAGTTTTGCTCTTTTTGCTTAGGATAGCTTTGGCTATTCTGGGTCTTTGTGGTTCCGTATAAATATTAGCATTGTTTTTACTATTTCTGTGAAGAATGTCATTGGTTTTTACATTTGTCCCCTGGGTTCAAGTGATTCTCCTGCCTCAGCCTCCTGAATAGCTGAGATTACAGATACCTGCCACCATGCCCAGCTGATTTTTGTATTTTTAGTAGAGACAGGGTTTCACTGTGTTGGCCAAGCTGGTCTCAAACTCCTAACTGCAAGTGATCCACCCACCTTGGCCTCCCAAAGTGCTGGGAGTACAGGCATGAGCCACCACATCTGGCCTTTGTTATTGGTGTTTTAATAATAATTGCATTAAATATGTAGATTGCTTTGGGTAGCATAAACACTTTAACAATATTCATTATTCCAAACCACGAACATGAAATACCTTTCCTTTTTATTTTTTAACAGTGTCCTTTCCAATTACTTGAATCAACAATTTATGCTTTTCATCAGAGAGATCTTTCACTTCTTTGGTTAAGTTAATTTATTTCTAGCTATTTTATTTTATGTGTAGCTATTGTAATGGGATTACTTTCTTGATTTTGTTTTCAGATTGTTCACTGTTTGGCATATAGCAATGCTACAGATTTTTATATATTGATTTTGTATCCTGCAACTTTACTGAATTTATCGGTTCTAATAGGTTTGTGGTAGAGTCTTTAGGTTTTTCCAAAAATTAGATTGTATCATCTGCAAACTAGGATAATTTGGCTTCGTCCTTTCCTATTTGGATGCCCTTTGTTTTCTTCCTGTGTTTGATTGTTCTAGATAGAATTTCCAGTACTATCTTAAATAACAGTGGTGACAATGAGCATCCTGGTTGTGTTCCAGATCTTAGAGAAAAGGCTTTCAGTTATTCCCCATTCGGTATGATACTAGCTATGGGTCTGTTGTATATGGCTTTTATTACGTTGATGTATGTTCTTTCTATATTTAGTTTTCTGAGTGTTTTTATCATGAAAGGATGTTGCATTTTATCAAATGCTTTTTCAGGATCAATTGAAATAATCATATGTTTTTGCCCTTTATTCTATTGATGTGAAGTATTACATTGATTATGTACGTTAAATGATTCTTTCATCCCTGAATATATCCCAGTTGGTCATGATGAATAACCGTTTTAATGTGTTGTTGAATTTGATTTGCTAATATTTTGTTAAGTATTTTTTTCATCAATATTCATCAGAGACATTGACCTATAATTCTTTTTTATTTGTCATTGTCTGGTTTTGGTATCAGCATAATACTGGTCTTGAGTTTAGAAGTTTTTCGGAATACTTTGAGTATCATTAGTATTAGTTCTTTAAATGTTTGGTAGAATTCAGCAGTCTTCAAGTTAACTAATTTTTTCTTCTGCTTGATCAATTCTGCTATTAATAGACTCTGATTGATTCTTTAGTATGACAACTGCATTTTTCAGCTTCAGAATTTCTGCTCCATTTTCTAAAGTTATTTTAATATCCTTGTTACATTTATCTGATAGAATTCTGAATTTTTTTTCTGTGTTATGTTAAATTTCTTTGAGTTTCTTCAAAACAGCTATTTTGAGTTCTCTGTCTGAAAAGTCACATATCTCCGTTTCTCCATGAAGGAAAAGTCATGTTCTTCTGTGATATGGTTTAGCTCTGTTTTCCCCACCCAAATATCACCTTGAATTTTAACAATCCTCACATGTCATGAGAGGAACCCAGTGGGATATAATTGAATCCTAGGGGCGGGTTTTTCCTGTGCTGTTCTCATAATAGTAAATCTCACAAGATCTGATTGTTTTATAAAGAGGAATTTCCCTACACAAGCTCTCTTGTCTGCCATCAAGATGTGTCTTGCTTCCCCTTTGCCTTCCACCATGATTGTGAGGCCTCCCCAGCCATGTGAAACTGAGTCAATTAAACCTCTTTCCTTTATAAATTACCCAGTCTTGGGTATGTCTTTATTAACAGTATGAGAAAAACTAATACTTTCTGGATTGTCTTGATGCTTGTAGATGTTTGTCAGTGTCTGGGCATTGGAAAGGTAGGTATCTTCTGTAATCTTCACAGTCTGGGCTTGTGTGTACCGGCTCTTCTTGGGAAAGCTTTCCATGCATTCAGAGGAATTCGGATAATGTTATCTAAGTCTTTGTTCACTGTAGCGTATCTATTTTAAGGTGTACCCCAAGCCCATTAATGCTGTGGCTCTTGCAAACTCATAGATGTGCCACCTTGGTGGTCTTCGGTAAGATCTGGGAGAATTTCCTGAATTACCAAGCAAAGATTCTTGTTCTCTCCCCTTACTTTCCCCCAAACAGTCTATCTCCTTGTTGAGCTGCCTGTTGCTGAGGGAGGAGTGACACAAGCACCGCTGTGGCTACCACTACTGGGGCTATGCTGCATCAGGCCTGAAGCCAGCACAGTACTGGCTGTCACCCAAGTGTCACCCTGCAGTGACCACTGGCTGACTACTGGCTATGTTCACCAAAGGTCCAAGGACTCTATAATCAGCAATTGGCAAATTCATCCATGCTTGCATTCTTCCCTTCGGGGCAGCAAATTTCCCTTAGTCCCACGTGGGTCCAGAGATGCTATCTGGGAGCCGGGGCCTGGAGTCAGAAACCTTAGGAATCGACCTGATGCTCTATGCTGTTGCAGCTGAGCTGGCACTTATGCCACAAGACAAAATCCTTCCCACTTTTCCCTCACATTTTCTCAAGCAGAGGAGTCTCTCCCCATGGCGACCACCACCCCAGGTCTGTGGCAAGTACTGTCTGGCTACTGTCAGTGCTCACTCAAGACCCAAGGGCTTTTCAGTCAGCTTGTGTCGATTGCTACAAGTCTTGAGTGTCTCCCTTAAGGGGAGTGGGCTCCCCTTTGGCCCAGGGCAGGTGCAGAAATGCCATCCAAAAGCCAAGTCCTGGAATTGGAGACCCCCAAAGCCCAGCTAGTACCCAAGCTGCAAGACAAAGTCCCCTCAACTCTTTCCTTTTCTCAAACAGAAGGGGTCTCTCCCTGTAGCCACCACAGTTGGGAATGTTCTGGGTCACACCTGAAGCCAGTATGGCTCTAAGTCTTTACCAAGGCCTGTGACAAGTACTATCTGGCTGCCACTACAAATTACTCAGGGACCAAAAGCTCTTTAGTTAGCAGGTGGTGAATCTGCTAGGATGGGGTTCTTCCCTTTAAGGCAGGAAGTGCCCTTCCAGCCCAGCGTGTTTATAAAGGTCATTCAAGGGATACAGGATGAAAGGGGGACCTCAGAACCCTGCCCGATGCCCTGTTCTACTGTGACTAAGCTGATATCTAAGTTGTAACACAAAGTTCTCTTTACTCCCCCACCTCCTCTCCTTAAGTAGAAGGAAAGAGTGTCTCCTGGAATTATGAGCTTCACTGCTTGTCTTTGGAGAGGTCACACATGCACTCATGCACTCCCTTGGCCATCTGGCTGGTGTCTCACTAAGTCACTTATACCCCAAGTCCACTGGCTCCAAGCCCTGCACAGCACGAGGACTTTTCCAGGAACTGCAGCCCTTGTAACTGAGATAGCCTTTCAAGGGCTCTTAAGCCCATGGTATTAGGACTTGCCAGAACTCAGGTTCCAGCTACTGAGATGGATAATTTGCCTCTGGCTGGGACTGGTCTAAATGTTCCCTCCATTGGTTCTGGGCACCAGCTGAATTCTGCCCTGTGTTGCTTTCCACTCTGTCAGGAAAGCACTGAGTTCCAATACAAAATAGCACAGTCACTGTGCTCTCCCTCCTTTAAGCACACAGATTCTCTCTCAATGCCACATGACCATTGCTAGGCAATGGGGGAAGGATGTGTAGGCAGTTCAAGACTGTCTTTTCTACACTCTTCAGTGCCTCTTTCCTGAATATGATGTTAAAACCAGTTACTCTGATCACTCACTTGATTTTTGGTTCTAATGAAAGTACTTTTCTGAGTAGATAGTTCTTCAATTTGGTGTTCCTGCAGGGGATACAATTGCTGAAGGCTTCTATTCAACCACCTTGCTCTCTCATTAAGTTTTAAGCATATGTCCTGAAAACCAAACATCTTTTATTTTGTTATTTTATCCCATTTTAGTCTCAATTTAAAAACCAGAGGTTTTAGTCATTTACATTTCTGATTTTCATATATTTACTTTATTTCAGGGAAATATTTAGATTTTATGACACATTTGTTTATTTGCTATTACTTTTCTACATATTAGATATTTCTTTAGATTGAGATCCTAATTTTGATGCAATTACATTTGAATTAGGTAATTCTCATGTAAACTTGCAATGAAGATATATTGAGAATCTTTAAATTTCTATTTTCTTCCTATACATTGGTAATTATTTGACTTCACTCAAAACTACAGACTTTTGGTCCAAATGCTTTTTCTTCAATGTTTTACATCACTAGTTCTACTGTCTTCAAGCCTCCTCTGTTTCAGATGAGAACCCTGATGTTCATAGTTGTACAAAATCTGTTAAGGAAGCAATCAGTGTTATCGATGGCATATTGATTTTAAATCTATTTAATTAAGATGGAGAAGGAGTGCACACAGAGGCCACAACTATACTCACTGGCATCTGCAACACAACAAAAATCAAGATCAAAATCTACATTTTCCAGACAGAACACAATTGGATTAAGAAAATAATTTCTTTAATTGTAATGCAAGTAGCAAGAAGTTTAGATGTGCTCTCCATTTTTTCTCATTGTATAGCCCCCGGATCCCTAAAGAGATTACATTTATTTATTAGTCCCAGAAAGTACAAAGTAAAATGACTGCATAACTAATTCAGGTTTTGGAGCCATGACAAGAAGGGTATGAAATAAACCTGCGTCGGTGTGAGCACCGACTTGCTGTTCCCTCAACTTTTTCTTGTAGTTGGCTGACATGTAGCTCTTACATGGGAATTGCTCACAGTTTGAATGGTGGGCTGCCCCTTCCTGCACATGTACCTTCTTTACGATGTCACAGCTTTAGTTGAAGGAGGAGTTCAGTGGAGATGTCAAGGAGAACCTTTTTTGTGGATCTACAGTAAACGTTCAACAATCAATTGATTAACAGCAAGGTGTGACTGAACTGGGGTCTTTTTCTGGTGCCACTGATTTTATTATTATTATTATTATACTTTAAGTTCTAGGGTACATGTACACAGCATGCAGGTTTGTTACATATGTATACTTGTGCCATGTTGGCGTGCTGCACCCATCAACTCGTCAGCACCCATCAACTCGTCATTCACATCAGGTATAACTCCCAATGCCATCCCTTCCCCCCTCCCCTTCCCATAATAGGCCCCGGTGTGTGATGTTCCCCTACCAGAGTCCAAGTGATCTCATTGTTCAATTCCCACCTATGAGTGAGAACATGCGGTGTTTGGTTTTCTGTTCTTGTGACAGTTTGCTGAGAATGATGGTTTCCAGCTGCATCCATGTCCCTACAAAGGACACAAACTCATCCATTTTATGGCTGCATAGTATTCCACGGTGTATATGTGCCACATTTTCTTAATCCAGTCTGTCACTGATGGACATTTGGGTTGATTCCAAGTCTTTGCTATTGTGAATAGTGCCACAATAAACATACGTGTGCATGTGTTTTTATAGCAGCATGATTTATAATCCTTTGGGTATATACCCAGTAATGGGATGGCTGGGTCATATGGTATTTCTAGTTCTAGATCCTTGAGGAATCGCCATACTCTTTTCCACAATGGTTGAACCAGTTTACCATCCCATCAACGTGTAAAAATGTTTCTATTTCTCCACATCCTCTCCAGCACCTGCTGTTTCCTGACTTTTTAATGATTGCCATTCTAACTGGTGTGAGATGGTATCTCATTGTGGTTTTGATTTGCATTTCTCTGATGGCCAGTGATGACGAGCATTTTTTCATGTATCTATTGGCTGTATGCATGTCTTCTTTTGAGAAATGTCTGTTAATATCTTTTGCCCACTTTTTGATGGGTTTTTTTTTTTCTCATAAATTTGTTTGAGTTCTTTGTAGGTTCTGGATATTAGCCCTTTGTCAGATGAGTAGATTGCAAAAATTTTCACCCATTCTGTAGGTTGCCTGTTCACTCTGATGGTAGTTTCTTTTGCTGTGCAGAAGCTGTTTAGTTTAATTAGATCCCATTTGTCAATTTTCGCTTTTGTTGCCATTGCTCTTGGTGTTTTAGACATGAAGTCCTTGCCATGCCAATGTCCTGAATGGTATTACCTAGGTTTTCTTCTAGGGTTTTTATGGTTTTAGGTCTAACATTTAAGTCTTTAATACATCTTGAATTTATTTTTGTATAAGGAGTAAGCAAAGGATCCAGTTTCAGCTTTCTACTTATGGCTAGCCAATTTTCCCAGCACCATTTATTAAATAGGGAATCTTTTCCCCATTTCTTGTTTTTGTCAGGTTTGTCAAAGATCAGATAGCTGTAGATGTGTGGTATTATTTCTGAGGGCTCTGTTCTGTTCTCTTGGTCTATATCTCTGTTTTGGTACCAGTACCATGCTGTTTTGGTTACTGTAGCCTTGTAGTATAGTTTGAAGTCAGGTAGCGTGATGCCTCCAGCTTTGTTCTTGGTGCTTAGGATTGTCTTGGCAATGCGAGCTCTTTTTTGGTTCCACATGAACTTTAAGGCAGTTTTTTCCAATTCTGTGAAGAAACTCATTGGTAGCTTGATGGGGATGGCGTTGAATCTATCAATTACCTTGGGCAGTATGGCCATTTTCATGATATTGATTCTTCCTATCCATGAGCATGATATGTTCTTCCATTTATTTGTGTCCTCTTATTTCACTGAGCAGTGGTTTGTAGTTCTCCTTGAAGAGGTCCTTTACATCCCTTGTAAGTTGGATTCCTAAGTATTTTATTCTCTTTGAAGCAATTGTGAATGGAAGTTCATTCATGATTTGGCTCTCTGTTTGTCTGTTACTGGTGTATAAGAATGCTTGTGATTTTCGCACATTAATTTTGTATCCTGAGACTTTGCTGAAGTTTCTTATCAGCTTAAGGAGATTTTGGGCTGAGATGATGGGGTTTTCTAAATACACAATCATGTCATCTGGTGCCACTGATTCTTAAAAGTAGTTGGTGAAAGCCGATTCTCACACATGTTCTTTATAAGTAAAGGGAGATTTGCAGTATAGTGAAATGAGCAATTAGCAAGGCATAGGTAAGTCATAAAATTCTCCTGTCAGTTTGCTGAAATAAAGGAAAACGTGAATAACCCAAGCCACCAGTTTTTCAGAGTTATTTGAGCCTTTAACAGATATTTCAGAGTGAAAGCTAATCCTTCAAGAGATTCAGATAAAAGTACAGGATATACTTCCTTGGAGCTCTCACCCTTGCTGCTTCACTTACCTTTCAGAGTATAAAGTAGAACAAAAATGAGTAGGGTGAAGAATAACATTAGAATACCCAAGATTATGCATAAATCTTCTGTCCAAATACTATACAATAAGAACAGGTCATCTGAAACAGAGACTGAAAAAAGAGAAAGAAAAAATGCAAACAATTCATTATAAAGAAATAAAGACTTGAAAATATTCACAAATTAAGAATCCAGACATATAGAAGCCCACTTAATAAAGGAAAGAGGAGGTTGAGTAGGTTCATTTACTTGTTTTTTTTCTGGGCCTATCCGAGGTTTTATGATATCATAGAATATGTAGGTTGGTCGAGCCTGTGTGTGCAATTTGGGTTGAACCATGAATACAATCTGTGAGAAGTCATCTCTACTCATTAATACACAGGAAACTGAAAATACGCTGTCATTTATTTTTACACTTTTGTTGAAGAAATGTAGAGGCAAAGTATCTGAAAATGTCATAAGGACTCTGAGCAATTGGATAAAACAAATTATTTTTAATTGCAGCTCAGTGTCAGAAGAGGAAATTTTAATATACAAAGTACACAGGATCATCATAATATTGGAGGAGGTCAAAGTCAATCAATTTAAGTAACAAATGGACAAAAGATGATAAAGAAGGTGCCATGATTACTAAACTCAAATCTTTAAAAGGTTGTCATAGGGCTCAAACTCTAGAAGGACCAATAATAAAGTTACAGATGATACTTTTGATTTCATTAATGCAGAACATTGTGATGTTCACTGTTGAATCCCCAGTATTTAGAAATGTGTTTGGTATATAGTAATCTCTTATTAAACATCTGTTAAGTGATTTAGAGCTACAAAGACAACATCCAGAGGAAATCAGAAAACAGTTACAAAACAATTTTAGATATTTCAAAGACGAAACAGGGTCTAAAAAATACCACCTGTACATATTATATTTAAAAATTGGATGAGACAAGCTAAGAAATATCTGCAGAACAAAAATTCTTAAAGGTAACTTTAGAAGAGGTACTTTGAAAAAGTAGTAAATAAAATTGATGATATTGAAACATAATGTCTGAACTTAAGAATTCAGAGCGGGTACCACAAAAATCACTCATATTTAGGAATTGATTACTAAACTTGATAATAAACTGGAAGGCATAAACATGGAGAGAAAAAGTCAAAAATAAAGAAGAGAAGTTAAGAGACATAGAGAATGGAGTAGAAAGTTCTGATTGACAGAATCTAAAGTTAAAAAGAAGACAAATTAAATAAAGGAGAAAAGGAAATACAGTTATGTGCCACATAATGACGTTTTGGTTAACAGTGAACCATATATATCACAGTGGTCTCATAAGATTATAATGGAGCTGAAAATTTTCTTTCATCTAGTGATGTCATCCTGAGGAATTAATTAATGAGCTGTTGGAACTGTAACAAGAATGCATAGCTGAGGAACAGGCAAGAGACAAGGAAACTGCAGGAGAAGAAAAAGAAGAACTTCTCAGGAAATCCAGAGTGAATGGTTTAGCAGAAGCTTTTGCAGACATCAACAAGCTCCTTAAAATATTTGAAAATATAAACCCCAATACTGAAAGAATTGCATTAATGAACAAGAATGTCTGTGGTACATTATCTGCTTACAAGCAAATCTACGATGAAAAAAAGAAAAAATCAAGCAAACCACAATGGATGCTTCTGCAGAGACACCTCCTTTAAAAAGAGCCTCCAGCAGGTCCTTCAGGAGTTATCACAGAAGAGAAAACATCCTTATCATAGGAGGTGACAGGTCCATATGTGCTATTGCCCTTGAAGATCTTCCAGGGGGACAAAATACGGAAGTAGAAAATGGTGATAGTGATGATCTTGACCCTGTGTAGGCCTAGGTTAAGGTATGTATTTGTATCTTAGTTTTTAACAAAAAAATGTTTTTAATTGTTTTATTAGAAAAAACTTATAGAATAATGACATAAAGAAAGAAAACATTTTTGTACAACTGTACAATATATTTGTGTTTTAAGCTGTTATTACAAAACAGTCAAAAAGTTAAGAAATTTTTAAGTTTACAAGTAAATAAGTCACAATAAGCTAAGGTTAATTTATTACCAAATAAAGTAAATCTAGTGTAGGCTAAGTGTACAGTGTTTATAAAGCCTGCAAGAGTGTACAGAAATGTCCTAAGCCTTCTCATTCACTCACTACTCATTCAGTTACTCACCCAAAGCAACTTCCAGTCCTGCAAGCTCTATTCATAATAAGTGCCCTGTACAAATGTACCATATTTTATCCTTTATACCATATGTTCACTGTCCCTTTTCTATGTTTACATATGTTTAGATACATAAATACTTACCATTGTGTTACAATTGTCTATAGCATTCAGTACAGTAGCATGCTGGTCTGGTTTTTAGCCTAGGATAATAGGCTATACCTTATAGCTTAGGTGTGTAGTATGCAATACCATTTAGGTTTGTGTAAACATGCTACATGGTATTCACATAATGATGCAATTGCCTACATAAATATTTCTCAGAATGTATCCCATTGTTAAGCAACACATGGCTGTATTTAAAACATTGGTGGCTGAGATTTTTTGAGACCTCACAAAAAACACCATGTAGAAAATCAGGGAGCCCAATTAATCCTTATTATTAAAAAATAAAAAGAATTCCACAAAGGCATGTACATGTGCATGTGCATGCGCGCGCACACACACACACACACACACACACACACAATAAAAACTCTTTTGAGCAGCCAGAGAAAAAGAAAGTTCACATTCAGAAGCACCAATTAGACTAAAAGCAGACTTCTCAATAGAATAGAAACAGTGGAAGTCACAATAGTGAAATAATATGTTCAATACACTGGAAAAAATCTTCAAAGTAAAATTCTGTAGCCATTGAAATAAATGTGAGACAAACACTATCAGATAGTGTGATAGTATTTGTTAAGTCTGACATGCAAGAAAAAATAAAAGTCAAAAAAGTTGTGAACTATAGATAAGTATAAATAAGCAATGCTATATAAAACAATAATTAAAATAATGTTCTATGAGGTTTAAATAACATAGAATTAAAATCTTCAGCGATCATAGTATATGTCCTGATGGAACTACGTGTTACTAAACTATTCCAACTATTCCAAGATCTTTTTATTTTCTGAGAGTGTTTAAGATATTGATATGGTTAGGCTTTTTGTTCTCACCCAAATCTTATCTTGAATCATAATCCCCATGTGTAGAAAAGAGGGAAGTGATTGGATTATGGGGATGCTTTTCCCCATGCTGTTCTCATGATAGTGAGTGAATTCTCACGAGTTTTAGAAATGGTAGTTTTTCCTGCTCGCTCACGTGCGCTCTCTCACCTGCTGTCATTTAAGACATGCCTGCTTCCCCTTCTGCCATGATTGGAAGTTTCCTGAGGTCTCCCCAGCCATGCAGAACTACCAGTCGATTGAACCTCCTTTGCTTATAAATTACTCAGACTCTAGTAGTATCTTTATAGCAGTGTGAGAACAGACTAATTCAGGTATTAATTACATTTAGACTTGATAGTAAGTATACACGTTGAAATTTCTAAATGAGCCACTTAAATAGTGAGAAAAAAGACACTGTATAAATTATATGTCATTATAAGTAAAAACAGATGGAATAATTAAAATTACAAACAGAAAATGAAATGTTTAAAACACAATACATTGAAAATGAAGAAAACTAGAAATATGTATATAAAACAGGAAGGTCAGATAAGCACAAAATGATGTTAGAAATTTGAAACATCAAAAAACTAAAAGTATAAATGATCCATTTAAGTGGCAATAATCATAAAATAGAAAAGATTAAAAATTAAAATCTAATTATATCCTTTTCCAAGAGATGCACAAAATCATAAATATGCAGAAAAATTTAAATATAAAATATTTTAAGCTAAATAAAAAGAAAAATATGTACAATACAAATATAAATCAAAAGATCGTAGCCATTAACTTGGTGAAAATTGGTAAAATTTGAATATATTTTGAAGATAAAGGAAACTGTTGATAGTGAGGTGCAAGAAAACAAAAAGTAGCCATACTACTAATGGGAAAATAGATGGTAAGACAAGAAAGCATAACTAGATACACGTAATAATTAATGTTTTCTTTTGCCAGTAAAGCTTATCCACTTCAATGGTATATCAACTTAATATCATGACTTCAAACTGTAAAGGAATAATTGACAAAACTAGAGAATTTATATTTAAGTAATTATTACCATTTTATTACTTAATTTCTCTATTTTTCCTGTTTGTCATACCTGTTTACTCTTTCCTGCATTTTAGAGGAACTTTTTTAAAATCACATTTTAATTTATTTATCTTTTTTGATTTTGACTCTATCAATTTGTATCATTTTGATTACACTAGGAATTAAATTATACATGCTTAACTTTTCACAATCTACTGAGAAACACCATTTTATCACTACAATAGACCTCTTTATCATTTCTACTTATGTTGTAGTTGTTTTATATATTACAACTATATATACATAAATTAAAAATCCACTCAATTTATTTTTTTTTGCTTTTCATCATCGAACATATTAAAGAACTCAAGAGAAAAGGAATATTATAATAGATTTACTTCAATAGTTAGACGATTTGTCTTCCTTAACTCCTAATGACCACATTTCCTTCTGCTGTTATCTCCTTCTGAAGAACTGCAGTGCTTTGAAGCAGTTCTGCTGGTAAAGATTTATCCAAGATTTGCTTTCTCCTTACAATGTTTTTACTAACTTTCATTATTTAAGTATATTTTCACTGGACATAAAATTATGGTTTGGCAGTTCTTTACTTTCAGCGTAGAAAAAAGTCACTTCCTTCTGACACCATGGATGGATTTGGATTAGAATTCCACAGTTGTTTGTATTAATGTTTTCCCTCATAAGTAATGTGTTCATTTTCTCTGGATGTTTTTAATAATTTTTCTATGGCTTTACCTTTGGAATCATTTGATTGTTATGGTATGGCCATGGATTTCCCTAGATTTCTATTTGGGGGTTCATTGTACTTTTTGAATGTGTAGGTTATGTCTTCTGCAAAATTTGTGAAGTTTTCGATTTCTTCAAATATCTTTGCTGTGCTTCACTCTTTATGTTTTGTACTGGAACTCCCAGGACACAAGTTTCACTCTTTTGCTATTGCCCTACAGGTCCCTGAAACTCTGCTTTTTTTAAATTCTTTTTTCTCATTGGTCTTCACGTTGAATAAGTTCTATGCATCTATAGTACATTGAAGTACATTGAATATTTTCTCTGTCATCTCAATTCTGCTATTGAGCCTATACTGTGATAATTTAAAAAAAAATACTATTGTAGCTTTTAGCTCTAGGACTTCTAGGTGGTTCCTCTGTATATTTTCTATTTTTTTTGCTGAAGCTTCATTTCCCATTTGTTTCAGAGTGTTTGCCATTACTTCTTGGATATTTTTATAGTAGCAGTTTTAAATTCTTTGATAATTTTAACATCTATGTAATCTCAGTGTTGCTCCCTATTGTTCTTACCCATGCATGCTGAGATTTTCCTGATTCTTCACATGCTGAGTAATTTTGGATTGTCTTCTGGATATTTTGAATATGATGTTATAAATCTCAGATTCTTGTTAAATCTTATGGGGAATGTTAATATTTTTGTTTTCGTGGATACCTGACCCAGTTGGGTTTGGGTTATAAGTACTGTGAACACTGACCTTTCATATATTTTTCAATTCCTCTTTGAAAGCAATTAATTAAAAATTATTGCTAAATTATTTTTTAAAGTATTTTTCATATTTTTCTTGTGTGTGTGCTATAGGCAATGATATTTCCCTTAGCTTAGTCCTCAATATCTTCTGTGTGCTGGGATTTTTTTTGATCAGATGTATACATTTAAAGCTCTGGGATGAACCCTGGAGTTCATAAGCAACTTTATGGAATCAATTTCCCAAGGTTCTTTCCTCTCTGCTCTCTGTCTGGTAATTTCTAGTTCCCTAGGGCTTGTCTATTTGGTATTTCAGGCCAGAAATCTTGGGTTTTTATATACCTCCACTATGCTGTACACTTCCTGCGACTGTACCTGTGTCCATGACTGAGCAGCACTAAGACATGCAGAGACAAAGTCAGGGTTTCTCCACCCTCTTTTTGCCATAGATTCTCTGAGAAAAGTGGAAAGTCTATTTCTAGGAGTCACAAACACTTCTAGTTTCATGCTACCACTACCACCACAAACCAGAGATTCCTTTCTCATTTCTGAAATCTTAACTAGAAGATTTTTCCTGGAGCTTTTGCTGTTTGCATTGATGACACCTTCTGGGATTCATGGTGCTTTGAGTCCAGGCTTAGCGTATTAGTCTGTTTTCACACTGCTGATAAAGATATATCTGAGCTGGCAAGAAAAAGAAGTTTAACGGGACTAACAGTTCCACATGGCTGGGGAGGCCTCAGAATCATGGCGGAATGTGAAAGGCACTTCTTACGTGGGGGCATCAAGAGAAAATGAAGTAGAAGCAAAAGCAGAAACCCCCGATAAAACATCAACTCTAGAAGAAGAAGAAAAAGAAGGAGGAGGAGGAGGAGGAGGAGGAAGAGGAGGAGGAGGAAGAGGAGGAGGAGGAAGAGGAGGAGGAGGAGAGGAAGAAAAGAAGAAGAAGAGGAGGAGGAGGAGGGAGGAAGAAGGAGGAAGAAGACAGGAGGAGAAAGAGGAAGAGGAGGGGGAGGCAGGGAGGGAGAAAGAAAAATGTCAAAATAAGGTTTTGATTGCATCTTTTGATTTCTTCCAGTACACAAAATATTTTCTTAGTTTTCTCAATTGCTTAAAAATAACTTGAAAATAATATTTGGTGGATATAGACAGACAGACAGACAGATATTGCAGTATATATACTGTAGTCAGAAATAGTAGTTTAGGAAATTACATACTGATTGAAATAGAATTCTATTTTATACATTCTTAAACATTCTTGCCAGCTTTTGTTGATCCTGGTGGGCTTGTCCTTTGGGCTCATTTGTTTGTTAAGATTTGAGGCTTGGGTTTATACTTTGAGGTGCAAATAGATGGAATGGGTTATGCTGGGGAAAATTCAAAATATATAAAAGGTTTGAAAAGACTATCTATGTAGCATCTGGACCAGTTATGTCTTAGAAGTGAATGCAAAGCTCTTGCAAATAATAAAGTGATTCTTTTGTTTAGTGTTTACTTTGATCGCCATTGTTTTACGTAAATAACTCCCAGTAACGGCAAACAAATAAAAAGTATTGCTAAATTCTCAGATGCTATCATAACAAAGTATATAAATATAGTTGCACTTCTAGTAACATCTAAATATATAGGCAAGATGTATTAGTTCGTTCTCAAACTACTATGAAGAAATACCTGAGACTGAGTAATGTATAAAGAAAGGAGGTTTAATTGATGCACAGTTCCAATTAAGGCTGAGGAAGCCTCAGGAAACTTACAATTATGGTGAAAGGCACCTCTTCCCAAGGTATCAGGAAAGAGAATGAATGCCAAGCGAAGGGGGAAGCCCCTTATAAAACTATCAGATCTCATGAGAACTCACTCACCATCATGAGAACAGCATGGGGGAAACTCCCCCATGATTCAATTATCTCTACCTGGTGTCACCTTCACATGTGAAGATTATCACAATTCAAGGTGATATTTGAGTTGGGACACAGAGCCAAACCATATCACAAGATGATCAAATAATGGCTTTCAATAGTCTTGAAACTGAATAGGAAATAAAACATGTAATATTGGCCTTTTGAACTCATTAATTTTTCAAATGGGATCTCTGATGCAAAAATGGTTATTAATCACTGTCTTGGAGCCAACATTTGGTGACATAAATAATTGTATTTTGTAAATGAGCATCTGGACCCCATAATCTTGGATGAAATGGTTGCCAGACCTCAAGGAATATATCTGTTCCCCTGGTATGCAAGCAATTGTGACCATGAGTGATGCTGGAAATACAGGCAGTCATCAGAGAAGCCTAAGACTCTGCATCTTGCACAGTTCAGAGGACAACATCTAAAGTTTCTAAGGTGTCCCCAAATCCTGACTCCTTCTGTTGTTGCTAGGAAAGTTGCCCAGCTTTATCTAAATACATCCAAGTAAAGAGGGTACCAGGCTAAGAAGAGATGAACTGAAAAATTCTATTTTTCTAGTACCACTTACCTCTTTTCCTGAATTGTAAATAGATAGGCAAAATGCCAATATACATCAGGAAAGGTAGACACTGAAACACAAGGTGAACACACCTTATATTCTGTGCAACTGAAAAAGGATCAAGGAGAAGGAGAATTAGGAAGCTAGCTCTTTTGGAATACATTGGAACAGCAACAAACATGCTAGATTAAGGAAATTATTTTAAGGTCTCAATGTAATGTCTGTCTAGGTCTATTCAACCTAAGTCACAGCTCAGGCATGAAAAGCAGGATTGTGAATCAGGTAGAGCCAGGAATCAGGAATGAGGGGAGGACTTGTTTGGGCTTAGGATAGATGAGGGTACTGGAGAACAGTATTTTCCTACTTTCCCACACTCTGTGCAGTATGTTTGTTGATCACAACATGAAAATAAGATGTAGAGAGAATGGGAACCTGGTCACTATAACATATATGAGTCTGATGTTTGTAGGACAAACAAAATGGTAGTTTGGGGAATCTCTGAGTTAGCTAAGAGGACAAAAGTGTTTTGGAACCCAATAATTTCACAGTTGTAATGCCCTGAAGGTATAACTGAAGGATCTTCTTTATAGCATTCCTGCTATTTAGCCACTCAAACTTTGCTTGAAAACTTATATTCTAGAGAGCTTACTATGGTGTGAGAAAGATTATTTCAAGTCTGGGCAATTCTCCTTATTAAACCATGCTTTCCCATATCAAACTAGATATTTATTTATTTATTTAGAGACGGAGTCTCACTCTGTCACCCAGGCTGGAGTAAAGTGGCACGAACTTGGTTCACTGCAACCTCCGCCTCCTCTGTTCAAGCGATTCTCGTGCCTCAGCCTCCCAACTAGCTAGGAACTACAGGCATGCATCACCACACCCAGATAACTTTTTGTATTTCTATTAGAGACGGGGTTTCACTATGTTGGCCAGGTTGGTCTCGAGCTCCTGAACTCAAGCAATCTGCTCCTTTTAGACTACAGAAGTGCTAGGATTACAGGCATAAGCCTCCAACTAGATTTTTAAAAGATTCTTTTGCTTATTTATAACATTTCTAGAAGAAAATGACAAGATTTGTGTAATTCTGAGACACATTATGCAAAGAACCAACATCTATAAATACTTGGCTTAGGGTGAAGAAGATCCAGAAAAGAACATGATGCTTTCTGTTTGAGTTTTTCTTTTGTTTTGGTTCTGTGTTTTTGTGTGTGTGAGTTTTTAAAATCACAAATACCAGAAACTATTAACAGGAAAGTCCTAAAAGGAAGAGTTTCCTTACATCACACTAGAAGTAACCTCTACAAGGACAAAGACTTTAAGCTGTTTTTTCCTTTTGCTTTACTGTTAATATCTAGAACAGTACATAATCCCTGAGATGCTCAGCATACATTTGTTGAACAGATAAGTCAAATTGCCTAATGAGTGAGTTAGTGACCTCCCCATCACTGAAAGTATGCAAGGATGATGTTGATACCTCACATCTTAGTGGAGAAGAGCATCACTACATTTGGAGCAAAGTGTTTGCATTTGAAACGTCTAAGTTTCAGCCCTGGCTCTACATGTTTGAGCTTGAACAATTTAACTGAAAACTCTGATGACTAATTTCTTCATCCAAAAAATGGTGATAATAAATGGAACCTACCTCATAGGGTGTTTGATTGACATGAACTATAAATTGTTTATCACATTTCCTGCACGTGATAAATACTCATTCAAAGTTATACAGGTCTTTATGAATTATATAAGACTAGCCAAGATGAACTCTATTTTCGTTTTTAGGCTTATGTTTTCTGAACTATAGAAGAGTTTCATTTTCATGATAACTCTCAAAAGGCACCTGTCTTATCAATTATATTTATGTCACTATGGATGAAATTATTTCCCAAAGTTTCCTATTCCATCTCCTCCTCTATACAAAGCAGCCTAGAATGTATCACAGTCTCTTTCTCTCAGGAAATCTAGAATACTTGATGGCATAACATGTCATTTCTGTTACTCATCTTGCATGGTCTAAAGTCCTAAGATCCAGTACTGTGAGGGGCCATTCTCAAATGTATCCAATGCCTTCTCTGCCTTCTGTTTTCAACTCCCTGAAATTAAGGCTGCATTTCCCACCCTTAGTGATGCAAGGGGTGTATGTTTAGGTTAATTTCATAGGAAGAACAAAGGGGAGTTGAGAGAAGATTCAGGAGAACCAAGAATTGGATTATTGGTTCATGTGTTTTTCTTTTTCTTATAATCAAGGTAAAATATTCTGGAGAATTTGAGGAATAAGTCTGAAAATCCACAGATGCCTGTGGAAGAGAAAACTATTCCAGCCTGGGCTACAGAGCAAGATTCTGTCTCAAAAAAACAAAAACAAAAACACATATATATATATATTCAAAACTATTATTATTTTTGTTGTTGTTGTTGTTGTTGAGACAGAGTCTCGCTCAGCTGCCCAGGCTGGAGTACAGTGGCATGATCTCGGCTCACTGCAACCGCCATCTCCCAGGTTCGAGTGATTCTCCCGTCTCATCCTCCTGAGTAGCTGGGATTATAGGCACCCACCATCATGCCTGGCTAATTTCTGTATTTTAGTAGAGACGGGGTTTCACCATGTTGTCCAGGCTGGTCTTGAACTCCTGATCTCAGGTGATCCACCTGCCTTGGCCTCCCAAAGTGCTAGTGATTACAGGTGTGAGTCACTGCGCCTAGCCTCAAAACTATTATTCTTTAAATTCCAGAAAATGGCCCAAGTGAGAAGAAATAAGTAATGATGGCTCCACAAGGATCAGGAGATTTTGGAGGTGACAGCTACTATGGCAGCAGCAGTGCTTTCGCTCTGGAGAACCACATAAACATGAAGAACACTAGCTCATCCTGAGATATAACTCAAGATATTAAGACCTTCTTTGGCAAGTACAGCAGTGAGATGCTTTGAGGTTGACACTGTTTTGTGTGAACCTCCTCCAAACACTTGGTATCAAGTAAAGAAGGAATGGCTTCAGAACTCATTACCTTTCCTGAATTAAATACCTTTTATTCTGAGAAACAGAAGAGCAACCACAATGCTCAAATATATCCAAGGATATGAAATTTTATGTGACATCAATGACATATATTCTGATTTGAACAGGATATCTGAAAGAAAGAGTAGAAAGACTTGGTAAGTACAGCAACAGAATTATAAGATTACATTGTGCATGGAAGGTTACTGCTGAAGAAGCAGGAGCCACACTGAAGGTCCCCATTACACTCCATGCTATAAACTCTGAGCTCAGATGAGGGTTGTCAGTCAGTGAAGCTGAACTAGGGGAAAGAACAGAGTTTGGGAGTTATTGTGTCAAGAATAGAACAGTATTGGATGAAAGGATGAATTCCTACTTCTGTTCCTACATTCTAGTGGACAATCCACAAAAGAAGGGAAATTATAGAACAGAGCCTTGGATGTCACAGTAAATGTTGAATTTGGAAAACTCCATAGTTGTGGGACTGGATCAGAAGTGCCACTGGTGAAATTTTAGAAAGTTTAAAGAAAAAGTAAGAGCTCTAAAGTCACAGAAATAAAACTAAGAAAGACATCGGACATTCAGTGTTTAAATTTCCTGTAGGGAGTTCCTGTGAGACCAATTTAACAGAAAAATTCTCCCAGAAGAGAATATCTAATATCCTGATCAAAATGTAGAAGGAAGGAAGGAAGGAAGGAAGGAAGGAAGGAAGGAAGGAAGGAAGGAAGGAAGGAAGGAAGGAAGGAAGGGTGGGATAGGGTCCAGCCCTACTGGGTTTTTCTCTTCATGTGCGGAGATGAGAGAGCGTAGAAATAAAGACACAAGACAAAGAGATAGAAGAAAAGACAGCTGGGCCCGGGGGACCACTACCACCAAGACGCAGAGACCGGTAGTGGCCCGAAATACCTGGCTGCGCTGTTATTTATTGTATACAAGGCAAGGACGCAGGGTAAGGAGTGTGAATCACCTCCAATGATAGGTAACGTCATACGAGTCACGTGTCCATCAGACAGGAGGCCCTTCCCTATTTGGTAGCCCAGGCAAAGAGACAAAGGGAACAGCTTACATCATTATTTCTTCTATGCATTTTTCAGAGAGCTCAACGGCTTTAATACTTTCACTAATTCTGCTACTGCTATCTAGAAGGTGGAGCCAGGTGTACACGGTGGAACATGAAAGTGCACAAGGAACGTGACCGCTGAAGTACAGCATCACAGGGAGACGTTTAGGCCTCTGGATGGCTACGGACAGGCTTGACTGATGTCAGGCCTTCCACAAGAGGTGGTAGAGCAGAGTCTTCCCTAAGTCCCCCGGGGAAAGGGAGACGCCCTTTCCCAGTCTGCTAAGTAATGGGTGCCTTCCCAGGCACTGGCACTACTGCTAGACCAAGGTCTGCTAAGTAACAGGTGCCTTCCCAGGCACTGGTGTTATCGCTAGACTAAGGAGCCCTCTAGTGGCCCTGTTCGGGTGTAACAGAGGGCTCACACTATTGTCTTCTGATCACTTCTCACCATGTCCCTTCAGCTCCTGTCTCTGTATGGCCTGGTTTTTCCTACGTTATAATTGTAGAACAAAGATTATTATAATATTGGAATAAAACGTAATGCTACAAACTAATGATTAATAATATTCACATATAATCATATCTATAATCTATTTCTAATATCACTATTCTTATTCTATATATTTTCTTTATATACTGGAGCAGCTTGTGCCCTCAGTCTCTTGCCTTGGCACCTGGGTAGCTTGCCACCCACAGGAAGGAAGGAAGGAAGGAAGGAAGGAAGGAAGGAAGGAAGGAAGGAAGGAAGGAAAGGAATTGCTGAGTGTTGATAAAGCAGGTAATTCCTCAAATTTCTCAAAGTTTAGAAAATCAGGAAAGTTGAAAGTCAACGTTTGCCCATCATTTTCTGCCAATTACTAGGGATTTGGAGCATGGAGTTTTAAGATCCTTGTATATAAGATATAAAGAGAGACAAACATGGGTTCCCAAATAATGAAGGAGAGATTGGGAACAGAAAAACCACAGAATTATACAGGCAATACCTCCATAGACTGGGATTTTCAGATACAGAACACAAAATAAATATCTTAGTGTATTTCAATTTAAGATGATGTGAAGCATAGCAGGCTAACCTACTAAATTAACACCAGACTATTAGAACCTGAGGCATACATGGATTCTAGAAACAACAACAACAAAAATAACATGTAAAAATAGCACAAATCCATTGTCAAGGCATCCCCCCTACTTGGCTATCACCATGACTCAATTTGCTTTCTTCATTTTTGAAAGGCTTCTATTTGAAATTTTAAAAATAAACAGGAAAGGAGCATGAGATCTGAGGTTCTAGATTCACACCTTACCTTCAACAACGCTGACTGTTGGTCAGTCCAGGAAACCTAAATGGCTCAGAAGGGAAACGTAGGATTAAAAGGGAAACCAGAAGTAATACTCCCATGAAGTGGCACAGAAAACTGAAATGGTGAGTTGATTAAAGGAGTCTATTTTGGGTCACAAAGGGACCTAAGCACCTGAAATGGATGGGTTTCTGCTGAACAGGAAGAAAAAAAAAAGGACTTACAGTATTTATTTTATCAGCTTTCTAATTGTCCACTCATGGCTGTTAAGAGACAGGATATTTCCTTGACGTTAAGCCTCTGTGAACTGGATCCAGTTAAATGCTTACCTTCTTCTATTCAGAGTAATCTAACAACAGAGGTAAAATTGATCTGAAATCACATCCAAAGATCCTCTGGTAGACACTAATGATGTCTCTCAGGGAACATTCTCCTCCTTCTTCTTTTTTGGGAAAGCATCTCTTGAGAAATGAAACTAAAATAATTCCCTGTCTCTGTGTTAAGCAATACTAGGACCAAACCAGTTTCTGTAATAAAATACACTTGTGACATCATAATTTTTAAATCAATATTAATTTTGCATATTGCTTTGTTTTGTGAAACTATTACACTGGCAATATTTCATTTTAAGCTCAAAATAACATATACTTCATCATTTCCAAATGAGATAAATCAATGGTCTTGAAGGTTAAGTGATACCCAAGGTCACAAAGCCCAAAAAAGGTGAATCTGGCACTCAAAGGACATAAAAACTTTGGAAGCCTTAACATGCTATACAGAACAAGGCTTTTCCTTTGATGATTCTAATATCTTCCATTGTTTAAAATAACCCCTTAGCACCTGGTATTTTCCTTGTCCCAGCAACTTAATACATTTTCAATAGTGCATGTCTACAGCAGTTCATCGCTTATAAAACAGCCTCACATTTATTATTCCACTTAATTTTCTCTTTAGTTGGCCACATTGAAGAAGGACATGAAATTTTATGTGACAATTCTTCCTTGATAAAACCAAGCCACAAGCACTCACCTGATATGACAATACCTGCCCTTTTCTCTTGACCAGTGACTGGGTTGTAAAAGCAGCAAGTTACAGGACCATGGGTGCTATTTTTTAGAAGAATAGTCATCTGCAAATGTAATAATCCAGCTCCATCGTGAGAGTAAGATTTTGATGAATGTGGAATTACATTCCCACTGCTGTCTGTCCACGCCATCTGGGCTTGTGGGAACCACCCTTCTGAGGTACACTCCACCACAAACCCCTCTGTGTCGAGAACCTGAACATTAATCTGCACACCCAAGCCTACAGCTGGAAAGAAGAGAGAGAAATTACATTATAGTTATTGGTGTGGACTCAAGAATTGAGAAGTAAATCAGCCTTTTCATTCTCTGTGTCCTATATATACCATAAGTGTAATGGGATGGCCACAATTAGAACAAGAATAATACTTCCATCCAAATCCAAGCTAGCAAGACATCAAAAATATTATCTATAAAAGAAAAGACTGATAATTGGGACTTAACTGTTGTTCTTCAAAAGACCACAGGTAAAAAGTGAAAAAAAAGTCACAGCTAGGAGAAGGCACTTGCAATACATCTGGAAAGTAGCATCCAAAATATATTAAGTACTATAAATCAATAAGACAGATAAACTTTGTGTTTTCAATGGGAAAAATATTTGAAAAACCATCTCATTAAAAAAAATATCCAGGTTACCAATAATTATATGCAAAGATGTTCAACATCACCAGCCATCAGGGAAATACAAAGTAAAACTTTAATGACATTCCACTTCACCCCACCAAAATGTTTTAATGAACAGCACTGGCACTGACATTACCAAAGACTGGAGAGGCTGTAGAGCAACTAGAGCTCTCCTATATGGCTGGCTCCAGGACTGTGAATTGGTTTAACCTCTCTGGGAAATTGTTAGTATCTACTGAAATTGAGCATACGCCTATGCTCATGACCCAACACTTTCACTCCTACTTATAATACATAACAGAAATGAGTACTGATGTATACAAAACAAAATGTTCAAAAATATTCATGGCAGTATTAGTCATAGTAGCCCAAAACTGAAAGTAACCCAAAAGTTCATTCACAGCATAGAATACAAGGAAAAACAAAAGAAGAAATTTCTGCCACTTACAACATAAACCAATAATGATAAGCAACTGCACACATATATGTGTGATTCCATTTATATAAGTTTTAGAACAGACAAAATTAATCTCTGGAAATAGAAGTTAGAATCTCAGCAAGAGAAGAGTGGTATTGACTAGAAAGAGGTAAGATGGAACATTTGGATATATTTAATATCTTCATGTGAGGGGTGAATTTGTGGGTGTCCCTATATGTAAAAATTTATTGAGCTGTGCACTTGAGATTTGTGCACTCCATGTGTATAAAGTATACTTGAATACAAAAATAAAAATAATTTAATCAATCCAAGCCAGAGCCAGATTCAGCTGGGTGCCCCCATCTCTCAACTGGCTATTTTGAAATTTGCATCATCATTTCTTAAGCATATAAATTGAATCAAGTTATTTTGGGGGCATACAATTGTATAAGTGAAAACAATTTTAAAAAAATATAAACTATGTGTTTCAATTTTGGGCTGCCATTAATGGCAAGGTAATTGTGACCGTCTTTCCTGTTGGAGACAACCCAAAAGGTAGATAAAATACAAAAAGCACCTCATAAAATCGGATTAAAAATATAACAAGATAAAGAATCATTACAGGACTTCAATGGGAAGTGATTGGAATTCAAGAAGGTTCTAACTATTTCTGCCCCTGTAGCATTTACTTGTCAGGAAAGGCAGCAAATATTCTAAATTTTCTTTAGAGAACTTCAGGTAGTAAAAGATCAGAATCCTAAAGCTCAAAAGGATAAAGATCCTAATGGATCGATACCACTCCATATCCAAGGGGACAAAAGCCCATTCCTGGCCTTTCCCCATGGATACCTTTGCTGACTTCATACAGGTAAACAGAAAATAATGAGCAAATAACAGACATGTAGGATGAACAAGTTTAGAGATCCAATATACCATCTGAGGACTAAAGGCAATAAAATTGTACTGTATTAGAGATTTCTGCCAAATTACTATATTTTAGCTGCTTTTGCCACAAAAAGGGTTACTATGTGAGATAATGAATATATAAATTTGCTTCACTATAGTAACCATTTTACTATTTATGTATCCTACAATATCATGTTGTATACTTTAAATACACACAATGAAATTTATTTTTAAAAATAGAAAATAATGAGCAGTTTGGAGGCCTCTAGAGGCTGAGTGAAGTGCAGCACCTACCAATGCAGAAATCTCCCCATAGAAAGTGAAGCTATGGATTAGGATCCCATATAGTGCCATCTGAAGTAGCAGAATAAACAGTACTCAGTGCAGAAAGAAATGTCAGTTATCTCCAAATTGCTGAATCAATTCAATAAAGCCTAATTAAATGTCCAAAGGCTTTGAGTGTATGTGTGTGATTTGATAAACCAATGGCATAATTTTTATACACATACAAAGAGACATACAATTGCACATGTGTGAAATTACACATGTAGTAATTTATTTAAATTATTAGAGGACTGCTTGTACACCCACAGCTTGAAGTAACCTACATGTTCTTTAAAAGCATATGGCTAAAATAATTTCTGAATTATCCACACCGTGGAATAGTTTGCCATCATAGAAAGAATAGGAAGATTCATATACTGATACGAAATTACTTTCGGGGCCAGGTGCAGTTGCTCACACCGATAATCCCAGCACTTTGGGAGGCTGAGGCGGGCAGATCACGAGGTCAGGAGATCGAGACCATCCTGGCTAACACGGTGAAAACTTGTCTCTACTAACAATACAAAAAATTAGCCGGGCATGGTGGTGCACGCTTGTAGTCCCAGCTACTTGGGAGGCTGAGACAGGAGAATTGCTTGAACCCAGGAGGCGGAGCTTGCAGTGAGCCAAGATCGTGCCACTGCACTCTAGCCTGTGCTACACAGCTTGATTCCATTAAAAAAAAATACCTTCAACTCACGTTACTAAGTTTAAAAAAAAGCAAGTTGCAAAAATACATACATAGTATATTAGCAATTGTTTTAAAAGTATCTATTGTACATCTGTATGTTTGTATACACATGTACATATATGTTGATGTACAATATATTTGTTTATGCAGTATATTTGTGTATACACACATTTGTATGTTAAAAAAAATCTCAGGATGTGGTACCTAAGAAACACATAACATTAGCTGCCCGTGAGAGGTGAAATTTATGGTTTCATGGTTATGGAAAAGAAGACTTTTTATGATGGATTTTTTAAATTACTAAACTTTGAATCTTGAGGAAGTTTTTATTCAAAAATAACTATGTAAAGAAAACAAAAAATAAAAAAACAATTACACTCCTATATCAAAACCATAATCATTAAAACTTTTAACAATAACATCTCATTCATAATTTTACAAACTAACTATTGAAATTTGACAAAAGATGTGCAAGACTTTTATGGGTAAACATATGAAATTTAACTGAAATAAAATTGAAGTAAAATTGAAAACCTTAAGTAAGTGTTCACTGACAGGACATTTCAATAAAAATACATAGCAAATCTCTTAAAATTAGTCTATAAATTCAATTTTATTTCAATCATAATTCCTAACAGAATATAATTTTATAATTACAATTTATATAGTAAAGGGCCAAGGCACTTTTGAAGATGAATGGTGAAGTTGTAAGACATACCCTATTGTATATTAAGGCACATAACTTGTAGTCATTTAAACAAAGCAGTACGGTCATAGGTCCAGAAGTTATATCATGATGATTCAATAGAAAATTAAATTTAAAACTCATGAAAATACCCATGCACAGATAAGGACTTGATCGATTAGAGAAATGCCTGACAATTATTGGGAATATTCAATAAATATATAATTTAATAGGGAGACACATCATTACCCAGTATAATCCCTATGTGACACAGCTGAATTTCTACCCTGCCCTAACTCTACTTATATTCAAGAAACATGGCACCTGCAATAAAAAGTTCCATTGTAACCAGACCAGCTGAGACTGGTTAGAACCAAGATGGCAGACAAAACAGCTTCAAAACGACAGCAGACTTCATTATATTCTCATTTCCATGCAAAATGACACCCCCACCAGAACCATGACAGTTGACAATCATCAACTGGAAGAAGCCATATAAGGACAAAAGGGAAGGCAGCACTCTGGTTACCAGAGGCTCACTCCCCAGTTCCAGAAAATACATTAATATTCCTCCCGTTAGTTTTAATGTCCAACTTCTTTATTAGAAAAAAACCTATATTTTAATCTCGTCACCCATCACTAATCAAGAAACTGATTTGTGAGCCATGCTCCCACTTCTCAATTCCGTGACTATCGAATAAGTTTACACTGCTTGAAACTGACTTTCAGTTTTATGTACTGGCTTTATGACACTAAACAAGGAAAGACTCCATCTTTGGCGAGACTAGCTTTGTCAATAATAACATGATTCCCTCATAAATACACAAGAGTAAAATCCATATGGGTTAAGAACTAAATTTGAAAAAAGAATTTTAAGAAAGTCAAGTGTTTAAGAACAATCCCAGTCTTTGTAAACCAGTTGGGAGTGGTGATCCCAAAACCAGTCCACCTCCATATGTTGTGCACTCTGTGATGAAGATAGCTGGCAGCTGATGTTCTTAAAATTTGAAGGAAAAAAAGAAGAACCATAAGAAGTATAATGGCTACTTCTTGGAAAGTAGAAAAGTAAATAGCACTATTGCGGGACACAAAGGTGACTTTAACTTAATCTAAAGAAACTATGACAAATTGCTAAGAGTTATCTGTGCCACTATATTACTCTCTGTATTTTTTCAAAAAATTCTATTATTATTTTATTATATTTGAAAGTTGTAAATTTTAAAAAATATTCATGAATTTGGGGTCATGGAATTGCCAAGGAAATCTGAAGATGACTTTCCTGTCCTTACCTGCCACCCTCAGATCCACAATGCCTTCTTCATAGGTGTGGCCATCTTTAAAGAAGCAGTGATACTGCCCACCATCAAAAACAGTGACGTTGTAAATCTGGAGGGTAATTTTGCCTTCTTCTAGTGCATCCTTCAGGAACACTGTGCGATTCATGTAATTCTGAATGCCTTCTCCAGAGTGTTCTTCCCCATCTTCATACAGGTAAATCATTTGGGAATGGCGATCCCGAAACCAGCCCACCTGCATGAGTTGTGCATTCTGTGGTGGGGACAGCCGGCAGCTGAGCTCAGCCTGGCTGCCGACCATGACCACGTGGTGACTCCTAGAGCTACTCACAGTGAACTGCGCTGTGGGGAGTTGAAGACCAAAGATTTAGTCTGAAGACTACAATAGAATGCTCTCCTAGATCCTCTGTTTGGGATGCTCTAAACTTTCTTCTGATTCTTGATGTTGTTCTGACCTCAGAACTTTGCTCTCAGATATATCTTTACTCTGATGGTAGTGTTTTCCCCCCAGACGCTCATAGCTGCCTCCTTCTCATCACTCAGGTTCCATCTTAAAAAACTACTCCTTAAAGAAATGTTTTATGATCGCTCATTCAACATTTCCCAAAATCACATTTCCCTAGCACATATCACTATCTGATATTTTATTTCTAATTCTTTTCTTCATTTTCTCTCATGACCTATTAATATGTAGGTAATGAAACAAAAGAGTCTCTTTTTTCATTCTTTTTTATATCATCAGTGCATAAAGCATTACCTGAACATAATAGGCACTTCATAAATATTTAAAGAATGAATGGAGGATGCTCCAATTGTCAAGAGGTGGGATGTGGAACCTGATTACTTTACAATCTTTACTTAAAAAATATACCAGCTACTTTTTCTAATATCAGTTTTTAGTGGGCTAAAAGTGGCCACAACAATTTTTATGTCCCTTCCATGAAGCAAAAAGTATGACTGTTCCTCCTGAATTAGTGTGTTCTGTGATTTCTTTGTTCAGTAGAATGCAGCAGAAGACATTCTGCAGTAGTTTCTGGGCCTGTTTTAATAAAAGAGCGGCAGCCATTCTTTCCTGTTGTAACAATATTTCTTGAAGCCCTGAGCTGCCTTATACGAAGTCTGACTACCTTGTGACCACAATAGTAGAAAATCCACATGTGGATATGTCAGTTGACAATCTCAGCTAATCCCAACCTTCCAGCCTACTCCACCAAAACGCCAGACACCTAAGTGAAGCCACCTTGAGCCCTTCAGATCATTTCCTCCACCAGCAGATACGCCAAGTGACCTCAGTCTATGTCACATGGAGCAGAAGAACCACCCGGGTGAGCCCTGGCCGAAGTTTCTGACCCACAAAATTGTGGATAGAATAAACTGATTGTTATTTTACGTCATTAATGTTTAGGCTAATTTGTTCCAAAACTGTAGATAACTATCACATGGGTCCTTCCATACCTTTAGCTTTTGCTTCTCTATACTATGTCAAATTCATTTCTGTCTCTGCTAAGAATGTTTACCCCTCTCATCATAAGTAATCTGAATTATAAAACCTAGTAGTCCTCTGCTCTAAGAAAAATTTGTGGACAGCTCCCACTCACAGTAACTTCTTTATGTGAAGTCCTGCTAATCTTATAACTTATAATTCATATGGTTACATAAATGATTGTGGTGTGTTCTTAAATATAAGACATATTTATTATGATTTGCCAGTGAGAATTTAAGCTTCCTAAGGAGACATGTTAAACATTTATCTGTGTTGTCTCATAGGCACATCATTGCAACTCTGTAGCATAACAATTGAAATAACATTTCTTAATCTTAAGCTGTTTTAATACTCATTTCTACCATCGAAACTGGAATATAAGGGTAAAATCTGTGAAATAACAGATTGCTCATTTTTTTCAGTGTAATTTGCACCATGAAAAAGAAATAGAAATCCCTACCTGAGGTGAGTACTGTTATCTGTAAGAGAAGAATGGCCACAAAGTATCCAGATAAAGAGGAAAATGCAGGCTCCATCACGCCTGGAAAACAAAATCATAATTACGGTATCAGGAAGCAAGAACCATGGTAACACAGGGAAAGAAAAGAAATAAATAATTTTCAAATGTTGTCTTTTGAGAGAATTTCATTTGATGTGCAACCAAATGAGCTCATCAAACCTTAGGTGTCAGGTCCACTGAAATGATCTCTTCTCCCCTTTTCTTTGTGTGTGTTGACTTGGCTTACTGCCTTTATCAGGTTAACTGTTCTGAAAGGAACTGTGGTAGATAAGAGCATAAAAAATGTCCAGAAACCAAGCTATGCTCATTCCCACACTCACTTGGCCCCACCTGCCCCTTGACCTATGCTACTTGCTTGGCGGAAAGCCCTGGCTGCTGCTGCCAAAGTTGCCTCATTTCCTGATGCAAACGATGATTTGCCTTCTTTTGTTGGGGAAGGGCCAGTTTCAGCAAAACATGTTATGGGCATGGTCTGACCTAATTGGATCCATGGAACTTCTGGTTCTACCCACCACTCCCTCATTCAAAGGAAAGTGAGACCTAGATTCCCCAGTAGTTTCCCAGAGTGCCTGGTTAAAATAACTCATTTGTAAAGGGGTGTTAAATGCCTATGAGATAAAGTTGGATGAATCCGATACAAGAAATAGGAGGAAGAGAGCAGATAAATGCTTCTTCTTTCTTGTTTCATATACTAATTTTCCCCCTCACTTTTGCTGCTGATTATTACACCACCATCCCACCCCTCACCAATAGAGTGTTAGTAATAAGTTTAGGCACAAGCTGTTTTTCTAGGAATCCAGATAGAGGGGGAAAAAAGACACTGCTAAGATATGGAGGTACACATTTGCATGCTGGATTGCGGGGTATATATTTGTTTTCATACACTCAGTAGCTATGCAAAGTTTGTTTCATGAAGGACCTCAGATACATCAATGAATAAAATGTTAGATTTATCCTCTAGAAAATGGTGTGCATACATGCAAAATATAAATGATGTAATTCCATGGTGAGATTTATGTTTTATAATACAAGAATATAAAATAATGTACCAAAGGAGAGAAAACCTACAGGTTAGATGGCTCTTGCAATTGTTTAATCTATTCATTAAAAAGCAAATGAGATTGAAAAGAATAGAATAAATGAAAGCAGTGTTAAATGACTAAAAGAGTGGAAGGACAAGTCACAGAGTTGGAGAAGATATTCACAAATATTCAAATGATAAAGAGTGCATATCCTGAATATTTATTTTTTAAAATGTTTAATTATACAAATTATTTTCAAGAGAGCTAAACCAGTAGAAAAAATAAGTAAGACACCTGAATAGTTAAGTATAGAAAATAACCAAATAGCAGTAAACATAAGATAAGGTGTAGAACCTCGTTAATAATCAGGAAAATGCATATTAAAACCATAACCAACTTTGAAGTGAAGATATTTGGGAAAAAATAACAATACAATAAAAATAATAAAAATTATAAAATGGAACATAATAATCATTTATATACATTTATGTTGTACTAGGTATTATGAGTAATTTAAAAATGATTTAAAGCATATGGGAGGGTGTGCACAGGTTTTATGCAAATACTACATTTTATATAAGGAACTTGAGCAACCACAGATTTTGGTATTCGCAGAGATCCTGGAACAAATCCCTTATGGATACCAAATGATGACTGTATAAACTTAGAACTTCCATCCAGAATATCCATAAAGAATTCTTATAATTTTATAAAGACAGAAAAATTGACAAAATTGCTTGAGTCGACACTTCACAAAAGAAGATATCTGAATGGCAAATAAGACATATAAACATGATCATCATTTGTCACCAGGAAATACAAATTAAAGCCACAATAAGGCACCTCTGCACATTTGAATAGTTGAAATTAAAATGACTGACAATATCAAATGTTGATGATAATAAGGAGCAAGCAAAACTGTTGGGTATTTTTGGTGGAAGGATAATATAATACAATTGATACAATGCATTTAGTTCAGTAAGGTCAGCGGAGCAGCACTGTAGCCAGTACACCAAACTGACAAGGACGAAAAAACAGAAGAGGAGGAAAATTGATCAGTAAGCAATCAGTTATTGACCAGAGACCAAAACAGTAAGGGTTTGAGGAGGAAAATTGATTAATAGGCAATCAGTTATTGACCAGAGACCACAACAGTAAGGGTCTAAACCAGCATTTGTTTACATGCATGAGGACTAGGCAAATAAGCAAATATTTTTAAGGATAATGACAGCCAGGTGTCTTACAATGTGAGAAAGAAACTACAAATATAGAAATGAAGTTAGAACACATTCTATGATATTGAGTTGAAATTGGAGCAATTCATATAAAGTCATGGATTTCAATAGATACAGGTAGATAGAAAATTAAGTATTAAATACATTTGTGTGAATAGTTAGATACATAGATATTCTGAGTTCTGTCCACTGGCAGCAACCAGGAGCAATAGCTAGCAGCCAGATCTTGGTCTCTAAATACCACTCCATTCTCAACACAACCAGGTTCTTCCAACAAATAATTGATTCCAGGGTGTGTTAGTCTATTTTGACATCACTATAAAGAAATACCTAAGGCTGGGTAATTTATAAAGAAAAGGGGTTTAACTGGCTCATGGTTTTGCAGGCTGTGCTGGAAGTGTGACTTAAATAGAGTCTCTGAGCCTATTGGAGCTCTTTTACTATTCTTACAATGTTCATAAAAATTTGAAATTGTTTCAAAGTTTAAGTAATAAAAAACTGTTACTTCTACACAAATAAGAATGTTGGTAAGCTACAGAATTATAGCTTTTTAAAAAGCCATGAGAGAGCTAAGAACACAAAGAAACCTAATAAACCAAATTCCAGAAAGTGAGGACACCTTCCTAGATGAGAAGAAACCTACAGCTGATTTCACCTCTTGTAAAATTATGAGAGAAAAGAGAATCTACCATGAATAGGAGTAGTGCACAATAAGCTAAATTGTTAAGAGTCATATGTGGTCTGGGGGAAGAGCCCCTGCCACAGAGAAAATCTGTATGCACCACCAATTCTTTATCATGGAAACTCAATTATTACATGGGAATAGTATACCAAAGGATGCAGACAAAGCACAAAAGGTGAGAGAGATTTTGAGGCATGCAGGCCCTTCCCCAAATGACTGCTGAAGATTCAGGGAAAGACAGATAAAGTGTGATAAATCTTCCTAGAGACACCCTCATCAGTCACACTACACTGGTCTTCTAATGGCTGAGGGCTGGAAAAGAGAATGGAGAAAGATTGTCTAAGACACAAAAGAGCTAAAGTATGATAGGAGAGCAAAAAGAATTCCTTGGTGAACCAGAAAGCTGGCAATTGAACTGTAAAGCAGAGAGAAAGAGAGTTCAAAGTTCAGGAAGATGGCAAGTGGATTGAAGACATCTTTTGCAACTTGCTGGTCCTTGAGTCTTTGACCCTTTTAAGGGGAAGTCCTAATTCCACACTGAAAGACTTTGAAGTAAATGGTGAAACTGAATCCAACTAAAGCTTACACTGCCCAAATGCAACTCAAATACAAGTTACATTGACACAGTTCCCCATATTAGCAACCTGACAAAAGAAAGACATATACTTTTATAAGTAGGATTAGCATTAGTATTTACTCTTCATTGTCATGTCAATGTCTGACATACAAGCAAAGTTTATATGACAATAAAAAGTAATAAAATATGACACATTACTAAGAGAGGAAAGAATCAATAGAAGCAAATCCAGAGATGGCCTAAATGTTTAGTTCACCACTTATAAATGTTTTAATAAAACTATAGTAAATACAATAACAGATTTAGAAAAGCGACAACTTGCATGAGCAGATGGAAAATTTCTTCAGATAGGTATTATTCTACAAAAAAGAATGAAATGAAAATGCTAGATATGAAAAATATGATATTAGATATAAAGAGATAATTTGAGGGCTTAACAGACAGGACACAACTGAGAAAGGAGCAGTGACCTTAAAGAGAGACCAAAAAAAATTATTTAAACTGAAATTAAAATAGAAGGAAAAGTAAAAAAGAGAGAAGAAAGCATTTATGACATTAACAGAAAGGAAAAAATTATATGTATGATCATCTCAGCAGAAGTAGAAAATAATCCTTTGACAAGATTCAACTCTTACAATAAAACTTTCAAAATCTGAATAGAAGAAAACCCATCCCCTTTAAAATATACAATTTATGATAACATCAAAAATTAAATACATTTGAATAAATTGAATAAGTAGAATATTTTTATAATGAAAACTGAAAAATAGTATTTAGAGATATTAAAGATGACTCACATTAATGGATAGATATATAATGTTCATAGATTTAAAGACTCAATATTATTTATAAATCTGCTTTTAATCTATGGATTAAACTTAATCTCCAAATTCAAGTCGTCTTTCTGAGGAAATTGACATAATTTATATAAAATTTTATAGAAAAGGTCAAGATATAGAATATCCAAACATTTTTTAAAATAACAGAGTTGGAAACCTAGCATTAATCAATACAATAATCAAAATAGTGTTGTATTGTCAGAGGGATAGTGTTGTACTGACAACGAATTCTTGACAAAGATGCAAAGTACAGAAAGTTCAGATCTATTTCTGGACTCTCTTTTGTTTCACTGATCTATTTGTGGGCTTTTACATCAATAGCACAGTCTTGATTAGTGCAATTTTATAGTGAGCTTCAAAATCAGATTCTCCAACTGAATTCTTTTTCAAGAGCCACCATGCAACTATCTATGGAATTGGAGAAAAGGCAAATCTTCTAAAAACAACTATTCTCCTGTGGAGAATCAACTTCTGGCTTACTACTAGAGTCTGGTAGAGATCGAATGCCTAATAATGAGACACTAAGTGATCATAATGATCTACACTGGCTAATGAACTGATTGGCCAGCAGGTCAGAATCTTGGAATAAACCAAGTTGGAAGATTAGTGACAGGCAGTCTTGGGTCATGTGTGAATGTACTTCTCAAAACGAGCACAAAATCTTGACATATTTGTGAATTATTTACATAGTTATCCAAGGCTGTCTATTGGAGAGGAAGTCTTCAATAATCAAGTGGAGAAGGTATCTCATGTTGTGAATATCAATCAGGCCTCTTTTCTGAAAAACTCTGGTGCTTGTTTAATGGACTTATGTACAAAATGGCCACGGTGGTGGGATGAAAGTTATGCATAAGATCAACAAAATGGACTTTCCCTCCCCATGATTCTTCTATCTACTGAAACCACTGATTGCCCAACTGTCTATGGTAGAACTTAAACATGAAGTATCAGATTTGCAACCATTCTCCACTGACTGATTATATTGAACTTCTTCCACTATAGAGAGAAGATCAATTTTTCTCCACTGGATTAGACAATTATCCTGTATATGTGTTTGTCTTTCTTGACTGCAGTGCTTCTGCCAGCATCATCAAGCACAGACTTATGACATTTTGTTATCATTATGGTATTCCGTTGAAAATAGCTTCTGACCAAGAAACTAATTTTATCATAAAACAAGGATATCAATGAGTTCCTACTTATAGAACTGGCCAATCTCACCATATATATTCCTTTACATGGAAGCAGCTGCTTTTCCAGACCATTGGAATGGTCTATTGAAGACTCCAGTGCTAGCTGGAAACACCACCTGCAAGGCTGCAACACTCCCCCATAAGATGCAGTCCTTTCTTCAAATAAGTAAAGTATATGTGGTGTTTTTTAATTATATTGCCACAATGCATAGCTTCAAGACTAGAGAGACAAAAGCAGAAGAGGTTTCTCTGTCATACCCAATAATCCATTCATTATACTCTCACTTTCCATTCCCACAGTTTTGAGTTCTATCAGTCTAAAATGCTTCCCAAGGGAGGAGTAAATTCACATGAGTGCCAACATCTGTCCTGGTGATACGGAAGTTGAGACTGCCACCTGTCCAAATTGGGCTCCCATTGTCACTAAATTAACAGACGAATAAAAAGGGAATGATTTTCAGCTATCAAGGAGAAATAGACACCATCAAGGCAGAAAGAACCATGCCTGGAGTCGGAGGACTTTTTTAGATACATGTAATCACTTCAATTCATGTTAATTAAAGACCTCAGTAATGCAATAAAAGCAGGGTCATTTAGGGGCTTTAGGAATAAATATTTGGGACTTCCCACCAGATAAAGAGGCCCAGTATGCAGAGGAATGGCTGAGGGAAAAGGAAATCTGAATCAGGTAGTGGTAAATATTATAAATATTATTTATAACTAGTTCCTGGAGAAGAGGACTGTAGCAGCTATGCCCATTTTCTCTCTTGTTGGGGAGGTATTACAGGCATACTCCACAAATCTTTTCTTGTAAGACTAAGTAAGAAAAAAATATGTACTTGAAACCCTGGTGATCAGAGTTGATCAAAAAGCTTGCTATTCTAAGAAACATGCTTCCCTTTATAATACAGACATATGTCCACTAATAGAGTATGAATGCTCCCTTTCAATGGTCTGCCTCCAGATCATCACACTGTGGTCCATTAATACTCAGCCTCTGAAGTTTCTGAAGAATGCCACACTATAAATCTGAGGGAGACCGTTTAAATGATGCTGGTCATAAAGAAAAATCAGGATGAATCATTGTCTTAAAGAAAAATGAGTATCCCTTGCTCTCATTCTGAATCTGGATATATTTTTTTCTAAATTCCATTTCTATTAATGTCTACAACCAATCTGACCAAAGAGAAGACAAACTTGTTTTTGGTAGCTGCCCTTCTCAGCATCTATTTGCCTCTGCATTAACTGTGAAACTCAAAGTATTTATCTTCGTGAAGGTTCCAAAACTGGTCAATAGCAAACTTCCCTTCTTGAAGCAGAGCAGCATAGTAGCCCATATACTAGAAAAGTTAGATTTTTCTTAAAAATTACAGAATAAAATCTGAGACTTGCTGCTGACTGACTGGAAGAGAGGCATTAGCCTACTCACCTGTGTATGATTTGATCAATCCAAATTTTCAGCACGTCCTTACTCCCTCTGTGTTCCCAGAAACATCACCTTGGTAACTAATGCTGCTACGTGGTGAGAAAAGAGCAGGGAAGTACTGAAATAGCAACTAGCTCACTCACAGTGAGTGATTCAAATCAGCATTAAGTCAAGCCAAGGCAAGTCACTGCAGCACCAAACAAAGCATAAACACCAAAGTATCAGCGAAACTCCTAAGTGAAGAAAATCCCCTCTCAAAGATAACCATACAAAATTCAATTTGGTACTTTTTACAGCTTTAATGAGGTATAATTGACAAAACCTATGTATATTTAAGGTGTGCAACTTGATATTTTCGTATACATATACACTGTGAAATCATCACCACAATCAAATTAATTAATACATAAATCATCTCAATCACCTGACATAGTTAACTTTCTATTTTGGGGTGCTAAGGACACGAAAGAACCACTCTCTCAGCAAATTTCAACTATATAACACAGTATTATTAACTGTAGTCCTGTTGCTGTACATTAGCACTCTAAAACTTATACATCTCGCATAACAGAAACTTTGTACTCTTTGAACATCACCTCATTTTTCCTCCTCTTCCCGGCCCATGGCAATCACCATTCTACTCTCTGCTTCTGTAAGTTTGAATATTGGAAATTCCATGTGTAAGTGTAATTATGCAATATTTGTCTTTCTGTGACTGGCTTATTTCATGTAGCCTGATGTCCTCCAGATTCATTTATGTTGTCACAAGCAGAAGGATTTCTTCCTTTCTTAAGGCTGAATAATATTTTACTATATATATGTATATCAAATTTTTTTCATTATTTCATTCATTGGTAGACATTGAGGTCTTTTCCATATCTTGGCTACAGAGAATGATGCTGCAATGAACATGGAGGTGCAGATATTTCTTCCAAATACTGATTTTATTTCCTTTGGATTTATAGCTGGAAGTGGGATTGTTAGATCATGCAGTAGTTGTAACTTTAACTTCTGGAGAACCTTTCATATGGTTTTTCCATAATGGCTATACCAATTTACATTCCTATCAACAGTACAAGCATTTCCTTTACTCCACATACTCTCCAATACTTACTATTTCTTTTTGATAAGAGCCATTCCAGTAGGTGTGTGGAGATATGTTATTGTGGTTTTGATTTGCAATGCCCTGATGATTAGTGATGTTGAGGACCTTTTCATATCTTCTTTTTATATCTTCTTCTGAGAAATGTATATTCAGGTTCTTTGCCCATTTTTTTGTTGGGTTATTTGTTATTGTGTGATTAAGTTGAATGAGTTTCTTGTAAAATATGGATATTACCCACTTATCAGGTGTATAGTTTGCAAATATTTTCTTACATTCTTTTTTCTGAAATCTTGTGGGTACATGGTACATATATATGTATGGGGTACGTGTGATTTATTTTTATTATACTTTAAGTTCTGGAATAAATGTGCAGAATCTGCAGGTTTGTTACACAGGTATACATGGGCCACGTGGGTTTGCTGCATCTATCAACCCATCACCTACATTAGGTATTTTTCCTAATACTATCCCTCCCCTACCCCCTTCGCCCCCCGACAGACCCCAGTGTGTGATGTTCCCCTCCCTGTGTCCCTGTGTTCTCATTGTTCATCTCCACTTATGAGTGAGAACATGTGGTGTTTGGTTTTCTGTCCTTGTGTTAGTTTGCTGAGAATAATGGTTTCAAGCTTCATCCATGTCCCTGCAAAGACATGAATTCATCCTTTTTTATGGCTGCATAGTATTCCATGGTGTATATGTGCCACATTTTTCTTTATCCAGTCTATCACTGATATGCATTTGGGTTGGTTCCAAGTCTTTGCTATTGTGAAGAGTGCTGCAATAAACATATCTGTGTGTGTGTCTTTATAGTAGAATGATTTATAATCCTTTGGGTATATACCCAGTAATGGGATTGCTGGGTCAAATGGTATTTCTGGTTCTAGATCCTTGAGGAATCACCCCACTGTCTTCCACAATGGTTAGACTAATTCACACTCCCACCAACAATGTAAAAGCGTTCCTATTTCTCCACGTCCTCTCCAGCATCTGTTATTTCCTGACTTTTTAATGATCACCATTCTAATTGGCATGAGATGGTATCTCATTGTGGTTTTGATTTGCATTTCTCTAATTTCCTCTTTAATCCTCATGATCTCAGTGATGATGAGCTTTTTTTCATATGTTTGATGGCCACACAGATTTCTTCTTTTGAGAAGTGTCTGTTCAGATCCTTCACCCACTTTTTGAGGGGTTGTTTTTTTCTTGTAAATTTGTTTAAGTTCCTTGTAAATTCTGGATATTAGCCCTTTGTCAGATGGATAGATTGCAAAAATTTTCTCTCATTCTGTAGGTTGCCTGTTCTCTCTGATGATAGTTTCTTTTGCTGTACAGAAGCTCTTTAGTTTAACTAGATCCCATTTGTCAATTTTGGCTTTTGTTGTCATTGCTTTTGGTGTTTTAGTGATAAAGTCTTTGCCCATGCCTATGTCCTGAATGGTATTGCCTAGGTTTTCTTCTAGGGTTGTTGTGGTTTTAGGTCTTACATTTAAGTCTTTAATCCATCATGAGTTAGTTTTTGCATAAGGTGTAAGGAAGATGTCCAGTTTCAGTTTTCTGCATATGGCTAGCCAGTTTTTCCAACACCATTTATTAAATAGGGAACCCTTTGCCCATTGCTTGTTTTTGTCAGGTTTGTTGAAGATCAGATGGTTGTAGACGTGTGGCGTTCTTTCTGAGGCCTCTGTTTTTTTCCGTTGGTCTATATTTGTTTTGGTCCATGCTGTTTTGGTTACTGTAGCTTTGTAGTACAGTTTGAAGTCAGGTAGCGTGATGCCTCCAGCTTTGTTCTTTTTGCATAGGATTGTCTTGGGTATGCAGGCTCTTTTTTGGTTTCATATAAAATTTAAAGTAGTTTTTTCCAATTCTGTGAAGGAAGTCAATGGTAGCTTGATGGGGATGGCATTGAATCTATAAATTACTGTGGCAGTATTGCCATTTTCATGATATTGATTCTTCCTATCCATGTGCATGGAATGTTTTTCCATTTGTTTGTGTCCTCTCTTATTTCCTTGACCAGTAGTTTGTAGTTCTCCTTGAAGAGGTCCTTCACATCCCTTGTAAGTTGGATTCCTAAGTATTTAATTCTCTTTGTAGCAAATGTGAATAGGAGTTCACTCATGATTTGGCTCTCTGTCTATTCTTGGTGTATAGCAATGTTTGTGATTTTTGCACATTGATTTGGTATCCTGAGACTTTGCTGAAGTTGCTTACCAACTTAAGGAGATTTGGGGCTGAGATGATGGGGTTTTCTAAATAAACAAACATGTCATCTGCAGACAGAGACAATTTGACTTCCTCTCTTCCTATTTGAATGTGCTTTATTTCTTTCTCTTGCCTGATTGCCCTGGCCACAACTTCCAGTACTATGTTTAGTAGGAGTGGTGAGAGAGGGCATCCTTGTCTTGTGCCAATTTTCAAAGGGAACGCTTCCAGCTTTTGCCCATTCAGTATTGTATTGGCTGTGTGTTTGTCATAAATAGCTCTTATTATTTTGAGATACATTCCATTAATATTTAGTTTATTAAGAGTTTTTAGCATGCAGGCTGTTGAATTTTGTTGAAGGCCTTTTCTGCATCTATTGAAATCATAATGTGATTTTTGTCGTTGGTTCTGTTTAAGTGATGGGTTACATTTATTGATTTGTGTATGTTGATCCAGCCTTGCATCCTGGGATGAAGCCAACTTGATCATGGTGGATAAGGTTTTTGGTTGCTTTTTAACTCTGTTGATGATTTTTTTTCATTGTGATGCAGAAGTTTCTTGGTTTTATATAGCCTAACGTGTTTTGTATGTTTTTGTTGCCTTTGCATTCAGTGTCATATCAAAAAATTCATTGTGAAAACCAATCTCAAAATGCTTTTCCCTATGCTTTCTTCTAGGAGTTGTAACGTTTTAGGTCTTATGTTTAAGTCTTTAATCAATTTTGAGTTGATTTTTTTATATGGTGAGACATAAATGTCCAATTTACTTCTGCTACATGTAGATATGCAGTTTACCCAATATCATTTGTTGAGAAGGCACCCCTTCCCCCATTGTTTTCCTTGGCACCAATGATCAGTTGACAGTAAATGCATAAATTTGTTTCTGAGGTCTCTATTCTGTTCTTTTGGTCTGCATGTCTGTTTTTATGGCATTACCATATTGTCATGTTATTTTGGCTTCGTAATATAGTTTGAAATCAGGAAGATTGACATGTCCAGCTTTGTTCTTTTTTATTTAACTATTGATAACAAAATTGTTTTAGTGGTATAGTGCAAAATTTAGAAGGGCAGTCATGCATCAAAAACACACAAAACAAAAACATGTTAATTTATATAATAAGAAGAGAAGAGAAAATGGTATTATACTAAATTTAGTCTACCATCCTACTGCAGGGAAACATTACAAACGTATTGTCATCTATATTGAGTCATAATAATAGGCCTTTTAAATGTTAATAAGAAAGACTGAGAGGCATATAAACAATATACAACATTTGAGTGTGGTAATTCAGATTGCATTCCTTTTGAAAAGGCTTTATGATGCAGTTATTGATTCATCAAGACGAAACTGTTTTCTGTGTCTTAACAAGCCTGGCTTCATGCTACACAGACTTCTGTGGGGTTGACTCTTATTTGGAACCATTTCAAACTAATTAGCAAAAAGAGAAAAGGTGGTGTTTGTAAGTACCACAGCTCTGGTCCTGTTTGAATAGCTCTTCTCCAAAATTAATTCGGTTGTAGCCCTGCATGAATAATAACTTTATGGCAACAGTTTAGATAAATATATTGTTAATCAATGTCATCTTTCTGAACAAAATGCTGGAGCAAATTTTACATAACAACACAAGACAACATAGAAAAGTGAGTTTGCGAAGCTTTGAAAGACATAGTTTGCAGTTCAATTTTGTTTCTTTTTTGCAAATGATAAGTATTTATTCATTTTTCAATTAATTTATTTACTTTTGTTTATGGTGTTTTATGATCCTGAATTATTATTACGCAGTTGAATAGTAATTTCCAACCAGCCCAAGGTTCTGGGGCTGGGGGACCATTGTATACTCGGCTTAGTAGGTTTATGAGGATTGACAATGGCTGGGAACTGACTGGACAATGCAGAGCTTTAAATATTGACTTTTTTTTAATGGTCAATAGTCCTGTCCTTTTATTTTCAACTTTTATTTTAAATTCAGGTGGTGAATGTGCAAGTATGTTACATGTATAAATAGCAAAGGCATAAATTTGCATATGTTGACCCAGCCTTGCATCCCAGGGATGAAGCCCAGGTATATTGTGTGATGCTGAGTTTTGGAATATGAATAGTCCCATTACCCAGGTATTGAACACAGTACTCAACAATTAGTTTTTCAACCTTGGCCCCTACCATTTCCCTTTCTAGCAGTCCCCAATTTATATTGTTGCCATCTTTATGTCCATGAGTACTCAATAATTTAGCTCCTAGTTATACATGAGAACATGTGGTATTTGGTTTTCTGTTCCTTCATTAAGTCTCTCAGGATAATGGCCTCCAGCTGCATCCATGTTGTTGCAAAGAACATGATTTCATTCTTTTTCATGGATGCATAGTATTCCATGACAAATATGTACTAGATTTTTTTATCCAATCCACCGTTGATGGGCACATAGTTTAAATCCGTGTCTTTGCTACTGTAAATGATTTCCTCTTTAATCTTCTTTCTAAAGTTTGCTTTGGCTATTTTGGGTCTTTCATGACTCCATACAAATTTTAGAACTTTCTATTCCTGTTGAGAATGTCAGATTGACATTTTAATAAAGATGTATTGAATATGTAGATCATTTTGCATAGTATGGATTATTTTTAGAGGCAGGTTCTCACTGTGCCATCCAGGGTAGTCTCAAACTCCTGACTTCAAGTGATTCTCCTGCCTCAGACTCCCAAAGCACTGGAACTGAAGGCATGAGCCACTGTGCCTGGCCTATATTTTAGCAATGCAAATTATTCTAATTTATAAATATTGTATGTCTTTTTATTTATCCATATTTTCTTTAATTTTCTTCATCTATATTTTATACTTTATAACGTATAAGCTTTTTACCTCCTTGGTTACATTTATTCCCAAGTATTTTATTCATTTTGATTTTTGTGTGCTAAATTTGTATTTTGCAATTTCACTAATTTTTTTATTAGTTCTAAAAGTTTTTTATTGAGTCTTTAGGATTTTCTACATGTAGATCATGTCACCTGCAAACAGAAATAACTTTACTTCTTTCTAATTTAGATATCTTTTATTTCCTTTTTTTTTTTTTTTTTTTGGCCTAATCGCTCTAGCTAGAACTTTTAGTAGTATGTTGAACAGAAGTGGTAATAGGGAGCCTCCTTGCCATGTATGAGATCTTACAGGAAAAGCTTTCAGTTTTTCCACATTGATTATGATATTATCTGCGAAGTTTTCATATATTGTCTTTATTGTGTTGAGATAAAACGGATAGAACACTCAGACCAAAAAAGTTATAAAGAAACAGCTAACTTGAACATTGCTACATACTAAGCAGACCTAATAAACATATTAAACTTTCCACCTAACAACAGAAGAATATACATTTTTCTCAAGTGTACATAGAATGTTCTCCAAAATAGATTACATTTTAGATCACGAAACAAGTTATAGCAAATTTAATAAGATTGAAATCATTCCAAATATCTTTTCTGGCCACAATGGAATGAAACTAGAAATCAATAACAGTTAATAAATGAGAAATCTTACAAATACATAGTAACTAAAAACACACTCTTGAACAACCATTGGGTAAAAAGAAAACCAAAAGAGGATTTTAAAAATATCTGAAAACAAAATTATAAAAACAACATACCAAAACTTAAGGTACACAGCAAAAGCAATACTAAAGAGGAAATTTATGGTAATGAACACCTACATTAAAAAGAATGAATATCTCACATTTAAAAACTTAACTTTGCACCCCAAGAAACTAGAAAAAGTAGAACAAACTAAGACCAAAGTTAGCAGAAGAAAGGAAATAGTAAAGATTAAAGCAGAAATAAATCAAATAGTGAATAGGAAAAAAAAAAAGTAGGAAAAATCAACAAAACTATTTTTTAATTAATTTTTTAAATTTTTAATTAATTTTTAATTAAACAATGCAGCAAACTCGTAGCTAGGCTAACTAAAGAGGAAGAGAGAGAAGACTCAAATAAATAAAATAAGAAATGAAAGATGAGACTTTACAATGGATGCCTCAGAAATAAAAAGGATCACAAGGGACTATAATGAACAATGATACACCAACAAATTGGACAACTTGGAGGAAACTGATAAATTCCTAGCATCATATAACCTACCAAAACTGAACCAAGATGAAATAGAAAGCCTGAGCAGACCAATAAAATTTAAAAAGGTGATTTATCAAGAATTAAATACTTTCCAACAAAGAAAAGCCTAGGACCAGACACCTTCACAGGTGAATTCTACCAAATATTCAGAGAAAAATTAGAACCAATCCTTCTTAAATTCTTCTCAAAACATAGAGGTAGATGTACTACTTCCAAACATTTCATGAGGCCAGCATCAATCTACTAGCAAAGCCAGACAAAGATACCACAAGAAAAGAAAACTACATGCCAATTTTTCTAATGAACATAGATGCAAAAATTTTCAACAAAATACTAGCAAACCTAATTCAACAGCATGTTAAAAGAATTACACACCATAACCAAGTGGAATTTTCCCCTGGGATGCAGGTGTGGTTCAACATATGCTAATCAATGAATGTGATGCACCATATTAACAAAATAAAGGATAAGAAAATATTATCCTGATAGACGCAGAAAAAGCGTTTGACAAAATTCAACCTCCACTCATGATAAAAACTCTCAACAAAATATGTATAGAAAAAACTTATCTCAACACAATAACTGCCACATGTGAAAATTTGTATTTTATTTTGTCTCTGATAATTTCTTTCTTCTGGATTAAGAATTTTGCACCATCAATTACCATTATTTTCTAAATACTTATGGGGTTAAAACAACCCTAATATTTTCATATAAACCAGAGAAACTACAGGATTCTGATCCCCTGACAATTACAATCAAGGGCACAGAAAATATAAAGTATTTCAAAGTTACAGAGTCCAGACTGAGGATCTGCTATCACATCAGCAAGTGAGAGTGGGTACCATACTTTCCCACCAAGGACTCCTGTGACTCATGCTTTAGAATATTGCAGTGTATAACATTGATATGCCCAAACTGGAGGACTTATTTATTTTCCCCCTTTGGAGCCGGGACCCATATCCTGCTCACGCCCAACAGGGACCTTGCAGTCTAACAATGACTTACTAAAGATCTCTAATGTAAAAGCTGATTAGACTCTAGATAACAGTCACCACCAACCCCTATCCCAAATAACCAGAAACCTGTTGGATCTGAAATCAGCTCAGCATTCATTAGTATCATGACAAAGCAAAGAAAGAGTTTGGGCCAAGGTCTTAATGAGATAAAAGAGTAGTTATATAGAAAAAAATGTGTGAGAGAACCTGAAGGTATAAAGTTACAGAGATTGAAATTTTAAAGCTTATATACAGACCCGCACTAAATGGAAACATAATACTTACTAATTACTCTTATGTACTGAGTGCCTACTAATGGACTCACAGGGCTAAACACTGTAGACATACTGGCCCTAATTCTGACAATTTCCCTTCAAGAAAGATATTACTGTCTCAGGTATATAGGCTAAAGTCAGACTTTATCATCAAATGATAGGAAGGTTGGTGGTTGACAAAAGCAAAAAATTTAAAAGTAGTGCATACTGTGTTAGTTGGATAGTGTTAATAATAAAGAAAGATGTGATTTTACCTGACAAGAAGAGAAGTGGGAAGTATATGGGAGCTTCAGAATGCTGACAGATTCCTGGCTCTTTGGTCTAGTGTGGGAGAGCAAAAACAGTAACAATTAGTGACACCCACAAGGTAGGTGATTTCCATGGGGCAGAGTCAAGTTTTTTTAAGGGATTGTATGAGTAAATGTTTTTCAGAGAAACAAAACCAATAAGATGTTTACACATAGAAAGAGACTTATTTGAAAGGATTACTTCCCATGATTGTGGGAGTTGGCAAGTTTGAAATCTACAGGGCAGGCCAGCGATCTGCAAAGCCAAGGAAGAGGTGCTGATGTAGCCTTGAGTCCAAAGGCCAAGTGGAGGCTGAACTCCTTCTTTCTTGGGGGACCTCAGTTGTTTTTTCTGGAGGCCTTCAACTCACTGGGTGAGCCTCACCCACATTATTGAAGGTAATGTGCTTGACTCAAAGTCTACCGATTTAAATGTTTATCATATCTAAAAAGCATCTTCACAAAAGCACCTTTGTCTGACAGCTGTTTGACAAGCAACTGGATACCATAACCTAACCAAATCAACAAATGAGATTATTCATCACAGGAAAAAAGAAAAAAGATAATTATTTAAATATAGTGAAAACATGGAGTAGAGTAAATGTATATAGAATGAGCATCCTGAGTCAATAGATAGAATATGAGAAAAAAGAAATGAAAGAGAAAAGGCATGAAAGGATCCAAGAGAAGAGGGGCTACAGGAGTTTGCATTATGGAATGGCCTACAACGATAAAGATAAGAAGCATGGTGGATTTGACATTTCTCAAAGGGAAGGCCAGAGCCAATGAGGTGGTCCTCACACTGTTGGAGGCCTGAGCAGGTTAGTAGAGTGAATATTTCTCATTATTGAAATGGAATATTGTGGAGGCAACATTAAAATTTTTTGGTAAAGATCTTTTAGGAACAGAAAAGGATCAATTGCCCTAACAACGACTAAGTCAGTATCAGTCCCTCTCTTGTGGTCAGAAAGCCCTAAACTCTGTAAGTGAACCTGGGAAAGACTAGAGTTTTTCCACACTGCTTGAGTGAAATCTAGCAGCTAACCCAGACTTTTGTCAATCATCCACCCACACCTTTAAATCTAATTTGAGATGTTTACAAGATATTCCAGTGGGCATGTCACTCCACGTCTCTACTTTACATTTTTGAGGCTTGCCTAGCCTACTTCTCTAGAACTGGTTTATGAAATCTGTCCTACTGGAATTTCGTCTGCTTGTGATCTATGCATCTTTCTGGTGTCCCATGTGTGGCCACTGCTTCTGCTGTGGTCTCTCTTCCTAAATTCCTGAGAATGACTCTCTAGCACTGTTCCTTGTCTTGAGCCAGTCCGACTTTGTTCCAGACACTGTTTCACATAGCACCACAGTCAAGCATATTCTAAGCCCTTTCTGAAAATATTGCTGACAACAGGTTTAGGCATCAAGGCTCATACATAGCAAAATAAAACAAACAAACAAAAATGAACAATAACAAAGCTTTGTGCTCAGTCTGCTCTGTGGGACTATTTTAGCTGATTCTGAACTGCTAGGTCCTAAACCCTGCAAGTCTGCTGAGTCATAGTAACTGCCTGCCCAACTTGTTTAATCTTAACTACATCCTAGAATCTACTCTTATTGACTTCCAGAATCCCGTACTAGAAAGGCTCGAAATTTGATACCCTCATGATCCATGTGATAATCCACAGACACCTTGAGAAAGTAGTGTAATGGATTGAGTCAGACTGACCTCTGTTATAATCCTGCATGCTATTTGCTAACTGTGTGATGCTCAAGGCATTATAAAAGAGAAATATTAATTCTCAAAATGTTACTGTATATATTAACTGGAACTAGTCTCATGTTTGTGAAACGAAACTACCACACTGTGTAACATGTTAAACCTGTTAAATATGAATATGAATGAACAGAAATATGACTTTGACATCCCACTTGCATTTCTCTGGGATAAGAAAAACATAAAGACCTTAGTCTTGCTGACAAATAAACCAAAAATATTGAATATAATAGTCTTTATAGTAGTCAAACATGATAATTTGGGATGTATAAAACATGGAGAGATTATACCACTCATTTTTCAAAACATTTCCTTAAACTGCAAGTTCTTTCTCTTGGAATAGTATATTATAAGATATTAAATATCTGTTAAAACTGCTGATTGTAAAGCAAGCTGGAGAAATAGATTTTTATTCTTGTTACTCCTTTGCCCACTCCATTATCCCAGTTGATTTCTTGCTCCTCTGAGTCAGAAAAAGAAATAGTTTCTGAATATTCAAGGAGAAAAAGAGGGAAAAGCGAAAGACACATCCCTTCTCACCACTACCCAACACATTTACTTCTTAGTAGAAACCAATGATAGGCAGACAATCAATAAACTGGAAGAGCAGTAGCTATATTTTCCTAAAGCTATGGGCAGATATAATATACTTGGAATTCTGTGGGTTTCTTTCAGTAAGCCTTCTTCTATCTGAAATAGCATATAAGATGGGATTGTGAGTGGATAATTTTAAGGAGTATAGCGAAAACTTTTGTACGTGCTGAAATGGTACAATGACAAAACATATAGAGAACAAATTAGAGCAAGGGAGTAGCCTAGTCCAGAGAAAATGGGATGCCACGTAACAGGTAGAAGCTTGGACTGGTTAATGAACTTAGAATTAAGAGAGGGTACAAACAGAAAGCCTAAGAGAGAACCCTGGCCATACCTGGACTAAACTCTGGTGGCTGAAGGAAAAGTAAAAGGAATGACTAACATTGGCCTCTAATTCCTTCAGTTTGTATTCCTGCTTGGCCCTGCCTGGAATCCCATTTTTTATGGACTGGTGACTGCCTGGTTCTAATTGGCTCTGATGGGAAGGTGGAGGGCAGGAATTGGGCAGGGAATTGGCCAAAATGGAGGGAAGCCTGTGTCTTCCTACAACTCCTCATCCAAATTAAACAATTTAGCTTTTCTTAGGCAGATATGGTTTTGCATCATTTTAAGCAAGTTTTTCTGTCACCTTCTAAACCCCCACTTACTTGTAATTAATTACTCATCAAGATAGTCCATAAAACAAGCTATGCCAGGAAGCTTTGAAACAATAAAGCAATAGACACATTGTGAGTCACTAAACAGACAAAGATATTTCTACCTTTATACAATGCAAAATTCCAGAGAGCCCCTTCATCGCAGAGATTTTTCTTTTGCTTTCCAAAATCAGTCGGAATGTTGAGGGTCTAATCACTGGCAGGCACCCAGATAATGTCATGCCTTTTTACAAAGGGAAGGATATCCATTGAAGCCTTAATTCATTTTAAAAAATTGGAAGAGACCCAATAAAAACAGGAGAAGCTGTAATTTGATTTTAAAAAGTCCCAGATTTTGAATAAGCATGAAACAAAGAGAAGACATCTTGATAGAGTTCAAACAGGTTACTTGGACTGCTGAATTCCCCAGAAGACGTAATAATACACGATGGGCAGTATTGTCATTAGCAAGAGAACAGAACCAAGGGGCAATAATCCTAAAAGTTACCAGTGAGGGTCCTAGATCACAAAGACTTGGAAATTTGGTAACCAATGATATATAACTGCAGAATAAACAGGCAGTTGTGAGAGAACTAAAAGAATTAGTGATTCAGAATTATAAATGCAGTCTATATCAGGACTAGTTAGATCCAGACAGGGATATCATTCCAAAGAAAACAGGTTTCTAGGCAGGGCCAGGGCAGAGATTAGAACTAAAAAGTAAAGCAAAAAAGGTAATTATGTGGGATGATAAATATGATAATCTTGCTTTACTATAGTAACCATTATAGTATCTATATATACCTATGTATTTACATATAACTCATAGCATTATTTTGTAAACCTCAAATAAAATTTATTTTTTGAAAAAGCAATCAACCAGGAAATTTAAAAATCTAGACTAGAGATACAAGGAAATACAAGGAAAGGTAATTGGCATTGTCTATCTTTCCTCTTATTGATCCAATCTTACTTTTAGAATCATGAAACCAGGCAACAGATCCATATGTTCATTTTAAACTGAGTATACAAACGGTGTTCAAATGAGAATCTCCCACCCTAACCCAAGACTAGAAACTTCTACCAGTTTAGGAGCCCCTGGGAGGTCACAAGCCAGTATCTGTGGGTAATATAAAGTAGATACAAAACTCTTATTATGGAAGCTTCAGAAATAAGAGCTAGACATGATAGAATGAGACCTGAGATTGGCTGAATGTATAGGTAATTCAGATGTCATTTGGAAATTTCCTCTTCCTCAGTGCCCTAGGTTGAAATGTCCTTGAATCCTTACTGATTTCACATTTGGAGAAAGTCTAAGAACCTCTCCAATATCCATAGAATCAAAATATCCATGTCACCTCTACCTCTAGCCCCTAAATTCAAGCATTTCATCTCTGTTTAGTTTCCATATCAACCCAAAATCAAATATCCCAAGCATTTTATGATGGTCTTTGATTTACCAATGACTTGAGGTTCATAGAAACTGATACATGATACTATTATCATGATCTCCTTTCATGTCTCCTTTTTCCTTTCTGACTCTCTGTCTCACACAGAAGAAACAATTTCACCTTGTCTATTATGTATTATTTTTCTCATCTTTTTTAGAAGTCTTGGCACTAACTAAAACCAAAAACTTGTCAGTATTTTCCTACCTCAAGATGGCTTAGAAAGACAGTTTCCAAAAAAAGCAATATTCTCCCTAAGATGATAAAATCTCTCACCACCAGAAAAACAGAAAACTATTTTAGATTATTATTCTTTCCTGAAAATGATATTTGTAACTTATGGAAAATTTGAGCTGAAATTGGATAGATCATATGCAAGAAAACTGAAAATTGATAAAGGGGACCAATCCCTGAGTAAGGCAGCAATGTTGACACAGACAAGGTAAATTGTGCAACCTCAGAGAGGCAGAAATTAACCTCCAAAATACATGGCAGTGACCATTACACATTATTTATTCAAGCAGAGGACTGCATACCCAACCATTCTCCCTGTCAATAATAGAATTCATTCATACTCTTATTTAGGTCACAGAACAGTAACAAGTGAGGTTAAGAGCTTTGTAGGGTCACAGATAGAGGCATAAAGAAAGTAAGGAAACAGAGGGCTCAGCAAAAAAGGGCAGGGATGCAAAAACCAAACTGTGGGCCACAGTAAAACTTGCAATATCTTGACAATGCCTCGTGTACGAAAGATAAGAATTATAGAGAGAAGAAGCACAGAATCTCAGGTAGAAAGACATACAATTTGACCTTAGCATGTGTCCTTGATACACACAAGGATAGTGAAATAGGAGTGTGAGGTATAAGATTCGTGGATATTCCTATGTGTGTTCTTGTCAGGATCCCTGGTGTGCTGCTTCACCATCTGGAAAGCTCTGTGGCCAACAGCACCTTCTGCCTGAGTGTTGCTCATGCTCACTGGGCTCATTCCACCCACTTGGCCCAGCAGGCTACACTTGGCTATGGCTCCAGATCCCACACCTACCAAGGGTGAGCCAGGTGTGGAGAGGCAAGGGTTGTGTGAGCAAGCAAACACAGAGTCCAGCCACTGCACACAGTCAGGCATGTCAGCTGCTGGGGCAGGGTGGGCAGCTTCAGATGCCAGCACAGATGTCATCTCCATGCGAGGCTGCAACCGGACCTGATATACTGCACATGGCTTCTACTGCAGACACGCGCATCCAGATAAGAGGAACACAATGGTGCCCAAAAGCTTGATGATATCACAAATTGCAGAGCCCCAAAGAGGGTGTCACAACACTGGCTCAGGGACCCCCTAGTTCTGGGCTTGCTGAGGGCTGCAGCTCTTCTCTCCTTGTCACCTACAATGTGGCAAGCAGGGGGCATACTTCAGCCCTGTTTGTGTTACAGCTGTTTCAGTCCTATGATTCAGCAAGTCTCCAGTTTTTATCTGGTGTCCAGGAAGAATGAAGTACCCAAACAACTGGAGGGTGAGTAAGGAAGAGAGGAGCTTCATTGAGTGACAGAATGGCTCTCAGGAGACCTAAAGTGAGTAGTTCTTTTCTACAGGCAGGTCGTCCCAACAAGTGTCCAACATTCAGCAGAGAGGAGACCCAGAGTGGGTAGCTCCTTTTCACAAGCTGGTCATCTGGACAAGTTGAGGAGACCCGAACTGGGTATCTCCTTCCTACAGCTGGTCATCTCAACAGCTCTGTGAGTCTGGCTGAGTTTGGAGTTTTTATTGGCTTCAGAAGGGTAGAGGTGTACACTTATTAGTTCATCAACAGCCATGGGTGGGTCCGGAAAATGCATTATAAGTTCTCACTCCAGGCCACAAACTGTGCTTGGAAATGAAAGCCCAGCCCCCATGCTTCAGGTCATCCTTGGCTTGAAGGTGAGGTTTCACCAGGGATGTACCCCTTTCTGCCCAGAAGCCTGTCTACCTCCTGCCACCATCGATGATGTTGTCCATGGAACCCAGGCTGTTTGTGTCATGGGGCACGTGCAGGCCCATGCCAACCTGCCCTCAGCCCCCCTCAGCCTCCCTCACATGCCTGTCAGTACCAAAAGTCCAGAAGGGGGTGAGGTGTCAGGTGTCTAGCATGTTAGAGTTGCTCCAAGTGTGCACACCTAGCCAGCTTGTGACAGCACCCAGGCTCAGCCTCAACTTTTCTCCAAAATTAGAGTGGGCACCAGGAACAGGGAGAGGCCAGGGAGTGGGAGGAGAGACTTTTGAGCCTTTGGGGTCAGGGAGGACTACCTGGGCCTCCAAGAGTTCAGGGATGCCCAGGTCTGCAGCCATGGTTAGGCAGCTGCAGCTGCAACCAAGAGGGTGGGGTCCCACCCCATAAACTCAGAAAGGGGCAGGGCTCCTGCCTGTTCCCAGCTCCCACTTGTTGCGGGAAGTCAGGGATCCCAAAAAGAGGGACTGGCTGGAGCCACAGTAGAGGAACTTAAATTGTGAAGATTTCTTGGACATACATCTGTTCCCCAAATTAATACCTTTATAATTTCTTATGCCTGTCTTTACTGCAATCTCTGAACATAAACTGCAAAGATTTCGTTTTAATATGAACATTTATCAGTTCCCCAAATTAATACTTTTACAATTTCTTATGCCTGTCTTACTTTAATCTCTTAATCCTGTTATCTTTGTAAGTTGAGGATGTACATCACCTCAGGACCCTGTGATGATTGCATTAACTGTACAAATTGATTGTAAAACCTGTGTGTTTGAACAATATGAAATCTGATTGCAAAATATGTGTGTTTGAATGATATGAAATCAGTGCATCTTGAAAAATAACAGAATGACAGTGATTTTAGGGAACAAGGGAAGACAACCATAAGGTCTGACTGCCTGCAGGGTCGGGGAAAAACAGCCATATTTTTCTTCTTGCAGAGAGCCTATAAATGGATGTGCAAGTAGGAGAGATATCACTAAATTCTTTTCCTAGCAAAGAATATAATATAAGACCCTAGGAAAACAATTGTATTCCTGGAGGGAGGTCTATAAACGGCTGCCCTCGGAGTGCCTGTCCTATGGGGCTGAGATAAGGACTGAAATACACCCTGGTCTCCTGCAGTACCCTCAGGCTTATTAGGGTGGGGAAAAAATCCTGCCCTGGTAAATTTGAGGTCAGACCAGTTCTCTGCTTTCTAACCCTGTTTTCTGTTGTTTAAGATGTTTATCAAGACAATACATGCACAGCTGAACATAGACCCTCATCAGTAATTCTAATTCTGCCCTTTGCCTTGTGATCTTTGCTTTTGTCCTTGCCCTGTTTCCTCAGAAGCATGTGATCTTGGTTCTCCCTTTTGCCCTTTGAAGCATGTGATCCTTGTGACCTACTCCCTGTTCGTACACCCCCTCCCCTTTTAAAATCCCTAATGAAAACTTGCTGGTTTTGTGGCTCAGGTGGGCATCATGGACCTACCGATATGTGATGTCAACCCCTGTGGCCCAGCTGTAAAATTCCTCTCTTTGTACTCTTTCTCTTTATTTCTCAGACCAGCTGACACTTAGGCAACAGAATATACATTGAAATATTGGAGGCAGGTTCCCCGATACCCACTGGCTTTGTGGAGCACACAGCCCTGCCCATGCCTCCCTGCTGTAGTCAGTGTCTTCACAGTGGCTGCTCCAGGTGGGCTGCCACTGCCACCAATTCCCTTCTGAAGAGGTACACCTAACTGCTGTTAGGATAGGAATGATGATCACTCTTAACTGCTTCATTCTGACAGAAGGTGCTGTTTTGGGGAAAACAGCAGTCAGATATGTCTCAGAGGCCTAAGGGTCCCTGGTAAAAAGGGAGTCATCATCCATGGCTCCAGTTGCATGACTGCTTGGAGTTGATAATCTCTAGGTGAGAAGAAACAGATTTTACAAGACGGTTAAGTATGTGAAGGAAAAAAAATCCAGTGCCAAAGATAACAGAAATAAGAAGCAAAATAGACTAACCATTCTGAAAACAATGTTGTACCTGGAGCTGTTTCATCCTGATGAAAGAAATTGAATCTCATTTGGCATTAGAAGAGAAATAACTGTTTAGGTGAGTAGATAATCCTTTGGTTTAGTTTTCCCATAAATAAAAGCTCTGGGTTATGGGCACCCCATTTACCCTCATTGCCTGGTAGAATTTGCAGGATAATTGACCAGAATGAGAATATTGATCAAGACTTTTACATTACCCATTCCCTTTGTTTCTTCTGAGCTGTAGTCAGAGATCTCTGGTTGGCTCACAAAAAATAAGAATGGTTCTTAATCTAAAATGCAGACAAAAACTTAAAAACAACTAATGAGCACCTGTCAAATTCCTATAGTTCATTAAAAACTATCTTTTGAAGTGGATCAAAACACAACAATAATTGTCTGTGAATGACAAAATGTCTTACGGTAGTCATAGTTAAAAACATGATTGACAAAGAAATTTGGTTATTTCTGTGGTTTATAATAACATAATAACCCTAATTATGATTGATAGCATACACTCAGACATTAGAATTTTAGAAATCCCATACCATTTTGGAACATATGTTAATAATGTTTACTAAAATACAACCTGAAGAATAAACCTTATTTTTATTTCAACAATTCCTTGTAACTAAACATGCCAGATATATCTGTTTACCTCTATTCTGGATGTTCTGGTGGCCCTCTGTAGCATCACAAAGTTAGGGGTCAGAAAAGACTATTCTGAAGCTGAAATTTAATTTTGGAAAGCCTATCAAATATATATTAAAGATTTAAAACATTTCATATTTTGAAAAGAATTTCATGTTACCTTAAGTCATTTATTTACCCAAAATATGACTCAAAACTGTAAAAAGAAGGCAAAACCCTTTTCTCATTAAGAGGGAAGACTTAGCTTTCCGAACAATCTGTCTCTTGTCCTTCCCTTCTTTTTTTGGTAGTTTATTTACAAAGCAAACAAAAATCTTTTATTATTCTTTAACACATGAAAATCTTGTTCCAGAGAAACAGAGCCAAATTTCACCATTGCATTAGTCTATTATTAATGTCAACCCCAATTTTTAAATAAAAACTTATGGACAAATCTATCTAATCTTAACCAATTTGACCATGAGATGAGATTCTCATAAACCTTTTATAACCCATTACAAACTTTTGTTAAAGAGCAACTCATTGCCTTAAGAAAATTCTTTTTTGCTTTTATTCTAATGTTCAACACACAGAAAAAGCTAATAATATCCTCTTGAATAAGTAAATATGTTCACACAAAAAATTTTGTCAAAAGATTAATTTTTGCAAAACTTCCACAACTTGTTCAAACCTTTCATTTTATCTTATCTAATTTCAAACAATTCTTTAACTCTCTAAACAGACAGAAATTTACATTCCTATGCCTTCGTATAATCTTTTACCAAAAAAATTTACTTTCCTTACACACCTTGAAGGTAAACCTATTTTCAATAGACTCAATTACATGTTATAGTGGTAACTCTTAGCAATTTTTAATTTTGGCATAAAATTGGTAAGTTACCTTAATTATGTAGTAGGTGCAGATAAGATTTGACTCTTTCCAGCATAGTTAGGGGTGTGGTTAACTCCATATGTCCCCAGACTTTACCAAACTGTAAAGCAAGCAAGTCAAACAATTTTCAAAAGCCAAAGAAGCAGTTTATGACCTTAAAGAATTTAGCAAACCTACTTTCTGACCTGCATAATTTAGGCCATATGTCTACATTTTGAAGACATTCTTACATTACCAATAATATTTAAAGTTGTTTTTAATTCTCAAAGATTAAAGTCACATGAACTAAAAGGCATTACAGATTCATTTTTCTTTAAAAAATATTTGATCTAAGCCATTATTTTTCTTTAAGCCAATCAATTAGAGCTTTTTTTTTTTACATAAACATCACACACATAACACATATATAACTACACAGACAGGGCGAGGGGTGGAACAAGATGGCCGAATAGGAACAGCTCCAGTCTCCAGCTCCCAGCGCGAGTGACACAGAAGACAGGTGATTTCTGCATTATCAACTGAGATACTGGGTTCATCTCACTGGGGAGTGCCGGACAATCGGTGCTGGTCAGCTGTTGCAGCCCGACCAGCAAGAGCTGAAGCAGGGCGAGGTGTTGCCTCACCTGGGAAGTACAAGGGGGAAGGGAATCCCTTTTCCTAGCCAGGGGAACAGAGACACACAACACCTGGAAAATCGGGTAACTCCCACCCCAATACTGCACTTTAAGCAAATGGGCACACCAGAAGATTATATCCCACACCTGGCCGGGAGGGTCCCATGCCCACGGAGCCTTTCTCATTGCTAGCACAGCAGTCTGCGATCTAACCGCAAGGCAGCAGCGAGGCTGGGGGAGGAGAGCCCACCATTGCTGAGGCTTAAGTAGGTAAACAAAGCCCTGGGAAGGTTGAACTGGGTGGAGCTCACAGCAGCTCAAGGAGGCCTGCCAGTCTCTGTAGACTCCACCTCTGGGGATGGGGCAGAGCTAAACAACAACAACAACAAAAACAAAAACAAAGCAGAAGAAACCTCTGCAGACGCAAGCAACTCTGTCTGACAGCTTTGAAGAGAGTGGTAGATCTTCCAACACAGAGGTTGAGATCTGAGAATGGACAGACTGCCTGCTCAAGTGGGTCCCTGACCCCTGAGTAGCCTAACTGGGAGACATCCTCCACTAGGGGCAGACCGACACCCCACACCTCACACGGTGGAGTACACCCCTGAGAGGAAGCTTCCAAAGCAAGAATCAGACAGGTACACTCACTGTTCAGCAGTATTCTATCTTCTGCAGCCTCTGCTGCTGACACCCAGGCAAACAGCATCTGGAGTGGATCTCAAGCAATCTCCAACAGACCTACAGCTGAGAGTCCTGACGGTTAGAAGGAAAACCAACAAACAGGAAGGACACCCACACCAAAACCCCATCAGTAAGTCACCATCATCAAAGACCAGAGGCAGATAAAACCACAAAGATGGGGAAAAAGCAGGGCAGAAAAGCTGGAAATTCAAAAAATAAGAGCGCATCTCCCCCTCCAAAAGAACGCAGCTCATCGCCAGCAACGGATCAAAGCTGGATGGAAAATGACTTTGACGAGATGAGAGAAGAAGGCGTCAGTCCATCAAACTTCTCAGAGCTAAAGGAGGAATTATGACCCAGTGCAAAGAAACTAAAAATCTTGAAAAAAGAGTGGAAGAATTGATAACCAGAATAATTAATGCAGAGAAGGCCATAAACGAACGGACAGAAAACCATGACATGAGAAATAAGTGACAAATGCACAAGCTTCAGTAACTGACTTGATCAACTGGAAGAAAGACTATCAGTGATTGAGGATCAAATGAATGAAATGAAGCGAGAAGAGAAATCTAAAGAAAAAAGAAGAAAAAGAAATGAACAAAGCCTGCAAGAAGTATGGGATTATGTAAAAAGACCAAATCTACGTCTGATTGGGGTGCCTGAAAGTGAGGGGGAAAATGGAACCAAGTTGGAAAACACTCTTCAGGATATCATCCAGGAGAACTTCCCCAACCTAGTAGGGCAGGCCAACATTCAAATTCAGGAAATACAGAGAAAGCCACAAAGATACTCCTCGAGAAGAGCAACTCCAAGACACATAATTGCCAGATTCACCAAAGTTGAAATGAAGGAAAAAATCTTAAGGGCAGCCAGAGAGAAAGGTCGGGTTACCCACAAAGGGAAGCCCACCAGACTAACAGCAGATCTCTCGGCAGAAACTCTCCAAGCCAGAAGAGAGTGGGGGCCAATATTCAACATTCTTAAAGAAAAGAATTTTCAACCCAGAATTTCATATTCAGCCAAACTAAGTTTCATAAGTGAAGGAGAAATAAAATCCTTTACAGATAAGCAAATGCTAAGAGATTTTGTCACAACCAGGCCTGCCTTACAAGAGACCCTGAAGGAAGCACTAAACATGGAAAGGAACAACCGGTACCAGCCATTGCAAAAACATGCCAAAATGTAAAGACCATCGAGGCTAGGAAGAAACTGCATCAACTAACGAGCAAAATAACCAGTTAATATCATAATGGTAGGATCAAGTTCACACATAACAATATTAACCTTAAATGTAAATGGACTAAATGCTCCAATTAAAAGACACAAACTGGCAAACTGGATAAAGAGTCAAGACCCATCAGTCTGCTGTATTCAGGAGACCCATCTCACATGCAGAGATATACATAGGCTCAAAATAAAGGGATGGAGGAAGATCTACCAAGCAAATGGAGAACAAAAAAAAAGCAGGGGTTGCAATACTAGTCTCAGATAAAACAGACTTTAAACCATCAAAGATCAAAAGAGACAAAGAAGGCCATTACATTAATGGTAAAGGGATCAACTCAACAGGAAGAGCAAACTATCCTAAATATATATGCAACCAATACAGGAGCACCCAGATTCATAAAGCAAGTCCTTAGAGACTTACAAAGAGACTTAGACTCCCATACAATAATAATGGGAGACTTCAACACCCCACTGTCAACATTAGACAGATCAACGAGACAGAAAGTTAACAAGGAGATCCAGGAATTGAACTCATCTCTTCAGCAAGCAGACCTAATAGACATCGACAGAACTCTCCACCCCAAATCAACAGAATATACATTCTTCTCAGCACCACATCACACTTATTCCAAAATTGACCACATAATTGGAAGTAAAGCACTCCTCAGCAAATGTACAAGAACAGAAATTATAACAGTCTCTCAGACCACAGTGCAATCAAACTAGAACTCAGGACTAAGAAACTCAATCAAAACCGCTCAACTACATGGAAACAGAATAACCTGCTCCTGAATGACTACTGGGTACACAGCGAAATGAAGGCAGAAATAAAGATGTTCTTTGAAACCAATGAGAACAAAGATACAACATACCAGAATCTCTGGGGCACATTTAAAGCAGTGTGTACAGGGAAATTTATAGCACTAAATGCCCACAAGAGAAAGCTGGAAAGATCTAAAATTGACACTCTAACATCACAATTAAAAGAACTAGAGAAGCAAGAGCAAACACATTCAAAAGCTAGCAGAAGGCAAGAAATAACTAAGATCAGAGCAGAACTGAAGGAGATAGAGACACAAAAAATCCTCCAAAAAATCAATGAATCCAGGAGTTGGTTTTTTGAAAAGATCAACAAAATTGACAGACCACTAGCAAGACTAATAGAGAAGAAAAGAGAGAAGAATCAAATAGATGCAATAAAAAATGATAAAGGGGATATCACCACCGACACCACAGAAATACAAACTACCATCACAGAATACTACAAACACCTCTATGCAAATAAACTAGAAGATCTAGAAGAAATGGATAATTTCCTGGACACTTACACTCTCCCAAGACTAAACCAGGAAGAAGCTGAATCCCTGAATAGACCAATAGCAGGCTCTGAAATTGAGGCAATAATTAATAGCATACCAACCAAAAAAAGTCCAGGACAGATGGATTCACAGCTGAATTCTACCAGAGGTATAAGGAGGAGCTGGTACCATTCCTTCTGAGACTATTCCAATCAATAGAAAAAGAGGGAATCCTCCCTAACTCCTTTTATGAGGCCAACATCATCCTGATTCCAAAGCCTGGCAGAGACACAATAAAAAAAGAAAATTTTAGACCAATATCCCTGATGAACATCGATGCAAAAATCCTCAATAAAATACTGGCAAACCAGATCCAGCAGCACATCAAAAAGCTTATCCACCATGATCAAGTTGGCTTCATCCCTGGGATGCAAGGCTGGTTCAACATATGCAAATCAATAAACGTAATCCAGTATATAAACAGAACCAAAGACGAAAACCACATGATTATCTCAATAGATGCAGAAAAGGCTTTTGACAAAATTCAACAGCCCTTCATGCTAAAAACTCTCAATAAATTCGGTATTTATGGAATGTATCTCAAAATAATAAGAGCTATTTATGACAAACCCACAGCCAATATCATACTGAATGGGCAAAAACTGGAAAAATTCCCTTTGAAAACTGGCACAAGACAGGGATGCCCTCTCTCACCACTCCTATTCAACTTAGTGTTGGAAGTTCTGGCTACGGCAATCAGGCAAGAGAAAGAAATCAAGGGTATTCAGTTAGGAAAAGAAGAAGTCAAATTGTCCTTCTTTGCAGATGACATGATTGTATATTTAGAAAACCCCATTGTCTCAGCCCAAAATCTCCTTAAGCTGATAAGCAACTTCAGCAAAGTCTCAGGATACAAAATTAATGTGCAAAAATCACAAGCATTCTTATACACCAGTAACAGACAAACAGAGAGCCAAATCATGAATGAACTTCCATTCACAATTGCTTCAAAGAGAATAAAATACCTAGGAATCCAACTTACAAGGGATGTAAAGGACCTCTTCAAGGAGAACTACAAACCACTTCTCAATGAAATAAAAGAGGACATAAACAAATGGAAGAACATACCATGCTCATGGATAGGAAGAATCAATATCGTGAAAATGGCCATACTGCTGAAGGTAATTTATAGATTCAATGCCATCCCCATCAAGTTACCAATGAGTTTCTTCACAGAATTGGAAAAAAACTGCTTTAAAGTTCATATGGAATCAAAAAAGAGCCCGCATCTCCAAGACAATCCTAAGTCAAAAGAACAAAGCTGGAGGCATCACGCTACCTGACTTCAAACTATACTACAAGGCTATAGTAACCAAAACAGCATGGTACTGGTACCAAAACAGAGATATAGACCAATGGAACAGAACAGAGTCCTCAGAAATAATACCACACATCTACAGCCATCTGATCTTTGATAAACCTGAGAAAAACAAGAAATGGGGAAAGGATTCCCTGTTTAATAAATGGTGCTGGGATAATTGGCTAGCCATAAGTAGAAAGCTGAAACTGGATCCTTTCCTTACTCCTTATATGAAAATTAATTCAAGATGGATTAGAGACTTAAATGTTAGACCTAATACCATAAAAACCCTAGAAGAAAACCTAGGTAATACCATACAGGACATAGGCATGGGCAAGGACCTCATGTCTAAAACACCAAAAGCAATGGCAACAAAAGCCAAAATTAACAAATGGGATCTAATTAAACTAAAGAGTTTCTGCACAGCAAAAGAAACTACCATCAGAGTGAACAGGCAACCTACACAATGGGAGAAAATTTTTGCGATCTACTCGTCAGACAAAGGCTAATATCCAGAACCTACAAAGAACTCAAACAAATTTACAAAAAAAAAACAAACAACCCCATCAAAAAGTGGGCAAAGGATATGAATAGGCATTTCTCAAAAGAGGATATTCATACAGCCAACAGACACATGAAAAAATGCTCATCACCACTGGCCATCAGAGAAATGCAAATGAAAACCACGATGAGATACCATCTCACACCAGTTAGAATGGCAATCATTAAAAAGTCAGGAAACAACAGGTGCTGGAGAGGATGTGGAGAAATAGGAACACTTTTACACTGTTGGTGGGATTGTAAACTAGTTCAACCATTATGGAAAACAGTATGGTGATTCCTCAAGGATCTAGAACTAGAAGTACCATATGACCCAGCCATCCCATTACTGGGTATATACCCAAAGGATTATAAATCATGCTGCTATAAAGACACATGCACATGTATGTTTATTGCAGCACTATTCACAATAGCAAAGACTTGGAATCAACCCAAATGTCCATCAGTGACAGACTGGATTAAGAAAATGTGGCACATATACACCGTGGAATACTATGCAGCCATAAAAAAGGATGAGTTTGTGTCCTTTGTAGGGACATAGATGTAGCTGGAAACCATCATTCTCAGCAAACTATCGCAAGAACAGAAAACCAAACACCGCATGTTCTCACTCATAGGTGGGAACTGAACAATGAGATCACTTGGACTCAGGAAGGGGAACATCACACACCACGGCCTATCACGGGGAGGGGGGAGGGGGGAAGGATTGCATTGGGAGTTATACCTGATGTAAATGACGAGTTGATGGGTGCTGACGAGTTGATGGGTGCAGCACAACAACATGGCACAAGTATACATATGTAACAAACCTGCACGTTATGCACATGTACCCTAGAACTTAAAGTATAATAATAAAAAAAAAAAAAAGAAAATAACTACACAGACAGAGGAAGATACAGTAATTGTAATATTTTTAATTTGCTGGTCTCTTAATTGGATTACTGACCTCAGGGTGGATCCCTTCAAGAAACAGGGCTAGAAAAACATGTAGTTTATAGGGCCTAATAAGCAGGCATAGCCATAAGACAAAGACAGATTTTGAGAGGGATCTATTTGCTTCTAATTCCTGGAGTTCCATGGGAAAAAACAGGGACTTTTTTTTTTCCCCCAAAATGGGGTCAATGTTGCCTTCTCTGGCTTTCCCAAGGAGCCCCAGGCTATCTTAGGGCCTCTCATGTGTGCAGCAAGAGATGAGAAAAATAGCTCAGTTAGCTGAGGAGAAAAAAACCTTTTCCAGAAAAACAAGATCCACAAACAGAAAAGACATAAAGGCCTTTTAAATATACCTATAGCTTAGATATTCACTTTTAATTAAGCTGACTTTTAACCATAGCTCTCCTTTTTTAAGAAGTCCTTTTAAATCTCTCATTACCTGACCTTACCCATGCCAAATGGCCAATACTTCTGGCTCTTGAACTCATAGAGGGGCAGAGAATACAGTGATTTTTGTCATTCCAACAATGAGTTTGCACAGAGAGGGAGAAGCCAAAAGTCTAACAGGTAATAACTTTTAGCTTTTTGCTAGAATGTCAGGTTTCTTGGTTCCCTCACCCCTGCGATGGAGCACTATCAACCCTGAGTCCTGTGAAGGGAGAACAGACAAACAAATGTTGCTCCTCAAGAGATTGCCAAGCATTTTAATGTCTGAGGAAATTAAACCTTTCCCAGTTTAGGGGATGCATCTGAGGGAAGTATCCTGTGGTACAGAGATGTGATTATCCATCCATGAATAGAGGACAGAGGAGGAAAACTTTTTTTTTATTTCTCCACAGTCTGAGTGCCAAAGGAGTTCCAGTGATTCAGGATGCACTTGAGAGGAGTGCAGGCTGAAGATGATTGGTTACCCATCTGGAAAGAGGGGGAAAAGGCATCTATTTGTTCCTTTCTTTTCACAGCAAATACCTGGGGTACATAAGGGAGAAGAAAAAGCATCCCCTTTTTGCTTTCAACCTTATATCCCTGAGTCCCAGCAGCCTTTGCAGGTGCTACCCATTGGTGCAAGTGTGACCTTCACCCATGTAATGGGCAGGCCTAGTGGGTATAAATATTTACACTCACCTATGCACTGCCCTATCCTCTGGCTGTTGGTAAACTTTGGGTTCCCTAGACTACATCTGTGCCATGGATAAGAGCATGACCTCCTTCCATGAAGCAGGGGGGCACCCAATTGGCAGGAATTAGTCATGCTCACCTGTGCTGTGCCACTAGACTTCCACTGTCATTTGCATCCGGGTCCCTCAAATCTACTTTTCCTTTTTGAGCCTCAAATCGAAGCTTGGGACAAAAAGGTGCATCAGGAGAGTGTATGGACCCATTAAGTTAGTTCCAGGTGGCCCTCGTCAAATTGCAGCCAACAACCAGCAGGAGCAGCTCCTCTGTTGCTTCCCTATCATAAGCATGCGAAGCTGTGGGACCAAGCCCTCTTCAAAGAAGGGAGAGAAAGGGAGTCCCAGGAATTGGGGACCTGGCCTGATGAGGTGTCTCCCAAAGGAAAAATAAACTGAGCCCTCTCATAGAAAAACTCCCTGTATCTGCAGGACTATGTTGACTCCTGACATGGGGGAGGGAAAAACAACTTAAGTGAAGGGGAGGGGCTTGCAGGGCAGCCTACTTTTCAGTGGTAGGTAGGGTTTTATTCAAAAGTAACATAATGTTTTTCCAGGAGAATTTAAACACTTGGGTTAAATTCTGGAAGGCCTCTAAATACTGCTCAGGGTCATGTGAAAACTTTCCACAATCCCCCTTAATTTGCCTGAAGTACTGTAGAGAAAAGGGGACCTGGACCTTAATGGGGCTGAATTTACAAGACATCTGTTGTATGGGTGGGAGTGAGTCTGGGACCTGCCTAACAAGGATTTCTAGGATGGGGCAAGCTTGAGAGAAAACCTGGATAGGGAGGTGAAGAGAGTTGACTTTCCCACTGGAAGTATCTCTGGGGTTTGCTTCCTTCGTTCCCTGAAACTACCCCTTGGATCCTCTCCTGAGATGGCCACTAGGCGGGTTGAATCAATCCTACTACATGGGCAAAGGTCCAGGTTACGCTGCAAGGCAAAGAAAGTCTGCACATATGGGACCTCAAACCATTTGCCATCATGTTTACAGAAAAGGTCCAGTTGCAGGATGTTATTAAAATTAATGCTTCCTTTCTGAGGTCATGCTTCTTTTCTGTGCCTCAAGGTGCTTGACAGTAAATTGGCAACCACGGAAACAATAAGAAGAACATTTTTGTCACAATACATGTACAGATGTCAAGGCACACTTCATTTCATCTGTGCTACTCTTAACCTTCAATTTTATACTCCTGATGCCTAAGCCAAATGCTCATTCTACCCAGTAATATTATCTCTGTGGTTTGGAACAACACCCTTAAAATTGTATGTAAAGGAGAGGACAGCAAGAAAGAAAGAAAGAAAGAAAGAAAGAAAGAAAGAAAGAAAGAAAGAAAGAAAGAAAGAAAGAAAGAAAGAAAGAAAGAAAGAAAGAAAGAAAGAAAGAAAGAAAGAAAGAGAAAGAAAGGGCGATAGGAAAGACTAGAGATCCTAGTGCCAACACCTTAATGGGCTTTCCAGGATGGGAGCTCATCTAGGGGTCCTCAGGCAACACCAAGGTGTGGCTTGACCAGATTCCTTCAGTTGCCCCAGAGTCTTATTTTGATCCCACGTGATGGCTAGACCTCCATGGAAGGAAATTGGATTGGAACAAAGCCAACATTCCCAACACCCGAGGGTGATGGGGGTTTGGCAGTGTCCTTCCCAGCAAGGCTGTCCTCCATATCTTAAGTCCAGCAGCTGTGCTAGTCGCTTTTAACTGGCCAACAGACGCTCAGTACTTTTTGCTCATTTTGGCGATTGTGGAGTTTAGGGACTCTGCAAAAAGGATAGGAAATATCAAGTCCATTTTTATCCACTCTTCTGCAGATCCCAGAAAACGTCCCCAAAATGTCATGGGATCCTTGAGGTGTCACATCACCAGCCAGAAACCACTGTGGCTGGTAGTAACGTGTGCCTGAGTTATGCTCATGCCCGATGGGCTCATTTCACCCACTTGACCCAGCAGGTAGCACTAGGCTCGCACTACCGGTTCGGATCCCACACCTGCCAATGGAAAACCAGACACAGAGCAATGAGGGGTGTGTGAGTGAGTGAGCATGGGGTCCAGTCATTGCAGACACCAAGCATGCCAGCTGCTGCAGTAGGTTGGGCAGCTCCAGGCACCCGCAGTACTGGCTTTGTGCAAAGCTGCAGCTGGACCAGTACTGCAGGTGTGGCTTCCACTTCAGGCACCCGCTACTGAACAAGGGGAACACTGTGGTGCCTAGAAGCTTGGAGACACCAGGAACCACAGAGTCCCAAAGAGGGTTCAGCCTAGGCTCAAGGAGTCCCTAATTCTGGGATCCCTGAAGGACTGCAGCTCTTCTCTCCTTTTTGTCACCCGCAACATGACGATTGGAGCAGAGGGCATGTTTTAGACCTATCTGTGTGACTCTTTCAGTCCTACCACTTGGCACACATCTGGAGTTATTTTCCCAAGCCCAGGAAGAATGATGTACGCAGACAACTGGACACTGAGCATGGCAGAGAGGAGCTTCACTGAGCAACAGAACAGCTCTCAGAAGATGCAAAGTGGGTGGCTCCTAACCTGGAAAAAGCAACGTAAGTTCTCACTCCAGACTGTGAACTCCACCCAGAACTGACAGCCTGGCCCCCATGCTTCAAGCCATTCCTGGCTTGAAGGAACCCAACCCTTTCTACCCAGGATCCTGTCTGCCTCCTGCTGCTATCAATCATGCTGTCCACAGCATCCAAATTGTTCTACCCACGGTTGACTGCAAGCCCTTGGAGCCGCCCTCAGCGGCCCCTCGGCCTCCCTCCCATGCTTGTTGGCACTCAAAGTCTGGAGGGGGCCAAGGTGGGAGGGGACGGGCATGTTAGTACTGCCCAGAGTGCACACACACACCTGGCCAGGTCACGACAGTGCACAGGCTCCGCCTCAACTTTGCTGTGAAATCGGAGCAGGCACCAGGAGCAGGAAGTGGCCAGGTAGCGGGAAAAGGCACTTCTGAGCCTGAGGGGGCAGCTGGGGGCTTCCTGCTTCCCCAAGAGTGCAGGGACACCTGGGTCCGCAGCCACCATTGGGCGGCTGCAGCTTCGCACCTGAGGGCGGGGCTCCTACCCCACCAACTGGGAAGAGGGCGAGGATTCTGCCTATTCCTGGGTCCCACTGGCTCCATGGAGCACCACAGCCCTGGCCACACCTCCGCCGCTGCAACCTGCATCATCCCAGAGGCGGCTGCAGAAAGGCTGCCGCTGCCATTATTTTGCATCTTACATCATTGTGCTAGATAGATGCCCTTATCATTATGTATCATCGTGAAATGTTTCTCTTTATCTCTACTGAAGCTTTTCGCCTTATGATCTGTTTTGTCTAACATTGGAATAACTATATTTACTTTCTTTTGGTTACTTTCTGCACAGGCTATCTTTATCCATACTTTTAACACATTTTGTATCTTTAGAGTGAAAGTGTGTCTCATGTAAGCAACATTTTAAACAGACTTTTAACCAGTTCGACAATCTTATTCTTTTTTTTTTTTTTTTTTTTTTTTTTTGAGACGGAGTCTCGCTCTGTCGCCCAGGCTGGAGTGCGGTGGCGCAATCTCCACTCACTGCAAGCTCCGCCTCCCGGGTTCACGCCATTCTCCTGCCTCAGCCTCCCGTGTGGCTGGGACTACAGACGCCCGCCACCGCGCCCGGCTAATTTTTGTATTTTTAGTCGAGACGGGGTTTCACCGTGTTAGTCAGGATGGTCTCGATCTCCTGACCTCGTGATCCGCCCATCTCGGCCTCCCAAAGTGCTGGGATTACAGGCGTGAGCCACCGCGCCCGGCCGACAATCTTATTCTTTATTTGGAGTATTTAGTCCTTATACTTTCAGTAAAAGTACTACCGTAGTTAAGTTGCTATGTACCGTCTTACTATTTATTATGTATTTGGTCCATCTGTTTTATGGTCCTTCTTCTCCTTTCTTTTCTTCTTTTAGCAACTTTTTATTATTTTATTTGTGGTTCTTCTTTTATTAGTTAGGCAATGTTTCTTCTTTCTTCTTTCTTGACTTTTTCTTGGTCAAATAAATGTTTGATTTTATTGTTCCCTTTATTACATTTTAAGTTTTACATTCTATTGCTATTTAATGGTTATCCTAGAGATTACATCATTAATTCTTGACTTATTACAATTTAATACAAAATACTACTTTTATTATTTTCCAATATTACATAAACTTTATAACTTTTAAATTTCGCTTACATCCTACTTTTTTCTATGACTTTTATCCATATTAGTTATTACATGTATATTCTATTCTATAAGACATTTTGATTATTGTTTGAGTAGTAAATAAGTAGTGAATATTATTTACTCATATATTTACCATCTTGGGTTCTTCATTTAAAAGTTATAAAGTTTATGCAATATTGGAAAATAATAAAAGTAGTATTTTGTATCAAATGGTAATAAGTCAAGAATTAATGATATAATCTCTAGGATAATCATTAAATAGCAATAGAATGTAAAACTTAATTTTATATTTCCAACTGAAATAATTTTTCTTCTGCCTAAAGAAATCCCTTTCTGGTTGGTTGTTCTTACTACAGGTTTGCTAACTACAAATTCCTTCAGCTTTTATTTACCTAAAAATGCTTTTATTTTACCTTTCCCTTTTGAAGAATATTTTTACTGTAGAGAATAGAATCCTAGGCTAGTACAGGGTAGGGGTCTCTGTGTGTTTGTGTTGTCCCACACTGATTAGATGTCAACCCATGGACTTGAGAATTTCATATATTCTCTTTAAGTCATCTTTCAATCTTTGTGTCTTTAAAATTAATTTGTCTTTCTGGAGATAAAAATGAGTAAAATGTTCCCTGAAATTGATGAAACTGTTCTATCGTTGATTGAGATTATGGTTGTACAACTCCATGAATAAACTAAAAACTGTTGGATTGTGAACTTTATTTTTTATTTTTTATTTTTCTTTTTTTTATGAAACAGGGTCTCACTATGTTTCCCAGGCTGGTCTCAAACTGCTGAGCTCAAGCAATTCACATGCTTTGGCCTCCAACGTGCTGGGACTACAGGCATGAGCCACCATGCCAGCCTCCTTTAAATATTTTTAACTTTCTTTTTATTCAGGACTCAATGTTATACTGCCTGGCCTATACCTCCCTGCAGGCCTTTGGAGAGGGGGTGCCTCTTCCCTATGCCTGATGTTTGCTTCTCTGGGCAGGGAAGGAGCTTTAGTGTATAACGGCACCAGCCTTTCCCTACCCTTCTACTTCCTCATGGTGGTGGTCTGTGAAGGGGGGTGAGCTTCTCTCATTGGACTTCTTGGCTGACTTGGTGCCTCCTTTTTCTTGCTTGGGAGCAAGTCATCCACAGGGAGCAGGCATTCCTCTCAGCTTCTCCAGGGACAACTCTGTTCCTTGGCCTGGGGACCAGCCAGGGAGTACGTTCATTTGTGTGACTCTGTGTAAGTCTGTCTAGTTCTGGGGTTCAGCAGTGGGAAAGTACAAGCTGTCTCCTTCCTCTTTCTCTTTAGGAGCTTCTTTGCAGCTTTGCCCCTTCTTCCTTCCTCCTTCTCTTGGCAGTTGCCTCATCTACAAAAGCTCATGCTCTCAGATTGCTTTCTTGAATACCATAAGTTTTACAAGGCCCAGGACCCAGTCTTTGCAATGATGATGGGGGAGCAGTTTTGAGACCTCAACATCTGGTGCATAGGCCACATAGCTCTTGAAAAAGAGACAAGGAGTTAGATTTTGCAAAGCAAAATATGTCCAAAGTAACTGGGGCAATTGATAAGACCAGGCAGGGGAGATCTTGATCTTCATTAGTGTCTTCTGAAGTGAGCCTATGTGGGTTTTAACCACGAAAGTATGGGGAAAAATTATAATCATTGTTATGAATAGATTTTTATACTGAGTTATTGGCTTTTAACTCCTGTAGCTTGGGAAGAAGCTTTGAGCCTTAGACCTTGGTGGGATTCTGGGGCTTATGATGCCATTAACTGTAGGCAAGTGACTGTCTCTAGAATCAAGGCCTTAAGCAAAGGTGAAGGGCCTAAAGAAACATGGGATCCTTCTCAGGTCTGGAGGAAAACACAGGGATCCTAAAACGTGGCAAAGTCACGAGAACCAAGTGGCATGGCATTGCCAACCATGCTGGTGCAGCAAGTGATGCCTTGCTAATCCTGTCTATGCTCTTAGCTCACTAGAATTATTGAGAGTTTGGCACAGGGGAGTCTGGTATAAAACTAGAGCTATGCTCAATCCAATGAGACAAAGCAGTTCCTGGGGGAACCCTAACTCCATCCAGGCACTGAGACCTCTTTTTTTAAAAAAAGTCTTAATCATTTTATTATTTTATCACATGAAAATGCATTGTATTTGTCTGAACATTACAAATAATGACATATCATTGTGTTTAAAAGCCCAGTATTACTATATTATTGACATTTTTATCCATTTTAGCGTAAACTCTACATCCACCTGTTTGCCTCCGAGAGATTGCCACCTCCTTGGGGACAGGGACCATGTCTTATCTTTGTGTTGAGACCTTCTTTAACTGAGGCAGAAAATAAATTTAAGACTCAAATTTCATTGAATTTTTAATTCACAAGGGCAAGAGAGATTGATTTTGGACTTCAGTTTGTAAACTTATTTAATTTTTAAAAATTTTATTTATGTATTTATTTTTCCTAGGACTCTTTTTTTCCTTTTACTTATATTTTAAGTTCAGGGATGCATGTGCAGGATGGTTATATAGGTAAACTGTGTGTCACGGGGGTTTGGTGTACAGGTTTATTTCATCACCCAGGTAGAACTTTTTGGATGCTAATGTTTTCCTTTGAAATATTATAATTGAAAAAACCTCTATAATGCTTTTTTCTATCATTAGAAGATTTGGGTATTTATTTTATTTTACTCTAGGAAGATTGTACCTGCATTGTGTCTCATACAGACACATCAAATCATGTCTTATAATAATTTTCAACTTCAGATACTGTGTGGGCTTGGAGTAAATTTAATTGACATGCTCTTCTAACACATGTAGGAACTCCCAGGGGCACACTTTATATGGCCCATCAGCAGCTCCAGGAGATGCCCAGAGGCATGGGGGTTGTTTTGGAGGAACCTCATGAAAATAGAAACAGCTGTATGGAGGGATAGCTAACCAGGGAAATTTCTCCCAAGAAGAAAATGGCATCCTTGATGTGAACAGCTTTTCCCAAGTTCACAGATTAAGACTGCTACCATCATCAAACTCTTATCTTTGAATTTTTTTCTTGCTTATGCCCCTATGAACAATAGAAGTGGAAAGGGGGTCTGTTATGTGCACTTATGGGGTATACTTTTATTTGTAAAGGAGTTTGCAACCGGCCTTATACATGGATAACCTTATACTTTGATAAATAAAGAATAAAGACCCAATATAGGTGAGAAACGTTAAGGTACATATGTTGCTTCATAATCAGTCAAAAACAAAGCATTGTTTCACTTCTCTTAACCCATATCATGGGTTAAAGAGAACATCGCCAGGAGGCCTTCACTCTTCTAGAAGGGCATCATTTGTTAGGTCCTTCTTCCATGGTTTAAAGTTAAAAAAAGCAATGATTAGAAATGTATCCTCATGATAAGCTCTATGGCAAATTTTACTCTAAAGGCTACAGTTCACAACAGACTTTAAATTCTCTTGTGAAAGCTATATCGGGATGGCTAAACAGAGAAGTATCTGTGCAGCTGCTGGCACTTGTGACCTATGGAGAAATACATCAAATGAAGATTATAGAAATTCAGTGGTAGGGAATTGCCAAAGAAATTGCTTAGTCAAGTGAGTAAATTTTTTATCTAGCTCATTCTTTGATCTCTTTGATTTTAGAAGGTTTGGTTTATGGGGGCCTTGGGTAAAGAGCATATTCTGGACTCTTGGTATTATCTTCCCAACAGTGATAATAATAGTCTCCCTGGCATGCTGTACTCTCTCAAAGGTTTTAAGTGTTTGCATGCAGACATCTCTAGAACATCAAGTGAATGGTCTCCTTTCAACTGGAATGACAAGAGCTAAAAAAAAGAAAAAAAAAAAAAAGATGTGCAACAATGAGGACACCATAACCTACAAACAATGTGCTGAGACCAGAAACCCAAAAATGATGATAACTGAGAGTGGTGCTAAGGCCCTAAGTTTTGGTCACACTCTCACCTAAGTGGGAACTTGACCAAAAAGGGGAAATTGTTTTAATAAAATTCTGGGAGGCCATTGTCTTGAATTAAGCTCATGCACTATGCCCCAGCAGACCAAACCAAACCAAAATGGAGTTGCTTGTGCTAAGGCTTTAAGGAAACACATAAATTCTAGAACAAACCAGATTTTGTTTTTTCCCCTGCAAATCTTTATAGCAAACATTCCTAACAGCATAGGTATCCACCCCCGGAGGTTCCCATTAAATCTTTTAACCAAATCCATTTCTTCTCGCCTAGAGACCATCAAGCTTCAGATGATCATGCAACAAAGGTTCCAGCCAGTTCCAGGTGAAGACACCACCCATGGCCATCAAGAAGCTACTGTGTCTCCACCAGTTAGAGCAGGGCAAGAGTTCTGTGATCCTCAATAGGTAGGGACTATGCCTCAAGCCAGCATGAAGTAGTTACAGAAAAAAAACATTGGTCCTTCTGCCTCCTATAAAGATTTATGGGGATCACATCTTTCAGGGGCGAGATGAGGCAGGAAAGCACGGTCTGGAGGCAGGGAACGTAAGACCAATTCACACTTCAGCTGTGAGAGGAAATATCCTCTCCATAGGGCATACACTAAGTAAGTGACTTTGTAACTTTATTTCTTCCTCTTCATTTACATAGGGTGTACCCAAAGTTTTAAACTCACAAAACTCTGTAACAGGGCCTTTGAGACTCTGTGCCTTGCCCACTCCCACACTGTGGAATGTACTTTCATTTTCAATAAATCCCTTCATTCTTTCCTTGCTTTGTTTGTGCATTTTGTCTAACTCTTCATTCAAGACACCAAGAAGCTGAACTCTCTCCACCATTAACATCCTGAGTAGCTAGCACTACAGATGTATGCCACCACACCCAGCTAATTATTTTTTCACTTTTTGTAGGGACAGAGTCTCACTGTGTTGCCCAGGTTGGTCTCAAACTCCTGGCCTCAGGATATCCTCCCATCTTGGCCTCCCAAAGCACCAGCCACCATTGCTCTGCCCCTATATTGCTTTATTTGCATATTATATTAAATTCTATTTTAATCTTGCTGATTTTAGTTTACTTTTCCTGTCAATCACTGAAAGAGGAGTATTGTAATCTGAAACTAATATAATTATGAATTTCTCTATTTCTCTTTTTAGTTTGGTTACTTTTTGCTTGTTTTTTGAATCTCTTTAATTAGAAACATACACATTTATGATCATTGTGTTTTCCTGATGAGTCATATTTTTATCTCTATGAAATGTTGCTCATTCATCTCTGCTAATAGTGTTTGTCTTAAATTCTACATTGCTGATTTTAATATAGTAAGATATTAATATGCTTGCTGTTCACATGGTATATCATTTTTTTCAAGTTTATACTTTGAACTTTTCTGTGTCTTTTTATTTAATGTGTCTCAATTTCATCCAGTTTGAAAATTTCTGTCTTTTTTATCTCACTTGGTGCCTTGTTTTATGCTAGGTGAACATCTTTTAGTATTCTACTATCTTCTTATTAGCTATATATTTATTTTAGTGGTTGCCTTCAAATTCAAAATATGCATCTTTTACTAGTTGAGGCCTACCTTAAAGTTATATTGCATGGGCTGTTGTATAACACCAAAAACATCCAAGGGTATAATTAAGTTTTCTCCCCACTCCATTCTTCATGTCATTGTTGACATACTTTTTACTTCTACATGTCATAAACTATACATTGTTATTGTTTTTCTTTAAAAAGTCAATTACCTTATAAATAAAGTAAGAAAAAACTATCTTTTAAATCTAAATATTTACTATTTCTAGAACCTTTTTCCTTTGATATAGATTGAGATTTATGTCTGTCATAATATTCCTTTATCCTGAGTCCTGAGATCTTCACTTTACATTTCTGGTAGTGCAGATCTTCAGGCAAAGAATTCTTTCTGCTTTCATTTTTCTGAAGATGTCTGCATTCCTTTTTTTTTCTTTCACATATTTAACACTGTCTTAAAGAGTCTGTTACTCTTCAACTATCTCAGTATACTTTGAAATATAAAAGTATTAATCATTGTTGGAACAGTTATTCTAAATCTTCATAGGTAATTCCTATGACAATATTAGTTGACTGAGAACATATTATCATTTTAAATATATGTTAAACTGGTCAGGTGCTGTGGCTCACACCTGTAATCCTAGCACATTGGGAGACTGAGGCCAGTGGATCACTTGAGCCCAGGAGTTAGAGACCAGCCTGGGCAACATGATGAAACCTGGTCTCTATTAACAAAAATTAATTAGTCAGGTATGATGACATGCACATGTAGTCCCAGATACTCAGGAGGCTGAGGTGGGAAGATCACCTGAACTCAGGAGCTTGAGACTGCAGTGAGTCATGATGATGCCACTGCATTCCAGCCTGAGTGACAGAGTGAGACACTGTCTCACAAAAATAAAATAAAATAAATAAATATATGTAAAATTTTGCACTAAGTCAGAACACAACTAACAGTTTGAACATAGTGTTCACACTCAGCATTCAGTAAAAGAAACATTCACATGTTAGGTTGCTTTTGAATAGAAATCACTAATTTAAGTAAATAGGATATAATTTCTAATGGGTTAAAAAGGAAGAAATCGGAAAGCATTCTGAGATGGCTGAATAGGAACAGCTCTGGTCTGCAGCTCCCAGCGTGATTGACACATAAGATGGGTGATTTCTGCATTTCCAACTGAGGTACCTGGCTCATCTCACTGGGGCTGGTTGGACAGTGGGTGTGGCCCACGGAGGGTGAGCTGAAGCAGGGCGGGGCATCACCTCACCCAGGAAGCACAAGGGGGCAGGGGATTTCCCTTTCCTAGCCAAGGTAAGCTGTCAGACTACCTGGAAAAATGGGACACTCCTGCCCAAATACTGTGCTTTTCTCAAGGTCTTAGCAACAGGCAGGCAAGGTGATTCTCTCACGTGCCTGGTTTGGCAGCTCCCACATCCATAGGGCCTTGCTCACTGCTTGTGCAGCAGTCTAAGATTGATCTGCGAGATAGCAGCCTGGCTGGGGGAGGGGCGTTCACCATTGCTGAGGCTTCAGTAGGTAAATAAAGCGGCCTGGAAGCTCTAACTGGGCGGATCCCACCACAGTTCAACAAGGCATACTGCCTCTAGACTCAACCTCTGTAGGCAGGGCATAGCTGAACAAAAGGCAGCAGACAACTTCTGCAGACTTAAATGTCCCTTCTGACAGCTCTGAAGGGAGCAGTTGTTCTCCCAGCACAGCATTTGAGCTCTAAGAATGGACAGACTGCCTCCTCAAGTGAGTCCCTGACCTCCGTGTAGCCTAACTGGGAGACACCTCCCAGTAGGGGCTGACAGACACCTCATATAGGTGGCTGCCCCTCTGGGACAAAGCTTTCAGACGAAGGATCAGGCAGCAATATTTCCTGTTCTGCAGTATTTGCTGTTCTGCAGCCTCTGCTGGTGATACCCAGGCAAACAGGGTCTGGAGTGGAACTCCAGCAAACTCCAACAGACCTGAGGCTGAGGGCCCTGGCTGTTAGAAGGAAAACTAATAAACAGAAAGGATCAACATCCATCAACATCAACAAAAAGGTCATCTACACCAAAGCCCCATCTGTAGGTCACCAACATCAAAGACCAAAGGTAGATAAAGCCACAAAGATGGGGAGAAACCAGAGCAGAAAAGCTGAAAATTTGAAAAATCAGAGCACCTCTTCTCCACCAAAAGACTGTGGCTCCTCATCAGCAACAAAGCTGAACAGAGAATGAAAAGGAACAAAGCTGGATGGAGAATGACTTTGATGAGTTGACAGAAGTAGGCTTCAGAAGTTCTGTAATAACAAACTTCTCTGAGCTAAAGGAAGATGTTTGAACCCATCACAAGGAAGCTAAAAACCTCAAAAAAAGATTAGACAAATGGCTAACTGGAGCAAACAGTGTAGAGAATACCTTAAATGACCTGATGGAGCTGAAAACCATGGCATGAGAACTTCATGATGCATGCTCAAGCTTCAGTAGCTGATTCGATCAACTGGAAGAAAGGATATCAGTGATTGAAGATCAAATTAATGAACTAAAGCAAGGAAACAAGGTTAGAGAAAAAAGAGTAAAAAGAAACAAACAAAGCCTCCAAGAAATATGGGACTCTTTAAAAAGACCAAATCTACATTTGATTGGTGTACCTGAAAGTGATGGGGAGAATGCAACCAAGTTGGAAAACACTCTGCAGGATATTATCCAGGAGAACTTCCCCAACATAGCAAGGCAGGTCAGCATTCAAATTCAGGAAATACAGAGAACACCACAAAGATACTCCTCAAGAAGAGCAACCCCAAGACACATAATTGTCAGATTCACCAAGGTTGAAATGAAGGAAAAAGTGTTAAGGGCAGCCAGAGAGAAAGGTGGAGTTACCCACAAAGGGAAGCCCATCAGACTAACAGCAGATCTCTCAGCAGAAACCCTACAGGCCAGAAGAGAGTAGGGTCCAATATTCGACATTCTTAAAGAAAAGAATTTTCAATCCAGAATTTCATATCCAGCCAAACTGACCTTCATAAGTGAAGGAGAAATAAAATCTTTTACAGACAAGCAAATGCTGAGAGATTTTGTGACCACCAGGCTTGCCTTACAAGAGCTCCTGAAGGAAGCTCTAATCATGGAAAGTAACAACTGGTACCAGTCACTGCAAAAACAGGCCGAACTGTAAAGACCATCAATGCTATGAAGAAACTGCATAAATTAACGGGCAAAATAATGAGCGAACATCATAATGACAGGATCCAATTCACACATAACAATATTAACTTTAAATTTAAATGGGCTAAATGCCCCAATTAGAAGACACAAACTGGCAAATTTGAAAAAGAGTCAAGACGCATCAGTGCACTGTATTCAGGAAACCCATCTCACTTGCAAAGACACACATAGGCTCAAAATAAAGGGATGGAGGAAGATCTACCAAGCAAATGGCAAGTAACAAAAAATCAGGGGTTGCAATTCTAGTCTCTGATAAAACGGACTTTAAACCAACAAAGATCAAAAGAGACAAAGAAGGCCATTACATAGAGTCAATTCAACTAGAAGAGCTAACTATCCTAAATATATATGCACCCAATACAGGAACACACAAATTCATAAAGCAAGTCCTTAGAGACCTATAAAGAGACTTAGACTCCCACACAATAATAGTGGGACACTTTAACACCCCATTATCAACATTAGACAGATCAATGAGACAGAAGGTTAGCAAGGATATCCAGGACCTGAACTCAGCTCTGCAACAAGCAGACCTAATAGCCATCTATAGAACTCTCCACCCCAAATCAACAGAATATACATTCTTCTCAGCACCACATCACACTTATTCTAAAATTGACCATATAATTGCAAGTAAAGCACTCCTCAGCAAAAGTAAAAGAACAGAAATCACAACAAACTGTCTCTCAGACTATAGGGCAATCAAATTAGAACTCAGGATTAAGAAACTCACTCAAAACTGAACAACTATATGAAACTGAACAACTTGCTGCTGAATGACTACTGGGCAAATAATGAAATGAAGGCAGAAATAAAGATGTTCTTTGAAACCAATGAGAACAAAGACACACTGTACCAGAATCTCTGGTACACATTTAAAGCACTATGTAGAGGGAAATTTATACCACTAAATGCCCACAAGAGAAAGCAGGACAGATCTAAAATTGACACCCTAACATCACAATTAAAAGAACTAGAGAAGCAAAAGCAAACAAATTCAAAAGCCAGCAGAAGGCAAGAAATAAGTACAATCAAAGCAGAACTGAAAGAGATAGAGATATGAAAAAACCCTCCAAAAAATCAATGAATCCAGGAGCTGCGTTTAAAAAAAAAAAATAGATAGACTACTATACAGACTAATAAGAAAAGAGAGAAGAATCTAATAGATGCAATAAAAAATGATAAATGAGATATCACCACTGATCCCACAGAAATACAAACTACCATCAGAGAATACTATAAACACCTCTATGCAAATAAACTAGAAAATCTGAAATAAATGGATAAATTCCTGGACTCCTACACCCTACCAAGTCTAAACCAAGAAGAAGTTGAATCTCTGAAAAGATCAATAGCAAGTTCTGAAATTGAGGCAGTAATTAATAGGCTGCCAACCAAAAAAATCCAAGACCAGACAGATTCACAGTCGAATTCTACCAGAGGTACAAACAGGAGCTGGTATCATTCCTTCTGAAACTATTCCAAACAATGGAATAAGAGAGAATCCTCCCTAACTCATTTTATGAGGCCAGCATCATCCTGATACCAAAACCAGGAAGAGACACAACAAAAAAAGGAAATTTCAGGCCAATATCCCTGATGAACATCAATGCAAAAATCCTCAATAAAATACTGGCAAACTGAATCCAGCAGCACATCAAAAAGTTTATCCACCACAATCAAATCGGCTTCGTCCCTGCGATGCAAGGCTAGATCAACATACACAAATTATAAACCTAATCCATCACATAAAAAGAACCAATGACAAAAACCACATGAATATCTCAATAGATGCAGAAAAGGCCTTCAACAAAATTCAACATCGCTTCATGCTGAAAACTCTTAATAAACTAGGTATTGATGGAATAGATCTCAAAATAGTAAGAGCTATTTATGACAAACCCACAACATATATCAAACTCAGTGGGTAAAAGCTGGAAGCATTCCCTCTGAAAACTGGCACAAGACAAACATGCCTTCTTTCATCACTCTTATTCAACATAGTATTGGAAGTTCTGATCAGGGCAATCAGGCAAGAGAAAGAAATAAAGCATATTCAAATAGGAAGACAGAAACTCAAATTGTCTCTGTTTGCAGATGACATGATTGTATGTTTAGAAAATCCTATCGTCTTAGACCAAAATCTCCTTCAGCTGATAAGCAGCTTCAGCAATGTCTCAGGATACAAAATCAATGTGCAAAAATCACAAGCATTCCTATACACCCCTAACAGACAGACAGCCAAATCATGAATGAACTCCCATTCACAACTGCTACAAAGAAAATAAAATACCTAGGAATACAACTTACAGGGGATGTGAAGGACTTCTTCAAGGAGAACTACAAACCACTGCTCAAGGAAATAAGAGAGGACACAAACAACTGGAAAAACATTCCATGCTCATGGATAGGAAGAGTCAATATCATGAAAATGGACATACTGCCCAAAGTAATTTATAAATTTGACATTATCCCCAATAAGCTACCATTGACATTCTTCACAGAATTAGGAAAAACTAATTTAAATTTCCTATGGAACCTGAAAAGAGCCCACATAGCCAAGACAATCCTAAGCAAAAAGAACAAAGTTCGAGGCATCATGCTAACTGACTTCAAACTGTACTAAAAGGCTACATTAAGCAAAACAGCATGGTATTGGTACCAAAACAGATATATAGACCAATGGAACAGATCAGAGACCTCAGAAATAACACCACACATTTACAACCATCTGATCTTTCACAAACCTGACAAAAACAAGAAATGGGGAAAGGATTCCCTGTTTAATAAATGATGTTCAGAAAACTGGCTAATCATGTGCAGAAAACTGAAACTGGACCCCTTCCTTACACCTTATACAAAAACTAACTCATGATGGATTAAAGACTTAAACCTAAGACCTAAAACCACAACAACCCTAGAAGAAAACCTAGGCAATACCATTCAGGAGTCATGGGCAAAGACTTCATTACTAAAACACCAAAAGCAATGGCAACACAAGCCAAAATTGACAAATGGGATCTAATTAAACTAAAGAGCTTCTGCACAGCAAAAGAAACTATCATCAGAGTGAACAGGCAACCTACAGAGTGAGAGAAAATTTTCGCAATCTATCCATCTGACAAAGGGCTAATATCCAGAATCTACAAACAACTTAAACAAATTTACAAGATAAAAACAAATAACCCCATCAAAAAATGGACAGAGGATATGAACAGACACTTCTCAAAAGAAGACATTTATGCAGCCAACAAACATATGAAAACAAGCTCATCATCACTTGTCATTAGAGAAATGCAAATCAAAACCACAGTGAGATACCATCTCATGCCAGTTAAAGTGGCAATCATTAAAAAGTCAGGAAACAACAGATCCTGGAGAGGATGTGGAAAAATAGGAACGCTTTTACACTACTGGTGGGAGTGTAAATTAGTTCGGCCACTGTGGAAGACAGTGTGGTGATTCCTCAAGGATCTAGAACTAGAAATACCATTTGACCCAGCAATCCCATTACTGGGTATATACCCAAAGGATTATAAATCATTCTACTCTAAAGACATATTCACACATATGTTTATTGTGGCACTGTTCACAATAGCAAAGACTTGGAACCAACCCAAATGACGATCAGTGATAGACTGGATAAAGAAAACGTGACACATAACACAGAATACCATGCAGCCATGAAAAAGGATGAGTTCATGTCCTTTGCAGGGACATGGATGAAGCTGGAAAACTTCATTCTCAGCAAACTAACACAAGAACAGAAAACAAAACACCACGTTTTCACTCATAAGTGGAGTTGAACAGTGAGAACACACGGACACAGGGAGGGGAACATCACACACTGGGGCCTGTTGGGGGCGGTGGGGGGCTAGGGGAGTGACAGTATTAGGAGAAATACCTAATGTAGATGACGAGTTGATGGGTGCAGCAAAGCACTATTGCACGTGTATACCTATGTAACAAACCTGCATGTTCTACACTTGTATCCCAGAACTTAAAGTATAATAAAAATAAATAAATAAACAAAAAATCTAAAATTCATATGGAGCCCCCAAAAAATGCCCAAGTGGCCAAAGCAATTCTAAGCAAAAACAACAAAGCTGGAGGGACCCCTTTTCCAGGCTTCAAATTATATTAAAAGTCTCTAAGAACTAAAAACACGTGGTATTGGCATAAAAAATAGACACATAAGTCAATGGAACAGAATAGAGAACACAAAAAAAGAGCTACATATTTACAACCAATTGATCTTTGACAGATTTGATGAGAACACACGCTGGGGAAAGGACACATTGTTGAATAAATGGTACTTAGAAAATTAGATAGCCATTTGCAGAAGAATGAAACTGGACCCCTATCTCTCAACAGTAACACAAATTAACTCAAAATGGATTAAAGACCTAAACATAAAAGGTAAAACAATAAAAATCCTAGAATAATACCTAGAAAAAACTCTACTGGACATTGGCCTAAGCAAAGAATTTATGACCAAGTCCTCAAAAGCAAATACAACAAAGACAAAAACAGACAAATGTGACTATATTAAACTAAAACTCTTCTGCCCAGCAAAGGAAATAATCAACAGAATAAAGACACAATCTGCAGGATGGGTGAAAATATTTGCAAACTATTCATGTGACAAAGGTCTAATATCCAGAATATATAAGGAACTCAAACAACTGAACAACTAAAACAATGAATGATATCATTAATAAGTGACCAAAGGATATGAATAGATATTTTTCAAAAGAAGACACACAGGTATATGAAATAATATTCAGCATCCGTAATCATCAGGGAAATGCAAATTAAAATCACAATGTTATATCATCTTGACCCAGTCAGAATAGCTATTATTACGCACTTTGGGAGGCTGAGGCAGGTGTATCACCTGATGTCAGGAGTTTGAGACGAGCCTGCCCAACATGGAAAAACCCCATCTGTACTAAAAAATACAAAAATTAGCCAGGCATGGTAGCACGTACCTGTAGTCCCAGCTACTCAGGAGGCTGAGGGAGGAGAATCGCTTGACCCGGGAGGCAAAAGTTACAGTGAGACAAGATCACCCCAACTGCACTTCAGCCTGGAAGACAAAGTGAGACTCTGTCTCAAAAAAATAAAAATAAATTTAAAAATAACAGATTTTGGCAAGAACGCAGGGATGAGGGAACTCATATACTGTTGGTGGGAATGTAAATTACTAAAACCTCTATGGAAAACACTATGGAGATTTCTCAAAGAACTGAAGATAGAACTGCTATTTCATCCAGCAATCCCGCTATTGGGTATCTACCCAAAGGAAAAGAAATCTATACATCAAGAAGATACCTGCACTCATATGTTTATTACTGCTCTATTCACAATAACTAAGGTATGGAATAAACCTAAGTGTCCATCAACAGCTGATTGGAGAAATAAAATGTGGCATATATACACAATGGAACACTATTCAGCCATAAAAAAGAATGAAATCACATTTTTGGTAGCAACATGGATGACACTGAAGGCTTTAGAGTCAGACACAGAAAGACAAATATCACATATTCTCACTTACAAGTGGGAGCTATTAATAAATAATGTATACCAATGGGTATCAGGTATGGAATGATACACAACGGAGACTCAGAAGGGTGAGGGGGTTGGAATGAGTGGATGATGAGAAATCACTTAATGATTATGATGTACATTATTAGGGTGATACCTTAAAACCCCTGACTTCACCGCTATGAAATCTATGCGTGTAACAAAATTGTACTTGTACCGAATACATTTCTACAAATAAAAAGAGATGCCTGATAATAAGACACTAAGTGACCATAAAAATACACACTAGGCCCATTAACATGAGCTGATGGGTTTGTCAGCTGGTCAGAATCTTAGCATAAATCAAATTGAAAGGTTAGTGAAAGGAAGTCTGGGAAATGTGTTAATATAACTTTCAGAATGAGCACAAAGTATGACACAGTCATGAATTATTTACATCATTATACAAAGTTGCCTTTTGGAGAGGACGCTTTCTATGGTCGAATGGACAACGTGCCCCATCCTGTGAGTGTCAGCCACTTTTTGAGTAACTCCGGTGCTTGTTTAATGGACTCATGTACAAAACAGCCATGGTAATGAGCTGAAGGTTATGTATGAGGTCAACAAAATGGATTTTCTCTTCCCACAGCTTCTCTGCCTGCTGAAACCACTCATTGCCCAAATGTCAATGATAGCGATGATACATTAAGTCCCAGATTGGCACGCATTCTCTACTGATTGATTATACTGGACCTCTTCCACCATAGAGAGACAAGAGCTTTTTTTTCCACTGGATTGGACAATTATCCTATATACGAATATGCCTTCCTTGGCTGCAGTGCTTCTGCCAGCATCATCAAGCACAGACATATGACAACATTTGTATTGTCATTATGCTATTCTGTGCAAAGTGGTTTCTGATCAAGGAACTAATTTTACCACAAAAAAAGTACAGTGAAGAACTCCTACTTAGGGAATTGACCAATATTACTATATATATATATATTTCTTTACATAGAAGCAGCTGCCTATCTAGATCATTGGAATATCCTACTAAAAACATGTTGCTACTTGAAAAGCACCATCTGCAAGGCTGAAAAAACTCCATAAAATGCAGTCCTTTATTTGAATCAATGATTATATGTGGTGCTTTTTAGTTTTGTGACCAAAATGCATAATTTCAAGACTAGAGAGATAAAAGTGGGAGTGGTTTCTTTTACTATCATATTCAACAATCTATTTATTATATACTCTTGTTTCTCACTCCCATGAGTCTGAGGTCTGTCAGTCTAAAAGGCTTCCCAAGAAACGAGTGACTTCATGTAAGTAGGCAACACTGTCCTGGTGACATGGAAGTTGAGACTGCCACCTGGACAAGTTAGGCCCCCAGTGCCACTGAATCAACCGGTCAATAAAAAGGGATTGATTCTAGCTATCAAGGGGAAATAAACACCATCAAAGAAGAAAGAATTATGCCTAGAAACCAAGGAGTTCTCTGAGAAACATCTAATTACTTCAAGTTCAGTAGTAATTAATTAAAGACCACAGGAATGCAATGAAGGCAGGGTCACTAAAGACTCAGATGCTTTAGGAATTAAGGTTTGAGTCTTCCCACCAGATAAAAAACAATCCCAACATAGGAATGGCTGAGGGAAAAGGGAATCTGGAGCAGGAGGTATTAAGTGTAACTACTATTTACAGCTTACTGAAAAGAGGACTGTAGCAGCTATGCCTATTTTCCCTCTTGTTGAGGAGGAATTACAAGCATCCTCCACATAATCTCTTCTTGGGGGACTAAGTAAAAATAAAAATGTATAGCTGAAACACTGGTAATCAGAGCTGACCAGAAATTTTGCTATTCTAAGAAACATACTCCTTACAATATAGACAGATGTCCCCTAGTAGAGTACGAATGTGTCTTTTCTGTAATAACCTGCCTCCACATCATCACCCTGCAGTCCATTGACAGCCTCTGAAGAAGACAGCACTATAAATCTGAGGAAGATCAGTTTAAATGATGCTGACCATAAGGAAAAATCAGGACGAATCATTATCTCATTGTCTTAAAGATAAATTAGTATCCTTTGCTCTTATCCTGAATGTGGACATACTTTCCCTAAGTTCCATTTCTGTTAGTAGCTACAACCAAGCTGACAAAAGAGAAAGCAAACTTATTTTCTTTATCTGCCTTTCCCAGGATCTATCTGCCTGTAAACTAATTATGAGACTCAAGATGTCTGTCTTAATGAACTTTCCCAAAGAAGTTGGGAAGAAGCTAGTAGCAAACTTCCGTTCTTGACACAAAAGAGGAGCCAATAAAAAGGAAAATAAGATTTTTTTAAAATTACGGAATAGAACCTGGGACTGATACTGACCAATTGGAAGAGAAGTATTTGACTAATCATCCAAATATGACTTAATCAATCCAGATTTTTAACATGTCCTTGCTCCCTCCAATTTCTCAGAAACACCACCTTGGTAACCAATGCTGCTATGAGGTGAGAAAAGAGCAGGACAGAACTGAAGTAACAACCAGCTCTCTCACAGTGAGTGATTCACATCAGTATAAGTCAAGCCAAGGCAAGTCACTGCAGCAATAAACTAGTAGCATGAACATCAAAATATCAGTGAAACTCCTAAGTGAAGGAAATCTCCTCTCAAAGATAACCTTACAGAATTCAATTTGGTTCTTTCTACAGTTTCATTGTGGTATAATTGACACAAAACCTGTGTGTATTTAAGGCATACAACTTGACATTCTGATATACATATATACTATGGAATAATCACCACAATCAAGCTAATTAACATGTAAATCACCTCAATCAATCCCCTCACATAGTTATCTTTTTCTTTTGGGTGAACAAAAACAAATAAGCACTACCCTCTCAGCAAATTTCAAGTACACAATACAGTATTGCTAACTACAGTTACATTGCTCTAAATCTTACTCATCTTGCACCACTGAAAATTTGTGCCCTTTGTTCAACATCAACCTGTTTCCTCCTTTTTCCAGCCCCTGGCAAACACCAATCTACCCTCGGCCTCTGAGAGAGCAAGATAAAGCTGAAGTAGCAACCAGCTCACTCACAGTGGGTGATTCACATCAGCAACATCAAGACAAGACAAGGTAAGTCACTGCAGCAATAAACAGCAGCATGAACACCAAAGTATCAGTCAAACTTCTAAGTGAAGGAAATCCCCTCTCAAAGATCACCTTACAAAGTCCAGTTTGATATATCAAGCTTGAATATTTGAAACTACACATATAAATGTGATTATGCAGTATTTGTCTTTCTCTGACTGGCTTATTTCACTTAGCATAATGTCCTCCAGTTTCATCCATGTTGCCACAAATGGCAGGATTTTTTTCTGTTTTAAGGCTGAATAATACTTCATTGTATATATACACCATATTTGCTTTTTCCATTCATTCATTGCTGGACATTTAGATTTTTTTCCATATCTTCACCACTGTGAATACTGATGCATTGAACATGGGGGTGCAAATATCTCTTCAACATACTGATATTATTGCCTTTGGATATAGTCAGAAGTGTAATTGCTGGATCATAAGGCAATTGTATTGTTAATTTCTTGAGGAACCTCCTTACTGTTCCATAACAGCTGTACCAAGGTACATTCCCACCAACAGTATACAAGCATTTTCTTTACATTCTCTCCAACATTTGTTATTTCTTTTTTATGATAGCCATTAGAACATGTGTAAGATAATATGCTATTGTGGCTTTGATTTGCATTTCCCTGATGATTAGTGGTGTTGAGAACTTTTTCATATGCCTCTTAGCCGCTTGCATGTCTTCTTTTGAAAAATGTATATTCAGGCTCTTTACTCATTTTTTAATTGAGTTTTTTGGCATTCTGCTCTTGAGTTGAATGAGTTCCTTATATATTTTGAATATGAATCCCTCATTAGAAATAGGACTTGCCAATATTTTCTTCCATTCCATATATTGACTTTTCACTTGAATATTTCCTTGGCTGCACAGAAGCTTCTTAATTTGATGTAGCCTTACTTATCTTTGCTTTTGTTGGCTTTGTGTTTGGTGTCATATCTAAAAATCATTGCCCAGACCAATGTCAAAAGGCTTTTTGCCTATGTTATTTTCTAGGAGTATTATGGTTTCAGTTCTTACATTTAAGTCTTCAATCCATTTTTAGTTCACCTTTGTACATGATGAGAGATAAAGGTCCAATTTACTTTCGCCACATGCAGGAATAGTTTTTCCAACATCATTTTTTGAAGAGTCTCTCCATTTCCCATTGTTTTTATTGGCATCATTATCAAACATCAGTTGACAGTAAATGTGTAAATTTACTTCTGGGGTCTCTATTCTGTTCCACTGGTCTATAGGTTCTGTTTTTATGGTGGTACCATACTGTTTTAATTATTATATCTTTGTAATATATTTTTAAATCATGGAGTGTGATGTCAGCTTTTATCTTGCTAAATATTGCTTTGGTTACTCAGATCTTCTTTAATTTTTCATATCAATGCTTTATACTTCTTAATGTGTAAGTATTTTACCTCCTGAGTCACTTTTATTCCTAAGTATTTTATTCCTTTTGATGTTATTTCAAATGGGCTTTTATTTCATAATTTCTTTTATGTGTCAATTTTTGTCTATGTATAGAAGCACAAGTGTGTTTTGTATGTCAAATCTGAATCCTGCAACTTAAATAAATGTATTAATTCTAAAAGTTTTTTACTAGTCATTAGGGTTTTTACATATATGATTAGGTCACCTACAAACAGATAATTTTGCTTCATTCTTTCCAATTTAGGTGTCTTTCATTTCTTTTTCTTGCCTAATAGCTCTGGCTGGGACCTTTATTAATATGCTGAAAAAAAGTTTGTCACATGGATATATTGGGTAATAATGCTAAGGTTCAGAATATGAATTATCCTGTTACCGAGGTAGTGATTCAATAACTTTTCAACCCTTGCCTTCCTTCCTTCCTCTCCACTTCAGTAGTCCCTAGTGTCTTTTGTTGCCATCCTTATGTCCATGAGTACCCAATGTTTAGCCACCCGTTGTAAGTGAGATTATACCATATTTGGTTTTCTGTTCATACATTAATTCGCTTAGAACACTGGCCTCCAACTGAATCTATGTTGCTGCAAAGGACATGATTTCATTCTTTTTTATGACTGTGTAGCATTCCATGGTGTATATGTACTACATTACCTTTATCTAGTCTACCACTGATGGGCATCTAGGTTGATTCTATGTCTTTGCTATTGTGAATAGTGCTGAGATAAATATATGCATGTATCTTTATTATAGAATTATTTATATTCCTTTGGGTATATACCCAGTACTGGGATTGCTGGGTTGAATGGTAGCTCCATTTGAAGTTCTTTGACAAATCTCCAAACTGCTTTCACAGTGGCTGAATTAATTTACATTCCCATCAGTAGTGTATAATCATTTCCTTTTCTCTGCAACCTTATCAGCATCTGTTATTTTTTTACTGTTTTTTCTAACACTACTCCAACGTGATGTAGTTTACTTTAGCCTTCTATACTTGTGTGTCTGTAACTTCCCTCTTTCTGAGAGAAACTGGCTTCCAGTACCTGCTATCCATTTATTTATTTGTTTTGAGTTTTTGTGTTTGAGATGGAGTCTTGCTCTGTCACCCAGGCTGGAGTACAGGGGTGAGATCTTGGCTCACTGCAACCTCTGCCTCCCAGGTTCTAGTGATTCTCCTGCCTCAGTCTCCTGAGTAGCTGGGACTACAGGTGCCCACTACCATGCCCAGTTAATTTTTGTATTTTTAGTAGAGAGGGATTTCACTATGTTGGCCAGGCTGGTCTCGAACTCCTGACCTCAAGTGACCCACCCAGCTTGACCTCCCAAAGTGTTGGGATTACAGGTATGAGCCACCACACCTGGTCCATTTTTTTAGTTTTTTATAATCATATTCTGACTGGTGGGAGATGTTATCTCATTGTGGTTTTGATTTTCATTTCTCTAATTATTAGCGATGTTGAGCATTTTTTCATATGTTTGTTGGCTGTGTGTATATCTTCTTTTGATAAGTACCTGTCCATCTCCTTTGCCCATTTTTTAATGTGGTTGTTTGGTTTTTGCTTATTGACTTAAGTTCCTTATAGATTCTGGATATTACACCTTTATTGGATACACGGCTTGCAAACATATTCTCCCATTCTGTAGTTTGTCTGTTTACTCTGTTGATAGTTTCTTTGGCTGTGCAGCAGTTATTTAGTTGAATTAGGTCTCACTTGTGTATTTTTGTTTTTGTTGCACTTGCTTTTGGAGACTTTGTCAAAATAGTCTGATCTTCGACAGTGTTGACAAAAACAAGCAATGGGAAAAGGATTCCCTATTCATTAAATGGTGCTAGGATAACCAGATAGTCATATGCAGAAAACTGAAAATTGACCCTTCTCTTTCACCATATATGAAATATCATATATGAAAATCAACTCAAGGTGGATTAAAGCCTTAAATATAAGACCTAAAACTGTAAAAATTCCAGAAGAAAACTTACGAAGTACCATTTTGAAAAGATTTCATGACAAATTCCTCAAAAACAGTTGGAACAAAAATAAAAATAGGCAAGCAATGTTTTTCTTCAATAAGCCATTTTTCTAACTGAAATGTAAAAAATGTGTTTGTGGTGAGTGGGTGGAGAGCTTTAAGGAGAATGTGCTCTTCTTAAACTACTGTGTTATAGGACATTGCCATGGTAATGAGTGGCCAAACAGGAGTTCAGATGAAGGGTTTTGGAATGAGGGTCAAACAATCTTGAAACTGGGGTGTTGGATTGCTTTTCCTTTGGTCACCAAAGCCTCGTGTGATTATGTAAGAACCTATACTGAATACAAATATAATAATTGCTGACTCCTATGTATTGAGGGCCTGCTAATGGTCTCACAGTACTAAATATTTTACACACATTGGCTCTAATTCTGACAATTACCCTTTAAGATAGATATCACTGTCCCAGATGTATAGGCTAAAGCCAGACATTATCTGGAAAGAATTCGTGGAAGGGATAGGAAAGTTGGTTGCTTTTGTTAAATCAAGCAGCATAAAAGTAGTGTGTACTGTTTTGGTTGGATAGCCTCAGTAACAAAGAGAAGATATTTTCTTATCTTACCTGATAAGAAAATAACATGTCTTCCAAGGAAATAAAAGGGAGCTTCAAAATTCTGACACTGCCCCCTGGCTCTTTGGTCTAGGGTGGGAGAGGAAAAGCAGTAACAATTAGTGACACATACAAAGTAGGTGGTTTCCATGGGGCAGAGTCAAGTTTTCTTTAAGGGAATGTGTTAGGAAAGGTTCTCCAGAGAAAGAAAACCAATAAGATGTATATATGGAGAGAGAGACTTGTTTGAAAAGACTGCCTCGCATGATTGCGGAGTATGGCAAATCCAAAATCTGCAGGGCAGGCCAGCAATCTGGAAACCCAGGGAAGGGTTGCTGATGTAGCCTTGAGTCCAAGGGGGGTCTGGACACAGAATTTCTTCTTCCTCAGAAGACTTCAGTTTTTTGTTTTTTGTTTTTTTCCTGAAGGCCTTCAACTCATTGTATGAGGCTTACTTAGATTATTGAAGGTAATCTGCTTTAGTCGAAGTCTATGAATTTAAATGTTAATCACATCTAAAAAATGTCTTCACAACAACATCTAAACTGCTATTTGATCAACAACTGGATATCATAGCCTAGCCAAATTGGAAAATAAAATTAACTATCACAGGAAGGAAGAAAGTAGATAATTATATAAATAAGGCAGAAATATTGGGTAGAGTAAACTGAAATCGGATGAATGTCCTGGGTCAACAGATAGAATGGGTAGAAAAAATAAATGAAAGACTAAAAGCATAAAAGGATCCATGAAATGAGAGACTACAGGAATTTGCATTTTGGAGTGCCCTATGATGAGAAAGATAAAAAGCATGGTAAAATGGACATTTCCTAAAGGGAGGGCCAAAGCTAATCTAGTGAAGTCCTGTACTATTGGAGGCCTGAGCAGATTAGTAGACTGAGTCTTTCTCATTATTGAAATGAAATATTGTAGGGCACCATTCTAATTTCTTGGAGCAGTTCTTTCAGAAGCAGAAAGGGACTAATCACCTTAGCAGCAACTCATCAATATCGGTCCCTCACTTGTGGTCAGAAAGCCCTAAGCTCTGGAAGTGGACCTGAGAAACAGTAGATTTTTTTCCCATATTGCTTCAGTTAAATCTACCAGCTAACTCAGACTTTTCTCAATTCTCCACCCACACCTTTAATATTTCCACTATCTAACTGGAGATATTTATGAGATATCCAAGTGTACGTGACACTCCACTTCACTATTTTACATTTTTGAGGCTTACCCAGTCCAATTGTCCCAAGTCAGAACCAGTTTATGGAGGCTGTCCTCCTGCTGGAATTTGGTCTGCTTGTTATCTTTGTATCTTTCTGGTGTCTCATGTGTGGCCACTGCTTCTGCCATGCACTCTTCTCCTAAATTCCTGAGAATGACTCCTCCACACTACTCCCTGCCTTGACCCAATGCAACTTGGTTCCAAATAGTCTTTCCCATAGCGCCACAATAAAGCACACTCAAAGCCCTTTCTGAAAATATTTCTGACAATAGGTTTATCAAGGCTCATACATAACAAAACAAAAACAAAACAACAATAACAAAGCCTATCTGCCCAATCTGCTCTGAGGGGCTATTTTAGCTGATTCTGAGCTCCTATGTCCTGGACCCAGACAGCCTGCTAAATAAGACTAACTGCCCACACAGTTTGTTTCATTCTACCAGATCCTAGATTCGTATCTTACTGACTTCCAAAATCCCCTATTAGAAGGGCTCCCAAAAAAGAAGAAGAAGAAGAAGAAGAAGAAGAAGAAGAAGAAGAAGAAGAAGAAGAAGAAGAAGAAGAAGAAGAAGAAGAAGAAGAAGAGGAGGAGGAGGAGGAAGGGCTCCAAATCTGATATCTTCATGGTCCATGTAACAACCCACACACACCCTGAGAATGTAGTGATGTAATGAATTGAATCAGACTGCTCTAAATTATAATCTTGCATGCTATTTGCTGGCTGTGGGACTGAAGCAAGTCAGTATAAAAGATAAATATTAATTATGTTCTCAATATTGTATGTATTAAATGGAACTAGTCTCATGTTAGTGAAGCCAGACTACCAGACTACTCAGCAAAAGATCAACGTTGAGTCTGTTAAATGTAAATATGAATGAACAGAAATAGGACTTTGACATCCTACTTGCATTCTCTGGTACAAGAGAAAGTTAAGAACCTTGATTCTGCTCACTAATCAGCCAGAAAACCATAGTATTTATAGCATCAAACATAATACTGTAGAATATGTAAACATAGAAGGATTATACCATTTACTTTTCAAAAGATTTCTTTAAACTGCAAGTTCTTCCACTTGCAATTATATACTATGAAGTGTTAAATATATGTCAAAACTGCTGATTCTAAAGCAAGCTGGAGAAATTGAATTTTTATTCTTGTTACTCCTATGCCCACTCCATTATCTCAGCTGAGTTCTTATTTCTCTGAGAGTCAGAAAAGGAAACAGTTCCTGAATATTCAAGAAGAAAAGAGCGAAGAATAAAAAACACATTTCTTCCCACCCACTGTCCAACACATTTCCTTCTTAGTAGATGCCAATGATAGGCAGACAACCAATAAACTAGAAGAACAGGAGTTACATTTTTCTCAACAATGGGCAGGTATAATATGTGTAAAATTGTGTATTTTCTTCAGTAAGCCTTTTTCTAACTGAAATAGCATACAGGATGGGATTGTGAGTAATTTTAATGAGCATTACAGAAACTTCGTTTAGATGTTGAAGTGGTGTGATGACAAAGATAAGAAGTATGGAGGACCATTTTGAACCAAGCAGTAACCCAGTCCAGAGAAAATGGGATTCCATTTAAGAGGTAGGAACTTGGACTGGTTAAGAGTTTAGACTGAAGAGAGTACAGAGAACCTAGGAAAGAACTCAGGCCATACCTGGATTAAATTCTGGTAATGAGGGAAAGTAAAATGAATGATTGACATTAGCATCTACCTTTCCTTGCACCTTCATTCCATTTTTAGATATACTGCTTTATTATTTCAGTTCACATTCCTGCTGGCCCTGCCTGGAATCCCATTTAATACATCCAATATTGAGAATAGAATTAATATTTATCTTTTATACTGACTTGCAGCAATCTTTCCTGAAAAGGATATTTGTGACTTACACAAAATTTGAACTGAATTTGGCTAGGTCATATGCAATAAAACTGGAAGCTGATAAGGGGAACCAATCCCTGGGTGAGGCAGCAATGTTGACACAAACAAAGTAAACTGTGCAAGCTCAGACAGGCTGAGCTTAATTTCCAAAATACATGGCAATGACCATTATGCATTATTTCTGGAAGCAGAGGACTGCCTACCAGACCATCCTCCCTCTCCAGAAAGTCTACTAGGAATATGTTCATACTATTACTTAGGTCACAGTAACAGGAGGCTGAGAGCTTTGTAGGGTCACAGATAGAGGCAGACAGAAAGTCAGGCTACAGAGTGCTCAGTAAAAGGGACCAGAATGCAAAAACCAAACCATGGA